>NC_090444.1:1675745728-1676459228 GCF_031143425.1 Pleurodeles waltl | reverse complement strand
GACGGGAAATTTTCTACATTTTAAATGCCATTATGAATTTGCCCAATATATGGATATAGTTTCTTCTCCGTTCGCTCGTGCATTATACATCAGATTTAGGGTGGGCTCTCTTCCTTTGCACACCCTCACATATAAATGGTCTAATTTTAGTTGTTCTTCTAAGATGTGTCCGATGGGCTGTGCCAGAGAAGAATCAGTAACTCACATTCTCTTCCAATGCCCCGCATACCGCAAACAAAGAGCCCGCTGGATCATTCCTCTATGCAGTATAATGGGTTTTAAAAATTGCTCGCCAGCTCTGAGAATTCTAAAATCTGATTTATCTGTTTTAGTGGTTTGTTGTCTGACAAAATACTTAGATTCAATCTGGCGTATCAGATTGAACACGCTCAAAAAAGCAGAGGGAAATCTAACAACGAACGTGGGGAGCAGTAATTGAAGAATCTATTATTGTATGCACCTACTATTTTAACTGGTCTAGACGTATCTCGCATCTGTTGTTCTTATTTTGTTCTGTCTCAGATATTTTCATACTTTTAAACAGAAATTTCTTTTTTATCTGAAATGTTTTGCCAGGTTTGTATTTTGATATTTTAATACCCACTATGTGCTTTTACGTAAAATTATAAGGTGCGATTTTACAGTAGGGAAATGCTTATGTTTAAATACCTTTTTCTTCCTTTTCTTTTTCTTTTTAACCTTTTATGACTAAAACTGTCTACTATGTAGTTTGTTGTTCCCTTTTTAAATGTGATGTGCTTTTATGGTATTTATATTTACCGAAATAAAGCTAATAATGATGATGATGATGGTGTACCAAAATAAAAATAGTCTTGCATGTTAACTACGCAATCGATTAAACCCACCTGAATGATTCACAATATCACGGTCTAGGGCAATGCCAGCAATGCCATGTGAATGTCCCAGTACAATACCACCAACACACAACTACAGCTGTGTCCAATGCTAAAATAGCCGTCTTAGCTCCCAACACCCATTGAAAGAAACTAACGTGGGAGCAACACACATATTTTCAGTGTGCTGTACTGGGTGTAACCTGACATATATGGCCAGGTAGATTGGTTACCCCTACTTTTATGTACAGGTCAGTTTCCACTTCACATTCTGCAGCTGTTTGCTGTCTCAATACTGAACTATAGCAAACTGGGAGTTAACATGGACAATATTAAACTACACAGCAGACAAGATATGAGTCTATCAACAGACGTCCAACTTTCAAACTAATCTGGTATCCTGTAGCAGGTTGTATGTCATAGGAAGCCTCTGTATCCCATATAGCTCTACCCCAGATTTGAAAGCCGGCATCACTGTCCTATCAGGGAATTTAGCTAAGCCTTTCTGTACATGGCTCAAATCATATTTACCTGTCAAAGTTTGATACCAAATCTTGCCTTTACAATCTGTAACTGTCTATTCCACTTCTTCCAGAGGTCACCTATCCATTGTGAATATGGAGAGGACACCCGAGACGGCCATTTCCCCCCCTGGATGAAGCCCGAAGTGAGGACAACGCCCCTGGATGTGAGAAGATTGAGGACAACTCTGGCCTGTCTGGGACACTAGTCTACAACTGTCAGCCTCACCCTGCGTACATCAACCCCTCTCAGCCATGTTGTACCTACATCCCAAGCAACCATTTGCCCCAAGCCTGTGTTTCAAGGACAGTTAATACCATCATGTGTCCCCTAGTACCTATACCAGAGTCAGCGCAAGAAAACCCTGACAATGAAGCACCTGGCACCAGTGGGAGTAGTCAAACTGTGCCAAGGACACAGTCACGTGGGAGTAGGGTGCACTGGAGGTATGGCGTAGGGCAGCGGATTGAGGCTCCTAGGAACACAACTGGCCAGGACACCATCTCCTAGGTCTTGGGAGCCTACCAACAGTCCCAAGGTGTGTTGGGCCAAGATAATGCAACTGCAGAGGGACATCCACCAGGAAGTCATGCAAAAGTGGGAGGCCCACAGTGCCAACATGGCCTCCCTAACATGGGTGCTAAGAGATATTAATACCACCCTGAGTGGGTTATGCCCGCAACAGCAGACCCCTTCGATTGGCCATGTAACATCAGGCTCTTCTACATCTATGGCAGCCAGTGGAATGGAGGGTCTGCAAGGGGACAGACATGACTCAGACACGCCTGGAACTGTAGCTGAAAAACCCCTCTCCCTGCAAATGTGGATGTCCACCAAAACATCCAGGAGGAGAAGATGCCAAGACTTCAACCACTGCCAGCAAGTGATCCTCTAATGACTGGTTTCCCTTGTGTGTCAAAAGATACACCCTGTTGACTGTATTACAACCACTCTCCTTTTCCCAATGGCACAAGGACACTGGACTAGAGACTCCAAGGCACAGATTTAGGAGGGCCTAGCGCCTCCTTGCGCAACATTAGTGTCATTTTTTATGATGCTAATGTGGCCCAATGAGGCCAGAATCACAGCACCATATTTACAAAGTGGTTCAATGGATGCTTTGCGCTACTTTGTAACCCCTTGCATCACATTATACCTGCACCAGGCATAATGTATGGAAAGGGCCTCATTCCCTCGTTAGGGGGATCACAAAAATGGCACAGTGGAATCTAAGAGATTCCACTGCACCATTTTTGCCAGCTATTTTTAATGCTGCACAGAGCAGGCGTTAAAAGGGGGCATGCAATTGTTTACAATGGGCCTCTAAGTACTCTGTAGGATTAGCACAAGCATGTTGGTGCTAATCCTGCACAGTACATCAGTAGCGTCAATAATGCATTCTCTCCCCCTCATCTAGTGTATATGGGATCTGATTCAAGGTTGTGGAGCTTGCAGCAGGCAGCAATGTTTAGTGGGAGAGTAGAGGAGGGCTTCACCAGATTTATAAATGCAATTAAATCTAGCCTTTAGGAGCCCAAATATATTCTTCATGACACTACTTGTCCTTCTGTGGGCCTCGTTGAAGCAAACCTCTCCTGGTGTGGTTGGGTACCTCACTGGTGTCAACAACCAGGGATGGTTTGGGTATAAATGCTTTTGCCTGTCTGCTTTGTGCCTGCTCTGTGCCATACCTACCTGTCAGTTTAGCTTAAGTTAATGTAGTGACTTAAGGCCAGATGTATCAAGAATCCATTTTGAGACTCTCTTTTAAGAAATCACTATTTCAGAGTCGCAAAATGTTATGTATCATATTTGCGATTCTGTAATAGTGATTTCTTAAAAATCGCAAATGCTATTACCAAATCGCAAATAGCGATTCTGGCCCCATTCACACCTATGGGCCTGTCGGCCCATATTTGCGAATTGTTTGCACTTCCCAAATTGCGAATTCCTAACTGGAATTCGCAATTTGGGAAATGCAAACCTCAGGGTGCTGGGGGCATAAAGCCCCCTCTGCTGCACCCCCACAAATTATTTTAGGACATGTAAGGCGTACACATGCCAAAGGGGCATGTGTACGTTACATGTCAATTTTAAAAATGCATTTTGAATGCATTTTTAAAATTTGCACATGGTTACCACCAAATTGTATTTGGTGGTAATTGTGATTCCTAAATGCCCAATTTGCATTAAGGAAAAGCTTGATACATGTGCTTAAGAAATCGCAAATAAGGATTCCTTATTTGCAATTTCTTATTTAGAGAATCGCAATTTGCGATTCTCTAAATGGGGTTGCATTTTTAAGGAATCGCTATTTTGGTGATTCCTTAAAATTGCACAGCGAATGCCTTACATACATACTGAAAGGCATTTTTGCATTTGCATACGGCCATTCGCACCGTTTACGAATGCAAAAACGCTTGATACATCTGGCCCTGAGGGCCTGATTTATACTTTTTTAGCACCGCATTTGTGTCATTTTTTTATGCAAAAGTGGCGCAAACTTACAAAATTCGATTATATTTTGTAAATTTGCACCACTTTTGCGTCAAAAAATGACACAAATGCAGCGCTAAAAAAGTATGAATCAGGGCCTTAGTATTATTATTCCTTAAAGTAGGTGTCTACCCATCCAAATAATACTCCACTTTCTTACGAATGTCTAACTGGCAGTCCTGTGTGGTAGAGGAAAGTCTAGTCAATCTTGGAAAGTAATTTTCTAATCTTAGATGGGATGGGATTGAGTTTCATAAGGATGATCCTTGTATGTGAAGATACCTTTCTTCAAATGCCTTGCAGCTGACTGAACAGACCAAAAGCAAACCCTTCTTCATAAATCTTAATCTATTGATAATAGCAGTAGCTGCAAAGGAAAAACCTAAAGAGTCTGATTAATGCATAGGTTACAGATAAACGCTAAAAAATGATGGAGGCAGCCACAGCAGAACATTCTGGATTACCTTTTCTTGATTGCATTATATACATTATATGCATTATATTTGATGGAAATTGATACCTTGCTACAACCTGAAATAAATTTGCGAAAAATCATTTGAGCCAGAGTAGGACTGATCCACCGAAACTGAAAGGGGCTGAAACTGACTTTGGCATGACTATACATAGTCAGTTGTTGGTTGCCCATCCTGGTGTCTGGAGACAGATGGAAAGCAATTAGGGGGCATATTTAAGAGCCCCTAGCACCAGCGGAGCATCACTTTTCAGGATGCTCCGGTGCTGCTAAGCACTGCTCCATATTTTCAAGGAAGTGTAATGTCACTTTTTTGTGGTGTTATGCCTCCTTGCAAATATGGGCCCTTCTGACTCAGTTTTCTGCATCAGAGGGGTGTGCAATGGGTGTTGCGGTGGGCGTTCCACCGCAACACTGCAACACCCATTGCAAAAACTAACGCATGGCAAAACGAGGAGGAATGCATTTATTCCTCCTTGTTTTTTGCTTTTTCTATGTGTGCTGCATTCTGCAGCACACATAGAAGAAGCAAAATGCCATGGGTGATTGTTTATGTGCAGGAAGGGACACCTTCCTGCACATAAGCAATCATTCAAAATCATGCTTTGGTACTTCTATGTGTGCTGCAGAATACAGCACACATAGAAGTGCCGAATTGCCACCATAGATTATTTATGTGCGGGAAGAGACACCTTCCTGCACATAAAAAATCTATCCCCTAGATATTGCCAAGAACCAAGTGGGGAAAAACCATAATTGAGCCTGAACAATGCCCATCCAAAATGAAGCTGAAATGTCATTTATACCATCATATAATGTATAAAGCACGAAAAGCCACTCAGTTAATTTGGATTTGAATTCCATTGCTGTGGAGAGAATTATCCACAAACAGTGGACTCATGGTAATTGCCTTCAGGCTCTTGTATTCCAGATATCTTGGTATCCCCCACTTCCTCATCACTTGTAATCTATGTTTGACTCTACCCCAGAAATAAAATATTGTTCTATGCTGAGCACTTCAAATTTAACATGCTCCTGCTGCCATTAACATGTTCTCTGATAAGCACTCCACTGCTCATTGGAGGCAGTTTGGCATTTTATATATTGCCTATCTTAACACGCAAATAGCATTGAGCACGCACATTCACACAAAACACTCACATTTTATCAACCTACCAAGCTATTTTACTACAATTAGGAGATATATCCTGTAAATTACAGAGATTACATCTTCTTCCAATCCACTGGTTCTACTAGCATGTCTAGCACGGTTCACCCTCGCCTTCTCACAGCACCTTTTTAGGTCTAGCTTGACAGATTTAGCTATCCACTAGATATTTTCTCAGCCCCTTCAGGTATAGGTTGCTTTGGGTGACTCACTTTATCAATTGCTTAGAGGAGCAGTGACAACCATATCTTGCGTTAGTCCTGAGGAGTATTTCTTTCTCACCACCATGCTATCGACTGTATTATTCTGCTCCTTTGGAGTACTTCCACCGCAATGCATGAGTTGCGTTGCTTTCACCAAGTGACAGGGACTATTTGCTGAAGTCATCGAAGTTCTATCAAAATAAGTACGTACATGCACTATAACACTTTTTGTAAAGGGAATACTGTGTTATACTGAAGAAATGCAACATAAAAAATGCACAAACATTAGAAGTGATAAGAAATGTGGTATATTTACATACTTTTCTTGATAGTTAAAGAGAACATTTGTTTTCTTGCTTTTTATTGTAGAAACTGCCATACTGAGATATATCCATTCATCGCATCATGCTTTTAAAAACAACATAGCTCCTATAAAAACATTAGTATGGCGCCAAACATAAAATGGGCAACAAATTATTGCACACGTGCTGAGAGACTTTATGACAGTGCATGCATTTCCAATCATTTGGAAGACATTGTGCCCAATTTAAAATGGTGGCTGAAGGCCGACACATTTTTTCAAGACTACGAGGGATATTTCGCCTCCATGCTTTCATCCGTCTTCATCACAGTCCCCCACATCTATGACTCCATATGTATCTATGGCTCTGCCCTAACCTCACTCTAGCCCTGTTTTACCCCACCACGCAATATTGGCGTTTCTCCTTTTCATGCTGCTGCTGTTGCTGATCCACGGTACAGAGGGTCACTGCTTTCATCTGAGTCTAAGTTCGCCCCCTTGCCTCTGCTGCATCCTCTACAGTTCTGTTCCAGCTTCTTCTCTCTTTCCCTGCTTGCGTCTGTCTTTCACCTACCAGTGCTGGGCCTTCATGCTGAGGGCTAAGGCTCCCATAGTTCAAAATTATTTTGCCCAGTGTTTTAGTTACAGAAGCTTATGGTGTGTGCACTATGAAAGAGTTCTTTCAGAGTGCAAAACTGGTACACATGCCACAATCTGTCACACCGGATAGCACCCTCAGACAGGGATGAGCTTCTCAGGGTGCTCGGGAATCATTGACCGACCACCATCACCTTCCCTCTCTATTTCTGTCAGTCTCTTCTCCGTGTGTGCTAAGCAGCAGCTTCCATTTTTTGTGGCCGAAGCTTCTAACCTCCTCATAGGCTATGGTTCTTTTCTGTTCCAAGTAGTGCCTTCCTTGTATGCAGGCTACAGCCTCTAAGTCAATAACTCAACAATCAGGTGGCTCAGGTGAACAATTACCACAGCAGCTAAGTGCTCTAAATACCAAGATTCAGATTGAATAATATTTGGCGCATCCCAACACAGCAAAACAACTTGTTGCGCTGCATCAAGTGAAGAGGGCAGGAATGTTCAATATCTACTAAGATACGGTGCATTCTTGCTTCTTCTCCACGCTGGCTCACTTGTGGATGAAAAGCACAAATGCAGTCACCCTATCACCATCATGCAAGGGTGCCTGCGTTACAGCCGGGATTGTTTTTGTGCCAAAAGGGACACCTTCCTTCAGAAAAACAATCCTCTAAGGCGTTTCTTCTTTCTATGTGTGCTCTTGAATGCAGCACAGTAGAGAGAGAAAAACCAAAGAGAAATAAACATATTTCTTCTCGTTACACCTCCCCTGAGAAGGTTTACCATTCTGACACATTCTGGGAATGTGCACAAAACTTTGACTAAGTGACTTTGACCCATGCTCCACCCAAGGAACACCTTCCCAGAGCAGAATATCACAAAGCAGCCACTGGTCAGCTTTGTATTACTCCAGGGGACAGACTTATCATAGTATTGCACTGCTCTTGCAATACTATGATATTGCAAGGGCAATGCAATACTAAAGTCAAATTTACCAAGCTACACAAGGCCACCTTGCATGGCCCTACGTTGTGTGGTAAATATGGAGTTACACAAGTCTTGAATTACTCAGCCCTCAGTAGGCATTGCATGAGTGGAGCCTGGGTGCATCCACCCATGGATTCTGGCACATTCCTAGATTTACCAACGCTAGTAAACCTGGGAAAGCATCAACATACTCTTCCAACACGGGATGCACAACAAGGAGAAATATTTGTATTTCTCTTTGTTGTGTCCTCTAAGTGTGCTGCATTGTGAAGCACACTTAGAAAGGGGAAATAGCCTTAGAGGATTGTTTATGTGCAGGAAGGTGTCCCTTCCTGCACAAAAACATTCCTGCCTGCAACACAGGAATCCTTGCCCCATGGTGCAAGGGTGCCTGCATTGGCACTAGGCAGCAGACTGTGCACCAGCGCAGACAGAGAGGAAGAATGCACCATATATTGGTAAATATGGTGCACTCCTGCCCTCTACCTTTCACACAGCGCAGCAAGTTGTAATGTATTGCGTGAAAAAGTGATAAATCCAGCCCAAAGTTTACTATGCCACGCAGTGCCACACAAGTCGGCTCTGTGTGGCATAATAAATCTTACTTAAGTTACTGTGTTGGCATTGTCTCACTTTCCATGACCCAAGGGCAACACAAGCCCTTAATAAAGGGGTTCCTGAATGAGTGGAGTGCTACCTGAAGAGTGAGGAGTGCACGTAGCACTCGATGGCAAATGAGCACCCTTGTAGGTGTGACAGTTGTTGCATAAGTTCTTCTTACTTACATCTATTGATACACTGAAAGGAGACTGCAAAAGTGACATGCATTGCAAAATTACTTAACCTAATGGTGTAGTTTAGATTCTTTAGCAACGATCAATTTTACCACCCCCAATAACAAAATGAAAGTTTATTCTACTGATTGCACAATCAAACATTGAATGGTGCAGAACTGAAGAGTTTCACAATATAAAGATACAGGTGAATTTGATTTAAAGTATTTCACTTTGCTGGAATACATTGTTTTAACGACTGCAAACGAACCATTCATAGCATATTTAAAACTACACTAACTGAAAATGTGTATTCATCCTTATTTATACTAGAGGCTCACGTTTGGAACTTTAGTGTTAACAGATAGTGTGTATGTTTAATTTGAAACCCTTATGTTCATGCTGAGCTTAATACCATCTCTACAAACTAAGCTTCCCGATGGAACTAGTGCAGCCGAGAATGATTTGTTGCCTAGTTAGAGATGGGAGTGAAACACTATCTAAATGTTGCTGGGGTTAAAAGTGCATCATGGAGAACGACAATTTCAATTGTCAAATTACCACGCATTGCCGAATCCAACAGATATGTCTTTAATGTGCATGCAAACATAATTACGTACAAATGCAGACTTCTGCATGTCTGTGATTGTATGGATTAGTAGTTGTATGTCAGAGTATTATTCAGAAATATTATCTGACATAAATATTGTGTCCAAAATGTTTTCAAAAACATCACCCCATTCGGTAAAGATGTTCTCTTACTAACTTTAGTTGGGTCACATTTTCGCAAACATTGTTTAAGAAGCTTAGGGGGTCATTCTGCCCCTGGTGGTCTTGGACCGCCAGGGCAAGAATGACGGAAGCACCGCCAACAGGCTGGCGGTGCTTCATTCCCTATTACCGCCGCAGTCGCACCGCCGGGGCCGGCGGTGTCCCGCCGATTTTCCCCCGGCGGTGATAATCCACCAGGGCAGCGCTGCCCTGGGGATTATGACCCCCTTACCGCCAGCCTGTTTCTGGCGGTTTACACCGCCAGGAAGAGGCTGGCGGTAAGGGGTGTCCTGGGGCCCCTGGGGGCCCCTGCACTGCCCTTGCCAGTGGCATGGGCAGTGCAGGGGCCCCCTAACAGGGCCCCGGCCTGCTTTTCACTGTCTGCATGGCAGACAGTGAAAAGCGCGACGGTTGCAACTGCACCCGTCGCACGGCCGCAACACTGCCGGCTCCATTAGGAGCCGGCTCCTGTGTTGCGGCCTCATTCCCGCTGGGCCGGCGGGCGCTAACATGGTTAGCGCCCGCCGGCCCAGCGGGAATGTTGGAATGGGGGCCGCGTTATTGCGGCCGCTTGGCGGTTCCCGCCTGGCGGGCGGCGGTAGCCGCCTGCCAAGGTTAGAATCACCCCCTTAATTTGAGCCCATAGTTAGTGTTAAGGCCTACTGGCACTCAGTCTGGGAAGGGGATCTCCACTTATTTTAACTCATCAGACTTTTCCTCACAGCAAGAGAGAGAAAAACAGATAAGTGTGGAAAAAAGAGCTAGAGAATGACAAAAATACATTGACAAGGGGAGAATGCAGGGATATAAAAGGACCTGCTGGGCTGAGATAAAGGGGCAGGAAGCGACTGCTGGTGGGTGAAAGCATGATGCAAAATCGAGGCTATTCAGCATTGGTACTGAGCACTTCTAATATTCACAGCACTGCGTAGGCTTCTGAGCAACATATTGGGCCCCACAACTTATTGCTTTGCAAATTAAGCAATGGATTTAGTGAACAATAGTTCCTTTAGATTTTCTGTACAACATTCCTGTAGCTTGTCTTCTTAGCATATTACAGTAAGATATATTTGCTTTGCTAATGCTGTTCCACGTTGTTCACTGTGGAGTTTGGCTGGAAAAAGTAGAATCCACACCATACCAAATCCCACTGGCTCAGAAATGATCTACATTATACCAGGACCATCTTTTACTAAACATTTTCAATATAATGTCATAGGGTAGAGAGTGTGTGGACGACCAGAGCTATCAAGCTGGAACAGGGAACCAGTTTAGAGTAGCAGCTGCTCACCATCCTGTGATTCTGGGCAAATCACTTAATCTCCACAGCATGTCCACCAAAATATTAATGTGTCCTTGTGTAATGTAACTGGTGCTTATGTAAAAGTGCTCCAATAACGTCCTTTCGATTTTGTGCTATGTAAAAATGGTTAAAAAAAGTCAGTCTCTAAATGGAAGTAGGTGAAGTTGAAAAGCAAGCAAGCATCAGCCTATGTAGTAGAGTTTGTCAACCATGTCAAGGAAGGTTTTTTAAAAATATGCCATATGATGTATTTAATAGTGCTGCGTATGACTTACAACCATCAGTACGATTTTCCCCCTCTGTTTCCTCTCATCCTTCTACCTTCTTTCCTTTCTTTCATTCTTGCATACTATCATCCATTGCTTCCACCTTTTTACCTGTTTCCCTTCATTGTGAATTTGCTCCATTCCTCCTTCTATCTTTTCTGCAATGATTTGATCTATCCTTCTATCAATCCATTTTCCTTTATTTTTAATTTGATCTCCCTGCCTTCCAACCTTTTCATTTTCTTCCTTCCCTTTGTCCTTTCATCTCTTTATTATTCATCCATCCATGCTTCCTTTCATCTTCTTCCATCAATCTTCCTCTCCTTACATATTTCTTGCCACCCTTGCTTCTTTCAATGTTTACATTCTTCCCTTTCCTTCTGTCTATATACTTATCTACTTCCTTCCATCTGCCTTGTCTGCTCACCCCATTTGCATCTCTTATTTTTTCTTTGCCAGTTTTATAAGTTCTTATGATAGCTACATGTTGCGTAATTCTCTGGCATCCTTCTGCCCTACCCAACAGCTCTGCCACCATATCCTCTTGAATATATGAGCTTCTCAGCATAAAACAGGGAGTGAAAGACAAAGCTGAGAGAGGACATAAATAATTTTCCAGTGAGTCCAGTGTTAGCTCACGCTGCAGTTGAGGAAGCAAAAGTTCACAATGCCTTGAATGAGTAACATCAGCAGCATTTTCTGCATAATTATGGCTTTGCCATATTTGCCACATGATCTGTCACCTGCTGCATAAACTGTAGATTTTGACCAAAGATTATGTAATTTCTAGCTCTAATGAATCAAAAGTTACTAAAAAGATGGCTACACATGTTGCAGCACAGTGGAAGACCCTTTGCAGCAGTCGACTGGTCACCATTCTGGTCCTTACAGCTGTATTTAAAGTGTTAAACTGATACTAGTGAGGTGAACCCCTTTCTCAGTCAATGTCAGTATGTGTAAGAATGACTAAATAAAGCTACCCAAAACTCTGCTGCATTACGCTGCATAATTTGCCTTTTCTTTTTGCATAATTTTGTCAACAATTCAGCATAATTTGGTCCTCCCGTGCCACATAATGCTTGTGGCCCTGACTACAGCTGACGTGAAGGCCAACACATTAGGGCCATATTTATGACCCAGTTTGTGTCACTCCTGCACATTACATGCCCCTGATTGGCTTCATATATCTCGAGTAAATCGCTGCATTACATTACTCTGCGACATGGAGGCATTTCCATGGGTGTTGCTTGGGGATTCCTACCAGGGCTTTAAGTGGGATGAAAAAAGTGGGTGGTCTCTAAAAGGGCCGTGGCAAACCAGGGAAAGGGGCATGGCCAACATAATTAGGGGCATGGCCTAAATCACGATAACTATAATTGTGTGCTTAGAAAAGGTATATTTATTTAACTTAAACAATAAAACAACAAAGCATATACAAATCTATGAATGTACATTTTGCATTAAGATACTTTTATTGTAAACTGGCAGCTGTGCTGGGGTGCTTGTTCTCTCTGATCAGAGCTAAATTGATGGTAGCCTTTTCTGAGTCTGTGCTGCCTTTCCTGGTAAACTATTATTTGGTGCAATGTCCTACATTATCTTTACCCTTTCCCATTCAATCCCCAGGCCCACACTCTTTTACAGTTGTACGTTTAAGAACAATCTGTTTTTGTTTTGGGTTGACAGCTATCTGCTAGTAAGAGTACTTATCTTTGAGGAAGGTAAGGGTAGATTACAGTCTAGCTGAAATTCCTTATTCAACTGTTTGGTCCTGCTTTGGACTAATTGGAATTATATGCTGAGTGGTAACCAAACTGCCATTAAGACATTGATGAAATATTGAGCTCATGATCTGAACTGTGAGACCTGACTTAGATAATCTTCGGAGAAAGAAAATTGGCAAGCCATCCGGTAGTGCACATTGTCTTCAGGATAAAAACTCCTATATGTTTTATTATAGTTGAAAATACCAATGTATGCAATTATATTACTTTTACTGTAAATGAAATGTACACTAACAACTTAGAACACATCACATTGTGATTTTTTTGCAGGGGGTTACAGGTTTTCATTCTTCTCCTCCCTCACGACCACCACCCCTTCCTTGGCCCCTCCTCACCACCCTGCCTGACCCAAGACCTGCTGCCTAATAATCACATTCAGTCCCAATAGCTGTGAAAGTGGTGCTTTTTGTTCACCTAGTGTTCTTCTGTGGTGAGTTGAGGTGGAATGCAAGAAGGCACATGTGGATTGGGAAGGAGGAGCATGAATAGTTAATAGAGACTGGGGGAAACAAATGGTCCGGACAAACCAGTACTTCTAGCTCCCAGGGAGACCTGGCTGTAGAAAGAGGGTGGTGCATTTGCCCAGTAACTTGCATCAGAAAAATACATGTTTTCGGATAGACAAAGTAAAAACAAAATTCGAAATGTCAACTTTTGTGGAAATGGTCAGAAGCTTGCATCCTAAAAAGGGAAAGTTGGGAATTGTTCATGCAACTCATCAACCCTTTTCTGATAGTTCAAATGCACATAGGCTGCTCAAAATAATTTCGAAATCATATAGTGGTTAGAGGTCTGCAGCTTCCAAGCTTTGTACATCATGCATACTGTCATTAAAGATGCAAACATCCACTTTCAATATTATATTTGTTTTATCCATTGTCCTAGTGTATCAGCCTTTTTCACACTTACCTAAATATATAGTTTATTACATAAATGAAGTGTCATTATAAACATAACAGTAAAACACAGAGAATGCTGAACAAGAGAAAACAAACATTTTAATGTTTGTTACTATTCAACAGGCTAAAACTTAGTTACCAAACTAAAACCCATCACAAAAATATTTGTTGTGGCCTCTGCCTGTACTTTGTTCACATGTAGAGCAAGGTAGAGACTTTGGCCAAAACCATCAGACACACATTTTTGACATTTCCGTTTATTCTTATTCCCATTACTGGATTTTGAGGACCATGGTTTTCTGAACCCTACACAAATTGGTGGTGCAGTGCTAATTACACTCTAATTATAAGGAGAACTCGATACTGTTCGTCTGAATTCGCCTTTTTCGCTTTAAGTGAGCAAAACCCTAGAACTTCAGCATCACTCTTTCAAAAAGTAATGAAAGTTGCATTGAAATGCACAGGGATCTCCAAAAGAGCATTCTCAGATTGAAGACAGAATCTAGTCTTGTCCCTGCCAAGTACCGCCTGTGGCTCACCTTCTTCCATGCGGTGTCTGACAAGGAATAATTTGAGTTTTGTTTTGTTGTAAACACCACCACATCCAGTAGAAAAGACGATGTTCACAGGATATCAAACGGGCTGCTGCATGAAGCTTCACAGTTACTCTAGCCACGCTGCTCGAACTGTCGTAGTTGGACTCTTGCTCCAGGCAAGACTGCTGGTTTAAGGATGACAGAACTTATGTTCGTCCCAAGCCTTCCGGCTCGCAAGCAGTATCTCACCAAAAACCCAAAACAGTAAAATGTGATTTGTGGCAGCCTTTACGCATGGACTCAAGAGTATGACATCTCAGGGAGCATCGTGGTTAAACGGAGATTACCCCTTTCTGACATTAATAACATGTCTCAATCACACACAGGCAATTAATAAGATGCAGTAAAGTCTCAATAGGTTTTATTTTAGAAAAACTGTTATCTGCGATAAGTTGCATGGGCTGCAATTATTAGGATAATGAATAGTGCAAGAAACAGAATGGTAAAGACAAGAGTCACTAATTCAAAGACCTCCACCATCTTGCAATATCTTGAAATGACATGACGTATGTGATATGTCTTACTACCCTAGCATGATCGGCCTAACCTTTAGCATAGAATAGAGCTAGGTATGTTCAACCTCAATCTGCTAATGCCATGTCCGTGAGAAGAGCCCCCAACCCTTGTTACCTTGGAATGAGGTCTCTAGCTTAGACTCCGTAGGAACAAGAAGACTGGGTCATCATCAAGGCGACGTGCAGCATCGATAGCAGTGTTGGCATCTGGTTGGAATCCCTCTGACTATCTGTTAAAGTGAGGAGTATTTATACATATCTACTTGGACCCCTGACGTAAGTTTATTCCCAAACAATAGATAACAAGTCATGCTTGGGGCGGTAATTAATATAAACAATCCCCTCAAAAGCATGAAGAGGGAAAGTACCTAACATGAACACCTACAGGTTGTTTGTCTTTGTTGCTTGATCTTGACGCCTTAGCGTGGTGGCACTGAAAACGCAAACTAAAACATGGGCCTAACTAAAAAAAAAGCAGCCATCTTAAAAGATTTAATTAAATAAATGAGCTAAAACAGAGCAAGCTAAGTAGGGTAAAAGTCACTGGGTGACGGGGGCATGAGTCTGCAAGCCACAGGCTAAGCTAACTTCTATATCCTATTAAATAGGACTCACGACAGAACCAAGCAGAGAAAGTTGTTTGGCCTCCCCCCCCAATTGACATTGCTTTCCCCACCCACCAGCCATAACTCAAAAAAGGCACTATGATAATGACACTGCTGGCTGCATATTGGTGCTTATTTTCCTATTCCAGCTATGCAGCACAGTAGCAGTGGTTCTCCGCAACATGACTAAAATATTGACATAGTCAATACCTTGTGTAGCTGAAACCTATTGGTTTTGTCAGTGTACAACCTACTATTCACTGCTAATAAGACTTTATTATTATCGAAAGAGCCCCTTTTCCAACTTTAGAATATAGAAAGATTAAGTAAAAAGATAATACAGTGCTATTCCTCTGCATTGCAGTTTCTATCCAGCACCTTGATGCTAATTTATAGCTCACTGTCCTACAGTGAAAGTAATGTAAATTATGAACTGCAAGTAACAAAAGGACTACTGAGATAAAAGTGGTAACCCATTGATCTAGCTACATAAAAAACAAATCTGCAATCTGCATGTTACATGTTTAGTTTTGCAGTAAACACTTTAACTCTGTGTGTAAATTATGACAAGTCAAAGATGTTACTAGATAGACCACCAATCTTTCCTGAAAGTACTTTTGTCATTGTCTGAAAAACAGGGACATGTGCAGGTAAGTAGGTAAGTTAATTATTGAAATTTGGTCATTCTGGGTCAAAGTGAAAATGGCCCAATGGCCTCAAGACTTGAACTGGCCTTACAGCGTGGCCTCTCAGCCTCTTCAGACTCTCTTTCCCTGCCCACCATGGCCTCAGTGTGACAGCCTCGGAGACAACAGCGAAGACTGCTTCTGTGCTGAGATACTGCCATCCTTATCAACCCCCGTAACCCCACAGGGGCCAAGGTGTCAATAGCTTAACCACTCGGGTGCCTTGGACGAGGTCTCCTCGTCCTAGAGCTCCCCCCATGTGCACCCCACCCACCCCCCCAAGGCAGGGATTGAAGGGGAAGCCCTTCCCCTTCCACCCCGACCCCCCTCCCCTGTGACGTCAGCGCGCATCGCGCGCTAACAAACACAGAGGGCCTCCTCCCATGCGCGATAGAAAGAGAAATGCTTTGCATTTCTCTTTCGATCACGTGGATGAGGCCCGGAGAGGCTTCAAAGGGAAGGAAAGGAATTTCCTTCCCTTTGAAGTCTCTCTGAGAGTTTCAAAAGCCGGATTGCTTGCAATCCGGCTTTTGAAACCCACTAGACACCAGGGATTGTTTTTGTTTTTTCCTGAAATTGGCATAAGGGAGCGACCCCTTGGGCAAGGGTCGCTCCCCTGGAGGGGAAAATTGTATTTAGGCCATTTCTGCCCCCTTTGGGGGCAGATCAGCTGATTTTTGCTAAGCCACTAGGCACCAGGGATTTTTTTTGCGCCAATGTCACGCAGGGGGAGCGACCCCGAAGGTAAGGGTCGCTCCCGGGGGGGGAATTGGGGGGGAAATTTATTTTAGGCCATTTCTGCCCCCCCTGGGAGCAGATCGGCCTATTGTTATTAGGCCGATTTTTTTTTGTTTTGTTTTTTTGCAGGTGGGGAAAATTTATTTTAGGCCATTTCTACCCCCTGGGGGCAGAAACCACTAGGCACCAGGGATTTTTTTTTTGTTTTTGTTTTACAGATGGGGAGCGACCCCTTGAGCAAGGGTCGCTCCCCTGGAGTGGAAAATTGTATTTAGGCCATTTCTGTCCCCTTTGGGGGCAGATCAGCTGATTTTTGCTAAGCCAATCTGCCCCCAAGGGGGGCAGAAACCACTAGGCACCAGGGTTTTTTTTTTGTGCCAATGTCACGCAGGGGGAGCGACCCCGTAGGCAAGGGTCGCTCCCGGGGGGTAATTGGGGGGTAAAATTTATTTTAGGCCATTTCTGCCCCCCCCGGAGCAGATCGGCCGATTGTTATAGGGGGGGGGCAGAAACCTCTAGGCGCCAGGGCAATTTTTTTTTGTTTGTTTGTTTGTTTTTTTAGAGTTGGGGAGCGACCCATTAGGCAAGGGTCGCTCCCCTGGGGGGGGCAGATCAGCCGATTTTAGGTCAATCTGCCCCCAATGGCACTGGGGATTTTTATTTTGCGCCAATGTCACGCAGGAGGAGCGACCCCATAGGCAATGGTCACTCCCAGAGGGGGCTGGGGGGTGGGGGGGCAAATTTATTTTAGGCCATTTCTGCCCCCCCCTGCGGGCAGATCGGCCTATTGTTATTAGGCCAATCTGCCCCCAGGAGGGGCAGAATCCTCTAGGCACCGGGGATTTTTTTTTTTGCGCCAATGTCATGCAGGGGGAGCGACCCCGTAGGCAAGGGTCGGTCCCGGGGCGGATTGGGGGTGGTGGCAAATTTATTTTAGGACATTTCTGCCCCCCGGGGGCAGATTGGCCTATTGTTATTATGTTTTTTTTTTTTTTTTAGAGATGGGGAGCAACCCATTAGGCAAGGGGTCGCTATCCTGGTGGCCAAATTGTATTTAGACCATTTCTGCCCCCCTAGGGGGCAGAACGGCCGATTTTAGGTCAATCTGCCCCCAAGGGGGTAGAAACCACTAGGCACCGGGGATTTTTTTTTGCGCCAATGTCACACAAGGGGAGCGACCCCGTAGGCAAGGGTCGCTCCCGGGGAGGGGTTGGGGGGGGGCAGGGGGACAAATTTATTTTAGGCCATTTCTGCCCCCCCTGGGCCGGCTGAGGTAGAGGCCAAAATCCACAGGTAGGCACTTTGCAAAAAACACCTCTGTTTTCTGTGAAAAAATGTGATGTGTCCACGTTGTGTTTTGGGGCATTTCCTTTCGTGGGCGCTAGGCCTACCCACACAAGTGAGATACCATTTTTAGCGGGAGACTTGGGGAAACGCTGGGTGGAAGGAAATTTGTGACTCCTCTCAGATTCCAGAACTTTCGGTCACCGAAATGAGAGGAAAAAGTGTTTTTTGGCCAAATGTAGAGGTTTACAAAGGATTGTGGGTAACAGAACCTGGTCAGAGCCCCACAAGTCACCCCATCTTGGATTCCCCTAGGTTTCTAGTTTTAAAAAATGCACTGGTTTGCTAGGTTTCCCCAGGTGCCGGCTGAGCTAGAGGCCAAAATCCACAGGTAGGCACTGTTTTCTGTGAAAAAATGTGATGTGTCCACGTTGTGTTTTGGCCCATTTCCTTTCGTGGACGCTAGGCCTATCCACACAAGGGAGGTACTATTTTTATCGGGAGACTTGGGGGAACGCTGGGTGGAAGGAAATTTGTGGCTCCTCTCAGATTCCAGAACTTTCTGTCACCGAAATGAGTGGAAAACATGTTTTTATAGCCAAATTTTGAGGTTTGCAAAGGATTCTGGGTAACATAACCTGGTCAGAGCCCCACAAGTCACCCCATCTTGGATTCCCCTAGGTCTCTAGTTTAAAAAAATGCACAGGTTTGGTATGTTTCACTAGGTGCCAGCTGAGCTAGAGGCCAAAATCTACAGGTAGGCACTTTGCAAAAAACACCTCTGTTAACTGTCAAAAATTGTGATGTGTCCACGTTGTGTTTTGGGGCATTTCCTGTCACAGACGCTAGGCCTACCCACACAAGTGAGGTATAATTTTTATCGGGAGACTTGGGGGAACGCTGGGTGGAAGGAAATGTGTGGCTCCTCTCAGATTCCAGAACTTTCTGTCACCGAAATGTGAGGAAAATGTGTTTTGTCTGGCCACATTTTGAGGTTTGCAAAGGATTCTGGGTAACAGAACCTGGTCAGAGCCCCACAAGTCACCCCATCTTGGATTCCCCTAGGTCTCTAGTTTTAAAAAATGCACAGGTTTGGTAGGTTTCCCTAGGTGCAGACTGACCTAGAGGCCATAATCTACAGGTAGGCACTTTGAAAAAAACACCTCTGTTTTCTTTAAAAAAATGTGATGCGTCCACGTTGTGTTTTGGGGCATTTCCTGTCGCGAGCGCTAGGCTTACCCACACAAGTGAGGTATCATTTTTTTATCGGGAGACTTGGGGGAACGCTGGGTGGAAGGAAATTTGTGGCTCCTCTCAGATACCAGAACTTTCTGTCACGAAATGTGAGGAAAATGTGTTTTTTTAGCCAAATTTTGAGGTTTGAAAAGGATTCTGGGTAACAGAACCTGGTCAGAGTCCCACAAGTCACCCCATCATGGATTCCCCTTGGACTCTAGTTTTCAGAAATGCACAGGTTTGGTAGGTTTCCCTACGTGCCGGCTGAGCTAGAGGCCAAAATCTACAGGTAGGTACTTTGCAAAAAACACCTCTGTTTTCTTTAAAAAAAATGTGATGTGTCCACGTTGTGTTTTGGGGCATTTCCTGTCGCGGGCGCTAGGCCTACCCACACAAGTGAGGTATCATTTTTATCGGGAGACTTGGGGGAACGCTGGGTGGAAGGAAATTTGTGGCTCCTCTCAGATTCCAGAACTTTCTGTCACCGAAATGTGAGGAAAATTTGTTTTTTTTAGCCAAATTTTGAGGTTTGCAAAGGATTCTGGGTAACAGAACCTGGTCAGAGCCCCACAAGTCACCCCATCTTGGATTCCCCTAGGTCTCTAGTTTTAAAAAATGCACAGGTTTGGTAGGTTTCCCTAGGTGCCGGTTGAGCTAGAGGCCAAAATCTACAGGTAGGCACTTTGCAAAAAACACCTCTGTTTTCTTTCAAAAAAATGTGATGTGTCCACGTTGTGTTTTGGGGCATTTCCTGTCGCGGGCGCTAGGCCTACCCACACAAGTGAGATATCATTTTTATCTGGAGACTTGGGGGAACATAGAATAGCAAAACAAGTGTTATTGCCCCTTGTCTTTCCCTATATTTTTTCCTTCCTAATATAAGAGAGTGTGTAAAAAAGACGTCTATTTGAGAAATGCCCTGTAATTCACATGCTAGTATGGTCACCCCGGAATTCAGAGATGTGCAAATAACCACTGCTCCTCAACACCTTATCTTGTGCCCATTTTGGAAATACAAAGGTTTTCTTGATAGCTATTTTTCACTCTTTATATTTCAGCAAATTAATTGCTGGATACCCGGTATAGAATGAAAACGCACTGCAGGGTGCAGCTCATTTATTGGCTCTGGGTACCTAGGGTTCTTGATGAACCTACAAGCCCCATATATCCTCACAACCAGAAGAGTCCAGCAGATGTAACAGTATATTGCTTTCAAAAATCTGACATTGCAGGAAAAAGTTACAGAGTAAAACGTAGAGAACAATTGCTGTTTTTTTTCACCTCAATTTCAATATTTTTCTTTTTCAGTTGTTATTTTCTGTAGGAAAGCCTTGTAGGATCTACACAAATGACCCCTTGCTGAATTCAGAATTGTGTCTACTTTGCAGAAATGTTTAGGTTTCTGGGATCCAGCATTCTTTTCATGCCCATTTCTGTCACTGACTGGAAGGAGGCTGAAAGCACAAAAAATCGTAAAAATGGGGTATGTCCCAGTAAAATGCCAAATTTATGTTGAAAAATTGGGTTTTCTGATTCAAGTCTGCCTGTTCCTGAAAGCTGGGAAGCTGGTGATTTTAGCACCACAAACCCTTTGTTGATGCCATTTTCAGGGAAAAAAAACACAAGCCTTCTTCTGCAGCCACTTTTTACAATTTTTTTGTAAAAAAAGAAATTTTCACTGTATTTTGGCTAATTTCTTGGCCTCCTTCAGGGGAACCCACAAAGTCTGGGTACCTGTAGACTCCATAGGATGTTGGAAAAAAAGGACGCAAATTTGGCTTCGCTAGCCTATGTGGACACAAAGTTATGAGGGCCTAAGCGCGAACTGCCCCAAATAGCCCAAAAAGGGCCAGGCACAGGAGAGGGAAAAGGCCTGGCAGCGAAGGGGTTAAAGGACAGAGCAACATCTGCCTCCTTCCCACCGCCCTAAGGGACACCCTTGCATTCACACCTCCCTCTCCCATCCGTCATGGCCTCATTGTGATGGACTGGTGGGGAAGGAATGGAGGAAAGCACTACTCCTGGGAAGAAGATGGCCCAGCTACAGCCACAAACCCGTCTCTCAGCGATGCCACTGTATGCTCACTCATCCTAGCCCCGCACCTCTAAGCACAGTACTGTGTGCCTGCCCCCTTCATGCTCACACCAGCCTGGTATAACAGTGGCTTGAGCAACTAGACATGAAGGGGGATGAGTGGCCTGTTAGAACATTGTGACCAGTTGCCCTCCAAGAAGCCTTCCAACAGCTGCACTCATTTAAAGGACTGTGGCCCGGCGGCCGACTGCCCGCTTTGCAAAATCAACCCTGGTGAAAGGTAGCATTGCTGCCCAGTATGCTTTCAACACACCAAATAAAGCCTTATGTGTGGCTCACGTAGAGCTTTGTGAGCCATGTTTGTTAGGCCTGCCCTACAGTTTTCTTTTCCAGGACCAGGTATGTGAAGTCCAGAGCATCTAAAGAGAGCCTGATAGGGACCTGTTTCGATACACCCCATTTAAAACTGCTGGTGCTCAGCAGCGGTAGAATACGGTCCACTTGAAGCCCTGGTTCCTACTCAACATTCATGGATTTTGACGCATTCCCAGATTTACAAGAACTTGTAAACCTGGGAATGTGCCAAAAATATATGCCCCCCCAGGAGAGTTGTAACAGGGAGAAATATGTTTATGTCTCCTCCTTTTTTCCTCTTTCTATGTGTGCTGCATTTTTTAGCACAGGTAGAAAAAAGGAAAAAAACCTCTCAGGGATGCCCCTTTCTGCACAAAAACAATCCTGCATGCAACACAGGCACCCTTGCATCCTGGCACAAGGGTGCTGCATTGGTGCTAGGCTGCCTAAAGGGTGCAAGCACAGGGGAAAGGAAGGGAATGTGTGGTATTCTTTTAAGTAAGGTATATTCCAGCCCTTTCCCTGTGATGCATCGTAGTACAGCAAAGTGACTTGATGTGTTGCCCCGCGCCACCTAGCCCATAACTATGGGCCTTAATATCCAGGAGTCGTTACCATACTGTTGCTACGATATAACCAGTTTAAGTGCAAATCGACCACTGTCAGAAACATGTCTTGTTACCAGTTGCATTTCTAGTTGTTGAAATGTACATTGAACTGCAGCTATACTATGACCATAATTTCAACTACCAAAATGTTGTGAAGTCAAGAGTTTATTTACTAATTTTAATTCAGCAGGAACACGTTTTGAAGTCAATAATTTTAACTCGTACAAGCGGTTATTTTGAAGTAAATATTAGTTAAGAGTTTATTTACGATTTCGAACTCTGGCATGAGGATATTTTTAAGTCAATAACTTTATGTCCAGTAAGAGGTTATTTTAAAGTCAATATTAGATAAGAGTGTGTTTACAAATCTTAAATAGGACATGAAGGTATTTTAAAGTCAATATTGTGGTCAGGCCAACATTTCGACTGCATAATTGTGGGAGGACAGCCTTGTGATTTCAGTGCATGGAAATCAGTGTTTGTGTTGTACAACAAATAGGAAAGTTTACATTATTACAAGTAATGGTAGGTGTACACATCAGTGACAATTTGCCTGTCATGAATCTAGTTAAGATTCAGACAGCAGAGTTTGCAATCTAAGAGCTTTCCTTGAAGCATACATAATGTCTCTGAACACAGCAGGGATACTGAAAAACACAGCTCTCCTTATGATTGATAAAAGCAATCCCCAGCTCTATGGAGAGAGGATGAGGACTCTAATTAGAGAAGGCTCGTGACACATTTGAGAAATATGCGGACTACAAAGGACTAAGAGACAGCAATCAGGAGGAGAGACCAATAGGAATGGATCAAGTGAGCACGTAAATGCATCTTCTGGCGGAGAGGGCTACTCCCTGCAAGTGCACCAGGCGCTGAAAGCAAGCACACCAGCCGCCTTAACGAAATGGAGATTGCAGTAAACAAAAAACTCAAACTGGGAAAGGACCTGGTTCTGTCAACGTTATAAATGAGCTCGTAAAAGCCGCTGCTGATGTGCAAATTCAGTCCTTCATAAAAAGCTGTCAAACTACACAGCAAAAAACAGGAGAAATGGTTAGAGGAGGAGGACAAATCAACCTACATCATGTCCCCCTGCCGAGCTAATGACAGTGGCTCCTGACAGCATGTGCAAGCCACGGGCACATGGGACATTCCAGGATAAATCATTTCATAGCGGAATATTAACAAGATTAAGAAAGGCTGATGTGCTGGTTAGAGAAATAACGAGGCCAGGCGCTGAATTCCGCAGGGTCAGAGTTTGAACTGTAAAGCAAAATAATTTAAACAGTTTCCTGTGTCGGAAAGGTCACTAGAGCTAAAGAGATTTGGGCAGGCTGTCTAGGGTAAGTACCGCACGGGTGGAGACATGACAGCTAAACAGACATCACTGAGCGGCGCCTGGGACCTTGCACCATTCACATTCATGTGGCATTATTAATTCTTTCAAACACCCCTCTCTCCCACACATTCAGTCCTCTCATTCCACTCCAATAATTCTTCTAAACAAGCACTGTCAAAGTCAATGGGTCTGGGTTTAATGTGCTAAATCGTGTTGCACGCACGAATGTGGTTTTTCATTAAAAAAAGACATCCTTATTGGTTTTGAAAATGCTGGAGGGAAAAAAGCCCATGGAGCGCTTGAAAGTCAAAAAGCTATTTTGTCTGGAGAGCCATTGCAATAGTCCTGTGTAAGTCCCTTATGCATCAAAATACTTCTTAGATAATTTATCCTAATGAAGAGGTGTGTTTCGTTGTGTTTTGCAAAATAAAAAGCGACTCCTTCTGTCCCCTTTTAGGAACAAAGTGTAACTCAGTGTTGAGCATTGTTGAAAGCGGTGGTCAGTGACACCAGGATCAGCAGCAGTCCACTGTGCACAAACATCCTGTTTGCCTCTTCATTAGTACAGAGGAAGGAGAACACAGGAAAGTATGAATATTTTTTAAAATAACATGGAATTTTTGGAAGACTCAGAACAACTGGTGAGTGAGAAAGTATTTCTAACACACTTGCTTTTGGGTGAGCCATCTGGGGGGGTGGGGTGCTTTGTGACAGAGCAAGGGGGCGTAAATGCCACAAATCAAGTCCTTTTCTTCTATTCCTGAGTCAAATTATGGATCTGCAAATTAAAACGCACAGAAACTAATCAGAAGGTGTTTTGCATTTTTGCTGAGCAGAGATGAAACCAGACCTGTCAGATCATCCACGTACTTTGACCCCATGTGCTTCTTTCTCAGCTGTAAGGTCTCCTGCTTTCTTATGGTCTCGCTCATGATGGCCTCTGTAATGTTGTGAGAGGGACATTTGGGGGGCAGTGGTGAAGACCAACTCCCTACAGACTGCTCCTGAACTAGGATGGGAGAAAAGAGCCAGTGTGGGAGATGGTGTGTGAGCTAAGCTGGGGGGAGTATGGGGTGGCTGCTGCAGCTGGGCTCAGAGAGAGGTGGGTCACTTCTTGATTGCACCTCATTCATTATCCACTTTAACATGGCCATCTCCATTAGAAAGAGGGTAGCATTTCTCAGCCACAGCTAGAATTGCAGCATGACTAAACTCGTATTGTAGTACACTATGTTTGCTTATATAGTTAGAAGAGGGTTGTATTTTTACCAGAGCCCTCAAATTACTAGGGCTAATTTTACGGGCCCTCTGGCAGGGAAAACTGAAAACCAGCACACAAGCAACAACACAGTAGCACGCAACATCCAATGTAATGAATATCTACCATTTGCGATGGATTCACCTGCACAGTTGAAAGCAAACAATACCATTATAAACATAACAAAATAAAAAACAAGATACTTATATGCACCCTAGTTGTGGCCTATTTTTATACAGCAGCAGCTCCTCCATTCGGAGGGAGGAACATCAGCCCTCTGCCTTACGGAGAGCAACTCGTCAAACGAGGTGTGTGTCCTCTGCAAGCGGAGAGGGGTGGTGGTGTGTGAATAGGTGTGTGTGAGTGTGTGTATCCATGTCATGTATGTGGGGGGAGGGAAGGGGAGTGTTGTGCGTGCGTCCGTGTGTGTCTGTGTGTAACTGTGGTGATTTGTGGCGTGGGTGAATGTGTATGGTGGTTCGGGGTGTGTGTGTGTATGCATGTGGATGGGTAGGGGTGTGTGCATGGGTGAATGAGTAAGGGGGAAGGGCTATATGAGTGTGTGCATGCAGGACCGTGTATGTTTGTATGTGTATACGGTGTGTATGTATGTGTGTGTGTGTGTGTGTGCATGTGGTGAGTTACGATTGGGGGGTGTGGGTTGTGTATGTATGTGTTAGAAATTGAGGTCTTGAGTTGGCAGAGGTATACACCCTTGTCCCAGTAGGGACCACAATCTTAGGCAGGGTAAGTCACACACAATCCAAAATATCTTGTGCCCACTCCCTGGAAGCTTTGCACTGAGCAGTCAGGCTTAAATTAGAAGTCAATGTGTAAAGTATTTGTGCAATAAATCATGCAATAACACAGTGAAAACACCACAAAAATACACCACACAGGTTTAGGAAAATATAGGATATTTATCTTAATAAATTAAGGTAAATTAAGGTAAAAACTATCAAGATTTGATAAGCACAAGTTGAATTATCACTTGTGAAATGATAAAAAGAGCCTTAAGTCTTTAAAAATCAACAAATCTCCCTTGTGTGCACAAAGTACCTGGTATGCATCAAAATTACATGCACAAGACGCCTGAGAAGGAGATGCGTGGAAAAAGGAAGGTGTGTGTCAGATTTCTTTACTCGTACAGATGATGAGTCGATTTTTCCCACGCTGCAAGGGCTTTTTGTTGATTTCCAGCACGCAGTCTTGTATCCTCACTGCGATGCAGGGTCTTTTGATGCCCAGGGACGATGCGTGGAAATCCTGGGCGTGCAGGATGAAGTCACAGGTGCTGCATCGATCCGGTGTGCAATGTGTCAGAATCTTTGTAGCAAGGCAGGTGCTGCGTCAATTCCTCAGGTAGGAAATCAGGCTGCGTTGTTCTGGTTCAGCGTTGCGTCAATCCTGTGGGATGTGGTCAAAGTTCTAGTTGGAACGCTGGCGCTGAACCAGGCTCCATCGTGATGGGTCGGCGATGCGGTGATTCTTTCACTGCTAGGGAGGCTGTGTGTCGATTCAGGCAGACTGTGCATGATTTTCACCCCACAAGGAGTTCTTTTGAAGAGAAGAAGTCTTTATGGCCCTGAGACTTCAGGAACAGGAGGCAAGATCAATCCAAGCCCCTGGAAGACACTTCTCAGCAGAGCCAGAGGCCAGCAAGCCAGCAGGGCAACAACAAAGCAGCAGGCTGTCACAGCAAAGCAGTCCAGGTGAGTCCTTTGGGCAGCCAGGCAGCTCCTTTTGGCAGGTTGCAGGATCTGGTTCAGAGTGTCTGTCCCAGGAAGTGTCTGAGATGGTAAGGTCAGGGACCCAGTTTACATACCCAAAAGTATCTTTGAAGTTAGGGAGACTTCAAAGAGTGGTTTTGAAGTGCACAAGCTTCCCACTCAGTACAAGTCTGTCTGCCAAGGCCCCAGTAGGGGGTGTGGCAGTCCTTTGTGTGAGGGTAGGTCCCTAGCCTTTGAAAAGTGCCAAGCCCCTCCACCCTTCCAGCCCAGGAAGAACCATTCAGTATGCAGATGTATGCAAGTGTGACTGAGCATCCTGTGTTTGTGGTTTTCTGGGTGAAATGCACAAGGAAGCTGTCAACCAGCTGTCAACCAGACCTGGATTGGAGACAGGCTGTAAGGCACAGATGGATTTTAATTGCAGAGAATGTTCACTTTCTAAAAGTGGCATTTCTTAAATACTAATATGAAATCCAACCTGACCAGTAAGTAGGATTTTGTATTACCTCTCTTGCCATACTAAATAGGACCTGTTTACCCCTTTCTGGTCAGAATCTACCACTCAGACAGTATATGAGGGTAGCCCTAATGTTAGCCTATGAAAGGAGCAGGCCTCACAGCAGTGGAAAATGAATTTAGGAGTTTGCTACTACCAGGGCATAAAAACACATAGGTATGTGTCCTGCCTTTTACCTACACAACACCCTGCCTTATGGGGTACCTAGGGCCTACCTTAAGGATGACTTATATCTAGAAAGGGGGGAGTTTAAGGCTTTTCAAGGACATTTGAATGCCAAGTCGAAATTGCAGTAAAACTGCACACACAGGCCTTGCAATGGCAGCCCTGGGACATTGTTAAGAGGCTACTTATATGGGTGGCACAACCAGTGCTGCTTGACCACTAGGGGCATTCAATCTAAAGGCCCTGGACACATGTAGTGTGCTTTACTAGGGACTTACAAGTAGATCAAATATGCCAATTTGGCATGAACCAATGTTACCATGTTTTAATAGAGAGAATATATGCACTTTAGCACTGGTTAGCAGTGGTAAAGTGTGCAGAGTCCTAAAATAAGCCAAAACAGTGTCAGAAAAGTGGAGGGAGACAGGCAAAAAGTTGGGGGTGACCACACTAATGCTGTCAGGTCTAACAGTATGTATGTAGTTGAAGGGAGAGGGTGAGGGGATGGAGAGTGTATGCATGCGCGTGTGATATGTATGCGTATGCATGAGTGTCTATGGGGTGAATGTTGTGAGTGCGTGTGTGAGTGGGGGTGTCTGTGTGTGATTGTGTGTATGTGGGTGTATGCATGCATGTGTGTGGAGGTGTTTGGGGGGTATCCGGGTGACAGGAATGAAAGTTACTGTCACCAGTATACCTTTCTGCCAGCATTTTTGTGGCGGTGAGACCATCAGGAAAATGCTGGCGATGACCCGAGTCAAAATAACCTTGGCGGTAAAGCGGCAGGATGGGCCCAGAAGTGGCAGTTTGGTAGTGGCCAAACCGCTGCTGTCGTAATGTGGCAGTCTTCACCGCTGGTCCCGTGGTGGTGAGACCACCACCGCGACCCTGGCAGTCCATGGACTGCTAGGGTCATAATGAGGGCCATTGTGTAGAAGAATGAACACAGTTAAAAAATTGAAAACACAACACTCAAAAAATCCCACTGCAATTAATAAAAATTGAGAATATTTTAATGAACAATAGAGCACCAGAATGGCAAACAACCAATAAGGAGGACTGGAAATGTAAATTTTTAAAAATGTAAATAAAAATATAGTAAAAAAGCATTTAGGGGGTCATTACGACCCTGTCGGCCAGCGGTAAGCTGGCGGTAACACCGCCAACAGACTGACGGTGTCCTGCCAGTTATTATAACTGTGGCGCAATAGCCACGGCCATACCGCCGGCACCTCCACTATAATCCCCAGGGCAGCGGTGCAATTTAAAAAAATTTAAATAAAAATATAGTAAAAAAGCATTTAGGGTGTCATTACGACCCTGTCGGCCAGCGGTAAGCTGGCGGTAACACCGCCAACAGACTGCCGGTGTTCCGTCAGTTATTATAACTGTGGCGCAATAGCCACGGCCATACCGCCGGCCCCTCCACTATAATCCCCAGGGATTATGAGTTCCCGACTGCCAGTCTGTTCGTGGCGGTAAACACCGCCATGGAAAGACTGGCAGTAAGGGGACTTGGGGTGCCACTGGGGGCCCCTGCACTGCCCATGCACTTTGCATGGGCAGTGCAGGGGCCCCCAGGCATAGCCCCGTTGCGCATTTCACTGCCCGAATTTCGGGCAGTGAAATGCGCGACGGGTGCTACTGCACCCGCTGCAAATCAGCATTGTCGCCGGCTCTATTACAAGCCGGCAGCAATGTTGATGTGACTTTTCCGCTGGGCCAGTGGATGGTAACACTGTTACCGTCCACTGGCCCAGCGGAAACGTCATAATAGGTAGCTAGGAATACCGCCGGCAATGGCGATATTCTGGCTCCCGCAGCCTCGGCGGTCTTTTTGAAAGACCGCTGAGGTTGTAATGAGGCCCTTAGTGCCAACCACTGTCATCTGGTTGCAGTAGACCGGGACCTAGGTGAGTTTAAGGCTGACCACAATGGTGCATGAGTCGGAAACAGAAACCAGTTTTTTCCTGGTTGGAAATTTTATCATCAGGCTTAGTCTCTGAAATGAAAGTCAAGAATCTTTAGCAGTGGAAGGCAGCAGATTTTGGCCAAGAATGGCTCCACAAAGCTGGACAGCCATTAGTCCAGGTCCCGATGAAGCTATTAACTTTTGACAGGAAAGCTCCGAATATAAGAAGCGTAATATTTTCACCCAACAAAGGTTCTTTTCTGGCGAGATACTTTAGGCACCTTCGCTTGATGAAGATTTCTAGTTTCGGACTTAGGCCAGATTTACCAAGCATTTTTCAAGTTGCAAATAGGCTGATTCGCAGAATCAGCCGGCTTGCGACTTGAAAAATGCTTTTTGGGATGTACAAAGCCCAAACTGCGATTCGGTAGTAAGAAGGGGGTTGTCAAGTGCATCCCTTCCTAATACTGAATCCAAATGGTATGTATGATTGTTTTGTGACCGCGATTGCGGTTGCAAAATAATCGCAGCTCAGTTTCAAACTGGTGCTAACCCATCCACAAACGGGAAAGGGTCCCCAGGGGGCCCCTTCCCCTTTGTGAATGGCAACAAAAATATTTTTTCAGAGCAGGCAGACATGGTGGTCTGCTGTCTCCAGCAAGCCACCATCTCTGTGAGGGAGGCCATTCCCAATGGGGGCGCAAATCGCAAGCTACCTCATGAACATTCATGAGGTAGGTCATTTGCGCCCACATTTTGAATCGCAAGCAGTGTAAAGTACACTGTTGTACATCCGGTTTTGTGACTCTCAAATTGTGAGTGGCTAAGACTCGCAGTTTGCGAGTCTCAAAACAGGATCTTTGTACATGTGGCCCTTAGTCACAAAGCAGCAACCTGTCATCAAATAAGGATCCACGAGGCCAGAGTCCCTATCCTGGACGTTCCTCTAAAATAGATTTGAAGCTGCAGAAAATCTGGAAGCAACCTTTATTTTTGGCACAGCGTCAATGTACCTTCATCAGATTGACTTGGTATTTTGTCCTGGTCCTCCGGAGCCCTTTAGAGCCAACATATTCTAAGTCCCAGGATGCTAGCTGGAATACACTTTGACAGAGCCAAGGGCCCCGGGACCTCAGGGACAGCACTTTGGGGTGAAGACTCTCTCCAGTAGAAGCCACCAGCAGGTTCTAAGGCAGCTTCATTTGAAACTTGTCAGCTGAACTCTCCAGCAAAGGGCCTCTTGCAGGTTGCTGTAATCCTGTAGCTTAATAGGAGGTCAGCCAACTAACCCTTGGAGTGCACTTCTTTTTCATGGGTAAAAGTACGGGACAAGTCAAGGTTTTCAGTTCTCCTCACTGTTCATACCAGAAGGTGCAGTCATTCTTCTAACTTGCACAGTTCCAGTAGTGTTCATGATGAGCATGGACACATAACAGCACAGCTTACCCTGAGAGTCCACCTCTTTGTCCTGGGCACAGGTGAGGGCAGGTCCAGCTTTTCAGGTCAGGTTCATAGTCCTTCTTCTGTCTTCCACAGGTTCAGTAGTGTTGTTAAGGGGGTGCCCAGGGGTACCACATTTAAACTTGGCACTAGCCTAGAGGTGAGGGTGATTCCTGGCCCCTACCTGTCCAGTGTTGTTGAGGGGTTCCCAGGGGTACCACCTTTAAACTTGGTACTAGCCTAAGGGTGATTTCTGACCCCCCTCCAGTAGGGAAACAGTTCCCAGGGGTAACCATACCCACTTTTGCTGTAGTTCATGTTTGTCCTACTGTAAACAATTGCACAGTGCCCCTCTCTGCCCAAATCCAAGGTGTGAAACCCTTCTCTTCTTGCGCTGAGCCTAGGTGGCTACTCCAAGGGTTTGTCCAGGAACATGAGTGATGCATTGTAGCTTCAAACCAGTTCTCAGGGCAGCTTCTGTCCTACTGGGTTTGGTGTTTGCAAAGAAAATGAAGAAAAGCCCTGCTCAAGTGTCAGCTAAAATGTACCTCTGACATGATATGCCTCTTTGAAGTTAATAAAGTTCCTGCCTGGCCATAGCCCATATGGTCATCCTGTCACAGCAACATAACACCTTCCCACACCCAAGGTCTTTGTCCTGCTCAGGGAGTAGTTTTCCCACATCATCAGCCGGATTTTAAGCTGCCAGTTGTAATATGTGAGTTCATCTAATTAGGCCGTCAGAGACTTTAGGCAGGGAAAAGGTAACCTTCTTTTTCCTAGACGAAGATAAAAAAATGTAATGTAATATTGCATCCCATTGATTTCCTATAGAACAGCTGATCCTTCTACAGTGAAAATAGATTTTCTCTGTAAGGACATCTGTAAAATTATACTTCTAGGTGTCCTACTTTTAAATAGCGTGCACCCTGCATTAGGTCTTCTAAGGCCTACTTAGGTGTGACTGAATAATATTTAAAAGGAACGTTTAGACCTCTCAAAGTGTTTTATTTTTACAGATTGAATTGCAGTTTTACAACTGCACAGCCAGGCTACAATGGTAAGCAAGCCTGCAGTCATGTTTGCACTGATACTTGTAGTGGTGGCACAATGGGTGCTGCAGTTCACAAGTGATGTTTAACTTACAGACTCTGGTTATACTTTGTACATATACTGGGGACCTATAGATGCAGTAGTAAGTTAAATATGTCGATTAGGAGTACAGCCAACTTTGACATGTTGTAGGGGCCAGGCACATACACATACACTTGGGCCTGGCTATCAGTGTCACTGTGGGCAGAGTAAAAAAAACAACAACATCTGTCCAAATAGAAAAGTGGGGTTAATCACGCAAAAAGAAGCATTATAAAAAGTAACACATATTTCCTGCTGTATATCCATCTGCTCACTCCACAGGTGACCTATGCTTTTTAGACTGTCCCCATTTGTTTCTCATGTGGTGCCTGCTTAAGAATAACAATAAAACAGTTCTCAGCATGTAGCAAAAACATGATGAATGTGCTACATATAGTAACATGCACCTTTGAAAAAGTGTTTTAAGGAGTACCGTTTTCATATTGCCTGGTATCAAATACAGTTCCTATGTCAATAACAGATAACAATATTTTACTATCCATTTTTTACAAGGTGTCAAAGATATTTTTGGTATTATGCACACACTCCCTAGTAATTAGTACATCTCACAGCAATTGCTTGCAAATTGTTGTGTTCTAGTCTTCTAAAACAAACAAAGGCAATATTGAAATTAAACAGAAAAAACACCTGTCTTTCAATGATTACCATGTTAAAATATGTAAAATGCACGTAGAGCACTGTAGCCCTGGGAATCCAATACTGCTCCCAGACACAACCGCACTCTAAAATTATGTTGTACTGTGTTTATGTTAGGTTGTGTCATGTTTATGTTTTATATGTTTATGTTATGTTATATGTTATGTTATGTGTTATGTTTAGGAGCCAGGTATGAAAAGGCACAGCCTCCTGCCCTGATTTTTTGTATACGTGAAGTCTGTGCTAGTGAGAGACAAGCAGAGCGTAGGTGTCTGGAAGGTTTTTGGAAATTAATGCTGCTTTTCAAGTAGGGCAGGTCCTGGGTTGTGGAATGAGTGCTTGGATGGTGTGAGTGAGACATTTTAAGTGTGCACACTTGTGTATTTGAAGTCAGAGGAGTTCAAAGGTGAAGTATGATGTGGAATCGGCATGGAGGTTGAATACTACTCTAGCTGCTGCATTTTGGATAGTCTGCAGTCTTTCTGTGAGTTTGCTGGTTATCGTCTAGTCTGCTGGTGATGAGGGCTTGGGTGATCAATTCCCTGGTGTTTTATGGTAGACAATTAAGGGTTTTCTTCAGGTGTTGAAGCAGGATGAGCCCACTGCATTGACATGGGTGGTCATGCCCAGTTGTATTGTGAGTCTGAGATTTCTTGTTTATGAATGAGGCGTGGGGGTGGATCTAAGGTTTGTTGGCCACCAAGGGGAGACCCATGGCAAGGCATCTTTCCCAAAGACCACCACTTCGGTTGTGTTCAAGTTCAATTTAAGGCAGATGGATTTCATCCAGGTGGCTACTTCTATCAAGCATGTGGTGAACTTGTTTTTTTGGTGTTTTGTACGGGAGGGACAGTACCAGTTGTGTGTCATCAGTTTATGCCATGAGCATGTATGACATCGACCAAAGGAGTTATGTTGATGGTGAAGATTGTCGAGTTGAGCAGGGAGAGCTTAGGGACTGCTCAGACAAGCCCTTGTGCTTCAGAAGAGTGAGGTTGCATGTTGATGGTTTGAGTTTCTTTGATGAGGAAGGAGCAGATTAATTCAAGTGCTTCATGGAGTTGACACATTAGAATGGATGGGGAGATGGTGTTGAAGGCTGCTGATAGGCTTAGACGGATGAGGGCTGTGGTTTACTCCCCTGTCAAGGATCACACAAATGTAATTCGTTGCTGCTATGAGGGCAGTTTCATTCTCTGGCTGGGTCTAAATCTTGATTGTGTTATGTGGAGAAGCTGGTGTTTGGCAAGGTGATCAGAGAAGAGTTGGGTGATGACTTCTTCTAAGATCTTGGCTGAGTAGGAAAGGAGGAAAAGCATTCATCAGTTGGAGAATTTGGTCAGGTCGGGTTTCCACAGGAAGTCATTGACGGCAGCATGTTTCCATGGTTCCAGAAAGGTGACTGTACTGATGGAGGTTTTGAGGATGGGGTGATGGTCTCACTGATAGCCATTTCTCCTTTGTCAAAAGTGCGATGGGGACAAGGGTCCATCAGGGCCTGGTTTATGGTCTTGATGATTGTTGCGGTTTCCTCTGTGCTAACGGTGTCCCATGTGTTAATTGTGGTGTCTTTGTTCATCACTAGAAAACTTCTGGAGAGGGTCAGGGGTCCAGTTTTTGGGTAAAGTTGCTGTAAATGGTTGAGATCTTGCTGTAAAAGAAGTTTGATGATTTATTATGCAGATATTGCAAAGGGCTTGTGCTACCGGTGGCAGCTATGGCTGTAGTAAAGTCATTGACAATTACAAAAAATTATTTTCTGCTGTTGAAGTTGGCATTAATTTGTTTGACTAGGGTCTTCTTCTTTGTTTCTCAGATAAGCTGGTGGTACCTTCTCTGGGCAACTGTGATAGTGTCTTTACACAGTTCCCCTTTTACGGTTCTCTATTACCATTCCAGATGTTTGCAGTGCTATTTGGTTATTCTGTCATCTTCTGTGTACCAGCTGGCTTGTGTTCTAGCTTTGACTGTGTGAATTAATGAAGTAAAGGGACTGGAAGAGAGGCTTCTGGGACAGGAAAACAACAATACATTCATCCTGACTGTCCTTCTACCATTCATTCTGCTGCCAGAAAAAAAAAACACCTTAAATTATCTATTTGTATTAGCATTTTTATCAATGACATGTATTTGTCACAAAATGTTAAGCTCAATCCCATTGTAAATTTGCTACTTTATGTATGTCAGTGAGCCTTCTGTAGGCTGCTCTGTAGCTGCTGACTATGGCAGCCAGATAAACAAGCAAAATATTCACGGTTAAATGGAGGGGAAACACTTTTTCTGTGGAAAGCAACCAACTTCTGTCTAATCAAAACATGTACTGTTGCCCAACAACATGTTGACGGAGCCAAAACCCCTTTCTATAGTACTCCTGAGGCTTTCTTTTTGGTTTGGTCACAGAAAGTCTTTGACAGCTGTGCTATCAATCCAGAGCTAAAAATGATTGCCAGTCTTTGTGAGAAGGTCATCCATTTGGCCCTGAATCACCCCCATTTTTTTACTGATACTGGTGGTTTCTGATTCTGGTTGTGCCCTGGGCTCTGCAAACCAGGCCCAGGGGCAGTGCTTGTTTAATAGGTACACAGTAATTAGGTGTAATTATAATTGGTTCTGATTACCTACCTGTAATTCCCTGGTATATGGGAGGGCATGTAGGTTTATGGACCCCTGCGGAGTTAAGGGACTTATTTGTGAGCTGCTGTGGTGTCTAATTTCATTTTAAAATCAGCCCTGCCTTGCTGGCTGCCTTTAAAATCAAATTAAGCCCAAATTCGACTTTGGAATTAAAAGTATTTCCAAAGTCTTAAACTACCTTATTTTTACATATGTCACCTCTAAGGTCTTCCCTAGGTGCCCAAAGGGTATGGTGCAGTGTATTCACAAGCAGGGGCATTATAAAAGTTTTTTTATAAGCCCAGGTGAGGGAAATACCACAAATTTGGTTTTCCTCATCTTAGTGCATTAGCTCCATGCGATAAAATGGAAAGGCTTAATTTTAAACTAATAAAGTCTCACTTTTGATAGTAGTGAACTACACATTTTATTTAAGTATCAAATTAATAGTTAAAATAAATCCAACAACTTTCCAGTGTTAGAAAATTTTCAGGAAAAGAGTTTCAGAACTGTTTTCTAAAGTTACCTAAAATCAGCCCTGTAGTAGCCCTTCCTGATTGATTGGTCAGACATAGGCAGGCTGAGGCAAGCTACTTTAATGAGGTGTGAAGTGGCCTCAGCTGAGAGAAAGGCACAGTTTGGTGGAAGGAGTACTGCAACAGAAGATGACAGAGCAGGAAGGGGCTGGGTGGCCAAACTGGTCTTCAAAGAAGGGAAAGACACTTGGGACAGAAACCAGGCCTCCCCTATGTCCTTCTCCCCCAGCCACATGGGAGCCCCTCTAATTAGATTAGGAGAAGGGCTGGAAAGTGAGTGTAGGGAAAAGTTAGCCACACCTGTGGGTGGACTTTGCCAGACTTGAGCCTCTTGGAGAGATTTTTTCCATTTGAATATTTGAGGAACAGTGCTTTCTTGGAATGAAATGTGCCATACTTCAGAGGAAGTGGTCATCAGAGAATGTGGCACCCTGCACCCTATTGGTCAGGGGTGCTCCCCTGCTTTACACACCAGAAACCTGGATACAAGTGGAAGGGCTACCAAGCAACTCAGATCCCTGCAGGAAGGAAATCAGAAGAATAAGGAAAGCCTTGTTGAACCCCTGGTCTGCACCTGAAGGGCTGCACCCACAAGGACTGTACCAGCTGCACAATCTGGGCAAAATGGACTTGCCTGGCTTCTCAAGATCGAGGAGTGGGCTCCCCTTAAGCAACAGGTACAAAGAAGCTGCCAAGGGTCCCATGCACCAAGTCCTGCAAGAGGAGCCCAGCTGGCCAGTGTCCAGTGTTCGAGGATTCTGACCTGGTGCGTTCTGTGAATTGCAGTCCCAACTCCCAAGGAGCAATTCTGAGCTTCTGGAACCTTGCATCAAGTTTGTGGCCACTGAAAGACCTCAAAAAGGACTTTTGAAAGAAGATCCAGAAGTATGCAGATGTTTGGAGCAACTTTGAAAAAAAGCTCCATACCGTGACGAGAGTCAAGTCAGCGTCAACGAACAGCGAATGGGCCTGAATTTCAGGTTTGTCTCACTGAAACTCCAAGCTTTTCCCTGTTGATGAGATTTCCAGGAGTTGACCGGACCTTGCACTGAGCAAAGCCAAGATGGCCTGGAGAGGAGCCTCACATGACGAAGAGAGAAAAAGCTCCAGAAAGAAGACTAAGGGCCTGATTACGAGTTTTGTGGTCAGACTGCCAGTCCACCACGGTGGTGGTCCCAAGGAGACCACTGCTCGGGCCCCCTCCTACCAGCTTTATTATAATGTATGCAGGTTGAACTGCCAACCACGTCAACATCTTACTGCCCTGCAGTGGCGTGGTGGAGTGCAATTTTGGCAGTGCATACTCTGTCACTGCTGTGGCCGCGGCCTACTGCCAAGTCAGTTACAAAAACACAGTTGACTTGGCGATCCCCTTGCGGGGATTAGCGGATGGCAGTCAGCCGCTGCAGTGCACTCTCACCAAAGCACCAGAAAAGTGCCCATTGGATGGATTCAAAAACAACAATGCTGACATCCATTGGCCAAGTGGACACACCTGCAAATCACACTATAAAACACACCTCATCCCAGACCATGAACCTGTGCCTCTCCACTGCAGCATAGCAAGACAAAGACCTCACATCATTTTTTTTATTTTTGTGACATAAGGCAGCCCTTTTCCCCATCCCATTAAAAACCTTTCACTCACTTCTTCTATTTATTTTCACCACTGTCACTTGTCTTTTTAAGTTAGTCACTGTCACCCCCCTTTAATTTACATTCATGTCACTGCCCAAAAGTCCACGTTTTTCTGAGAATGAGTTGAGAGTCATGGTGGATGAAATCATAAGAGTAGAGCCACAATTGTCTGGAGCCCAAGTCTAACATACTCCTCTCAGTAGGAAAATAAAAATGTGGCTAAGGATAGTTCACACAGTGAATGTTGTAGGTACCACCTTGTCCACAAAGTAGGATATTAGGAAGAAGTGGAATGACCTGACAGGGAAGGTTCATTACCTGGCCTCCAGGCAACACATGGAGTCCCAGAAGACTGGTGGTGGTCCTCCCAGCGCCCCATTACAACTCATTCCCTGGAAGGAGGTGGTCTTGTCCATCCTGAATCCTCAGGGCTTGACAGAAATAGGTCGGGGAGCGAAATCTGGTAAGTTACACCACAAAAACTGTCACAAAACATCAATGTTCTGTATGTCAACATCTCAGTTTTCACCATTGTGTTGTTCATCTACTTTCCTAACAATACCCAAAGTATCAGAGACAGTAGATTGTCAATACGTATTGTTGTACATAACATCACACGCATCAATCTCTATCACATGCAATATGTTGGAATGGGGTCTGAAATTGTTTTAATATCAAAAGATTATCCCAGGACCCATAATACGTTTCAACATGTAAATGTATGGTACACCCTAACTGCATTGCAGCAACAGGTATGTCAGACTAAACATTTGTCAAGTGCTGGGAAGTAGAGAGAGTGACATGACCACAACTACCATGAGGCCATGTTTCTGTAACTCAAAACCACTTGCACAAAGACACTTGTTAGCCATGTCACAACTGATGTTCACTCATCATGGAGTTCACCATTTGTGTAGTGTTGGGAGTTAGAAAGTGATATGACTACAACTACCATGAGGCCCGGTTTCTGTAACTCAAAACAACAAGCCATTGTGCTCTTGTTCAAAGACACTTGTTAGCCCTGTCACAATTGATGTTCACTCATCATGGAGTTCACCATTTGGGTAGTGTTGAGAGTTAGAAAGTGACATGATCACAACTACCACGAGGCCCTGTTTTTGTAACTCTAAACAGCAGGCCATTGTGCTCTTGTCCAAGGACACTGGTTTGCCCTGTCACAACTGATGTTCACTTATCATGGAGTTAATAATTTCTCTAGTGTGGGGAGCAAGAAAGCGACATGACTACAACTACCTTGAGGCTCTCGTCTGTACTTCAAAACAGAAGGCAATTGTGATCTTGCCCATTTTCGCTTCTTTGCCATGTTGCAACTGATGTTCACTCATCATGGACTGAGCAATCCACATATCATGCTTTAATCTGAGATGTGTCTGCTTACCTAGCTAACATTTGACGTGGTGACATCAAATGGCACTTTTGATGACATGAATGACACATTACCAAGTGTTCACATCAAGTAGTTGTAAGGCATGATGCTGCTTCAACTGATTGGAAGTGGCATGTAACCCATTTCTCTGCAGTGCTCACATGATACCTTCTGCTACTCCTACATATACAACTAAGTTCTGTGTCTTACAAAACTAGGTATTGGAATGGTCAAAAACATGTTACTTCCTCACTGTGTTGGCTTAACTGTTAGTTAGATGTCATGCTCATTCCTTAATCCAAAATGCAACTTATTCGCACATCTAATGAACTGCTCAATCCTAATAGTTTTTGCAACCTCCACAAATGTCATGTCAACAACTTTAATACCATGGAACTATATCAGAATAGGAAATCCTACTTATTAACATTTTCCTGGGTTTCTACTTAATGTGATACAGAGGATTTTGATGTAGATTCCACACTTCCAACAAAAACAATGTACTCTATTTCTCAACAGGTTGATGGACACTTCACCTGGGCAGACATTGTCAAACGAACTGACTCCTAACCAATCCCCAGATGAAGCCCTCATGGATGACAACACTCCTTTACATGTGGATGTAGATGATGGACCTGGCACATCTGGTCAGCCTGGTCAGATGGCACCAGTGAGTCTTCCTGTGCCCACATCAACATCTCCCACTCAAGCTGCTACAACATCTTGCCCAAAAACATAACTCACAACCTGCATACCTAGCACAGTTAGTACAATTGTGTATCCTCCAGTCCTAGATCCTAAAGTGCAAATCAGCACCCCTGATACAGAGGGACTGATAGAAATGGGGTCATTAGTTGGCAGTCAGGTTATCCCCATCCAAGCAAGGGCCTCACTCCAGTCAGGGTAAAGGAGAATCACACTCACACAGTTAACCCCTGCTCTCCCCCTTGGTAGCTTGGCATAAGAAGGTAAGCTTAACTTTTGAGACAAGGTGTAAAGTATTTGTACCAACACATACAGTAATACAATAAAAACATCACCAAAATGACTCAACACAGGTTTAGAAAAATAGGCAATATTTATCTGAACAAAACAAGACCAAAACAACAAAACTCCGACACAAAAGTCGTTATGAATTTTGAAAGATTAAACTCAAAAATAGCACTTAGAAACAAAAAATACTTCAATGAGGTGAAAACACGGTGTCGTGACAGAGCTGTTTCCAACAATCGGACGCCAATGGCACGGGGAACGGAGTCACACAGACCCATAGCTACAGTATGTAAAATGTGAAGCCAAGCCGGTGCGTGAAATCGGGGATTGCGGCGTCGCTGGATCCGAGGTGGCATCGGTTCCAGTGCTGCGGGACGAAGGGGCAAAGGCATCACAGAGAGGTTTTGGTTCCTTGCTGTGGCGTCGGTGAGAAGCATTGAATCCGCACACTTTGAGCGGAGTTGATCACGACGTGGTGTAGCAACCGCCACGGAGTCATGGACTTCGTCAGGGCTGCAGCGATGTCGGGCCTGCGAGGGTCGGTGCACTCCAGCGAGGTCCACAGAGTCGGTTGCAGGCAGCGTCACAGGATTCGGCAGCGACATCGGTCCAGAGTTGTCCAAAGTCAGCTTTCTTGAATTTTCACCAGCTTCTCCTTTCATGGGCCCAGGGACAGGATAGGGCACCACTTGTCAGGACAGGAGTCTCAGCAGAGAGTCCAGATGCTGGTAGGAGAAGTCTTTGATGGTCCTGAGACTTCAGAACAGGGGGAAAGCTTAGCCCACGCCCTTGTAGAATGTTCTCAAGCAGGAATATACCACAAAGTCCAGACTTTGTCCCCTTTCACAGGCAGAAACAGCAACTGCAGGATAGCCAAACAAAGCACAGTCACAGACAGGGGCAGCACTTCTCCTCAGCTCTTTAGCTCTTCCCCTTAGCAGAGATTCCTCTTGATTCCAGAAGTGTTCTAATTTTCAGGGGTTTGAGGGGCTCTTCTTCTCCCCATTTCTGCCTCTCAATTAGGTCTACTTCAAAGGAAAGTCTCTCTTTTTTGTAAGATCCTGCCTTGCCCAGGCCAAACCCCAGACACACACCAGGGGGTTGAAGACTTCATTGTGTAAGGGCAGGCACAGCCCTTTCAGGTGTAAGTGACCACTCCTCCCCTCCCTCCTAGCACAGATGACTCATCAGGATATGCAGGCTACATCCCAGCCCCCTTTGTGTCATTGTCTAGAGAGAGGTGCAAACAACCCAACTGTCAAACTGACCCAGACAGGGAATCCACAAACAGGCAGAGTGACAGAATGGTTTAAGCAAGAAAATGCTTTCTTTCTAAAAGTGGCATTTCCAAACACACAATCTAAAAACCAACTTCACTAAAAGATGCATTTTTAAATTGCAAGCTCAGAGACCCTAAACTCCATATTTCTATCTACTCCCTAAGGGAATCTGAACTTTAATTATATGTAAAGGCAGCCTCCATGTTAACCTATGCGAGAGATAGGCCTTGCAACAGTGACAAATGAATTTAGCAGTATTTCACTGTTAGGACATGTAAAGCACATAAAAAGCACATAAGTACATGTCCCACCTTTAACATACACTGCACCCTGCCCATGGGCCTACCTAGGGCCTAGCTTAGGGGTGCCTTACATGTATAAAAAGGAAAGGTTTAGGCCTGGCAAGTGGGTACACTTGCCAAGTTGAATTGGCAGTTTAAAACTGTGCACACAGACACTGCAGTGGCAGGTCTGAGCCATGTTTACAGGGCTACTTATGAGGGTGGCACAACCAGTGCTGCAGGCCCACTAGTAGCATTTGATTTACAGGCCCTGGGCACTTCTAGTGCACTGTACCAGGGACTTACTAGTATATCAAATATTCCAATCATGGAAAGTCAATTACACATATATTGTACATAGGAACACTTGCACCTTAGCACTAGATAGCAGTGGTAAAGTTCCCATAGTAACAAAAACAGCAAAAACAGAGTCCAGCACACATCAACAACCTATGAAATAGAGGCACAAAGTTAGGGGACACCACGCCAAAGATGCCAAGTCTAACACGGACCAGGACCCAGTTGGAGAAGGTACCCTGGGCCAAGAGTACAGGCTTGTGGGGGTAGGGTCATTGGGAGGGATGCTGTGGGCCAGCTAAGTGAGGCCACTGGGCCACACACGACCAGGACAACATCAACCAAGTTTTGGGGGTCTATCAGGAGTCCCAAGGTGTGACGGGCCAGGCAGTTCCAAACTTCAGGAAAATAAACAGCTGCAGAGGGACATGTACCAACAGATGGAGTCCCATAACTCCAATATGGTCACCTTAATAGGGGTGCTGATGGACATCCATACAACCTTGAGCAGGGATTTTCCACCACCATCTACCTCTCGCTGTGGTGCAACTACCTTAAGCCCATCTACATCTGTGGCAGCCACAGGCAGGGATGCCCTGCCAGAGGAAGAATCACTGTCAGAAACACCCTGCCTCTGCAGCAGCTGCACCCCCGCCCTCCTAAGCAGGGACATCCATGCAAATATCCAAGTGGTGCAAATGGCAAGACACCCCCCACTTAGAGCAAGAAACCTCAACCTTAATGTCCTCCTTTGTGTGTCACTCATCCATTCTGGACACTATTCCATTTCTGATGAGAGGAGTATCTGAGCTTTGGAATTCAGATGATGTTGCATCTCCATCTATAGTTTTATTCACCATAACTGACTACTTCACTTTTCATTTATGTTTGTTTTTGCACCAAATATGTCTTCCCCTCTAACACTTTAATAAATTCACCAGTCACAAACACATTGGCCCTCATTCTGACCCTGGCGGTGTACCGCGGCCCCATTGAATCCTCCGCGGCGGCGCAGCTTGCTGCACCGCCGCGGGGATTCCGACCCCCCCTACCGCCATCCAGATCCCGGCGGTCGGACCGCCGAGATCCGGATGGCGGTAGGGGGGGTCGCGGGGCACTGGCATGGGCATTGCAGGGGCCCCCGTAAGAGGGCCCCTACATGTATTTCACTGTCTGCTGCGCAGACAGTGAAATACGCGACGGGTGCAACTGCACCCGTCGCACAGCTTCCACTCCGCCGGCTCGATTCCGAGCCGGCTTCATCGTGGAAGCCTCTTTCCCGCTGGGCTGGCTGGCGGTCTGAAGGCGACCGCCCGCCAGCCCAGCGGGAAAGTCAGAATTACCGCCGCGGTCTTTCGACCGCGGAACGGTAACCTGACGGCGGGACTTTGGCGGGCAAGGTCAGAATGAGGGCCATTGTCTGCTGCAGTAAATTTCACATTTAGCAATAGAGATATGTTAGACCATGTGAACTATACAATGACAAAACAAACTACTTGTGTAAGCATAAATATGTTGCATGCACACAATGTTTAACTCAGGATCACAACCATGCCACACCAACACATACATAAAAGTGTCTTGTCTAAGAAGATTTGTATTACATTGCTCAAGTCATAGGCTGTCAAGATGTCAGAAATATAGAAAATCAAACATGATTGAATCATACAGTGTAAGTGATAACATTTACGGGTGCAGACCTCCAGGACATGAAAGGAAGGGATATCTCAAACTTTGTCCTGTAGAATAGGCAAAAATGAATTTGGTTGATGTCATTAGATGGAGCCATATTGTCTACCTCACAAAAGGAACCCAACATCGTATAATGCAAGATTCAAACAGATGGTAGTCCAACAGTTGCTGATCACAGGATCATTACACCCCAGTACTTCTGCATCTGGTGGTATGACACAAACAAATGTCAGTGATGTACCACAGGCATTTTGGCCTATAAAGATGAAAAACATCAACAGCTACATACAGTTGGCACAAAAAGAGTGTTTAGCCAATGTGAAGGAACAGTAATATAAATTTGGTATGCAAATACATATGTTCTGGCCACATGATGACACACATAATGCATCATGGCCACTACATGACAAGGAACAAGTCCAATGGAATCTTCTTAACTTTCATCTTATCACTTTGTAAGCTGTCTTGGCACATGTCTTATACGCTCAAAGTCTGTGACATACATTCCCTGGAACAATCCAAGTCCCTTTCGTATATACCAACAGCATCTTATTCTTGCCAATGTCACAACTCTGAAACATCCAAATAAAGATGCCATGGTGAAGGTACCTACATAAACACAAAACAAAGAGTATAGTTATGAAACTCTACATATGACACACTTCACCTAGCAAACATCTGGAGAACACAGTCCATGACAAAAGTCTGACATAAAGCAACATTTATCAGCTGGGGTATGGTGCTGTTCTACATTACAAAGGATTCATGGGCTGAACCTGGGAACCAGGCACAGATGTTTGAAATATACAAATCTGGCAGACAGACAACTTGCTCATTGATAGAATGGATTTGTTTTCTGTTTCGATTGACTTATTTACTGGCCTGCAATGGCACTAATGCAATATGGGTGCCATCAAGAGCTCCCACTGCATGTGGGAGGTCACCAGATCCATGAGTGTCAGCCTTCAAATTGGTTAAACCCTTATGTCTGGGGAACCTGATATAGCTGTCTATGTGTTTCATCATTGATAATAGCACATCTTTGAAAACACCACTGAACCTAGGTTCAGATACAGCCACTGTATATTGAAAGGGCCCCGTGGCCAGAAAGTGTAATACTGCCAATACATCTGACTTGAATTGATGACATAAATCTTGTATAGTGTGCCTTTTCAGATGAAACTTCCTAATTTATCCCTTTCTGCCATGTACGAAGGCCTGAAAATGGATAGTACACTGGAGGTTGTCGTTCACTCCCTCTCCCAGGATACCTATGTGTGGATTCAAATAAATGGGACTACCAGTCACAGTGTTCAGAGCAGAGCAACCTATAGGATAAGTAAGACAAAGGGGGTCACTATGACCCCGGCGGTGAGTGATAATATGGCTGCAGTACCTCCAACAGGCTGACGGTACATACCGCCACATTATGAGAATGGTGGTTTGGCTGCAGCCAACCCGCCACTTCTCCACTCATACCGCTGTGGCGGTGTCAGCATTTTGAGCCTGCCTACCACCATGGTTTTTGTGGTGTTAGCAACATCACAAAAACCATGGTGGTAGGCCCTACCGGTGACAGGAAATTCCTTCCCTGTCACCAGTAGGCAGCTCCCCCACTCCCCTCAACACCCACCTGATGCCCCCCACACCTCTCCATCCAAACTTCCCCCTTCCGATCCTCTCACTCCCCCAATACACTCACACACCCGCATACACGCACCGCGCATACACCCAATCACTCACACTAGTATACACACATTCATATATGCATAGATCCAGTCATACTCGCACACATTCTTACACACATTCACACTGACATGCAGACACACACTCAATTCACCATTCTTACATGCATTCACTCACATGCATACACCCACGCACATAACACTACACACACACACGCATTCACACACTCACACATTCATGCACACAACCATACACACACACACACACACATACACAACACCAACCACCCCCTCCCCTGTCGGAAGCCTGACTTAACTTGTTCTAGGAGGTCTTCCGGCAAGGAATTGGAAGGGGTGCTGCTACCTCCAGCAGCGCCCGCCAACAGAACACCACCAGGCCGTATCACAAGTCATGATACGGATGGCGGCGTTCAACTGGCATGGCACTGCTGGTGGTAGCAGCACCAGCTTACCACCATCCACCAGTATGATCACTGCCAGATTTCCACCCTTCTTGTGGCGGAAGTCCGGCAGTGATCATAGTATGGTGGACAGATGGTAGCTGTGGTGACGGTATTTTGGTAGCCATCACCTCGGCGGTAGTTATTTTTTACTGCCAATGACATAATGAGGGCCAAAATCTTGTGACAAAACATTACTGGCTGAAAAACTATTACACACATTTCACATTTCAATTGTCTACTACCCAAGATCCCGCTATAAATCCCATTGCTGTCTACACATGTGTTTACAACATATAAGTGCATATTATACACATATATGGTCCTCACATGCACCTTCATATAGAAAAGTAGGTTTTGTCCTCCCAAAATACTGTCACCGATGGTGTACAGTGCACAAAGTTTATATGACATTTATGACCAGTAACACACTACACTGATGATTGTGTAGATGAAATGACAAATCAATGGAGTATTACATATGTTTAAATCTTACAACCCACTTGTAGTGGTAGTGATGCATTGATCATTCAGCAATACTGTAGTTTCAACCTACAAATGGCAGATGCCTGACCTTGTATATTGGACTTTTGGAAGCTGCCACCACCAGCGGAAGTCGACAGTGCATTGCGCAGTTTCAGCCATGACGATCAAAGTTACAGGCTAACGTTGTTGACTGTGATGGTTGCAGACAAACGGATGTGCCCGTCTGCGCTGATAACCGACTATGTGGTATACATGTATGCCATGGTTTGAAAAATAACTCACTTGCCTCCTGACACTGCTGCTGTCAACAACTCTGCCACTTTAGCTGCTGTCTGCCACCTCTGGGAGCAGTCATGCCAGGCCAAGCAGATGGATGTGTTCTGCGTTCTCTCCAGAGGAGCTAGAGAAACTTGTTGAAGAGGTCCTTCCCATGTATGGTCAGCTCTATGGCACACCAGAGGAACAGGTAACTACCTCACATACAAATTTGACTATGTTCAATACCATCCTTTCCTTCCCCACAGGCTACAATGTGCCTCTAAGTCCCAGATACTTTTTTGGATGACTGTAGTTCCATTTGTGGTTCATACATAGGATTTATATGTCATGGATCGTAGAGCCCTGTACTTTGTGTATTAAAAATGAACATTGTGTTGTGTGGTAAGCCCTAGATCCTCACTGTGTTGCATTCACATGTCTATGCAATCAAACTTCTTAGAGTAACAATTATATATTTGATGATCAGATGATGCTAAATGACAAAACATGACAGGTACATGAGCTGTTAATGTATTCTGTTAGAAGTAGTTGATGAGGATGTTAGCAATGTGTATAGTCCCACATATCACTCAGCCCAGATCAGGCCTTTGCAAACTGTTCTCGGAGAGCTAGCTATACCTCACTGACCCCTTCAAAGTGCCACACAACCTGGAGTTCACTTGGAGGATGGCCACAAGATGAACTGTTATGCATTGACGTGATGGAATTGTGATGTTCATGTTGGTTCAATATGCTCAGCCTGCAGAGAGCAAGGCCTGTCAAAGTGTTTTCCCATTATGGGCCATAGCCCAAGCTGGGGCAGAGTTACTGTGGCAATGCAACTGATGCACAGGGTAAACTCCCTGTAGACCTGCTGATCCTTGGATGTTCCTAAAATTAGTCTTCTGAACCAATAATAGGCCTGAATTCCTTCCACATTGATTACATTCGGAATGGGGACTGAGGTAACCCTCTGACTTGCTACATCTTTCCATTGACCCACATTGTCAATGTGTGACACTATTGACAGTACCCTTACTGCCACAGGTCTGTTGTGACTTTTCCCAAAGTCATGTTTACACTGTAATGGCATAACTCACAAGTGACAAACATACAGTGCAGGTAGTTGGTGAACTCTGGAGAGATCATTACATGTGAATCACTAGCTTTGTTACATTCAATCAATCAGGAATTTGTAAAGTGCACTACTCACCCGAGTCTTGGAGGTTTTCAGAAGGTAAGGAGGTCTTTGGTTTGACACAGGAGAATGGGAAGAGTGTTCCACTTTGGCGGCGAGGTATGAGAATGATCTGCCGCTGGTTTTAGTTCTGCAGGCGTGCGGGACGGTTGCGAGGGCGAGGTTGGCGGAGCAGAGCTGTCTGGTCGTGGTTGTAAAAGGAGAGCCGTCTGCTGAGGTATTCTGGTCCGGTGTTGTGCATTGCTTTGTGAGTGTGAGTGAGGAGTTTGAAGGTGATTCTCTTGTTGACTGGGAGCCAGTGCAGGTCTCTCAAATGGCCTGTGATGTGGCAGTGGTGGGGGATGTCCAGGTTGAGGCGTGCGGAGGCGTTCTGGATGCGTAGCAGCCTCTTCTGGAGTTTGGCCGTGGTTCCTGCGTAGAGGGCATTGTGTAGTCCAGTTTCTGCTTACAAGGGCTTGGGTGACTGTTCTTCTGGTTTCGATGGGGATCCATTTGTAGATCTTTTGGAGCTTGGGGAGGATTTTGAAGCACGAGGAGGAGATGGTGTTGACTTGCTGGGTCATGGATAATGAGGAATCCAAGATTAATCCTAGTTTGCGTGCATGGTCGTTGGGAGTCGGAGCAGCTCAGAGAGTGGCAGGCCACCAGGAGTCATCCCATGTGGAGGGGGTGGAGCTGAAGGTGAGGACTTCCATCTTGTTGGAATTGAGTTTGAGGCAGCTGTTCTTCATCCATTAGGCGATGGCCTTCATTCCTTCGTGGAGGTTGGTCTTGGCGAAGTCCTTGGTGATGGAGAGGATCAGCTGGGTGTCCGTGTATGAGACGATGTTGAGGTTGTGGGATCGGGTGATGTTAGCGCACAGGGCTACATAGAAGTTGAAAAGGGTTGGGCTGAGGGACGAACCCTGGGATACACCGCAGATGATTTTTATGGCATCCAAGCAGAATGGGAGGAGGTTCTGCCGGTGAGAAAGGAGGGGACCCAGTCCAGGGCTCTAATATGGATTCCTGCATTGCTGAGGCATGAGCATAGGGTGTGGTGGCAGATGGTGTTGAACGCGGCCGAGAGGTCCAGAAGGATGAGGGCCGCACTTTTGCCACTGTCCAGTATGGTTCAGATGTCATCGGTGGCGGTGATGAGGGCAGTTTAGGTACTCTGGTTGCTGCAGAATCCAGATTGGGAAGGGTCCAGAATGCAGTTCTCCTCAAGTAAGGTGGTTAGTTGTCTGTTGACAGCCTTCTCGATGACTTTTGCCAGGAAGAGGAGCAGGGAGATAGGCCGGACGTTCTTGAGGTCCTTTGGGTCCTCCTTGGGTTTTTTGAGGAGGGTGTTGATCTCGGCTTGTTTTCAGCTCTCCGGGAAGGTGACGGACTCGAAGGAGCAGTTAATGATCTTCCGTAGTTGGGGTGCGATGACGGAGCTTGCTTTGTTGAGGATGTGGTGAGGGCAGGGGTCAGATGGAGAGCCGGAGTGGATGGTGTTCATGATTTTGATAGTGTTGTTGTCATTGACGGGGGACAGGAGAGCAGGAGGTTGGGGGTGACAAGGGCAGTTTGTGGTGTTGGTGGTTCCCAGGGGGTTCTGTGTTCTGAAGCTGTCGTGGATGTCTGCAATCTTGTGGTAGAAGTAGGAGGCTAGTGAGTCGCAGAGGTCTTCATATGGCGGGATGTCCTTTGCGTTGGAGCTGGGGTTGGAGAGTTCCTTCACGATTTGGAAGAGAGCTCCTTGCAGCTGTGTGCGTTGTTGATTCGGTCTTTGAAGGTGGTTCTCTTGGTGGTTCAGATGAGTTGGTGGTGTCTGCGGATTGCGTTTTTGAAGGCTGTGTGGTTATCCAGAGTCTGATCTTGGCATCACTTTCTTTTGAGTCCACGGCAGGTTTGCTTAGATACGTGGAGGACGTGGTAAACCAGAAGGACTTTCTGTTGGTGCATCTGTTGGTGGTATTCTTGATCGGGGCAAGAGTATTTTGCATAGGTGGCGTTCCATTGCCTGAAGTTGCGGGCAGCTGCGTCAGTGTCGGTGGTGTTGATGGGTGGGTTCTGGTAGAGGGTCACAATAAGTTGGTCTTTGGTGACCTTGTTCCAACTGCGGTTGGGGATCCGTTGTGGGTGGTGGTGTGTTGCAGGTTTCTTGAAGGAGAAGTGGATGCAGCGGTGATCTGTCCAGTAGAGTTCGGTGGTGTGGCTTATGGAGACGTGATTGCTGGTGGAGAAAATAGGGTTGAGTGTGTGTCCTGCGGAGTGGGTCGGTGTCAAGATGAGCTGTTTGAGGTCGAGGTTGGAGAGGTTGTCGATCAGGGTGGCGGTGTTGTTGTCGTTGAGTCCCTGAGGAGTATGTAGTCAGTGGGTGCAAGAGCGTGTGTGCTGACGATGTCGGTGATGGAGTCACTGAACTGCTGTCGGGGGCTGGGGAGCATGTAGATGAGGGTCCCTTGAAGGGTGGTGTTTGGGTCAGAGTGGATCTGGAAGTGCAGGTGTTCAGCAGTGCTGAGGGTGTCTTCGGTGCTGGTGGTGATCCTGAGGGTGTTCTTCTGGATGATGGCGATGACTCCTCCTGGTTTGTTGGAGCGGTCCCTGTGGATTATCTTGTAGCCGTCCAGGATGGCTATGGCAATGTCAGGCATTGAAGAGGAGTTCATCCAGATCTTGGTCAGGAAGGCCACGTCTGGGGAGGCTGAGTCAAGTAGATTCCATAGCTCTACTGTGTGCTTGTGGACAGAGCAGGTGTTGAGTAGGGTACATCTGAGATGGTTGCATCCTGCCTTGGTGGGAGGGTCGTTAGGCATGGAGGCTGGTGAAGGTGCAGTTCTGGGAGGAGAAGGGTCTGTAAGTGGTCTGCGGGGAGGCTAGAAGGCAGGCGGGAGAACGGCCTGTGTTGAGGGCGCTGAGGGTGGCGGCGTCGTAGTGAAGACGTGCGTGGCAGCTGTAGGGGGATGAGAGCCAGGGGTGCTGAAGCTGGGCGTGGTCCCGGCGTGAACGGGCTCAGACGGGATTGACATTGGCGCGCCAGCGGCAACCCACTGCAAGCGGCTGCACAGCAGCCACCTTTAAGTAGGGAGGTGGGGGGAGGAGAGGACAGCTGGGAGGTGGGAGCAGGGGCAGCAGCGGTGGGAGTGCAGCGTGAGTGAGAGAGGAGGGGGTGAGGCCACGGGCAGCAGCGGCGGGGAGGAAGGGGGGAGAGCGGAGTGAGAGAAAAACAGGGAAGAGTGTCACACGAAGCAAAAGGAGCACCAAAAGGGACAGACACAGAAGTGAAAGCAGAACAGAGAGCAAAGCAGAAAAAAGGAGGAGAGAGGCAGAGGGCAAAAGGAGCACAAAAAGCAATAGCCGCAGAAGTGAAAGCAGAACATAGAGCAAACAGGAAACAAGGAGGAAAGAGGCAGAAGGCAGCCTAGTAGGAAAGCAGAGCTCTCCCACCAGACACTTGGGTTGAGACGCAGGCAGAAGCCTGTGGGTGGAGGAGGACCCCGAACTCCTGACAGGGGTCAGGAGTTCAAAGGAGCGAGGAATGAGGGCTCTACTTACCAGGTGGAGCCACTGGAGGCAGAGCAGTGCATTGACCAGGTCAGTGGTATTGCTTGAACTACCACGCAGCGGCCTCCATTCAGTAGCAAGATGGGTGGAGAAGAGGACAGCTGGGAGGCGGGAGCGGGGACAAAAAACAGCACGAAAAAGGGGGCGGGCCGTGGGGGCAGCAGTGTTGGGAGTGCAGCGTGGGAGAGAGAGGAGGGGGAGGGGGAGGGGTCGCAGGGGCGGCAGCGGCAGAGGAGAGAGACAGTGGGGAGAGCGAAGTGAGAGATAGAGAGCGGAGTGAGAGAAAAACATGGAAGAGTGTAACGCGAAGCAAAAGGAGCACAAAAAGAGACAGACACAGAAGTGAAAGCAGGACAGAGAGCAAAGCAGAAAAGAGGAGGAGAGGGGCAGAGGGCAAAAGGAACACAAAAAGGGATAGACACAGAAGTGAAAGCAGAACTGAGAGCAAAGCAGGAAAAAAGAAGAGAGAGACAGAGGGCAGCCTAGTAGGAAAGCCGAGGTCTCCCACTAGACACCAGGGATGAGGCGCAGGCAGAAGCCTGCGGGTGAAGGAGGGCCTCGAATTCCTGACAGGGGTCAGGAGTTCAGAGGAGCGAGGGAAGAGGGCTCTACTTACCAGGTGGAGCCACGGGAGGCAGAGCAGTGCACTGACCAGTCAGCCTATCAGACCAAGCATACCTTGGTATGTTGAATGTCATCTCTGTAATAGTTCCACATATGGTAAAAGGTGTGTACTGTGTTACCTGTAATTACCACACATGCTCAATCAGATGTAGCATGAGAATCCATTCAGTAGTCCTCATGTCCACACATCCAGAGAGGAAGCTGTCAGTGACACCATGCCAACCCTTTCATTGCCACCTGAGTCTTAGGTTGTAGTCTATACTATGGTAGTAGTCTGTATGGACTGTATACAAGAAATCATGGGGGTGATTCTAACTTTGGCGGGCGGCGGAGGCCGTCCGCCAAAGTTCCCCCACCAAAATACCGCTCCGCGGTCGAAAGACCGCTGAGGGTCTTTTGGGATTTGACTTGGGCTGGCGGGCGGCCGCCAAAAGGCCGCCCGCCAGCCCAAGGCAAATCAACCTTCCCACGAGGACGCCGGCTCAGAATTGAGCCGGCGTAGTGGGAAGGTGCGACGGGTGCAGTGGTACCCGTCGCGTATTTCATTGTCTGCATAGCAGACACTGAAATACTTTGTAGGGCCCTCTTACGGGGGCCCCTGCAGTGCCCATGCCATTGGCATGGGCACTGCAGGGGCCCCCAGGGGCCCCACGGCACCCCCTACCGCCATCCTGTTCCTGGCGGGAGACCCGCCAGGAACAGGATGGCGGTAGGGGGTGTCAGAATCCCCATGGCGGCGGAGCGTGCTCCGCCGCCATGGAGGATTCTGCAGGGCAACGGGAAACCGGCGGGAAACCGGCGGGAGACCGCCGGTTTCCCCCATCTGACTGCGGCCGAACCGCCGCCTCAGAATGCCCTGCGGGGCACCGCCGGTCTGTCGGCGGTGCTCCCGCCGACCCTGGCGTGCCTGGATGTAAAGGTGTCTCAAAAGTAATGCAGAAGTAGTTAACCCTTCAGAAGGTAACAATAGTGTGTTGTGTTTGATAGTGGCTCATATCACAATACAACACAGTTGTGGATATTCAGCAGATGACTGCAAAAGGGGGTATGTATGCCCCTCTACTTATCAGCATGTGAAACTTCCACATGTAGGGCCTGATTCTAACTTTGGAGGACGGTGTTAAACCGTCCCAAAAGTGGCGGATATACCACCTACCGTATTACGAGTCCATTATATCCTATGGAACTCGTAATACGGTAGGTGGTATATCCGCCACTTTTGGGACGGTTTAACACCGTCCTCCAAAGTTAGAATCAGGCCCGTAGTGTGTTAACAATTCAAAATGCTCGTGCTAAATGTCTACAAATTGTGTGTTGACCCAGTAGATATCCTAAACTAGGCAATTGTGATCTGTTCTTTCATCACTTATAATTATACAGGTCAACACCCATCATAAACAGCCCATTTGGCGAGCTATCGCCCAGACGGTGAGGACACTGTGGGGCATATTTATACTCCGTTTGCGCAGGAATTGCATCGTTTTTTTTGACGCAATTCCGACGCAAAACTAACTCCATATTTATACTTTGCCGTTAGACGCGTCTAGCGCCAAAGTCCATGGAGTTAGCGTCATTTTTTAGCGTGGACACCTACTTTGCGTTAATTATATGCAAGGTAGGCGTTCCCGTCTAAAAAATCGACTCCGAGGCATGTGCGTCGGATTTATACTCCCGGGCAAAATTCACGCCCGGGAGTGGGCGGGTCAAAAAAAATTACGTACGGCCGCTTTTGCGCCGTTTTTTAGCGCCTGCAAAAGGCAGACGTTAAGGGACCTGTGGGCTCTGAAGGAGCCCAGAGGTGCCCTCCCATGCCCCCAGGGACCCCCCCTGTCACCCTTGCCCACCCCAGGAGGACACCCAAGGCTGGAGGGACCCATCCCAGGGACATTAAGGTAAGTTCAGGTAAGTGTTTTTTTTTATTTTTTTTGGTGGCATAGGGGGGCCTGATTTGTGCCCCCCTACATGCCACTATGCCCAATGACCATGCCCAGGGGACAGAAGTCCCCTGGGCATGGCCATTGGGCAAGGGGGCATGACTCCTGTCTTTGCTAAGACAGGAGTCATTTCTATGGGGGTTGGGAGTGAAAATAAATGGCGCAAATCGGGTTGAGGCGAAAAAATTGCCTTAACCTGACTTGCCCCATTTCTTGACGCCCAAGCCCCATATCCCCCTACGCCGGCGCTGCCTGGTGTACGTCGTTTTTTTTAACGCACACCAGACGGCGCTGTCAGCTAACGCCGGCTAACGTCATTCAATAAATACGGCGCCCGCATGGCGCTTCAGAATGGCGTTAGCCGGCGCTAATTTTTTTGACGCAAAACTGCGTTAGCGCAGTTTTGCGTCAAAAAGTATAAATATGGGCCTGTGGGTCTATCGCCAATGCAGCTTCTATTGTCGGAAAAGGTGTGAGGACATGAAATGCCGGGCCTTGAAGATCACAGAGGTCCAGCTGGGGCTCCTCCCAATGTGGATTGGCGTGTGCCAGACCCTGCCCCCCCTAATGGCCTGCATACAGATGGTGGCCTACCTATCCACCTCTTGATGGGTGATTTAGAGAAACAGCTACAAGGAGTGAGTTCTGCGCAGATTCATACATGTTACATTGCTACCTTTATGTGTTAGAAACAGCCATCTCCACCTGAATATTGGAGGTGGCCCATGTGCAACCCACAAGAAGAGTTATTGTTTGTGTAGGTCTGGTAGTAGGTGCATGCTGATGCACTTTGTCAAATGACCAGGCACACAACAGAATACAGTCCACTACCAATATACTCTCTTGAGCAGGCACATGGCTAAATACAGTGATCGATTGGCTAGTGTTGTTTGATGCTGTGGGGGATATTTGTAGCCACAGACCATGAGCTGGTTGATCACTGAACTCAGCCATGTGTCTGCTCATGAGAGTATATTGGCATTTGTACCTAACTGGCCACTTGTCTTCAGTGTGTCAAGCAATGAAATACATGCCAGATAGACCTACAGATTTTAATCACAATATGCATTTTAATGCAATTGATGTGGAATTATTAAGCTAAGTGATTTTCACATGTTTTTTGGTGAAGGTTCATTACCTGAATTTTGACATGCAGCAGGGAGTAACAAACAGAAATGTGGTAATCAAATGTGAGTGTGTACACTCAGTAATAAAATGGAATGTGTGTTTGCATGAAAAAAAGTTACAGTGGTGTGCCTCCACATTGAGAAACAGATTAAACCACCTCTTCAGGTAATAGTGATTCCCTAAGCCATAACAATATTCAATGGACTATTGGCTTTTAACTATGCAATGTTATGTTGATGTTCTCACCAGTACCAATCGCCACTGGTGAATTGACTAGTTGATTCTTTGTGCTATGGATATTTGTAGACAAATCTGCCATATATTTTGGCCAGATGATTTCCAGTGTACCTTTCTGTGTGACATGTTTTATATAGCGACCCTACATTAGTACAACTTTCATGGGACTATTATGACAATGGACATATTAGGAAATTACCATTGGGAAGTTTCTACAGTGTTACACAAGTTTTTATATATCACCTTCTTCCAGCTACTGTACATCTGCTGCAACATAGCTGTATTAGTTGACCATCATTTCATCATGTTTGGTATTAGGAATATGAACATTTGCTAGTTGCATGGTCTTGTGTGGAATCTGTATGAATAAATCTGGCATTGCTATACTATTTGATGACAACAGGTTACTGAAGTGTGCTACAAGAGCCAAACCATTCAAACCTACAAGGTCTCAAACTTGATACGTAGGTATTGTGATTGCACAATTCAACTAATGCAATTGGAGTTGTCTGTGATTCTGACTTTACTATGGGGAAATATTTACAGTTCATGTAGTATGTGTGTATGTTTCTTGCAAATGTTGGAGCCACTTTGGTGGACCTTGTAGCTGGGGTCTACTCTACATTATAGTTATGTTCTGTGATCCAAACTGTGCTCAAGTGTGTTCTAGTACATGCAATGACACTATTTGCATTTATCATTTCAGCATCATTCCTGCCAAGCTGAGGAGACAGAGACAACATTTATGGGGATGTAGCTGGCCCCAGTACTTCCAGTCATGACATTACAGACACAGAGGGACCCAGTGGCCCAGAGGATGAGGGGAGTACCACAGAGGACACAGATTCTACATGATCGTCATATGAGTCTAGCTCCAGTGGACACTCCCTAGTGATGGTGGGACATACATGACCAGTTCCTACACCATCCTTGTCCACTACCCCCACTACCATCTCTATGTTTCCTGTTGCTCCCCACCCAGTTGGCGGGCCCGCTCTCCCAAGAGGGGAGCCCTCTCCTTCACGCCAGGCACCTCACCAGTGCCCCTGTTCTCCCTGCTGCCCTGAGTGAGGAAGCTAATGAACTCCTGAGAAACATCTCTGTAGGTCAGATGGCACTACTGAATGCCATCCAGGTGCAGGGCAGCCATCTGCAACAGATGGTGGCCTACCTGGAAGGCATCCACAGTTCTATGTCTGACCTACAGAGACCTTTTCAGGCTCTGAGCTTCTCCCTCATGCCAGCCTTCCACCCATTCCATACTTCTACCCCATCACCTGCCTGTTCCCCATCAAATTTCCCTATTCCCATACCTGTCCCAAGCACACTCACACATAAGCACACACACACACCTGAACAGCCCTAAGCAGCGCTTACAAACAAAAACACCCTAAGGCACACAAGCACACAATCACTCACCAGACACTCGACTCACTCACATGCACCACCACTCCCACCATGCCCGAACACCACACCCACAGACCCATCCAACACCTCAACCATATCCCCAGACACCACACCTGTACCCACAGACTCATCCCCAGCAAACCCCAGGTTCCCATCCACACCCACTGAGCCAGGCACTGCTTCTACCATACCCCCAGACACCACACCCATGCCAATAGACCCCACTCCCATCATACCTCCAGCTACCCCCACACCAACAGACACATCCCCACTCCCAGCATACCTAGCACATCCACATCACACACCGCAAAGAAATGGAAATGCCCACACTCACCCACACAACAGATACCTATAAAACACAAACATCATACTTCAGACACAGAGACAGCAGCATCAACAACACACACACCCACACCCTGAATGATGACCCCTTTGATCTGGTTGGTATGGTCTGACCGACCTTGGAACCAGTGCTGTAGTCACCCAGGACAAGGGGAAAAGGATGTAACCTTATTGGAATTGACATTGCATTGGGTGGTGTTTCATATCGTAGATATTTCAACGTGGCTTGGCCAATGTCTATAACTATTGGGTTACTTTTCTCCCTATGATGTAGGTTGGACATTTGTTTAATGTGTGCAAGCTAGAGATGTGTTAGTCCATACATGGAGGGTTTTCTATTGTCATACATTTGAATACATTTTAATGGATATGTGTCCATTTTCATGTGTGTACCTTACACCTACTTGTGTGACCCATGCTCTTACTCAAGTATTTGCTTTCATGGCTTGCACTTAAACATTTACCACATAGGCATGGCACTTGGTTATACTATTGGTAGTCCCTGATATACATCAAGCCAAAGTTACTGTGCAAATTGTGGTTTTCAGGCATGTGCAAAGTGGAATGTGGCCCAGGGCTTCCTGGGTACCCCTGGTAGATGCATACCTATTCTGAAGGGATTCTTTACATTGTGACCTTTGAACGTTTTTCACACTGATTATTTTGCATCACATTTACCTTGCATTATGTTGAAATGTGGGTGATATGTGGAAGCCCATTACTGTATAGAGATTTAGCAGAGAAGGTGTGTTTCACTTCAATGACGCATCCATACAGATGTATCTTTAATATCACAACAGGCCATGACATGTGAGCAATGTGAGAGTGTCATTTAGATTTGTAGGTGGGATATTGATGAGGAGTTGCTGTTGTGTGACACAGTGTTATGAGCACTTCACTATCCCTGAATATTGGTTGTGCACACATTTAACATTTAGGAGAGTGTGCCTATGCAGTGTCAGTGACCTGGCCAAAGAGGGCATTATAGGGCCGTGATTGAGTCAATACATTGGGTACAATTCCGAACAGCGGCACACAAAATATGTTTGGCCCACGGACCATATGCCCTATGCCAGGTTCATGGCAGGGCATTGATTTGCTGTGGAGTTGATGGAAACTGGTAAGTGTTTGGCTTACTGTTGGCTGCATCGGTTTTGGGCATTATATAGCAGCACAAGCAGCAGAATTGCATGTACGATCTGCCCCAAGGCAGTACAGGATCTGTGAAGCTGAGTACAGGGGACATTCAGACTTATATGCCTCATTTTCCACCAGGTAAGATGTGGTGGTTGGACCGCGACAGTCCAATCAGTGGAAAGCCACCTCATAATAGGTCCTCTGATTCTACTGGAAGTCCGCCGTCCGACAAACACATTGGCCTATCTCGCCAACACCGCAGTGTAGATTTGTTGGTGGTGTTGGTGGCGCCATAGCGGACTTTCATCTATGTAACTGCAGTGGTCTTTCATCAATGTAATGGCATGCATCATAATATGGCAGCTGGGTTACCATCAGCACCACCATGGCAATCCCACGACCACCAATCTCCTAATCAGGCCCTAAGTCCATAGGTACAATGTTGACCAAGGCCTCCCACTCACTATATACGACTTAGGCTTCATTGCAGAAGGTCTCAAACTTAAACTTCGCCCCGGTCAAACATGACCAGATGCCCACGGTTGGCGCTTTTTGCTTTTTGGCACAAGAAAGCACATCTTTTACATTTAACCTTTAAACATTGATATCTCTAGTTTGCTACACTGAATTTTTGTTGTTTTGGTGTCATTTTAAAGATAAAAATATTTCCTATTTTCCTAAATTAGTGTTAGATTTTTGTTGTATGTTGTGTTTTACTTATTTCTGTTTTGTTGATATTAAGGCCCATATTTATACTTTTTTAGCGCTGCATTTGCGTCGTTTTTTGACGCAAAAGCGGCACAAACTTCCAAAATATTGTATTTTGGAAGTTTGCACCGCTTTTGCGTCAAAAAGCGACGCAAATGCGGCGCTAAAAAAGTATAAATATGGGCCTAAATGCTTTACACACCAGTCTCTTAAATTAAGTCTAACTGCTCGTGGGCCTACCTACTAAGGGATGAGCAAGGATTAATTTATTGAGACCTTGACTAGACCTTATGTGACACTGTGGCCTATTGCTAAGTGTAGGTACCTACCTGCCCTTGCTAGTAATCTACTTTCCAACATTTTTGTGTGCAGTGGTGGGAACCAGCACTCATCTTTAACATCACAATTCAGCATTTAAGAGATGCAAATTAAAAATCCTCTAAATTGTCCTAGGGTGAAAATTGTTTTGGATTTTTATTTTGAACTAATTTCAACTAATTCATTTATTTATTTTTCTAAATTACTGATTCAACTCTTGCGGAAAAACAATTGTGTGACCCAAATTTTAGGGCTACCATGGCACTTGATCTGGCTAGCCTACCCACACTCACTGGGACATGACGTTGCCGGAAGCAGTTTGTGGAGCCTGATCTGGACCTGGAAGCGGAGAAGCGGATTTGTGGAATTGCAGAGCCGCGAGCCGCCTAAGTTGCCCGAGCCACCCGGGCTTTCCAGCCTCTCTAATCTACCTCGCTCCTATCCAGCTCTGAGGGGGACGAGAGGTGAAGCATGGTGGCAGGATCAGCGGGACTATGCTCGACCTATCTAGCCCCTCAGCCTGGGTGCCAGCAAGACATGTGATGCGGGCAGACACGGGCTCGAGCTCTCCGGCCCCCCAGCCCCTAGCCACTCCCAGCCCCTGCAGCGCAGTGCAGGTTGGTGCACCCAGGTAACCGTCCACTGACCTCCTGGACTGTGGTGTGGTGGCGTGGTGCAGTGGTCTAAGGTGTGCCCGGAGTGACACCTAGAGTGGTGCAGGACACAGTGCTGTGTGGGCTAAGGGGCCACATCCTGGACAGCAAGTAGGGGCAAGGAGCGGAGAGGAGTGGCACCTGAGAGAGAGAGCAAGGCAAGTGGCCAGCTGACGTGCCCCCCTTAGTCTGCCCCCCCCCAGTGAGGAGGACTGGTGGCGGTTGTGGCTGTCGTGACAGGGGGTGACGGAGAAAGTGAGGTGCCATCAAGCAGCTTGCCGAGTTCGTGGAGCCTGTGAGGCAGTGTGGGAGCAGCAACCCAGAACTCAGTTACACAGAACCCAGCAACCCAGAAAGTCTAGAGAACCCAGTAGAACTTAGCAAACCTGACCGAAAGGCCTCGGAAGACCTCAGAAGGTACCAAGAAGGTACTAAAGGTACCAAAACGTACTAAAGCGGGATGAGAGTGGACCAGGCAGCGTAGAGCAGAGTAGAGTGGAGCAAAGCTGATGCTGAAGTGGAACGCAGACACAGCACAGACTTAGGGCCTGATTCAGACTTTGGCGGGCGGCCGAGGCCGCCCGCCAAAGTCCCGCCGACAAATGACCGCACCGCGGTCAAAAGACCGCGGCGGCCATTCTTACATTTCCGCTGGGCCGGCGGGCGCTCTCCAAAAGAGCGCCCGCCGGCCCAGCGGAAATGCCCGTGCAACGAGGATGCCGGCTCCGAATGGAGCCGGCGGAGTTGCAGGGGTGCGACGGGTGCAGTGGCACCCGTCGCGATTTTCACTGTCTGCTCAGCAGACAGTGAAAATCATGGTGGGGCCCTGTTAGGGGGCCCCTACACTGCCCATGCCTGTGGCATGGGCAGTGCAGGGGCCCCCAGGGGCCCCACTACACCCGTTACCGCCAGCCTATTCCTGGCGGTGAAAACCGCCAGGAACAGGCTGGCGGTAAGGGGGTCGGAATCCCCATGGCGGCGCTGCTTGCAGCGCCGCCATGGGGATTCCCTGGGCCAGGGGAAAACCGGCGGAAAACCGCCGGTTCCCCTTTTCTGACCGCGCCGTTACCGCCGCGGTCAGAATGGCCCTGGAAGCACCGCCAGCCTGTTGGCGGTGCTTCCTCTGCCCTCTGGGGTTAGAATGAGGGCCTTAGTTCCAAGGAACAGAAAGCCGCAAAGAGGTACGGAGGTGTGGTGTGTGTACAAAAAAAGGGATCTCAACACAAAAAGCGGGACCCTAAATAGGGGTGGCTCCACGCAGACTTTGTCTAACTACCAGCATCACCATATATCACCACCGTAGACCAGCAAAGACCATAGTCGATTAACAAGCTTGCTCTCCGGTTTCTACTCTCCGGTTTCTACTCCTGATTTGACTCTCATTGGATATAAGAAAACTGAAGTGTCATGACACTTACAATCAAAATCTGTTGCACAGTTCAGTAATTGGAGAGTACTCTGGGCCAAGTTGCTTAGTATTATAACAGACCTAGAGAACACCTTTACATACGGTCTACCCATAGAGCTGAAGGTCTCCCAGAGTAGACAAATCTCCCGCTAAATAGACAGACTGATCAACCGGTGAAAAGGAGTATGAGGTCAGCCAAAGCACAAAATAACTCCACCAACCAAACCACTAATCAAACCAAGAGGAAATGAAAAAGAGAACAGGTTTTTAATCAAGCAATAGTAAAAAGGAGAGCAATTAGTGATTTGAATCGCAACAGACCATGCAGGGGGCAGAGCCCAACTAACAAAACAGGCAGGAGCCCGGTTGAGCAAAATATCAGCATGGAAAATATGAGCTGAGGGGAATTAGACAATTAGAAAATTAGGACCCCCCCCCAGAGGGAAGCAGCCATGTTGCCCCACTCAATCATCGTAAGATAACTGACTACTTTTCTGTTGCAAGCATCTATGGTAAAAGAAGGAGTGTGCTGCTCCAACAAAACTCAGGGAGTAGTACACCTCTATTCAAAGCCTGCAAATTAAAGGAAGACCTGGAAAGAAAACCAGGGAGAATTTCCCTCCCGTCCCTTTCACCAACAGTAATTATTACAGGAAGGCAGCCTCTGATGGGAGGCGCACTGTTCACAGCCCCAGTAGTACTAACTGCTAGAATAGGAGCCACCCATACCCCCAAACAAGCAAAAACCTGAGAAACACTAGTTCGAATTCTGCCAAGCATCACCGGACATCTAATTCAGATAACCTATCCATATTGGATTCAGAGATGGTAGTAACCGCAGAAACCCTAGAACAAGACTCTCAGCAAGGCAGTCCAATGTGCCCGAGCCACAAGCTCTACTCTTTCCCGATGTATGGATGTGAAAGCAAGGGGCAGGAGCACTGGGATACAAAACCGGGTGTTCCAAACAGGATGGTGGAGGAAGAGAAAGTGAAAGCCTCACAGAATGTACTGTTTAAAGTAAATACAACCGAAGGAGTCCCAAGAGGGGACCAAAAGCCAAACTCACAATCACAATCCTCGGCGGTAATCAGTGAGAATGACTCAATCAATCAATATATAACTTTATTTCTGCTAAAAGCCATAAAAGTATCCAATAAACAACAAACCATAATCATGCAATAAAATTATAAATAGATGAAAGGAAGGGTTCCATATAATACATTTAAAAGTACTAAAATTTCTACTGAGGTAAGTTGTTAAAACACACAATTATAAAAACAATACTGGACGGATATCAGATTTTGAAATCCTGTAAGCCTATCTATCTTAATTCCGCATGGTAATCTATTTCTGCCTAAAATAATTTAACCTAAACTGAATTATTGATACACGGAATTATAGCAGCAATACAAGGCTAACATCAAAGTTTCTTTTTTTTTTAAAGTTAAGCCTTCCTGTCTTGATTACACTTAGTAATCTTCTTTTGCCTTGAGTAGTTATAGCTATGCCAATCAATCAGCAGAATTTTCTCTGGTTCTTATGGCCCATGCGCTTTGTAAATACCTTGCGACTGCAAAAACTACCTTGTCACTTGTGTCACTAGCAGGAATTCACAAGGATATATTATGTTTCCTTATCCCCATTAATCTACATAGAGGAATAATCCACTTCTTCCTGGACGCCGAATATCTGGGACAAAAAAACATAAAATGTGCAAGTGAGTCTAGTTGCTTGGGGCAAAAATGACAAAAGCTTGAGTTGTAATCCTCCTTGCTCCATTTTGCAGTGAATGTCTTAAGTGGCATTATCCCTAGCCTAAATTTAGTAAAAAGGGTTTTAACATGGGGGGATTGATGTTATCCATATAGGCCTCAAACTTGGAGCTACATTTGTGGTCTAGAAACTGTAGCGTCCTGCTGCCTTGGACCTTATTGGTCCACGTTTGCACCAAGATGGTCTCCCAGTAGCACTGACTTATTTGTGCCTTTACTTCCTTTGTTAAATTACAAGGATCTCCCCACACCTCCTCCATTTTGATGAATTGGCACATATCTTTAATGTATTTAAGCCAAGGAATTTTTAATATGCCACCATCCGCTAAAAGCTCAGCTACTGCAACTTGGTAGTTGGACAGGTGTTTGGATGTCCAAAGACGGACCCAGTACATAAGAGGTTTTAAGGCAATCTCATCATAGATCTCGTTTAGGGCTAAATCAAATCTAAGGGGAATGAGAGGAGTACTCATCAGTAATCGCAGGGAATTACTGTCAGAGTCACCAGATCCTCGGGGTCTGTGCAGGCTCCCAACACTTCCACCACAAGACAGCTCCAATACTCTGATTAGATTTGTCACAGAGTCTAAGAGAATCCAAGTGGGGAATAGGGGATTAGGAAGGGAACAGCCGGGAAGGAGGCCTGTAGGAAGCAAAAGGTTAAAACACACAAGCATCAAAATAATCTCTCATGATAACAGTACTATGCTATGACTCTAAGCATCATCATTCTGAATACATGAATAACCTTAAGAATGAATCTTATAATGACTAGACTTTTTTTTTGATGACTGAATACCTGTGGGAGAAAACAAGAGGAGTTAAATATAACCTTCAGATTCAAGTATTTTCTTTAGCATGAATATCAGGAAAACTATCTGAGTAAATTCTGAACCTTCGTATAATTCTTATTTTAAGAATACATTTTATGAACACACGACATTTCATCTAGAACTCTGGACTTCTTTGTTCTCTCTAAATGTTGAAACATGAATTGAGCACGAGAAAAGAATCGCACGTCTTGCCGATTCGCAAACCACCATGTAACTGTCAAGGAATGGTGGTGCACAATGAATAACATGAATTAAGCACGAGGAAAGAATTGCGCGTTTTGCTGATTCGAAAACCATCATGTAACTGTCAAGGAATGGTAGCGTACAATGAACAACATGAATTAAGCACGAGGAAAGAATTGCGCGTCTTGCTGATTCGAAAACCACATTGTAACTGTCAAGGAATGATAGCGTACAATGAACAACATGAATTACGCACGAGAAAATAATTGCGCGTCTTGCCGATTCGAGTGCCACCATGTAACTGCCAAGGAAGGGTAGCGCACAATGAATATCATGAATTAGAACACAAGGAAAAGAATTGTGCGTCTTTGCCGATTCCAGTGCCACCATGTAACTGTCAAGAAATGGTAGCGCACAATGAATATCTTGAATTAGAGCACCAGGGAAAGAATTGCATGTCTCGCCGATTCAAATGTCACCATGAAACTGCCAAGGAATGGTAGCGCACATTGTATATCATGAATTAATAAACAAGAAAAGAATTGCGCGTCTTGCCGATTCGAATGCCACCATGAAACTGCCAAGGAATGGTAGCGCACAATGTATATCATGAATTAATACACAAGAAAAGAATCGCACGTCTTGCCGATTCGAATGCCACCATGAAATTGCCAAGGACTGGGAGCGAACAATGTATATCATGAATTAGTACACAAGAAAAGAATTGCGCGTCTTGCCGATTCGAATGCCACCATGAAACTGCCAAGGAATGGTAGCGTACAATGTATATCATGAATTAGTACACAAGAAAAGAATCGCGCGTCTTGCCGATTCGAGTGCCATCATGTAACTGCCAAGGAATGGTAGTGCACAATGAATATCATGAATTAGAACACAAGGAAAAGAATTGCGCGTCTTGCTGATTCGAGTGCCACCATGTAACTGTCAAGAAATGATAGCGCACAATGAATATCATGAATTAGAGCACCAGGGAAAGAATTGCGTGTCTCGCCGATTCAAATGTCACCATGAAACTGCCAAGGAAAGGTAGCGCACAATGTATATCATGAATTAATAAACAAGAAAAGAATCGTGTGTCTCGCTGATTCAAATGCCACCATGAAACTGCCAAGGAATGGTAGCGCACAATGTATATCATGAATTAATAAACAAGAAAAGAATTGCGTGTCTTGCCGATTCGAATGCCACCATGAAACGTCCAAGGAATGGTAGCGCACAATGTACATCATGAATTAATACACAAGAAAAGAATCGCACATCTTGCCGATTCGAATGCCACCATGAAACTGCCAAGGATTGGTAGCGCACAATGTATATCATGAATTAGTACACAAGAAAATAATCACGCGTCTTGCTGATTCGAATGCCACCATGAAACTGCCAAGGAATGGTAGCACACAATGTATATCATGAATTAGTACACAAGAAAAGAATTGCGCGTCTTGCAGATTCGAATGCCACCATGAAACTGTCAAGGATTGGTAGCGCACAATGTATATCATGAATTAAAAAACACAAGAAAAGAATTGCGCGTCATGCCGATTCGAATGCCAGCATGCAAATGTAATGGAAAAGTCCAAACGCACATTCACACACGCAAGAGCAAATTATTTTAGCAAGAAAAATTAGGCCCAAGAGTTTGAGCGTCATTGATGCGGAGTCGGGGGCCCAGCCCAACCACCGTCTTACCGCCCTGATCAAGAATCACCCAACAAGTGAAAGGGCGAGGCCTGGAAAATCAAAGTAGGCCACCGGAACAGGAGCTCAGGAAGTTGCTGCTGCTCTGCACCGGGACCTCTGAATAGTGAGCACGTGGAGCTGGGCTGGCTCCCTTTTATTGAGTCTTGGCCCAGCCCATAACCACACCCAGGCATGCTGCAGGGAAAGCTTCTAGAAGGCCCTGGAAAGGGACCACACCCTGACTCACTCTAAAAACTTGCAGCAATACATTGCAAATGGACAGTATTTATAAGCACCTTAAAAATGATTCTTCAGGATTGAATTCTGCAATGCAAAAGGTTAAACAATAACATATCATCACAATGCATAAATGACATTATCTTGAGAGTGTTGGTTTTTGCATTCTGGTTGCCCGTAGAGCGCGCACTGTCCTGGTGTTGACAGTACTCCCCTCTCCCAGGCGCGCTCTAGGGACTGGTTTGTCTGGATTGAGACAATGAAAGCGTCTCACAAGTACTGGAGCATGAACATCAGATGCGGAAACCCATGAATTACTTTCAGGACCATAACCTTTCCATGAGATTAAGTACCATAGGTTACGCCCTCTCAGTTTGGAATCCAACACTTTCTTGACTTCATATTCTTCTTCCCCCTGTACTAGAACAGGAGCTGGATGAGGGCGAACCTTTTGGACTGCCTTTTTTAAGAGGGAATTATGGAACACTGGATGAATCCGTAATGATCTTGGCAATTGCAGTTTATAGGTCACAGGATTGATTTGCTGAAGAACAGTGTAAGGACCTATGAATTTGGGGTTAAAAATGTGCTTCTTCTTGAAGTATATATGTTTTGTGGAGAGCCACACATTGTCACCTGGTTGATACTGCGGTCCCTCACAATGTTTCTTGTCATAGTTCTTTTTGTATTTTTGTTTGGCTTTTTCTAAATGCTGCTGAATTAATTTCTGGGTTTGATGCAAATGTTGAACGGTGTCTGACACAGCTGGAGTAAGAGAACTTTCATGAGGAATGGTAATGGGTAAGGTGTCAGGATGGTAGCCAAACAAACCAAAGAAGGGTGTAATGCCAGTAGAAGTGTGGAAGGAGTTGTTGTAGGCTAACTCAGCCAACCAGAGCATTGATGTCCAAGAATGAAGTGCTTTTTCAGCGTAGGCACGTAGGTATTGCTTCAAAGTCTGATTTAGTCTCTCCATTTGACCATCTGTTTGAGGATGGTGGCTAGTAGATAGTGTAGATGTCACTTGGAGTGTTTTACACCATGTCTTCCAGAAGTTGGAGGCAAATTGCGACCCCCGATCGGAGAGGATCACTTTTGGCAGTCCATGATAACGCACCACTCTATTTAGTAAGATAGTTGCCAATTCACTAGAGGTGGGCAATTTCTTACAGGCAATGAAATGTCCATATTTAGTGAGACTATCTACTACCACCAAAATTACTGAATGCTGTTGAACCACTGGCAGACCAGTAATAAAGTCTAAAGAAAATGCTCCCACGGACGACTTGGGGTTGGGAGTGGGTGTAACAACCCTTTCGGTTTTGAGTGACTTGTTTTAGTGCGAGCACAGACTTCGCAGTTATTTACCATTGTTTTTACATCTTTTGTTAGGGTAGGCCACCAAAAATAGCGTTGGATTAGTTCAAGAGTTTTAGGAGTACCTGGGTGACCTGCCGTAGGTATAACATGCAACCAATGAAACACTATCTTGCGGAGTTTGGTAGTGGGCACGAACAAACGAGCGTCATGAAAGGGTAGTCCTTGCTTGACTGACCTTTTGGGATCTGCTTGGGCCCACGTCTGCCATTTTTCAACGGTAAATGAATTGCGGATGTCTTCAAAGAAATCTTCAGTTTTTATGATGCATAGGACCTTGTCAGGAGCAATGATAGCTCTGGAGATTTGAACTTCAGGCAATGTGGTAGACACTTGGCGGGACAAGGTGTCAGCTTTGCGGTTATCTTTACCAGGCCGGAAGGTTACGACAAAATCAAACTCAGCAAATAACAGCATCCAGCGTAATTGCCGAGGAGTCAAAAGTCTGGCGAAACTCATGAATTGAAGATTGCGATGATCAGTATATACTGTGACAGTATATTTGGCACCCAACAAATGATTTTGCCATTCTTTAAAGGCATCACAAATTGCAAGAAGCTCTTTTTCAGCAATGACATAATTCTGTTTGGCTTTGTTCAACTTCCGAGGCATGTAAGCTACAGGATGAAGCTGACCAGTGTCTTTGTTTCGTTGTGACAAGACTGCTCCTATCGCCACATCTGAAGCATCAGCTTCCACTATGAAAGGTTGATCCGCATCTGGATGAGTCAAGATTGGAGCAGTGGAGAAAGCTTCTTTCAAAGTTGAAAAGGCTTGATCGGCTTCTGGGGACCATACACATTTTTCTTTCTTTCTTAATAACTTAGTAATTGGAGCCACTGTCTGGGAGAAATGATTTATGAATCTCCGGTAAAAATTTGCAAACCCCAGGAAACATTGTACTTCACGAACAGTCTTTGGGGCGGGCCAATCAGATACAGCTTTTACTTTCTTTTCTGCCATCACCATACCTTGAGGGGTAAGGATAACCCCTAAAAACTCAACTGTGGTAACATGAAACTCACACTTAGTTAGTTTGCAATATAAATGGTGCTTACGAAGGGCTGTCAGAATTTTCTTGAAATGTTGGACATGTTCATTTTCATTGTTTGAGTAGATCAAAATGTCATCAATGTAGACTATGGCAAATATATTGAGGTACTCTCTAAGAACGTCATTCAAAAAAAGTTGAAGTGCTGCTGGAGCATTGCACAGACCAAAAGGCATGACGGTGTATTCAAAAAGGCCACATCTTGTTTTGAACGCTGTTTTCCATTCGTCACCCTCTCTCATTCTGACCAAATGATAAGCACTTCGAAGGTCAAGCTTCGTATAGATTTTTGCTTTCTTTACTTGTTCCAGTAAGACCGGAATTAGGGGCAAAGGATATTTGTTCTTGATGGTGATTTTGTTCAAACCCCTGTAGTTGATACAAGCTTGAAGTTCTCCATTCGCCTTTGGAACAAAAAACAAAGGAGAAGCTGCGGGAGACTTAGAGGGGCGAATGAAACCATTCTCTGAGAATTGATCCAGGTATTTTCCTAAGTGTTGTTTTTCATGTTCTGGCAAGGCATACACACGACAGTTGGCAAGTATTGCACCTGGGACTAGATCAATTTGACAGTCATAAGATCTATGAGGAGGTAAGTTCTCTGCTTCTTTCTCATCAAATACATCTTCATACGACAAATACTGTTTGGGCAACTGGACTTCTTTCTCTGCGGCAGTAGCTATGTAAGAGTTGCGAACTTCCGATTCTTGAGTCCATTGGAGACATCATTCTTTACATAGTGCAGGTGAGAACACGACCTTTCGTTCTGCCCAATTAATCTCTGGATTGTGATGAGTTAACCAGGCCAAGCCAAGGATAATCCCATACTGGGGAGCATGGATCACGTCAAGGATAAGTTTCTCTTTATGTTTCTTTCTTTGACTTTTATCTTCACAGATCACCGACAAGGGGACAGTCTGAAGAGTTACCGGACCTCCAGTCAAGAGTTTTCCATTGACTGCCTGGATGATTTCTGGGGTCTTCTTTTCAATACATGGGATCCCCCATGCACAAACCAATTTGGCGTCAGCAAAGTTCCCGGTAGCCCCAGAATCGACTAGAGCCTTCTTAAAATAGGTTTTTTTCTTAACCTGAACAGCCACCTGAAACTGAACTCGGACAAGACGGAGGTCCTCATCCTCGGACCCACCCCCTCCACCTGGGACGACTCCTGGTGGCCAACATCTCTAGGAACCCCACCAACACCGACCGACCATGCACGCAATCTGGGCTTCATCCTCGACTCCTCCCTCTCCATGTCAAAACAGGTCAACGCAGTCTCCTCCTCCTGCTACAACACTCTCCGCATGCTCCGCAGGATCTACAAGTGGATCCCAACAAACACAAGAAAAACGGTAACACAGGCTCTCGTCAGCAGCAGGCTAGACTACGGCAGCGCATTATACACAGGCATCCTGACAAAACACCTACGACGCCTCCAACGCATCCAAAACGCATCCGCCCAACTGATCCTCAACGTACCTCGCCGCAACCACATCACTCCCCACCTGAGAAAACTCCACTGGCTCCCCGTTGACAAGAGGATCACTTTCAAGCTCCTCACCCACGCACACAGCACTCCACAACACCGGACCTGCTTACCTCAACAACAGACTCAACTTCTACGCCCCCACCCGACAGCTCCGCTCCGCAGACCTCGCACTCGCCACCGTCCCCCGCATCCACTGAAAGACATCCGGAGGCAGATCCTTCTCCTACCTCGCCGCCAAGACATGGAACACCCTCCCTACCAACCTGCGACTGACCCAGGACCTACTCACCTTCAGGAGACTCCTCAAGACCTGGCTCTTCGACCAGTAGCAGCGCACCCTCCCCCCCCAGCGCCTTGAAACCCTAACGGGTACGTAGTGCGCTTCATAAATATATTGATTGATTGATTGATTCCCAGTTTGAGATGTCTGGATTGTCAAGGGTCCACGCTGACACCCAAGAGCAACCCTTCTCTGCATCTTGGGTGTTTTAATTTTCCGACTCGATTGATTCATTGGCTGCAACCTTCTGAACTGGACCTCGCTTGTTCTTTGGTTTGATTGAACAGTCTTTGATGAAATGACCTTTCCGCCCACAATAGATACATTGTCCATTTTTTCTGCGTGGTTCCGTTTCATCTTTGGTCAAAGATCTTCTGATGGTTCCAATTTCCATCGGTTCAGGCGTTCTTTCTTTCGGAGTTCTTGAGTCTCTGTTATCGTGAACACGACAGGAATATTTTTCAGTCTTTTTACGCGTTCCTTTACATTCAGATAAATGATGATCAAGCCTCAAGACAAGGTTTATTTATTCTTGACAGTCTGTAGGTTGCGGGTCGATTTGCGCTAAGATATCTTTTAATTCCTCTTTGAGTCCCTTGTAAAACAAGGCCGCTTGTTTTTCCTCTGGCCAGGATGTCTCAGCGACCAGCCGGTTAAAGTTGGCTAAATATGACACTAAGGGCCAGATGCAGGAAACAAATAGCGAGTCGCAAACGGCAAAAATTGCCGTTTGCGACTCGCTATTCGCGTTTCCCAATGCAGAAATGCATATTGCGAGTTGGTACTGACTCGCAATATGCATTTCCGAATCGCAAATAGGAAGGGGTGTTCCCTTTCTATTTGCGATTCTGAGTGGTATGCAATACCATTTGCGACCGCATATGCGGTCGCAAATGGTGTCGCAGTTACCATCCACTTCAAGTGGATGGTAACCCACTCGCAAATTGGAAGGGGTCCCCAAGGGACCCCTTCCACTTCGTGAATGGACCCACAAATATTTTTTCAGGGTAGGTAGTGGTCCAAGGGACCACTACCTGCCCTGAAAAAACCCAGAAACTATAGGTTTCGTTTTTTTTTTTAAGTGCAGCTCGTTTTCCTTTAAGGAAAACGGGCTACACTTAAAAAAAAAAAAAATGCTTTATTTAAAGCAGTCACGAACATGGAGGTCTACTGACGACAGCAGGCCTCCATGTTTGCGAGTGCCTAGACTCGCTATGGGGCCACAATTAGCGACCCACCTCATGAATATTAATGAGGTGGGTCATTGCGACCCCATAGCGAGTCGCAGTCGGTGTCTGAGACACCGTACTGCATACCAATTTGCGAGTTGCAAATTGCGAGTCGCAGGGACTCGCAATTTGCAAGTCGCAAATTAGCATTTTGCTACATCTGGCCCTAAGTCCTGATTCCCCTGGCGTAAGTCTAATAGCTCAAAATCTGCTGACAGTGTTACAGTTCTACGATCAAAAATTCGCTCAAACTCTCGAACAAAGTTTCTCCAGTTGTACAACAGGGGACCTTCTTTACGCACAAGAGGAATAGCCCAGGTAGCAGCATCTCCAGACAGATATGAGAACAAGAAAGCTACTTTGGACTGAGCATCAGGAAAAGTATGTGGTCTGCAGGTGAAATTAAGTTCCACTTGAACCAGGAAAGATTGCGCTTTCAAGGGGTCACCTGAGAAACGTTCTGGAGGAGCTAAAGGAATGGCTGAAGGAACAGTGAGGGAAATGTTTGTCGGATTACCTCCAGACGTCTGAGAAGAAGTACCTGGCCATGACACACCTGTGGGACTTTGGGCCAGATGTACGAAACGTTTTGCGACTCGCAAACGGCAAAATCTGCCGTTTGCGAGTCGCAAAACGCGTATCCCAATGCAGAAATGCATTTTGCGAGTCGTTACCGACTCGCAAAATGCATTTCAGACTCGCAAATAGGAAGGGGTGTTCCCTTCCTATTTGCGAGTCGCATTGGGATGCAATACCATTTGCGACCGCATATGCGGTCGCAAATGGCATCGCAGTTACCATCCACTTCAAGTGCATGGTAACCCAATCGCAAATTGGAAGGGGTCCCCACGGGACCCCTTCCAGTTTGGGACTGGACCCCAAAATATTTTTTCAGGGCAGGGAGTGGTCCAAGGGACCACTCCCTGCCCTGAAAAAAACAGAAACTAAAGGTTTTGGATTTTTTGAAATGCAGCTCGTTTTCCCTTAGGGAAAACGGGCTACATTTAAAAAAAAAAAAACTGCTTTATTGACAAGCAGGTCACTAACATGGAGGCCTGCTGACAACAGCAGGCCTCCATGTTAGCGAGTGCCTATACTCGCAATGGGGCCGCAATTTGCGACCCACCTCATGAATATTCATGAGGTGGGTCATTGCGACCCCATTGCGAGTTGCAGTCGGTGTCTGAGACACCGTACTGCATAGCAATTTGCGACTTGCAAATTGCGAGTCGCAGGGACTCGCAATTTGCAAGTCGCAAATTGCTTTCTACGTACATCTGGCCCTTTGTTCCTTCTTCTCTACCTTATCCTGTAACTGACTCACTCTCTCAGCTCAGCTATTTGTCAAATCTTTTGTTGATACTACCTCTGACTGGAGCTGGGTGATAGCCTTGACTAGCTCGTCCAGTGTGGTCATGTTGAGAACATAAACAAACCAGGAGGATAATAATTTGTGGGCTAACTATTCTGTCAGAGTCACGAGATCCTCGGGGTCAGTGCACACTCCCAACAATTCCACCACAAGACAGCTCCAATACTCTGATTAGATTTGTCACAGAGTCTAAGAGAGTCCAAGTGGGGAAAAGGGGATTAGGAAGGGAACAGCTGGGAAGGAGACCTGTAGGAAGCAAAAGGTTAAAACACACAAGCATCAAAATAATCTCTCATGAAAACAGTACTATGCTATGATTCTAAGCATCATCATTCTGAATACATGAATAACCTTAAGAATGAATCTTATGATGACTAGACTTTTTTTTGATGACTGAATACCTGTGGGAGAAAACAAGAGGAGTTAAATATAACTTTCAGATTCAAGTACTTTCTTTAGCATGAATATCAGGAAAACTATCTGAGTAAATTTGGAACCTTCGTATAATTCCTATTTTAAGAATACATATTACGAACACACGACATTTCATCTAGAACTCTGGACTTCTTTGTTTTTCTCTAAATGTTGAAACATGAATTGAGCACGAGGAAAGACTTGCGCGTCTTGCCGATTCGCAAACCACCATGTAACTGTCAAGGAATGGTAGTGCACAATGAATAACATGAATTAAGCACGAGGAAAGAATCGCTCGTTTTGCTGATTCAAAAACCACCATGTAACTGTGAAGGGATGGTAGCGTACAATGAACAACATGAATTAAGCACGAGGAAAGAATAGCGCGTCTTGCTGATTCGAGTACCACCATGTAACTGCCAAGGTATGGTAGCGCACAATGAATATCATGAATTAGAACACAAGGAAAAGAATTGCGCGTCTTGCCGATTCGAGTGCCATCATCTAACTGTCAAGAAATGGTAGCGCACAATGAATATCATGAATTAGAACACCAGGGAAAGAATTACGCGTCTTGCCGATTCGCATGCCACCATGAAACTGCCAAGGATTGGTAGCGCACAATTTATATCATAAATTAGTACACAAGAAAAGAATTGCGCGTCTTGCTGATTTGAATGTCACCATGAAACTGCCAAGGAATGGTAGCGCACAATGTATATCATGAATTAATACACAAGAAAAGAATTGCGCGCCTTGCCGATTCGAATGCCACCATGAAACTGCCAAGAACTGGTAGCGCACTATGTATATCATGAATTAGTACATAAGAAAAGAATTGCGCGTCTTGCCGATTCGAATGCCACCATGAAACTGCCAAGGAATGGTAGCGCACAATGTATATCATGAATTAGTACACAAGAAAAGAATTGTGCGTCTTGCCGATTCGAATGCCTCCATGAAACCTGCCAAGGAATGGTAGCGCACAATGTATATCATGAATTAAAAACACAAGAAAAGAATCGCGCGTCTTGCTGATTCGAATGCCAGCATGCAAATGTAATGGAAAAGTCCAAACGCACATTCACACACGCAAGAGCAAATTATTTTAGCAAGAAAAATTAGGCCCAAGAGTTCGAGCGTCATTGATACGGAGTCGGGGGCCCAGGCCAACCTCCGTCTTACTGCCCTGATCAAGAATCACCCAACGAGTGAAAGGGCGAGGCCTGGAAAATCAAAGTAGGCCACCGGAACAGGAGCTCAGGAAGTTTCTGCTGCTCTGCACCGGGACCTCTGAATAGTGAGCACGTGGGGCTGGCTCCCTTTTATAGAGTCTTGGCCCACCCCATAACCACACCCAGGCATACTGCAGGGAAAGCTTCGAGACTCACTCTGAAAACTTGCAGCAATACATTGCAAATGGACAGTATTTATAAGCACATTAAAAATTATTCTTCAGGATTTAATTCTGCAATGCAAAAGGTTAAACAATAACATATCATCACAATGCATAAATTACATTATCTTGAGAGTGTTGGGTTTTTGAATTCTGGTTGCCCGTAGAGCGCGCACTGTCCTGGTGTTGACAATTACGCAGGAAGTGGTTTTCCGCCATCATTAAACCTCTAGAGTTGCAATGCCCCCATAGCACAGCACCGTAGGCTGAAGCAGACACTGCCGCTGCCTTATATACTGTAATGGCAGGTGAGATTTCTCCTTCCGAGATATTTGCAATTTTCCTCCCTATCACAACTGACCTCTGACGGAGGACAGACAAACTCTTCTCAATCTGTGCCGACCACCGTTGGTCATCCGATAGTCTAATCCCCAGATAGTCTAATTGACTGACTCTCTCTACCAATTGTCCTGCTATAGTCATTTTTCCTCTGAAAGACTTGTGCGGATTGAAGGCCATAAATTTGGTCTTGGAGAGATTTATCTCAAGGCCCGTCTTGGTGCAAAATTCAGAGAAAGCATTGAGTTTGTTTTGAAGGCCCATTGGGGTTCTTGAGATCAATAAGGTATCATCCGCGAACATTAAGATAGGGACAGGAATTCCTGCTAACTTTGGAGCGTCATGGTTACAATTCATCATCTGGTCAACCACACCGTTGATAAAAAGGTTAAACAGAGTGGGGGCCAAGACACACCCTTGTCTGACCCCCCTGTCAATAGGTATGGCTTCTGTCAAGTCTCCACCTTGAGACCAGCGTACCTGGGCATGAGTACCCTCGTGGAGACACCTGATCAATCTCAGCATCTCTTTGTCGAGTTTATAGGTATCAAGGACATTCCACAATAGGTCCCGTGGGACCATGTCGAAAGCAGCTTTTAGGTCGATGAAGGCTACATACAAGTGAGAATGAAATGTGGGCCGCAATCCTGAACTCAATGCAAGCAACAGTTATGGCACTGCAGTTTAATTCAAATAAAATGGACATTTAGGTAGATTTACTAAATACATTAGCGGTATTTGTCTCTGGAATAGATGGTAAGCTGGAAGAAGTAAATGCCTTGATAACAAGGGCTCAAGCTAAACAAACCAATGATTTCACCATATGCTCCTGCAAAGAGGTGGTAGACAAACTATCTCAACTGCCGCTAATCTTGGAAGGAATATTAAAAGAAGTTTGTACCGCCAGAAATGATGAACGCACACATGTTAAGTCTCTTGCCACTACGTTAACATCTGTCCCCTCGGCGCAGAAACTGGAGGATAGGCTTTGCTTACCCCAAGTGGTTTCTCTGGCAGAAAGCAATAACACAGCAAGCCCTATTATGGAAGGCATGGAAACTCTACCCCACTCACAAGTGGCCAATAATTTCATGAACGGTGAGAAACCCATAACTCGTTTTTTATGAAAGAGAGAACGGAAACGCGCAAGGAAAGGAAGGAAATCAGCACGGTCTCACCATCTAACCACTGTAAGGGCCATAGAAATTACCCCCGTATAATCAAGCAAGGAGGGTACAGCTTTAAGTGGAAGGCTAAACATGGACACTATTGCCTATGTTAACGCAAGTATCACCTCAAATGCGGATGCAAAGAACCCCCCTGATCCAGCAGTTGCTACTCTGTCAACAAGGCCCTATCCAGGACATTGGTTGCCCCCAACAGCTGGCACCACATGGATGAAAGAGCAAGCCCCTCAAGGGGCCAGCAGAGTGTGAAGCCATAGAACAATATGCCAGGAGACTCTAGCCAACTATCACAGCCCAACGTAAGAAGTAAGAGAAATTAACAAAGCATTAGACAGAGTGAACCTAGCCATATGCAACAAAACTGGCATGTGGAGCAAAACTGGTCCACTCAAACAGGCATGATTTGCCCTGAACTGAATCATCAGCTGCTTTGGATTCCAGAATTTATCTCAAGGTCCCCTACAGATGTGCTCAACCGCTCCACTGTCTTAAAACTTATAAAAGCCCTTCCAGACTTTCAACATGTGTCTACGGATGACATTTCTGCTATACAATTCATTCAAGCAAGAAGCAACAAGCTCACGGACCCAACGGTCACTATCTTCTCAGCGGTGGACCTCGTCAAATAGATTGTGGAGAGGAAGGATCCTCTGAAAGCCTGGGGAATTGAGGTGGTCCTCTATAAAGACGAACGATACCCATCCCTGCTATTAGATCTACAACATGTGGAAATGCCTAAGGGCGCAAGGTAAGTCCTGCAAGAAGCACAGGCTGGCACCCATCCTAGTATAGTCACTGAAGAAATGACTAGCGAAATGAGAGCACCCAAGTTCCCTTTGAGAGTTCAAATATGGAAGGGAGAGGGAAGGAAGAGACTAGTTTTAGGTCTGAGACCTCAGCCTGACTGGAAATGGTTACCGCTGGCATTGTACACAGGCAAAAGCTGAATAGCTAAGGAACAATCCCCACAAGGGGTAGTAAACATCTGCTTGTGGAACATGAGTGGCCTACTGGCAAAGTTTGGAGGACCCAGCAGTAATCCAGTTCTTTAGCTCATTTGTCATTATACTCCTACAGGAATCCTGGGCTAAGGAATCTATACCTTTATTAGCATTCTTGCGAATATCACAGAGCATAAGAAGAAAGATCTACCATTTCAAATAGTAAGGCTTGTTGCCTGGGGAAAGAATATACAGGAAGCATTGATCTTAGTTAATATATACATCTATCCAAAAAAGAAAACAGTTGAAGCTAACAATTTATTAAAGCAATTGGTAAAGACAAAAAGCACAGTACACTCAGCATGCTGGCTAATTTCGAGTGATTTTAATCTTTATTTATTCCATTACCCTGCTGAAGACCATATTTAAACAGTAGCAACTGTGCCCAGCCAACTCTCCCAACAAAATGTTTGAAAGAAACGTTGGGGATAGAAGTTCATACACATCTGTGAATCTGAAGGCCTTTTTGTGCTAAATGGTCGGAAGCCGACCGACATTCGGCCAGCATGGACAAGATCCTCCGTCAAAACGGTTTCTCACCTTGACTATAGACTGGTAAATCCTGCTCTTTATATATTAGTGGGTGACTTTAGAATCATGGACCATGTGGAAAGTGACCACAAGCCGCAGACAATCAGGATTCGATCTTCACCACATAAGCCAGAGGAAGTGTTTTTCCTGAACAGGGTGATTGGTACTGAAAACCTGAAGAGACTGAAATGGTCATCTAACACCATCGAAAGTCAAGCAGAAGAGGCTCTACTAAGGCTAGAATGCATGGCCATGGACCTGGCAAATTTGACAACGGTCTGGGAGGACTTTATTAATGATCTTATAAATCAAGACCCTTCAGGAAATGCAAGAAAGGGACCGCATTTTAATTATCATAAACACTTACACATATTGCAGCAAGTTCGGAGAGGAAAAGCAGAAGTAGATAGACTGCTAAGGCAAATGCGCGAATTCCCGGAAAATGGACCACTATTGTCCATCCTGAGAGAGCAAAGGAAACTGCTCAAAAGGGAACTATGGTCCTTTAAAAAACATCAGCAGGAGTTGCTCTGGGCCAAGTTACACTATGCGTCTCAATCATCTGACTCCAAAAGATTCTGGAAACTTAAGTCCTTTGACAAGGGTCCTGACACAGCTAACAATGCCAATATAACAGAGAAATCTTGGGTGTGCTACTTAAAGTTACATCTAAAGGAGCTGCCCACTAGAGAAGGGGTGCCAATTCAGGGGGCTCCTCAATAATTGGGAATTAGACGCCCGAATACCTTGAAGATCACTGCAGCAGAATTAACAAAAATCATCGGTAAATCATGGACTGACTACGCGCCTGGCCTAAATGGTTTACCGCAAGTGCTGTTTAAACAAGCAACAGAAAGATGGGAGGACTTCCTGGCCGCAATGTTTAATCACGTGCTTGCAACAGGAATTGTTCCGGCAACCTTGAGAGGTTCAATGATCCACCCCATAAATAAGGGAGGGAATGCAGCTTTGCCAAGTAATTACAGATTAATTGCCCTCTTAGATGTTGATCTCAAGTACTTTTCAACCTGCCTGGTAGAACATTTAGAGACATGGATGGCAGATAACAACATACTGCCCTTAAATCAAAGTGGCTTTACCAAGTATCAAGGAACATTAACGAATCTTATGGCACTGGGACTGATTATCAACAGAGCAAAAGCAACTGGGACTTCCACCTACCTGTGCTTTGTTGACTTTAAAGCTGCTTTTGATTGTGTTCTCGTTGCAAATTATGGGCCAAACTACAGCAATGGGGGCAAGCGGCAACCATTTTAAATGCCATTAGATTTATTTACTCGGACACATGGTAAAGGTTAAACTGGAGGGAGGCTCACACCTATCTAGGGCAATTAAAACAACAGTTGGTGTAAAACAAGGTTGTGTACTGGCACTGACATCCTTCAATCTGTATATAGCAGATCTTTTGACCAAGTTAAACGATCAATCAGGCCACTCACCCTCCCTTGGTGGCCAACAACTATCTAACATGCTATATGCAGATGACCTACTATTGCTTAGTAACACCAGAATTGGCATGCAAAATTTGCTAAATAACTTAGAGCAGTATGCAAGAACAAAAGAATTAGAAACTAACCACAGCAAATCTAAAATGATTGCTCTCAGTCATAGACCCACTAGCCAACGTAAATGGTATCTGAACGGGAAGACCCTAGAGAAAGTAAGCTCGTACAGATACTTAGGAGTCATGATAGATGCTCGAGGCAATTATGCACCACAAAAAGAAGCGATAAAAAATAAGGCGCACACACTGGTTCAAGCATTTGGCAAGTTTGCAAATTCTATTTTTGGCCATGCTCTGAATCCGTTGACAGCCATAATGAGAGTAAAACTACTTCCAACCCTCACCTATGGGGCTGAAATAATGAGGGGGATGGAGGAAGTTCTTCTGTTAAAGGCATATAAACGTGTCTTCCGGTTACCAAGAAATTCTTTCCCAGCCCAGGTCAGACTGGAATTTATGTTGGTTAAGCAGACCCTGGCTCGACCAGCGGCATACATTAAATGTTGTTACAAACTGAACCGCACCCCAAAAGGGATGCCGGACAATCTAGTTTGGAAGGACATTGATCTTGAAATTAATCAAGCAATTTCAAAAAGCAACTGGAAAAAAGCATAACTCTTTTGAACTTAGGCGATGTATGGGATCAGTAGCTTCCTACCCGGGCTTTCAACAAAGCAGTGAATAAAGCAAGGAACTTATACAGCTGGATGGAAGACAGGGAAGTTGTGGCTAAAAGGTCGCATGGTTCTTTGATTCTCAACTCATGTGAAACTCTCAAACAATCACCATTTATGGCTGCCCCATATTCACTGAAAATCAAACAACGCTTTCTAAAGCTAAGGCTGGGTGAAGTCCCAATGCTAGACCTCATGCCAAAATGGAAGAAGGGGCCGCTAGTAGACACCCACGAGTGCCGCCAATGTCATGTGGCGGCAGAAAACCTAGTGCATGTGGTCTGCATTTGCCCAGCTTTGGCCGCTGAAAAAGAATTAAACGTATTAAGGGTCAGATCATGCAAACAAGCTTTAAATGAAGCATTTCATACACAAAACACCATACTGAATATAAGGCTTGTTCAATTTTTGGAAATGTTTACCTCCAAATTTTCATGTGCCAAAACAAATTAGTGTTAGGAATGGTGCCAGTGGAAACAAAATTCACCAACCATGAACAAACAGGTTCCTCTTAGGTAACATTGTGTGCTTCTAGTCAACACTGTAATTAAGCTATATACCAGTAACTTGTGTTCAGAGGCGGCAAATTTGTAGTATGTATTAAATTAATTTATATCATCATTTTATGCACTATTAACGTTTTTATTGCACCTATATTGTTCTGCTTAATTTTATGTTGAAGAGTATTTTTATGGTTTTAACTAACTAATAAAATAAACATTCATTAATTCATTCATTGTGGTTCAGCTTAGGGAGGTGTGTAAGGACAGAGGATTACCATCAGCTACTAATCACAGGAGACCAAGCTGGTTAAGTCCCTTAGAGCCTAGACAGATGCCCAGCAGGAAGCCACAGAGAAAGCTTCAGAGGTAGGAGGGGAGAGGGATGATGACCCTTCCAACTATCAGGAGTAAAAGGAAACCTTAGACCTCAGTGATCAGAAAGATGAGAAGTTGATATTCAACACAGTAACCAGGGCCCTGCCTAGAGCTAGTTGCAGGAGAGGATCCACCACAGGAGGAATTGGTCTGTCCATCAAGGAAAGAAAGCTTGAGGCTCAACTAATCTATATATCTTTAGAGGCAGAGAAGTTGGCCCTGAAGAAGAAGTGGGCAAGAGAAGAACAGAGAGATGGTGGCAGCGAAGTAGAGTTTGAGTTATTAAGGGGCGGTGGGTTTTACCCCATACTTCCCAAGGGGATTGCCACTAATTATCAGTAGGATGATGACATAGATGAATGGCTGACAACCTTTGAGAGGACTCTCAGAATGAGAAGTTAGTCCTCAGAACTGGGGCTCATTTCTGTTGGTACTGATAGCAGTATCTTGAAAGGTTAAGCTCCTGATCCTAGAGGGAGATGAGGCAGAATCCTACTCACACATGAGGAGATATCTCATCAGGATGAGGGGATGTCTCATCAGGGTGTTTGGTCTAACCCGGAGCAGTATAGGATAAAGTTTAGGGACACCTAAAAAGTCAGTACCCAGTCCTGTGTTCACTTTGTAGATAGCTCAGTTAAGGCACTAGCAGGCTGGATACAGTGTACCAAAGTAAATACTTACGAGGGGCTATGCAATTTAATCATAAAGGAGCATATCTCAAGTAATTGTACCTCAGAGATGTTACACCAGTATCTAGTGGAGTCTAAGGTGTCCAGCCCCAGCGACCTGGCAGACACAGCTGATGAGTGGTTGAGAGTGAGAATTTCTAACAAACACCAAGAGGATGATCAGAAGGAGGACAAGGTCACTCCCATGGGAAAGCCCAGGGGAAAGATGATAAATGTTTAAAGAGTCCTCAGAAGACCCACAAAAACCTGCACTAGGAGGGAGGGGAAAAGCCATTCCACTTCCAAGGGGAGGAGGTATTAGGGGAAGCACTTTGATCCTGCTAAGACAGGAAAGTTCTTCTTCATTGACAGGGAAATGTTTTGACTGCTTGAAGCCAGGACACAAAAGAGGAGATGCTGTCTCCAAGAAGCCCCACTCTGGTGGGAAGTCACAGGGAATTGCTAGTGTAGGTGTGAGGATGGAAGTTGGCCCAGAGATTGGGTCAGGATCTTCAGATGTTACCGTAGTGTCTGTGAGTGGGGTGGAAGTTGCATTCCTGGCCATCTTACCTCCAAGTATGAAGAAGTACAGACAGAGGCCGAAGATCAAATGGACTGAGGTTGAGACTCTGAGAGCTACAAGTGCCTGTGTGATCCTGGTCATGGACAAACTGGTTTCTCCAGAGATCTTACCTGGTATATTCCACCAGGTGACCTATGCAGACAGCAGAGCCACGCTCCATCCCATGGCCATGATGAGCTTGAAATGGGGAGGTGTGAAAAGTCCTAAGAAGGTAATTGCATCCCATGACCTCCCAGGAGAGTGTTTATTGGGAAATGATCTTGATGCATTTATATGGTCAGAGGTAGACAGAAAGGTCAGAAAGGTCCATGCACAAATGCTGGACCTCCTTGAGTGGGCATATGCTGGGGCCAGGTCCCAGGCTGCGCTACAAGGAAGTTGTGGACACTTGGACACTTGGGCCCTGGAACAATGGGCCAAGCATCCAGAAGTAAGAGAAAGCCCATAGGATCTAGGGAGCCAGCCCAAAGAACTACAGTGGTGCAGAAGGAATCCAGTCTTGAGGGGGAGGATCTGACCTCTGATGTAGGGAATCCACCCCTGCAAGCTCTGCCTGACTTGGTAGAGATAGAAGGTGCGGGTGGACCTATCAGGGAAAAGTTGTGACAGGGACAAAGAGAGTGTTTCACTCTTGAGGGCTTGAAGCAGACTGTCTCCAGGCAAAAGTATGTTGATGTGAGTGGATTCCACAGGGTATCCTGGGAGGATGGAGGACGGAGAGTAGTGCTCCCCCAAAGTATAGGGAATTCCTCCTCTCCTTGAGCCATGGCATCCCCTTTGCAGGACATTTAGGGCAGACCAAAAAATGGAATAGGCTGGTTGACCATTTCTTTTGGCCCAATATGTCTGCCAAAGTGAAGGAGTTTTATAGCTCCTTTGTTACCTGTCAGACCAAGGGGCACGCTAACGTCTCCCTTAATATCACTGCCAGTGGCTGGGGCTCCCTATGAGAGGATTTTACCTCAGGTAACAGATACATTGTTGGTAGTAGACAATGCCATCAGGTATCCAGAGGCAATACTCCTAAGTACAGTCACTACTCTCACAGTGGCTAAGGCCCTACTTGGTTTGTTCACCAGAGTAGGTTTCCCAAAGGAGGTGGTCTTAGATAGGGTCACACATTTGTATGCCTGCCTATCTGAAGGCGATGTGGGATGAATGTGATGTTCACCACCACATATCATCCTCAGACCAGTGGAAAGATTTAACAGTACACTGAAGGGCATGGTTATGGGTTTGTCTGACACACTCAGGAGGAGATGGGATGTTCTCCTCCTAAGCCTGCTGTTTGCATACAGGGAGGTATCACAAAAGGGGTTTGTCTTCAGCCCCTTTGAGTTACTGCTTGGGAACCCTGTAAGATGCCCATTGTGTTTGGTAAGAGAGCCTTGGGGAAATGCCTCTCTAGAAGTCCAAGAAAAATGTTCTTGACTGTGGCGGTCATTTTGAACATGGCAGGAAAGACCTCCGACCGCCGTGGCGGCGGTGAACGGAAACTCGCCATATAATGAACGAAAATCCCAACCCAGCCAAAAATCACCAGTCCTCCACTCCCTGCCATGACTCTGTCATTGGGAATCCCGGACCTCCTCACCCCCCCATCACCAAGCACACCCACATCCCACCCTCCAAATAATGATGCACAAATCAACTCGGTGGACAGTGGAGGCCGGACGACCATTGGCAGCTGCAACCGCCACAGGCGGCTAGTGGACTTAACAGCAAGAAGTGCACACATTGGCTAGGCGTATGAACCCACACACCTGACACACATCCCGAACCCCATAAAACACCCCCAGACACACCCCACCATTCCTTGCAACAAAAGCAGGACAAGAAGACGGAGAGCACCAGAGCCAGACAGCGAAAGCCAACATACAGGTCACACACACCGACCCACAGAAGAGCACCCCTACCTCGTTCCCAGCCCTGACACCATTCCTCACACTCACCAGGTCCCCCCCCAAACATCCACGCTTCACTGAAAGGGAGTTAAGGACCATGGTGGACGAGATCTTGAAGTTGGAGCCACAAATATTTGGGTCCGAGGTGCAGCACACACCCATCGCAAGGAAAATGGAGCAGTGGCAGACCATTGTGAACAGGGTCAATGCAGTGGGACACCATCCATGCACCAGGAACGACATCCGGAAGAGATGGAACGACCTGCGGGGGAAGGTCCGGGGCATGGCATCAAGGCACCACATCTCAGTGCAGAAGACTGGGAGTGGACCTCCACCAACACCACCCGACTACACTGACTGGGAGGAAAAGGTACTGTCCATCCTGCACCCAGAGGGACTCATTGGACTCACTGGAGGAATGGACTCAGGTAAGTGATCTACAATTACCCCATATCCACCACACCTGTAATGCATGCACCGCCCCACCCCACCCCACCCACACCCACCAGGACCTACACCCCACCCAGCCATCAGCCACTACATCTACCCCCCTGCATGCCCACAAACCCACTAACAGGCACACATCCCTCCCCCTGTACACAGTCACCCACCCATGCACGTACCCACAATGGAACAACACCCCCCACCACAAAGCAACCCCACACTGGCGCTAAATGCAATGTCAACCTCACAAAGGCACCCTGAAAGGCCACTGAAAATAACACCAGCTCAAAATAGCACTGTCTTGTTCACCTCAAACGTTCATGCATATTGTAACAGACATGTCTATGTCCCCAAACAGGCACCACCACCCTTAATACCATGCAACCCTAACAGATGGGACAAGGAGTGCCTCTGCCCTCCAGGGAGACAGAGGCAACTCACAGGACACTGGTGAAGGATCCCTGGACAGTGATGAGCAGGCAGGCCCCTCACACAATCCTGGACTCTCACTATGCATCAGCCTCACCCAGGAAACCACTGTCACCCCTACAACCCAGTCAAGACCAGCAGCCCAGGGCAAGCGTACCCACACCAGTGTACCCAGGCCAAAGACTGGTAGAACACAGTTACAGAGTCCACAGTCTCCCACTCCCAACATGCATGAATGCGAGGGCCCCAGTACAAGTGGTACTGCCAGACCTGTGCAGGGGACACAGACACAGGGGGCTAGGGCAAGTAGAAAGGTGCGCAGTGGGCCAGGGGGAGGCCACAGGATGATGCAGCAGCCCAGGACGTGATATCTGAGGTATTGGGGGCCTACCAACATACCCAAGACAGGTTGGCACAGATTGTGTCCACCCTGGAGCACAGTCAGAGGATGCAGCAGCAACAACACCATCACCAACAGGCCATGAAGCAGTGGAAAAAGCACAATGCCACAATGGCCACCATAGCAGGAGCACTGCTGCAGTTGGTCAAAAAACAGTCTGACACCCACAACGGACAAGAGGCCCCCACAACAGCCCTGGACAACCAGCATCAGATGACCCCAGCAGCTGAAACATCCCAGGAACTACCCTCCCAGGAAACCCAAGGGCCTGCCATGTCATCCCATGAAGTTCCAGAGCAGGCGCCCAAACAGACTCTCAGGCCAAGATATAGCACTGGAAACCCAGCTAAGAACAAGGCTACCTCCAACAATTGACTCAGCAACAAATGAAAAGCAACCATCCCACCCATTCACCAACAACACTTAGCTAAGAGGCAAATTAAAGTACTGTTAGACAAAATGGACCCATCAGTACTACCAACAAGGCTGCCACCATGTTGGTCTTGAGGACCACCCACCCTTACAACTTCCCATCACTGTAAATAGCACAATTAACTCACTTCTACCAATAAAACACTTTTCACACCTGTAACACTGTCCCCTGTCTTAAATTGTTAACAAAGTGGAGTATGGATGCAACAGGCAGAGGACAACTTTATTGTTGATTCTGTGAATGATGGTAGTCCTGTGTGGTCAAATGGTGCCAAGGAGATAATGCATTAATTTTCAGTCAGTACCATGCAGAAGTGGGCCATGTATCGCCTATCATGACCAAACCCCCCTATTTGACAAAGCACACTGACAGTATTAGTCACTAACCCCAATGACAGGCTTAAGTCCCACACAGTTATTGGAAGTAGAGTTGTATAAGTTGGTTCCTGGAATTGACATCTTCCCCTTCCTCATCATCCCCATCACTCTCCTCACCTCTCTGAGGTAGCTGATCAGGACCTATAGCACCCTCCACCTCCAAGAGGGGGATAGAATGTCTCACTGCCACGTTGTGCAGCATGCAGCAGGCCACCACTATTCTACACACCTTATCAGGCCCATAGGCCAGGGAACCCCCAGAGATATCTAAACACCGGAATCTAGCCTTCAGGAAACCTATAGTTCTCTCTATTACCCTCCTAGTACATCCACGGGCCTCATTGTAATTCCTCTCTGCATCCGACCTGGGATTCCTCACTGGTGTCAGGAGCCAGCGCAAGTTTGGATAGCCAGAATGACCTACAAACTGGTGCAATACAGACTCGTCATTGGTATGACCCTTAGTCAGACAGACTGGTTTTCTGCGATGTGTCATTACTGATAGGCAAACTTACCTATGATCCACCCTCTGTCCTCTTGAAGTTGTTCCATCTTCTGTGGCACACTCAACACAAAGGAATCATGGACTGAATCTGGAAACATGGCATTCACATGTGAAATGTACTGGTCTGCAGTACATACCAATTAGATGTTCATGGAGTGAAAGTTCTTCCTGTTTATGTACACCTGTTCACTCACTCTTGAGGGGATGATAGCTATGTGTGTGCCATCGATGGCCCCTATGACATGGGGAATGTTGGCAAAGGCATAGAAGTCTGACTTGATGGCAGGGAGGTCAGTACTTTGGGGAAACCTCACATAGGACTGCAGATGTTGTACAAATGCTTTCAAAAATCTTGTCAGTCTCATGCTAAATATTGGCTGTGAAAAACCAGCACCCGTGCCCACTGTCACTTGAAATGAGCCCGTGGCCAGGAAATGGAGTGCAGAGAGCACCAGCACTTCAGTTGGAATGGCATGCTGATTACGATTTCCCGGAGTTAGTGCAGGATCCAGTAATGCACAAAGGTCCTGAATATTTGCACGTGTGTAAGTCTGCAAGTGATTATGATCTGACACTCCACCATGGTCCCCATATCCACAAGTGGTCTGTACACCGATGGTGCCCTTCCTCACCACAAGGGGTTGTGCCTACAAGGGGTGACAAAAAGGAGTGATGAAGACACATGCATAGGCACACTTGTCATCATTTGTGCACTGCATTGTTCATTGTGGTGTCTCTACAATAACTGCTACCTAACAGATATACATGTACTTCACAATGAGGGAACATAGTATTTCATGTGTATTACAATACTGAATGGACAGAGGCCTAGGTGCTTCATGTAGCTAGTAGGGCCTGCATTGTGAGTATTAATTAATTATAGATGCGTAGGTGATGGCAAAATGTCTGCCCACTGTTATTCTGCCCTTTCGTTGTGGAAGTGACGTCATACCGCTAGCGGTTGACGTCACAGCGCAAAGCAGTGTTTACCGCTGTTCACACCCTCATTGGTTAACATGGATGCCAATGGGGAATCCTGGCATATCATGACCGCTGCAGGCGGTGACGGCGCACACCGCCGTGGAACGTACGTGCGTTTGTCATCTTTGATCACTTGACTCCCTGATCTCATGCGGACAGGTACTCCACTCTGTTTACTGCTGTGGCCTGCCTCTGGCTATGGATGTGCCACGTGTTGCAGGAGAAAGGGCCCTGGCCTTCACCCAGGAAGAACTGGAGAAACTAGTGGACGGGGTCCTGCCCCTGTACACAAAACTGTACAGACGGCCAGAGGTACAGGTGAGTCTGGGTTTCGGGGTCACTTTGTGTGTGTAATGGATGGTGTTGATTGCACATATGTTTGCATCTCTGAGCCAGTATGGGCCATTGTGCATGGCATGCTGCATGTGAGTGTCCTGTATGTCTGAGAGTACTGTCCGTCTCACAGTGGCCGAATAGCCAGCTGTTCCTATTGTGCAAGTGCCTGACCTCTGTGTTCCATTTCTGTGTCGCCCTTTTAGGTCAGCGCCCACCAGAAGAGGGCACATTGGCATGTCATCGCTAAGGAGGTGCGCACATTGGGGCTCCACAACAGGCAGAGCACCCACTTTAGAAAGAGGTGCGAGGACCTGCGGCGCTGGGCACATAAGATCAGTGAAGCCCAGCTGGGGAAGTCCTCCCAATGTTCATGCTACTTAGAGGCAGGGACTTTGACTGGTGTTCATCTACTTTATGGTCCCCAAAGGGTGTAGGGGTGTCTTTGTCAGGTCTCCCATACGTCGCCTCCTTAGGTATTCCAGGGGATGGGTGTAGAGCAGTACTCTGGTCAGTAGTCAGGGACACGGCCATGGGCATAGTGTACGGTGCTGCCTGTGTCTTCTGGGTGGGTGTATGTCTGGCCATTATGTACCTCCATTCAGCTATTTAAAAGTCTCTCTCCTGTTTTGTCTCCCCATCCCTGTTCTCTTGTGTTGGTTTGGTACAGCATCAACTTCTGGAGGAGGGGGCTGAGGCACCGATAAGTGGGGAGGCAGTGGCCCACGGATCCTCGGAGGCAGAGACAACCGACACCCAGGGGACCAGTGGGTGGGAGGGCGAGGGGAGTTCCACTGGGGAGGCAACTACCACAGGAGGTAGTGACTCAGAGACCTCCTCTGATGGGGGCTCCCCTGCGGTGGGGGACCATAGTGCCCACACCACTACCGTGACATTTTCCATCACCGCCCTCCCTTCTGCTCCCCACCGAGTTGCCCGTGCCCACCCACCCAGAAAGGTTGGCATCTCCTTCGCCCCAGGCACCTCCTCCCCTGCCCCAGTCAGCCCTGCTGCCCTCACAGAGGAGGCTATTGACCTCCTGAGAGCCATCTCTGTAGTGCAGACAACCATTGTCAATGCCAACCAGGGGCTAGCATCAGAGGTGCAGCAGACAAATGCCTATCTGGATGGCATTAACAGTGCCGTGTCTGCCATACAGAGATCTGTTCAGGCTCTGGCCTCCTCTCGGATGGCAGCCAGTTTCCCTGGCCATTCCGTCCCCCCTCCAACCTCCTCTACCCCTTCCAGCACTCCACTCCCTTCACCCGTCTAAGGCACACATTCAGACACGCAGTCAAGCACATCAACACACAAGAAAAACACTTCAAAACATAAGCACCACACCTTCCACCACAAGCATTCACACAGCCAACAGACACCTGCACACACAACAAAGTCCACTTACCCCAGTGTGCCCACCTCTTCCGCCTCCCTGTCTGTCACCTCTACATCCACACCCTCATGCACTGCACCCTCAGTCACTGTTGCTGCTCCTCTTCCTACACTCACCATCATAGCAGACATCCATACAGGCACCCCATACACCACACCTGCACTCACCACCTCTACTGTAGTTGACACATGCAGCACACTCACCAGACTTGCAGACACCCACACAACAAACATCCACACTAACTGTCTGTCTTCTCCCACTGTGTCCACCCCACCTCCCAAAACACACAAACACGCCAAGACACCCACCCATCAGACATCCACCTCACCACAGCATACTGAGCAGCTGCACCCACTAAATGCACCCCTACACCACATACATCCACACCCTCTACCTCCAGTCCCACGCCCTCATCCACGCCCACCCCAATTGCTCCAAAGAAACTTTTCCTCTCCCGTGCTGACCTCTTCCAACCCACTGGCCCACCACGTCTTGTCCCCAAACGTGCTCACCTCCTTGCCCTTTCCGCTCATTCCACATCACAGCCCACCCCTGTCCGCCCTTCACATTCCCGTGCCCCTTCCTCAGATAAGAAAAAGGCCCAGACAGAGCCTAGGCCATCTAGCTCCACCCGATCCAAACAGCCCCCACCCCCCCTCTACTTTCCCAACGAAAGTCAAAGGCCCATCCCTGTCGAATATCCCAACCCCCACCACCCCCTGCCCCCCTTCCGTGAGGTGCCTGGATGCCCATATGGTGCCCATTAGCTGGAATACCAAGCACTTGTGGGAGTCAGGTTGGGCCCGTTGTGGCCCATGGCAGTTGTCGCTATAGGGACTGGCCATTGGCCCTGTTTAGACTGTTTGGCTCTGTGAGCCCCTGATTAAAGTTTCTATGTGGCCTCTGTTTGGGGTGCATGCCGTTGAACCCTAGTCTTTTGTTTCATTTTTTAGGGGTGTGGGGCATTTGTATGTACTATGGTCAAGTTGGATGTGCCTTGTGTCTGGTAAGCACCTATTGCTTTGGGGTGTATGACTTGTGCTACTGTTAATGGTTGTGGGGGCGTAGCAGGGTGGGCGTAGCGTTGGGCATGTAACTGTGCCCTTTCCTCCCTTGTTTCGTAGGTTGCGGTACTTACCGTTGTCGTCTTCTTCAGCGGTCTCGGTCGTGGAGGTATATGGCAAGGAGCAGGGCTGGCATGATCTGCATCTCTCTATCCATGGCTGCAGCAGCGCATTCTGTGGGACTCCGGTGAGTGGTTCCTTATACTTGATTCATTTCCGCCTGGCTTTGTGTGGAACTAGCAGCAGAATGGTGGTTCATAATTTGATGGGCGGGTTGGGCCTTTCCAACGGCCTGTGAGCGGACTCTTCTGTCGTCGTTGGCACTCCTCTCCTGGCAGTGGGTGGTTCGTGAGATGCCTGTGTTTCGTTTGGCTCATTATTTGGCGGTCCAGCCCGCTCCTCTGTTGGCGGTTTCTACCGCCACCGCCGGCAGAGCACAACGGACCGCCATGTTAATAATGAGGGCCTATGTCCTAGGCCTGCTGTCTTGCATAGCAGGATACATGAAGAAGCCAAGCAGCAGTCTGTAGGCCAGTCAAGAGCTCATGATGCTCTGGCAAACCAGAAGTCTACTGTGTCTGAGTACCATCCAGGTCAGTTGGTGTGGGTGTTGGAGCCAATGGCTCCCAGGGCCCTTCAGGAGAAATGGACTATGGTGGACCTTGACACTCCAAGTAACTCCCACCAGATCCTGCATGTCAACTGACTTAAACCCCACCAAGACAAGGCAGAAATGATCCTGCTTATGGTCACAAATGAGGGAAGAGAAGAGGATAGTGAACCCTTGCCACATCTCGTCTCTACCAATGTGCAAGATGGGTTAGTGGAGGGAGTGGTCCTCTCTCCCAAGATGACAGACCATTAGCAAAAAGACTTCAAACAAGTGTTGGAGCAGTTTGCTCGACTGTTCTTCATGACCCTTGGACTCATTACTTACTGTGTCCATGACATTCTCACTTGTGACAGCTTACCTATCAAAAACAAGTTTTACAGGTTGTCTGAACAGGTCAAAGCCAACATCAAGGCTATGGTAGCTAAGATGTTGGAACTTGGGGTAATTGAGCCCGCAGATAGTCTCTGGGCCAGTCTGCAGCACTGGCACCCAAACCTAATCCACAAGGTGGGAAGAAGGAGTTAAGATTCTGTGTGGACCAAAGAGCTTTGAATGCAGTCACCAAGACTGACGCTCACCCCACACTTAGAATGAATGAGCTCATTAACAGGTTGGGGGCTGACAAGTGCCAGAGCACATTTGACCTGACCTCAGTGTACTGGGCGTTTGACCTAAGTCCAGTTTAGGGTGATGCCTTTTGGCTTAAAAAATGCCCCTGCCAGCTTCTAAAGTTTGGTGAACAGGGTCCTGTCTGGGTTGGAATCCTTTAGTGCAGTTTATCTTCATGGTGTTACTGTATTCAGTCTACTTGGGAGGATCACCTTGTCCACCCGAGGGAAGTGCCCTATGCACTTGTTGCTACTTTTTATACGCAATGGCTATCCCTTTACAACAAGGAGGACTGAAAGCACTTCCACCAGTGCAGCTGTGTCATGAACGCATGATGCAGTACTATGGAGCACCACTCCTGGAACAATTGGAGTGTGACTGGTCGATGTCATTCAGTCCGGTTTTGCACTGTGTGCAGCCCGTGTTTCGGTGCCTCTAGTGCCCTTTCGAATGTGCACTGAAAGTTTGTCTTTCTACGCAGCGCTTGCTTTCAATGGACGCAGATCTGTTGATGTTCTCGCTGAGGGCTCATTATCAGGCATGCGTGTTGAGGGTGCGTTTGCTACGGAAAGCTGTTTATAAGTTGCCCTTTGTGGATCAAGCAGCTCTAAACTCAGAGTTCAGCACACCACGGAATACTGCTGCCTTGGCTGGAGCTCAGGCTTTGGAACACGAATGCTCCTTGATTTTCCTAGGCAATGAACTTCCGATTTTTCCACCTGCCAAAGTAGAAGATTTCCTGTCTTCAATTATCCCGGATTCAATTGCCAACTTTAAAAATGACTTTGACTTTTGAAATTCAACCTTTTAGACGCCACAATTAAAAATTTTTAATTGTCCTTTAATACATGCTCAAGTGTTTTTCAACTTGTCACTATTGACATATGTGTATATATATCAACTCCAACAGGTCCAAGAAAGGCACACTTGTTTCTCGTCGGTGCCAGCATCAGGGAAAGACCTACTCCCATTAATCATCACACCAGTTTAACAATTAAGTCAAAGATGCGACACTCACAGGATTCCGTCAATCTTCTTTTATTACATGAAAAGACACCCAACAAAGTGTTGCATCTTTGACTTAATTGTTAAACTGGTGTGAATTTTTTTTTTATAAATAGCTGTTCTTCGCCTAAGTCAGCACTACGTTCTTAAACAAGACATTTCTTTTCACTCTGTGCTTTTCTCAAGGCTGCAGTAAGATAGGTTGCCGGCAAAAGTGGTACGCTTTGTCTCCAATTTTCACAGAAACATACAAACTCCTACGTGGGGATCCTTTCTTGGAACATCACCTGTTTTATTATAAAAACACTACTTTGACCCACTTACATTAGAGGGAGAATCCAGCCAGATGACCACGACTGTAAGCTAGTTGCTGATTGCTTCGCTGCAGCTGTTTATGTAGATTACAGGCCTCTTGCTCACGTTTGAGGGATGATGTCTTCCCAGAGGGAACCTGAAGGGCAGAATTAAAGCTTAACATGCTGTGCTCTAACATAGTTTAAGTATGAACTTTCACCAAAAACCTTTGTGACAACATTGTTGAGTTATTCTTGTGTTTTACTCTTCTTGTCACAATTTTAATTCTATTGTGCATCATAGTCCAAGTTATTGCGATTCATGCCTTATTATCTAAGATGCAGTCACTTCAATAAATCCTTATTGAACTATACTCTACCTCTGACTGTCCTTGCATACGTGAGACTAATGTAACTGAGAGAAACGGATGAGATCTGAGTGACCACGATTCCCCTGAGGAGTTAGTTATGTCATGCGCCCTGTTGACCCTATCATCTCTGCTCTCGGCTGGAGATGAGGCACTGCTAGTTAGACGGAACAAACCCAGATTAGGCCCACAGGCGTCACATACTGCGGGTTCAGACTCAGTTCCCCGCAGTACAGGTGCTTCTGCCACCCAAATCCAGTAGTTTCATTAGGATAATGAGAACCTACACGACACTCCCTGACATCCAACGATGTTGATTACATCTTTGATCCAAAACTTAATTCACAAAAATATCTCCAATACGAACAGGAGTACCCTGCACCTCTAGACATCATGCCACTTGACAGATACCATACTGTCATATACACTGATGGTTCAGCACAACCAGCTGTAGGTACCAAACATCAATACTCAGCCACTTGCTCAGCCATGAGCGAAGTGATGAAGGATGGTGTATTCCACCCTCATAATACTTCCGTGAAGACCCTGTGGGACTGCACAGCTCAGCTGGCTGAACTCAAATCCCTTATCTCAGCGCTAGAACATACGGATCCAGGACAAATCACTTTGTGTGTCTGTGATTTGTACTACTGTGTCCAGTCTTACACTGATTATCTTAATCATTGTCAATTGAACAGGTTCAGAGACTCAAAAGGAAACACCATAAAACACAGAACTCTGTGGGGGAAGGTTGCTGATCTAAAGGATAAGCTACTGAGTGCTCATGCAGTCCATACATTGGGCCATCAACATGTAGGAGTACACATTATTGGCAACAGTTTGGCTGATGAAGCAACCAAGTCAGCAGTAACTACAACTTCTGTGGCTGCAGTGACACGTTCTAAGACAAGATTGAATAACGAAATATTGGCTGCCGTGAAAGCTTCGGCCGAAGGCAAGCCTCTCCCAAAATCATACCCTAAAAAATACTCATTCCACAACAGAGCACGGAATGTTGCTTATGTAAAACTTCCTGAGGTTGGAGATTGAGTGATCCCCAACCAAGACCAGAGATTAGATCTAATAAAAGCAGTGCATGAGGCTGTCACCTCTGCACACTCTGGTGTTGCAGCCAAAATAACACTCATACAGAAACGCTTCTGGTGGTCAGGTCTACACACACAGACCAAGCCATATGCCCTTTGTTGTGACATTTGCCAGCAGAGAAAGGGGTCAAACATTAAAAACCCTCTGCAGACATCCATCTTAGTGTCCAACAGGCCACTACAATGTGTTTACCTGGATCATTGTGGTCCCCTACAACCTGATGGTGAATACAAATACATCTTAGTCACTGTAGATTCTTGTTCTAGATTCCTGTGGGTATGGCATCATCGGTCAGCTGACGCTCAAGCTGTTATAAAAGACTTGCTGATCTTTATTGGTACGTATGCAGTTGCAGCATTCCATTTGGACGAGGGCCCTGTCTTTGCCTCTAAGGCATTCTGGGACACCAGGGGGACGATAGGTGTTAAACTCCATTACTCCTCACCCTACCATCCAAAGGGAAATTCCGTTGTGGAGAAGAGGAATCAAGATCTAAAGCAGTCCTCAACAGCTAGAGTATTAGGTCTGGCAGCAGCTGGCTTCATCACCTATATGAGGTCCAGAGACCACTGAGTAATCCGCCAAGAAGGTCTTTGGGGGGACCTACTCCCTTTGAGGTTCTCATTGGGATACCTACATGTTAAACTTTTTCATCCTTGGCGTGGTTTTCCCTAACTTTTTGCCTCTGTTTCCCTGGTTGTTGATGTACGCTGGACTCAGTTTTTGCTGCTTTTGTTACTCTGGGCATTTTACTACTGCTATCCAGTACTAAAGTGCAAGTGCTCCTGTACAAAATGTGTATGTAATTGGCTTTCCATGATTGGCATATTTGATTTACTGGTATGTCCCTAGTACAGTGCACTAGAGGTGCCCAGGGCCTGTAAATTATATGGGACTAGTGGGCCTGCAGCACTGGTTGTGCCACTCACATTAGTAGCTCTCTAAACATGTCTCAGACCTGCCACTGCAGTATCTGTGTGTGCAGTTTTAAACTGTAAATTCGACTTGGCAAGTGTACCCACTTGCCAGGCCCAAATCCTCCCTGTTTTTACATGTAGGGTACCCCTAAGATAGGCCCTAGGTAGCCCCGAGGGCAGGGTGCAGTCTATGGTTAAGATAGGACATATAGGCCCTCATTACAACCCTGGCGGTCGGTGTTAAAGCGGCGGTAGGACCGACAACAGGCCGGCGGTAAAAAATTTGCAATTACGACCGTGGCAGAAACCGCCAACAAAGACAGCCACTTTAACACTCCAACCGCCACGGCGGTACAAACAAACAGTGCAGCGGTCACCACCAACAGACAGGCGGAAGACAATATACCGCCCACACTATTATAAGAGGCCAATCCGCCACCTTTTCCGGGGCGGATTCACCGCGGATAAAAACACGGCGGAAACAGGAATCCCGAAGGGAAAACGCTCACCTCTACACACTCCACGAGGAATGAGGACGCCATGGAACCAGAGCTCCACATTTTCCCAGCCTTTATCTTCTTGCTCCTCTACCAGGAGCACGAACGCCGGTGGCGAAGACCACAGTGAGTACTGCACCTACGACACAGGGAAGGGGGAGGCAAAAAACAGGGACACACACACGCAACACCCCCACCCTCACCCACAACAACACACAAACAATGCATATCAATACATCACAGTTACACCCCCTAAACCCCCCGGAAGAATACAAAGACAATAGAAAATTAGTGTAACCACTGTAATATATTAAAAGCAAATAGGCAGAAATATATATATTCACCATGTACATAATATATACCAAGCATAGTAGTCCAGGTAGTGTTCTAAGAAAGTCCGTGGAACACTGGGACCACATGGTATGGGCGAGGCCCAGACAAGATCCCCGACCATGACGGAGAGAACACTGCAGGGGCATCAGACAGCAACTAAACAGGCACCTCAGGGGGAGGGAAAGGGGGCGCACCTCAGCCGGATGAGTGCACAACGCCAAATCCACGAGGGGGCCACATGCCCACTGTTCAATCCTGGGGAGTGCAAAGCCGCAGTCTCTCAAGTCTCTACAGTGGGTGGTTTGCCTACTGTTCCATCCTGGTGAGTGCAAACCACAGTCTCTCAAGTCTCTACAGTGGGTGTGTTGCCCACTGTTACATCCTGGGGAGTGCAAAGCCACAGTCCCTCAAGTCTCTACAGTGGGTGGCTTGCCCACTGTTACATCCTGGGGAGTGCAAAGCCACAGTCTCTCAAGTCTCTACAGTGGGTGGTTTGCCCACTGTTACATCCTGGGGAGTGCAAAGCCACAGTCTCTCAAGTCTCTACGATGGGTGGTTTCCCACTGTTCCATCCTGGGGAGTGCAAAGCCACAGTCTCTCAAGTGGATGCCTTCTCCACTGGTTCTGGAGGGGGCTTTGTGCTCAGAGTGCTTCATCCTGCTAAGGACAGAGGGAGTGGATGTATCTCTCCACGGGTTCTGGAGGGGGCTTTGTGCCCAGAGTGCTTCATGAGCTAAGGACAGAGGGAGTGGATGTATCTCTCCACTGTTTCTGGAGGGGGCTATGTGCCCAGAGTGCTTCATTCACCCCGTGACGGACTCAGTTGCGTCAGTGCCCTTGCGGCTCATGGGCCAGCGGTGCTTGAGATGGCGGTGCCCTGTGCAGCGGTGCTTGAGATGGCGGTCTCCATTGCAGGGTCTCAGCTGCTGGCGGTCCTTCATGGCCCAACGGGGCCTTTGCTGGCGGTCCTTCATGGCCCAACGGGGCTTTTGCTGGCAGTCCTTCATGGCCCAGCGGGGCCTTTGCTGGCGGTCCTTCATGGCCCAACGGGGCCTTTGCTGGCATTCCTTCATGGCCCAGTGGGGCTTGTGCTGGCGGTCCTTCATGGCCCAACGGGGCTTTTGTTGGCGGTCCTTCATGGCCCAACGGGGCTTGTGCTGGCGGTCCTTCATGGCCCAATGGGGCCTTTGCTGGCGGTTCTTCATGGCCCAACGGGGCTTGTGCTGGCGGTCCTTCATGGCCCAACGGGACTTTTGCTGGTGGTCCTTCATGGCCCAATGGAGCTTGTGCTGGCAGTCCTTCATGGCCAAACGGGGCCTTTGCTAGAGGTCCTTCATGGCCCAACGGGGCTTGTGCTGGCGGTCTTGTCCTGGGCAGCTGGGCTGGTGCTAGCGGTGGCCTCCTGGGCAGCTGGGCCTGTGCTGGCGGTCTAGTCTTGGGCAGCTGGGCTGGTGATGGCGGTGGCCTCTTGGGCAGCTGGGCTGGTGCTGGCAGTGGCCTCCTGGGCATCTGGGCTTGTGCTGGCGGTCTTGTCCTGGGCAGCTGGGCTGGTGCTGGCGGTGGCCTCCTAGGCAGCTGGGCTGGTTCTGGCGGTGGCCTCCTGGGCAGCTACGCTGGTGCTGGCGGTGGCCTCCTGGGCAGCGGGGATGATGGCGGTCTTCTCCGCCGTGCTGCTCTTCCCAGACTTGCTGGGTTTCTTGTGGCCCTTCCTCACCTTGGAAGGTGTCACAGCTGACTCCACACTCCCAACGGGACCCCTGGGAGTGGCTTTGGTGGCTGGATTCTTCCCCCTCTCCCGCCGGGCACTGGCCAACTTCTGATGCTTCACAGGTGGGGGACTGTCTGTGCTGTGGCTCCGTGCCACACTGGCTGCCCTGGTGGCCGGTGCACTCCAGATTCCGGTGACTACAGGCACCACTGGTCCCGGAGAGGTTGTGGCTGAGGTGCTAGTTCGGGACCTATGAGACGGACGGGGTGGGGGAGGTGAGGGAAAGAGGTCAAGGCTGGCCATGAAAAGGTTCTTAGGAACACTGGGACGGGTAGCTGGAGGGGGTTTGGGAGTGGAGGAAGAGGTGGATGTTGTAGGAGGTGTACGTTTGGTGACTTTGGGTGAAGGTGCATGCGCTGGAGGCTGTCGTGAGGTGGATGGCTGTTGGGTGGGAGTGTGCCTGCATTTGTGTATCTTGGGAGGGGGCGTCACAGACACACTGGGAGAGGACACAGGGGACATGTGAATGGTAGTGGGGGTGGTGACTGCACGTGAGTGGGGTGTGGTAGTGGGTGTGCTGGAGAGGGACATAGTGGCTGTAGATGTAGTGCATGCAGGTGTGAGTGTAGACGTCACTGGGAGGGAGGAGGGAGACGAGGAGGAGGGGGACACAGTGGAGGCAGTGGATGTTGGTGTGTCTGCATGTGTGTGATGCTTGCGTGAATGCCTGTGGGATGTGTGGTGCTTATGTTTGCCTGAGCTACCCTTGGGTGTTGAGGTGTGTGCATGTTGGTCTGTATGTGTTCTTGGGATAGGCTGAGGTACAGGGGATTGGGTCGGGGTAGAGGAAGTTGGAGGGGGGAGGCTAGAGACGGGGACAATGGCTGCCATCAGTGCTGAGGCCAGAGTCTGAAAAGCTTGGTGAAGGGCCGCCTGACCAGAATGAATGCCCTCCAGGAATGCATTTGTTTGTTACAACTGCCTCTCTACACCCTGGATGGCATTCGAAATGGTAGACTGCCTAAAAGTGAGGGACCTGAGGAGGTCAATGGCCTCCTCACTGAGGGCAGCAGGGGTGACTAGGGCTGGGCCTGAGGTGCTTGGGGCGAAGGTGATGCCCACCCTCCTGGGTGAGCGGGCACGGGGCAAAGGCTGTGGGGCTGCTGGGAGGGTGGTGCTGGTAGGGGGGGTGGCGGCTGTACCTGTAGATGCGAGGGGCACAGATGTTGCCGCCACCACAAGGGAGCTCCCATCAGAGGACGAGTCTGTGTCGCTGGTGTCAGCTCCTGTCCCTGCCGTGGAGCTCCCCTCACCCTCCGTCCCATTGGTGAATTCAGACTCCGTAGTGTCGCCCTCCAGGACCATGTGGGATGCAGCTCCCTCGTGCTCCGGTGCCACTGCTCCTCCGCCTGATGATGCTAATGCACACAAGAACAGGGAGACCACAAAAAGGGGGGGGGGAAGACAGGAAAGAGAAATGTTGAGTGCATGCATTACCGCTACCATTGGCAGACACAACAGACACAGAAGCCCCCTGCACTACGCTGTGCTCTTGGGCTCCACTGTTCAATTCCTGGGAAATGCCCTGCAAGGCTATGGACGACATCTGCACACATAGATTACACAGGGGCATGACTAGGTGTACTTGGCACTCTACAGAGTTGGGCTGGGGTGCCACATGGCCTGCCTTACGGAGGGGCCTTGCCTACGGAACTCGACCTGGCCTAGGGTAACCCACAGCCCACCTCCCCCACCCAGACACCTCCACTGTGTGCAAAGTCAGCAGAATGAGAGTGTACTCACCCCATTGTGGCTGCTGTGATGCCCTCAAGCGCCTATGCAACTCCGGGTAGGCCACCGCCAGGATCCGGAACATCAGGGGGGTCATGGTGCGATGGGCACCCCTCCCACGTTGGGAGGCCATCCCCAGCTGAGCCTCGGCCGTCTTCTTGCTCCAGCCGCGAATGTCATCCCATCTTTTCCGGCAGTGGGTGCTCCGTCTGTGGTAGACCCCCAGGGTCCGGACGTCCTTGGTGATGGCACGCCAAATATCTTTTTTCTGGTGGGCGCTGACCTACATGAAATGTACAGGGGAAAAAGAGAAGTTATTACCAACTGCACTGTCAAAGTGATTGGACCCCATCCCTACCCTTGCCATGTGGCACATGCATTCACCATCTTTCATGCACGCAGCACTCTCCCCCCTTCCTTCTTACATCCAGCCCTCTCCACACAGGCATAGGCCATACACCCTGCTCCCTGTGTACATACCTGTTTGTCTGGAGGACCGTAGAGTAGCGTGTAATGGGGGAGGACCCCATCCACAAGCTTCTCCAACTCCTCCGATGTGAAGGCAGGGGCCCTTTCCCCAGACACATCGGGCCATTGTCTCTTCCAGACTGAGGTCACAGCAGCACTTGCAGTGTAGGTCCTCTCCTGTCGAAGATCAGGTATCGAGTGATTGAACAGAGAGAATATGCCGGTCATGTCCGCGGCGGTGCGTACCGTCACCGCCGGCGCACATCATCATTGGCTCCTGGGACCCATAGGGTCCAATGTTAACCAATGCAGCATTGCGCCGCGGTCTTCGACCGCCTACTGCGACAGTGTACAACGCCAGCGCAGTTACCTCACATCCCATTGTCCCACTTTAGAGGTCAGGCAGGCGCCATTTCAGGGGCCCACATGGCTTCATTTCCAACTGCGTCCTACCTAGGCCTAGACTCAACACACTTACAGGCCACCTTTTGTGTATGATTGGTGTTCTGTGTGAACTGTGGGTATGTACCTCTGAGTTGTTTGACTCTGTGCTCGCTGTTGTCCTTCATAGGCACCGTCCGCTGGGACATGTGAGGAGATCGCGGCATCCTCTGGTGTACCGACCGTTGGTGGACCTGTCGACAATGGAGGAGCGACATGTCATAATCACATACAGGCTTGACAGTGCCACAATCCAGAAACTGTGTACCCAGTTGGAGCCAGACCTGATGTCAGCAATTCGCCATCCCACAGGAATCCCCGTTCAAGTGCAGGTGCTGTCAGTGCTCAATTTCCTTGCAAGTGGGTCATTTCAAACAACAGTGGCCATAGCATCAGGGATGTCCCAGTCTATGTTTTCCAACGTATTGTCCAGAGTGTTGTCTGCCCTGCTGAAACACATGAGGAGCTACATCGTTTTCCCTCAGGTGGAGGATTTGCCTACAGTGAAAGGTGATTTTTATGCCCTGGGACACATCCCCAACATCATAGGTGCCGTTGATGTGACCCATGTGGCTTTGGTCCCCCCCACAGGAGTGAACAGGTGTACAGAAACCGGAAAAGTTATCATTCGATGAATGTACAGATGGTATGTTTGGCAGACCAGTACATCTCCCATGTGAATGCTAAGTTCCCTGGCTCAGTGCATGACGCTTACATCCTGCGGAATAGCAGCATCCCTTATGTGATGGGTCAACTCCAGAGGCACTGTGTGTGGCTATTAGGTGAGCACCTGCAAGCAAGACAGTGGGAATGGTTGTCTGGGTCTGGGGTTACCCCAAAGGTTAGTGTGTGTCTAATACTTGTCCCTCGCCATTTGCAGGTGACTCTGGTTACCCCAACCTGTCATGGCTACTGACCCCAGTGAGGAATCCCAGGACAAGGGCAGAGGAACGCTACAATGAGGCAAATGGACGAACTAGGAGGGTGATCGAGCGGACCTCCGGCCTCCTGAAGGCCAAGTTCCGGTGCCTCCATATAACAGGTGGATCCCTATTCTACTCACCAAAGAAGGTGTGCCAGATCATCGTGGCCTGCTATATGCTTCATCACTTGGCATTGCGACAACAGGTGCCTTTTCTGCAGGAGGATGGTCCAGATGGCGGTGTTGTTGCAGCTGTGGAGCCTGTGGACAGTGAAGACGAGGAAGCAGAGGAAGAAGACATGAACAACAGGGACTCAGTGATTCAGCAATATTTCCAGTGAGACACAGGTAAGAGTACATACCTGCCTACTACATGTACTTAAACACTGCTACCTCTCTACTGTCTATCCTTTTCACCCAGTGTATGGTCACTGAGTTGTCACTTTCCCTTACGATTTCACAGATGTGGGTCCCACTGTGTGACATCTGCTTTGATTCCTCATGGACTTGAGCTGTGTGACATAGGTATGTTGACATTACTATTTAAAGAGCATTTTGTCACTGTAATTGCTAATACACTATTTCGAAATCACAGACAGACTGCAGATTGTTTTGTGTTTTAAGTGTATTTATTTAAGTGCTCAATATTGGAGGGGGTGGTAAAATGGTTAGGAGTGATGGCGGGGGAATGTTCATGGCAGAGTCCAGTCTATTAGTCTCACAGGTGCATTGCCCAAATGGGCATAGGAAGTGGAGCTGGGGCAGTTTCAGTATGGACAGGGTGACAAAGTGGGACAGTAGGATGACAATCAGGGTGGTCTCATTTCTTGGTGGGGGTCTTGGCATCGTGCTCTGTCTTTGTCCTGGATCTTAGGGACCGTTTGCGGGGTGGTTCTCCCTCTGCAGGGGGTGGGGTGCTGGTGTGGTGGTCCTGTGGCGGGGCGTCCTGTCCACTAGCGGCGGCGGAGGTGGTGGGCAGTTCATCGTCCATGCTAGTGTCAGGGGCCCCTTGTGGTGCCACAGTGTCCCTCCTGGTGTTGAGTACTTCATTCAGCACCCCTACAATGGTGCCCAGGGTGGAGCTCATGGTTCTGAGTTCCTCCCTGAAGCCCATATACTGTTCCTCCTGCAGGCGCTGGGTCTCCTGAAACTTGGCCAGTACCGTTGCCATCGTCTCCTGGGAGTGGTGGTAGGCTCCCATGAGGGAGGAGAGGGCCTCGTGGAGAGTGGGTTCCCTTGGCCTGTCCGCCCCCTGTCGCACAGCAGCCCTCCCAGTTCCCCTGTGTTCCTGGGCCTCCGTCCCCTGGACCGTGTGCCCACTGCCACTGCCCCCAGGTCCCTGTTGTTGTTGGGGTGGTGGGTTATCCTGGGTTCCCTGTAGTGGTGGACACACAGTTGATTGACGTGTCCTGGGGATGGAGGTATGGGCCAGCTGGGTGGGTGCTGTGCTGGTGTTTCCAGAGGGGGGAAGGTCTGTGATGGCCTGTGCCAGTGTGAGGGGAACCGACTGTCCCGAGGTCCCCGATGGGCCGGGCTGGTCATCTAGATCCAGTTGGACAGAGGTGCTGTCATCACTGTGGGCCTCTTCTGTTGGTGGTGTGGGCATGTGTGGACCCTCCTGTCCAGTGACGTTAGGTAGGGGTCCTGCAGGGATATAAAAGGATGGTTATTACATCTGTGTGTGTCATGGTGTGCAAAGGGTGGGTGGCCGTGTACCCCAGTGCTTGCATTCCTGTGTGGGAGCTTGTGTGATGGTGGTTTAGGGGGTTGTATGGGTATGTGAAGTGGGCATGCTTTAGTGATGGGTGTCCATGCTCTGTTGTTGCATGTAGGGCTTGGTGTTGGGATGGGTGTTTTGTGATGTTGGGACATATGTGAGTAGTTGGGGTGCTGGGGGTGAGGGTGGGGGTGGGGGTGTGTGATAGCATGCAGGTAGGGTGGGGGATGTAATAGTTAAGATTTTACTTACCAGAGTCCATTCCTCCGCCTACTCCTGCAAGGCCCTCAAGATGCAGAATCGCCAAAACCAGTTCCTCCCATGTTGTTAGTTGTGGGTGAGGAGGTGGGGGTCTGCCGCCAGTCCGCTGAACCGCCAGGTGGTGTCTTGAGACCACGGAACGCACCTTCCCCCGTAGGTCGTTCCACCTCTTCCTGATGTCCTCCCGATTTCTTGGGTGCTGTCCCACTGCGTTGACCCTGTCCACTATTCTTCGCCATAGCTCCATCTTCCTTGCAATGGAGGTGTGCTGCACCTGTGCTCCAAATAGCTGTGGCTCTACCTGGACGATTTCCTCCACCATGACCCTCAGCTCCTCCTCCGAGAACCTGGGCTGTCTTTGCCATGCCATGGGGTGGTGTAGGTGATGTGTGGGGTGGATTGTGTGGTGATCAGTGTGCTGATATGTAGTGGTGTGTTGTGTGAGGTGCGTGGAAGTTGTGTGGGTGATGGTATTGTGTGCCTATGGATGCTGTTGTTCTTGCTGGTGGTGTCTCTCTCTGGCCTTCTTTCTGAATTTTTTGGTTGTAGGGGTTTGTGGGTGATGGGGGTGTGTGTTTTATATGGTATTGGGTGTGTGGGAGTTGTGTGTGTATGTGTATCAGGTGTGTGTATTTGGAATTGTCCAATGTGGTAGTGTTTTGTAAATGTGTGTGTATTTTGAGCGCGGCGGTGTGTACCGCCAATGGAATACCGCGGTTGAAAGACCGCCGTGTGGATTCGTGGGTCGTGATAGTGTGGGCGTGTTTCTGTTGGCGTGACGGCGTCGGTTTTGTTTTCGCCAGTTTATCACTGACCTTTGGAGTGGCGGACTTGTGTGGGTGTCTGAATTTTGGCGGATTCCGAAATGTGGGTCATAATAGCTGTGGTGGTTTTCCACGGCCGCGGCGGTGTGTTGGCAGTCTTCTGCACAGCGGTAAGTGTCTTTTACCAACAATGTTGTAATGACCGCCATAGTGATGTGTTTTATATGTCCTGACAGTGCAATACTGCTAAATTTGGTTTTCACTGTTGCAAGGCCTGTCCCTCTCACAGGTTAACATGGGGGGGTACCTTTAAATATGATTAAAGTGTAGATTCCCTTTTGGAGTGGATAGACATGTGGAGTTTGGGGTCTCTGAGCTCACAATTTAAAAATACATCTTTTAGTAAAGTTGGCTTTGCGAATGTGTGTTTGAAAATGCCACTTTTAGAAAGTGAGCATTTTCTTGCTTAAACCATTTCTGTGATTCTGCCTGTTTGTGGATTCCCTGTCTGGGTCAGTTTAACAGTTGGGCTGGTTGCACCTCTCACTAGACAGTGACACAAAGGGAGCTGGGGTGTAGCCTGCATATCCTGATGAGCCATCTGTGCTAGGAGGGAGGGGAGGAGTGGTCACTCATACCTGAAAGGGCTGTGCCTGCCCTCACACAATGCAGTCTCCAACCCCCTGATGTGTGTCTGGGGCCTGGCCTGGGCAAGGCGGGATTTCACAAACAAGAGAGACTTTTCTTTGAAGTAAGCCTACTTCAAAGGGCAAAATGGGTATGAGAAGGGCACCTAAAACCACAGACTTTAGATTACTTCTGGACATCAGGAGGAACCTCTGCCTGGAGAAGAGCTGAACAGCTGAGGAGAAGTGCTGCCCTGCCTGAGACTGTGCTTTGTGGAGCTTTCCTGCAGTTGCTGCTTCTGCCTGGGCTAGAGGACAAAGACTGGACTTTATGTGCCTTCCTGCTTCTGGCGAAATCTCCAAGGGCTTGAAAAAGGGCTTGCCTCCTGTTGTTGAAGTCTCAGGGACAGCAAAGACTTCTCTCGGGCAGCACCTGGAGCCTCTGCTGAGATTCCTACCCTGGCAAGTGGTGCCATCCAGGTCCTGGGACCCAAAAAGGAGAAGCTGTCAGAACAAGAGTAAGAAATCCATGCACAGACCGATGTGCGGGGAAACATTTGACACACCTTCCGAGATGCGGCTGACAAACAATGGACCGCCAGCTTCACAGCAAAAATCGATGCTCCACCGGCATTGCAGCTGGAAAATGGACACACGGAGCTGATAGAACGACGCTCACACCCGCCAACGGAGGCTGTTAACATCGCAAACCACAATGTGCTGTTTTGCTGAGACTGTGCAGCAGGATTTTCAACGCAATCCTTGCTGGGCGCAACAAAATGACACAGTGCCTGCCCAGACCCGAGTGCTGCTTGGATCAACGCATCGCTCCCCTACGGGGAGGAAAAACAACGCACGCCGACCCTACCGGAGAAGGAGAAACTACGCACGAGCTTGCTTGCGGGTGATTATCAATGCAGCGCTTACCTTTTACGACGCACACTTGTCCGTGCTTGTTATGTTGATGCTACCCAGGTACTTTTCAAAGCTAACAGTGTTTTGCCTGTTTTCTCAAGGATTTAAGACTCTTTTTGAGTTTTAATTGATAAATTGACTTGTGTATGGTGGATTTCTGTAGTTTTGGTCTTGTTTTGTTTAGATAAATATTTTCTATTTTTCTAAACTTGTGTTGTGTCATTTTGTAGTGTTTTCATTACGTTACTGTGTGTGTTAGTACAAATACTTTTAACCTAGCACCCTGAAGTTAAGCCTGCCTGCTCATGCCAAGCTACCAAGGGGGTGAGCAGGGGTTAGCTGATGGTGATTCTCCTTTACCCTGACTAGAGTGAGAGTCCTGGCTTGGACAGGGGGCAACCTGACTGCCAACCAAAGACCCAATTTCTAACACTATGTATGCCCCAGATCTAGATGGCCCTGGTTTGGTGTCAGCAGATACACCTTTTGACATAAATGAAGGTCTCACTGTCTTACAGGAGCTTCAGCAATTTGTGATGATAATTCACCCGCCAGTGCTGCCACTTTAGGAATAAGCTATTTTCCAACAATTTCTACCGGCTGGATTCATAAAGTTTGGGATCTTGTTTGTGAGAAGATTGATGTGAAGAAGGAATTTCGGCCGATCCTACCGAGCATCAATCCAAGTTCTGGGAATACATGGTAGCAGAACTGTCACCCTTCCACAACTGCCTGGTTCTAATGCAAACAGATTCATCCCCCTCGACAACATCAAACTTCACCATGTGGCCGATCCTTCACAGTAGACCCAGAGATCCCTTGGGTAGTTCCCGGTCACCTCTCACTACTCAACAGGACATACCTCTTCAAAGAAGAAAAAACATGTACAGCAATGCTACAAATGCCTCCTTGAGCATGGGGAGGGTAGAAAATATGTGTTTATAGATTCCTGTTCCCACTTCAGAGCCAACACCTGTCCGAGATGTGGCTGTCTTCTACTCCAACAAAACACAAACTGACAACATCATCTACTGTGAGCCTCCACGCAAAGTGGATACATCCACCAGTAATATACCGGCTCCTGTGTTTGCAGAGACTCCTTCTGGTTATTTAATCAACCTTGATGACTTTTCTTCAACTTCATCCGCACCTGCTATTGAAACTGATTCAAAGACACGTAAACTGTACATATGCCTTAAAAGTGACTATTTAATTTATCCATGGAACTATCTCTGACATAGCTTGCATTTTTTCTATGGATTGGTTTTGTGACTATTTTCTTCTTGCTTATAAATGGTCATTACCTTACTGAACGCTCCTCTGTTGAACCTGTGGATGAAGTCCTAACTCCATATCTTCCCTCACAAAAGGTCCGAAGAGACTTGTCCCTTGTGAACATTCCAGCAGTACCGATTCCTGATGGAACTCTGTGGGATAAAGTTCCATTTGATGTATATGGGCCTACTAAGGTCATTCAAATTCCATATATCTTTAAGATTTCGTTGACTGATGTAATTACACCTGGTGTTGTTTCCGATGACTGGGATGTTCAAACAGTTGATTCCATGTTAACTTAAATGGAGGCTTACACTTTATTTGAAAGTGATGATATGTACACTAACACAAAGAATTATGGGGAAATGTTCTGCTAGAACAACTGGGGACATTATTATCTGCACCGTGTAACTAGACACAGATCAGTATTCAATTACACACAGTGGGAACACTGTTCAACTCCACCTATGGGGGGGGCAAAAACATTATTCAGGCAAATTCACATATTTTTCTCGACATAACATTAAACATGCAGAATCATACTATTTTAAATTACCACCTTCTAAAATTAGGAATATTTTGCTAACTAACACATAACTGATTTACTCAGATTCCTTTGTTTCCCCACTTGCAGTTGAAGGCTACGAATACTAGAAGAACACTATTGATGTAAAAAGTGTATGGGGCACACAAGATTGGCAAATTCAGTGTAGAGAAGCTTTATTTAAAGTGTGTCTTATTCCCGTGCAAATTATCTTTTTATATGACACAATTCAACAAACATCCTGTCTAGGGTTAGCAAAAATGAAGGAAATTAATGTGCCCAGTATCCCCACACTGACAAAATTCACCAATTGACAGTCCCTCCTCAATGCTACAGAGGAAGGATTAGATTCAATGGTTCAGTCAGGTACCTATAATTCTTCACTTTCCTGTCCCGGCGGGTGGTTATTGTGGCCAGTGGACACAAATGGGTGGCAGGCGTGTTTTGTGAATTCCTCAGGGGGTTTCAAGATTAGCTGGCCGGACCCTCATTTTGTCTTCGTTCAACACTCAGGTATAGTTACTACATACAGTGTGGGTGAACTGTGCCAACAGTTGTTACAGACTAATACCTTAGCAGCAGTTAAGGAACATCTTCATTCTTATTCTGAAGATCTAGACTTACAGGACTTCTTGCTAGGTCCAAGAAAGCCACGCTCTAAGAGATTCATCTATGACATATACAATGAGATCTGGAAGCTTTCTCAAATGGAAACTGCTGCACATTTAAGGCAGACAGATAAAGAGAATTTGGAAAAGGCTTTGGATCCATTCCCTTATAACACAGTATCATCTGCGATTGACATAATTCAGAATGACATGTCCTTTTTACACCATGGACAAAGTCAGCTGCGTTCCTTAATGCAGTTAGGTTGGATGCTACATAGTTTGAAAAATTGCTGTGTTCCATGGAAGTATAATAACAGTAGTGACGTGTCTCTTTGTATATTTTTAATTAGCTTTTATGTATGTTTTACATGATTTTAGCTTGTTTTAGTCCAGAGCATTTTAGCTTGGGTTCATTCCCTTTCTCTGGCATCATCATTATGGCGTCATATTTGTTCCGGCCACAGGAAGGGTGTAGTAGATCCTATTTAGTTTTAAAGGAAATCAGGAGTTAACTTAGCCTTCTGGCTTGCAGGACTGTGCCCTGTCACCAGATTACTTTTAACCTACTAAGCATGCTCTGATTTAGCACACTTATTTAAATATTTCTTCCAAAATGGCTGCTATGTTTATAGTTAGGAAGATGTTTTAGTTTCATGTTATCAGTGCCACTCTGTAAAGGCGTCACTATCAGCATCAAAGATAAATGAGATATGTAGGTATTCACATCATGTACTTTCCCATTTTCGTGTGACAGTACCAATATGTACCTATTCAGGGAATTGTTTATATAATTGCTGCCCCAAGCTTGCCATTTTACCTATTGTTTGGGAACATACCTGCATTAGGGGTCCTAAGAGATCTGTGTAAATACATGTCACACAGACAAGATAATCAGAGGAATTCCTACCAGATGCCATCAACGCTATCTATGCTAAACTTCACCTTGATGCTGACCCAGCCTTCATGTCACCATGGAGTCTGATCTAGAGACCTCATTCCAAGGTGACAAGGGTTGGGGGGCTCTTCTCATGGACATGGTACTGGCAGATTTTGTTTAACACACTTAGATCTCTTAAGGTTAGAGATTAGGCTCATAATGCTAGGGTATTAGGGCCTATTTCACATCTATTTCATATTACATTTTATTGCAAGATGATGGGGGTCTTTGTATTCATGACTCTCATTTTTACCATTCTGTTTTTTTGCATTGTTCATTATTGTAATCATTGCAGCCCCTGCAATTTATCATAGATTGCAGTCATGTTAATAAAACATATTGAAAACTTCACTGCATTTCTTTCATTGCCTGTGTGTGACTGAGACATGTTGCTCATGTGAGAAAAGGGTAACCATGACCTCCCTGAGGTGTCATATTCTTGAGTCCATGTGTGAAGGATGCCACAAATCAGCATTTACTGTTTGGATTTTTGGTGAGGTACTGCTTGTGAACCGGGAGGGGTGGGCCGACAGCCGTGACTTGTTGCTGACCCAGCCTTCATGTCACCATGGAGTCTGATCTAGAGACCTCAGTCCAAGGTGACATGGGCTAGGGGGCTCTTCTCATGGACATGTTACTGGAAGATTTTGTTTAACACACTTAGCTCTCTTAAGGTTAGAGATTAGGTTCATCATGCTAGGGTATTAGGGCCAATTTCACATCTATTTCATATTACATGTTATTGCAAGATGGTGGGGGTCTTTGTATTCATGATTCTCATTTTTACCATTCTGTTTCTTTCATTGTTTATTATCCTAATCATTGCAGCCCTATTGAAAACGTCACTGCATTTCTTTCATTGCCTGTGTGTGACTGACACATGTTGCTCATGTGAGAAAAGGGTGACCTCCGTTTAACCATGACGTTCCTGAGATGTCGCACTGTTGAGTACATGCGTGAAGGCTGCCACAAATCACCTTTTACTGTTTGGATTTTTGGTAAGGTACTGCTTTTGAGCCAGGATAGTTGGGCTTGTCAGTTGCGACTTGTTGTTGGAGCCCTAGTCACCTACAAACATAAGTACTGTAATCCCTAAACCAACAGTTTTTGCCTAGAGCAAGAGTCAAACTGCAACAAGGCTGGAAGGGGAGTGTAGGAAAAAGTTAGTCACATCTGTGGGTTGGCTTAGCCAGACCTGAACCTCCAGGAGAGGTTTTCTCCATCTTGAATATTTGAGAAACAGTGTTTTCTGGGATTGAAATGTGCCACACTTTGCCGGAAGTAGTCAATACAGAAGGTGGCACCCTGCACCCTACTGGTCAGGGGTACCCCGTGGAGGACAGCCCGGAAACATGGATAAACGTGGAGGAGATGCCCACCAAATCAGTTCCCTACTATAAGGAAATCAGAAGAAGAAGAACTGCCTAGCTGAACTGTGGCTTCACCTGAAGTACTGCACCGACAAAGACTGCACCAGCTGCACACTCTTGGCTTCACAACAAAAAATGACTTTGCCTTGCTTCTCAAGATCTAGGAGTGGACTCCCTGTAAGTAACAGGCACAAAAGAGCCATCAGGAGGCTCCTGCATCAAGTCCTGCAGGAAGACTCCAGCTGACCAGTGGCCTTTTGAGGATTCTGACCAGGTGCAGTCTGAGAATTGTAGTCCCAACTCCCAAGGAGCAACTGAAAGCTTCTGGAATCTTGGACAAAGTTTGTGGACACTGCAAGACCATAACAATTACATTTAGTAATCTAGAAGATCTAGACGTTTGGAGACGTTTAGAGCAACTTTGAAAAAAAAACTTCAGAAGGTGACCGACAAGTGTCAAGCCGACGGCGTTGAACCGTGACCCAGCCTAAATTTCAGGTTTGTCCCGCTGAAGCTCCAGAGCTTTTCCCTGTCGACGAGACTTCCAGGAGTTCACCTGGACCTCATGCTGAGCCAAGCCAATGGCGTTGCATTGCAAGCCAGCCTGGAGAGGAGCCACGCTTTACGATAAAAGAAAAAGCTCCATAAAAAAGACTTATTTAGATTTCAACTGACAGGTTACTCTGCACAATGTTGACGGATATCTGGCCACCAAAACTTAAACCCTTAGGAAATAATGGGATTTATATTTCGATGGACGGCATATCTTTCACCGTTGTGAAGGAGTAACCGGTCCACCGAAATCTAAATTAAGTCGTAAGATAACATCTTGACCAACGCCTCCTGCTCACTGTATTCAACTTGTGCTGCATTGTGGTCAGCCTCAAACTTTGACAAGAGAAGAGTGGCCAGGGCACACCCGTATCGTAGATCCAGATAATGTTCAGGAATTAAGTAGATGTCCGGTCAGGAAAGATGATGTATAGGAATTTATTATGGATGCAAGTAGGTAGTCAGAGTTTCAATCACAAAGACTACATTGTACAGTATGTCCATGTATCCAGAACAGCCAGATGAAAATGAATGAAATGAAATGAAACCTCCACCCCTAAAACAACCCTAACCCCCACCCCTAAAACCTAAAAACACCCCAACACTATCCGAGCCCCCACCCCTAAAACGTAAAACTCCCCTACCCCCCACCCGCCATTAAAATTAACCGACCCCCAACCCACCACTAAAACGTAAAACCACCCAACCCCCACCCCTAAAATTACTGCAACCCTTCACCCCGCCCCTAAAACCACCCCAACCCCCAAAACCTAAACCACCCTAATCCCCCACCCCACCCCTAAAAACCTAAACCACCCGACCCCCCCACCCCAAATACTAAAAATACCCGACCCCCACCCCTCCCCTAAAACTAAAAATACCACTCCCCCAAACCTAAACCGCCCGACCCCCCACTCCTAAAACTAAAAATACCCCGACCCCCCACCCTTGCCCCTAAAACTAAAAATACCCCTCCCCCAAACCTAATCCGCCCGACGCCCCATCCCCTAAAACTAAAAATACCTCGACCCAAACCCCCGCACCTAAAACTAAAAATACCCCGACCCCCCCTTCCCCCGCCCCTAAACTTAAACCGCTCCTACACAAAAAATAACCTGACACCCCTCCCCTAAACCACCCTGACCCCCAAAACTAAAAATACCCCAACCCCCCACCCCGTCCCTAACACTAAAAATACCCTGACCCCCCAGCCCCTAAAACAGCCCCACTTACCTGACTGAACGCGTCGTCCTCCTCAGCCGACTCCCTTCTTCTGTGCCTTAACCACGCATGTGCGTGGTTCAGCACATGCGTGGTTGAGGCACGAAACAACGAAGTTGTGGTTAATGAAAGCGTTGTTCCGCTTTTGTTTTCCTCGACTTCTTTGTTACGGAGTTGTGGTTCAGGCCGTTTCCCTAGCCACAGTGTCTCACAATACCAGAGCTTAAATAACACCCTGTGGCCCATATTTAAACTTTTTAAGTGCCGCATTTGCGCTGCTTTTTGATGCCAAAACAACGCAAACTTACAAAATACAATTGTATTTTGCTAGTTTGTGTCGCTTTTGCGTCAAAAAATGACGCAAATGCAGCGCTAAAAAAGTATAAATATGGGCCTGTGTCTTTCAAATTCCAATGCACTTCTTTCCAAAATTGCCTTATTTAGGAGTGCAGGTACAATGCAAGTCTGAACCATTACTAACATTGAGATACCTGACAAAAACACACTTGTCAATACTATGTAAACATACCTTTTTTCACACGAACAGTGTGCTGCTTCATTGCAATTGTCCTTCTGCTTACTGTATTCTTTTATTGTTTGTGCCATCACTCCTGATGGTAGAAAATATTTTCCAAATAAACTTCATGTTAGTGTTAATTCTTAGGACAGCACATGTCTGGAGTCATTCTTTTATCAGAATGCACCTGGTGTCGAGTGTATTGTTTAAGTGATAGTTGGATTTTGGCAGATGGCTGCTGTTTGGGTGAAATACACTGTTTTATAAAGTAAACTATCACCCACAGAGTCTTCTGCCACTTAACTGTAACAACTAAACAGCAATAAAATGACCACAACGCAATTCGGAAGATTACAAAAGAAAAAGAGGCATGTCTTGAGTTCTATACTGAAATAAAAGTGGTTAGCAGTCAACTGAATGTTACAAGAATGTGAGATCTACACGCCTGGAGCCAGTATATAGAATGCTGTGCTTCCTAAGCGAGATAGCAGTGTGAATAATGTACCAATAAAACAACTTATTGCACACTACCATTCTTAGATTATGTTAGTCACATACACAAAGAAATGCATTCTGAAGCAAATTACTAGTGTAATTGATAACATATTCTGTATGCCATATGTAGGCTCTAATATGGATTGCCTATGTGTTATCTGCACGTTGAGGTGAAGACACTATACCACTGGTCCAGATATCTCCATTCTATATTGTTCATTTAAAAGAATATTACATACTAATCTACATTTTAGGTGAAAATGAGCTGACAGATTGATTTAGATGTGTGCGTATAATGTTGCATATGTGATGCATTGAAGAAAAATTTACTTATTTCCTTGATACACCAACCAGTCATATAAATTGGGAAGGTCAGTATCAATACTCTGCTGAACAGTGATGGTTTCAGCCCTTCCTCCTTCATTATAAACATAGATTCTTGCAATACCTTCCTACATCCCTAACAATCTTGGTGGTAAGCCTATGAAAGGGAACTATCTGTAGCAACACTGACGTTCTCCGCCTGGCCCAGATTGCTCATTTTTCCACCAACATTTCCCGGATGGTGTGGAGCATTTGGAGGTCGAGATTTATGGTAGGTGCCAGCTGCTGGCATCTCTGTCACTTTCACCAGCACCCAGGTAACTATAACAGGTGTAGTGGGGGTTCTTCATGAGACAAAAGAAATAGAAAGCGGTGGGCTCACGACCAGGCCTGTCTTCCTTTTGCCCAGAGGCTCACCTGCAGTCCCAAGCATCTGCAAACATTTCGAGAGTTCCAGTTTTTCAATTGCCTCTGCCATTTTGGTTAAGAAGAAGGAAGAACAGCAGCAGGTTTGACGTGGATGCTGCTGTCAGTGGCAAGGGCAGAGGCAGCTCCTCCACAATGGTGGAGGAGTGTCACCCCCCTGGCTCAGAGCTAGCAGCTGTAAAATAAAATGGTATTTCATTATCATTTTATTTTACAGCTGCTGACTCGGCCAGCAGCATGTGCAGGAGAGAGGAGGTGGGGGAGAGTCTGTGCACTAAGTGCGCATGTGTGTTTGGCCAGCCGTATCAGGCTGGCTAAAAATACATGTGCACTTAGGTTTTTTCAACCTGGCTGTGGAGAAACTGCACAAGCTTCAGTGCGCTGTCTGAGCAGCAGACAAAGCCCATAAGACCATTCCTGGTGCTGCTCCAATGCTAGGTTTAGCATGGGAGCAGCCCAAGGACTGCTGGGGAGCCTGTGCTGGTCTCCCAGGGAATGCCACCAGAAGAGAAGAGGAGCGAGGCAGCAGCATCGAGAACGGATACATATTTTTTCCTTTTTTTATTATTTATTTACCCCGTCCCCCTCCCCTCCACGCCCTCTTCAGATTTGTGGCGACCGCCGCTGGGCAAGGGTGGTGCTGCAATGATGAATGTACACATCTGACTTTGTAGTTTTCCATTCATGCATATATTCAGTATTGTTACACTAAGTACAGGTACGTCAATGCAGCATAAACTCTTGAAAAATTATTAAGAACACCTGAGTGGTAGCGTGAGAGCGCTACCAATACATCAAAATACAGATTACCACAAGACCCTCATTGAGCACTTAAGGCTAAAATCCGATCCCTGTCCAAACACGTCTAAGCCCAGAAATTGGAACCATGAGTTATGTGATAATTTTCACACCCTTGCAGTTTTCCCCTGATAAATTCCAGCAGGTAAAACCTGCCAAAATGTATTGGGGGAAAGGCCCAGAGAAAAAGACCAAGCCTGCGGAATGCAGTGCGCTTGAACCTATTTCCCATTTTATGCCCAATTTTCTTTTTAAAACCTCATAATTGGAGGTATATAAGATGTGTTAAATACCTCACCCTGGGGTGATGGACCCCACCCTATTCCGTCAAACTCGTAATGAGGACCTAAATATGGTGATTGTGATGTAGTGTCTCCTGAGGTTGTGGATCCTGATATAGTTACATGCCGTTTTAATTCACATTGAAGAGTGAGACACAACTACTAATACAAAAGGTTTGTCAAATGTACCCAGAGACATAGAAAGGCAAGCAGGCTCACTCTCATACTAATATCACTCTTAATTAATTCTACTGAATTTACTGCTTTAAACAAAACAGTATGTGTTACAAGAACATTGCTGAGAACAAAACTATGCCCGAATGTGATCTATATCAAAGCAAGTGTGCCAGATTTATTGACGATTTTAATGTGGTTGTTTACTTTCATGAATACTCTACTGATAATTTAAATGTCAAAGGTGTAGCCACAAGTACTAATTTATATTCTAAATAAAATGCCAGCTTACTTAAGTCAAAACAAAATGCCAGTTAGTCAAGTTCATTAAATAACCTGAGCAAACAGATCTTCACATTTCTTGTAGAGGAATTTCATAAACTTGCATGTTGCTCGCTTGAGCTATGCAACACACATATACTGGATGTGACATCTAAAATAAGTTAATCATTCGGGAGCTATAAATATCAAGCCTCCTTTACAACTTTTGATGCAAAGCAGCACCGCAAGCCTTCCTGCTGCGCTGGCCTGTATCACAGCAAAAGGGCAGGAATGTGTTGTATCTACAAGATACGGCGCATTCTTGTCCTTTTCCCTGAGTTGGCGCACAAATTGCTGCCATGCTTGCCAACACAGGCGCAAGGGTGCTTGCCTTATGGGGTTGATTGTTTTTGTGCAGGAAGGGACACCTTCCGGCACTAAAACAATCACAAGAGGCATTTTCCTCTATGTGTGCTGCAGAACACATAGAGGAAAAAACGGGGAGAAAGAATGTTATTTCTCCCCTTTGCATCACCCTTATGCCACCTCTGGGGTGGCATAGACTTTTGATGCATTCCTAGGTTTACAAAACCTTGTAAATATGGGAATGTGTCAAAATCCATGAACTCTGCATGGAAACATGCAACACCCATGGAAACGTCTCCCTGACGCCAAGTAAGGCAATGCAGTCACTTGCGCTGTGTTATCTTACTCCATATCTACAAGGCCATGGAAAACCATACAAGGTGGCTTTGCGTGGACTTGTTGATATGGGTCAGCAGCCTCGCCGCCTGTGTGTTACAAAAAGTGATGCATCAGTGGTACAGGTCTCCTGTAATTAAGCCCCATCGTGTTTTTTACATTTTTATTTGGATATTTTTTGTCAAAAACATTCATTAATACATCTTCCTTTGTATTAATCTTAACCTACTTCTCCACTGAGTGAGGGCATATGGGTCTGAAGCAATTCCTCTGAATGTGCTCTGTTATAAAAACCAATAAAATCAGACTTCAATTAACAACAACTTTTTAAAGTTAGTACTATGTTTTATCATGCGTTGCGGTACTTTTTTTTATTGTCCAGCAGTGGCGTAACGAAACTTAAGGAGCCACCCACCTGCATTGTACCTGTAGACCCCACCCTCAAGCCTGACCCCGGTATACTGAGCTGAGGGGGCCCGCTGGAGTTCGAGGCCGCTTCGCACCGCTGGGGCTTAGGTGGCCTTTGTTACCCTACTGTTCTCCAGAGTATTATGTTAAACACTGAAACCAAAACAAACACAAACTTTGGCGGTCATTCTGACCGCGGCGGTCGGCGGTCGCCGCCCGCCAAGCGGTTCCCGCCGAAAGACCGCTCGGCGGTCAAAAGACCGCGGCGGCCCTTCCGGCTTTTCCGCTGGGCCGGCGGGCGACCGCAGAAGACCGCCGGCCGGCCCAGCGGGACAGCCCCTTCAACAATGAAACCGGCTCGGAATGGAGCTGGCGGAGTTGAAGGGGTGCGACGGGTGCAGTGGCACCCGTCGTGATTTTCACTGTCTGCTAAGCAGACAATGAAAATCTTTGTGGGGCCCCCAGGGGCCCCACGGCACCCGTTCCCGCCATCCTGGTTCTGGCGGTGGACACCGCCAGAAACAGGCTGGCGGGAAGGCGGTCGGAATCCCCATGGCGGTGCTGCAAGCAGAGCCGCCATGGTGGATTCCCTGGGCCAGCGGGAAACCGGCGGAAAACCGCCGGCTCCCCTTTTCTGAATCGCCAAGGAAGCACCGCCAGCCTGTTGGCGGTCCTTCCGCCGCCCTCCGCCATGGCGGTCATGGACCGCCAAGGTCAGAATGACCCCCTTTATCTTCAGCGCATAATAAAATCATAACAATTGCAAAATACAAAAAGCAAGCAAAAAACACAATTTATGAGAAAAGTAATGACAGAAAATGTTAAATAAATATTCTTAATCATTAAAGACCGATGTCACTTGGCCAACAAGTTATTAGACATTGCCAATATCTCCGCATTTCCTGTCTGTTTTAAAGGAGGGTAATAGCTGTAGTTAAAAATCATACAACAGAATATCGGTACGATTTAAAAATGAATTGCATAATGGTGCAATCATTTTTAAATTATACACGTTCTCTTTCACAGTTTTTTAGTTAAATTAGTGTTAGTGATCGCTATATCCGCTGGAATGCAGCGAGGCTAAATTTCCGTTAGAAATTGCCTCTTCAGAACGAAGCCCGAATACGGTTCCCTGCCACGAGTGGAAACTACAAATGAAAGTTCTGTTGTGCTATCTGTTACAGTTCTTGCTCTTTTAAATGAAACTTCTCATTACAAATAGGCAGTTAAATTTCCGATCAGGAATAATCATGCTTCCTTAACCTCTGAACATTATTAGGTCATACATTGAAACAAATTATAGATGCATTTGTTAACTAGTCTTCTTTCACATTGGTGATTATGAAACCACTGGGTCCTGCTAAGACCTCCCTTTGTCCACACTTATACGACAGGCAGTTTTAAATACGGCCTCTCCCCAGTATTCACTTTAGCTTAATTTAAAACTTTGAAAGTTCTTCAACTTGTTTCACTTCCTCGCAGGTCAGATGGTCTGTGGGTCTCCTGGTAATGCTTGAGCAAACTGGTGACATTAGAAGAAATGTCAGGTCCTCTGTGGGTCACCTGTTTTTTCACAAGGTTACGCTCAAGACTGTGCGAGGCAGATGGCCCAATACTCTGATCTCCAGCACCCCTCCCATTTAGAAGGCCATTTCCTCTGCAGTACCTGTTTAGTCACGGTATGTTTGTTGTGTTATAGGCCCTCAACTGGTAAGTGTGGATTTGTTTTTGTTTATGAGTATCTGTTCATTGTCGTCCCATTCAAGTGTTAGGTTGCGATGTGGCCTTGTTAGGTCCCTTTTGTCCTGTTTCACCACTGGGACCTCCTGCTCACATAGCAGCCTCGTGATTAGCTGTTGCATGCATGATACTTCAAGAAGAACATATCGTATTGAGTCTATAGCACTTCTTGTGACCGCTCGTCCATGGAAACACTAGTAGTATGCCGTCCAGGGCACTGTTCAATTAATTAGAATTAAAGAGTTTTGCTCTTTGATACCTACCAGGGTCTAGTGAGGACTGATGCCAGCCATCTCCCAGCGGCTCTTTTTGGAATCGGGGTCAGTGAGTTCAAAGTTCTCTTTGAATTATTGCAGAAAGTGAATTTCCTGAGCTTTACATCCACTTTCAAATATTTTATTAGGATTGCAGCAAGGGAAGAGGGAACACCTTTTGCTCTACTCCCCCAGCTGCATTTGTGCACAGGCCCCTTCAAGAAATCAAATGCCTGTCATTCACACTACGCCTCTCAGCACAAGCTAAAAGCTGTAGACGTGTATTTTGTGAAACTAGGTACAAAAGTGTAATCAAAACAATTAGCAAAATGTTGGGTGCAGAATTAAATGTGGAAATAAGATGTAGGTCTGACAATGAGAGAGAATGCATTTTTTTATGTCTGTGCTTTCTTATCAGTTGAAAAAGTTCAAGGCAACAATATCAGTAGGTTTAGTGGAAGGATGCAACATTGATCACATATTTTACTTAGTTGTCAATATTGACCTAGGTCAGCAATGTTTTATGAATAACTATTAATTCTGTTAGGAACACTAAACAATACCTGTAGGTAGAAAAATATTTTTTTTTAACTTTCTGTTGATAAGTTAATTAAATGAATAAAATGTTTAGTTTGGAATCACAAAATCTATTTCTTTTTAAGGTAGTTGGATAAAAAAGGCATATGGAAAAGCAAATGTGATGTGCAAACATGCATTACACTAACCATGAACGTTTTCTCTTCCATTCTCTATAACTGTGTGAACCAGCATCAAGTAGATAGTTTAGTGGCAATGTTGGACCATGATAAATAAAAATCTTTCAGAGCTGCTTTGTTCAGATAGGCTAGTCAATGGAAGCTGTAGTGTTCCCATGAAGACATCAAAACATGATTGGCTGAACTGGTGGGGAAGAAGAAGGAAGAAGTTACAAGTTATGTTGTTGTTTATTATAAATGTGTGCTACAGGAAAATTATTTTAGGTCCTTTGAGGGTTTCAAACTTCTGCCCAGACTTCTTGTAGAAAATCTCTGAGGTACTTCTCAGACTCACTTTGAGAGCCTTTAAACTTGACACCTCGGCCCAGATTTATACTTTTTTGCTACAAAACTGCGCAAATGCAGTTTTGCGGCAAAAAGTATAGCGACGGCTTGCGCCATTCTACAGCGCCAGCCGGGTGCCATATTAAAGGAATGGTGCAAGCCGGTGCTAAACTTGGGCTAGCCGGGTGGGGATGGGGGTGGCAGTAGTGAAGAGGGGGTTGTACGACAAAACATGATGCTAGCCTGGATAGAGGCAAAAAAATGCCTCTAACCAGACTAGCGCCATTTCCTTGCACACAAAAAACAAAACCTTGACTCCTGTCTTAGGAAAGACAGGAGTCATGCCCAACACCCCAATGGCCAGCACAGGGGCAAGTGTCACCTGGGCATGGGCATTGCACACTGTTCTATTCAGGGGGCCCCAAGTTAGGGCCCCTAATGGCAATTTAGTTTTTTTAAATACTTACCCTACTTACCTGGGATGGGGTACCCCATCCTCTGGTATCCCTCTGGTGGGGGTGGGGGTGTTACTGGGGCTTCGGGAGGGCACCTGTGGACCCATTCAATGGTGTTTAATGCCTGGTCTGACCCAGGTGTTAAGTAATGATGCAATTCAAGCTTTGCAACATTATTTAGCCCATCCTCCCACCTGTGCGTCATTTTATCACCGGGGATAAATATGGGGCTATGGCGATAGCACAATTTTTTAGATGTGACCGCCTACCTTGCATCTTATTGACGCAAGGTAGGTGCACACATCCAAAAAATGGTGCAAACTCCTATATCTTGACATTAGGGGGAATATTTATACTCCGTTTGCGTCGAATTAGCGTCGTTTTTTTCGATGCAAATTCGGCGCAAAACGAACGCCATATTTATACTTTGGCGTTAGACGCGTCTAGCGCCAAAGTATGAGGAAAGAGCGCCATTGTTTTGCGTGAACGCCTTCCTTGCGTTAATGAGATGCAAGGTAGTCGTTCCCGTCTAAAAAAATGACTGCGCCGCAAATGTGTCGTATTTATACTCCCGGGCAAAAATGACGCCCGGGAGTGGGCGGGGCAAAAAACCTCGCATTTGCGCCGGATTTTAGCGCCTGGGTCAGGGCAGGCGTTAAGGGACCTGTGGGCTCAAAATGAGCCCACAGCTGCCCTCCCATGCCCCCAGGAACCCCCCCTGCCACCCTTGCCCACCCCAGGAGGACACCCAAGGATGGAGGGACCCACCCCAGGGACATTCAGGTAAGTTCAGGTAAGTATAATTTTTTATATTTTTTATATTTTTTTTTGGCATGGGGGGCCTGATTTGTGCCCCCCTACATGCCTCAATGCCCAATGACCATGCCCAGGGGACATAAGTCCCCTGGGCATGGCCAGTGGGCAAGGGGGCATGACTCCTGTCTTTACTAAGACAGGAGTCATGTAAATGGCATCTGGGCGTCGTTAAAAATGGCGCGAATGGGATGGAGGCGATTTTTTGCGTCAACCTGACTTGCACCATTTTTAAGACGCCCTAGCGCCATTTTTCCCAACGCCGGCGCTGCCTGGTGTACGTGGTTTTTTTCCACGCACACCAGGCAGCGCCGGTCTGCTTGCGCCGGCTAACGGCATTCAATAAATACGGCGACCGCATGGCGCTTCAGAATGGCGTTAGCCGGCGCAAAACTTTTTGACGCTAAACTGCGTTAGCGCAGTTTAGCGTCAAAAAGTATAAATACGGGCCTAGATGTGTTTAATGTCAAAATATAAATATTGAGTTATGTTTGCAACCAATTTTCTTAAAAAATGATGCAAATTCAGCCCAAACAGAGTATAAATATGCCCCTTGGATTCATTCGGAGACTGTTTGCCTAAAATGATTTTGCTTTGGAAACTTTATTGAGTTCCTTAGGGGCATATTTATACTTGTTTTGCCCCGAATTTGCATCATTTTATTTTTACGCAAATTCGGTGCAAAATTAACTCCATATTTATACTTTGGAGCTAGACCCGTCTAGCGCCAAAGTTATGGAGTTAAAGTCATTTTTTGGACGTGGAAACCTACATCAATGAGATGCAAGGTAGGCGTCCCTATGCAAAAAAAGACTCTATGGGCCTTACTGCCATATTCATCCCCCATTCTAAAATCACACACGGGGAGGTGGGGGCAAATAATGGTGCAAGGCTTGCTTTGCACCATTATTTAACGCCTGGGTCAGGGCTGGCGTTAGGTGACCTGTGGGCCCACAGGTGTCCTCCCCAAGCCCCAGGGACACCCCCACCCACACCAGAGAGACAGCAGAGGATGGGGGACCCACATTCCAGGTAAGTATAGGTAAGTACAGGTAAGTATGTATATTTTTTTTTAAGTGCCATTGGGGGACATGGCACTGGGTGCAATGGCCATGCCCAGGGAACACTGGTTCCCTGTGCTGGCAATTGGGGTGATGGGAATGACTCCTGTCTTTTCTAAGACAGAAGTCATGTGGTATGAATGGTTTTGCATCAGAAAATGATGCTAGGCTGGTTAGAGTCATTTTTTTTACTCTAACCTGCCTACCGTCATTTTTTGGTGCAAAAACCCCTGTCTCCCATACTGCCATCCCCACCCGGCTAACGTAATTTTTTTTACGCTAGCCTACCCTTTGCGCCGGTTTGCACCATTCCATAAATATGGTGCCCAGCCGGCGCTCAAGAATAGTGTCAGCCAGTACAAAATGTTTTGATGCAAAACTGCTTTAGAGCAGTTTTGCACCAAAAAGTATAAATATGCCCCTTAATGCTTTCACTTCTTTGACTTATGAACTCGTTATAGAATATAACAAATTGTTTTTTTGTTTTTTTTACAAAACCATCTCTTAGATTAGATTAAGGGAATTTAGTAATATAGGACACATTTTATGCATTGTTCTGTTTATTATTGATTCTAATGATCTTTGATTATTAAATGTGTTTCTGTCAATGAAGATGCCATAGTAAAGACTGATAATAAATATTTTAAACCTGGTTGCAGCTCTCATAATTGACTCTGGATAAGAAATGTCATTGATAAACTGAGAATAATTGATGTTTTTGATTTGCAGGTCTTCACTGGTTTCTTACCACAAAGGCCACTAACAAGCAAGGGTGGGTTTTGGCTCCGGTTTTCTTCAATCTGTATTTAGCTGAGATGTCAACTGTTCTCAATAGCGTCACTTTACACTCTCTCATGATCTTTGGACTTAGTGCCTCTCATATGCTGTATGTCGACAATGCTGTTATGATTAGTTACACCAAGGTTGGCCTACGGTGTTTAAATAAATGACACTGGCCAGCATGCTGCAAATCACAGGCTTGGAATTGACAATTAACAAAACAAAAACTAAGTTAGTCATTATGAAAAGATGCCTGCCAACAATTATTCAGCTAGATAGCTCAGCTTTGGAACCTGTGTAGGAGTCCAAATGTTTGGGCATAATCTTTGATTCAAGAGGTGCCTTTCCCAATCAGTGTAATACTATTCAAAGGAGAAATAGCACTTAGACAGGTGTAACAGATTATTTATTCCAAGTCTCTGCTCTAACAAAATTGGTAGGAAGAGGAAGGTATAGGTAATAAGACAAAGAAGCTCCAAACATTAAAAGTGCCCAAAGTAGAAAAATGCCCAATTGCCCAAAGCCCAGTTCAACGATTAATGGAGTGCGGTACCTGAAGTGGTTGCCAATAGCGGTTGCAAAGTGGTTAATCCCAGTTTCGGGTGTGATTATCAATAGAGTTATGCATCGTAATTGTGATGATTAATGTGATTTATAAATTATATATTGATTTGAGATTTGCTTGTTCATTGATGGTTTGAATTGCATTGCTGATGCTTATGCGTTTTTGTCAAAGAAGATAATGAGGTTATCGGACTTAGAAGTTGTACAAGATCCTGATGTAAATACATACATAAATAAGTGTTGATTTTTGGCATTCTTGTCTGCTGATGATTTGAAGTGCAGGTGGTGAGACATCGCTGACTGCACAATTAAGATAGAGACAACAACAATTTGTTGTAGTTGTACTAATATTGATCAGTGTTCGAGAAGCCTGATGATTAAATGTGACACTACATTGATTAGGTGATTTCCTGCTGGTCGAGATGTCATTCTGGAGTCTGTAAAACTCCTTTTTGATTGAAAAGTCAGAAGGTGTAAAAAACTTAAAATTTGGTTTGTTGATTGCTCTATGGTTTTCTTTAGAAGAAGCAGACAAAAGACCTGATTTACATATTGGCAGAGTGCTTACTCCATCACAACGGCGATGGATATCCTGTCTGCTGAAATCTAAATCCCATTGGATATAATGGGATTTATATTGCAGTGGAAGGGATATCCATCACCGTTGTGACTGAGTAACCCCTCCACCAATCTCTAAATTAAGCCCAAGACTGTTATTTTATGTTGCATAGAGTTGTACAATTGACACTTTGTGTAAACTAAGAAATTGTAAAGGAGGGTGAACCGCTTCAAGGAGCGAGTTGTTGCGTCATAGTGTACCTTGCTAGTATTTGTCAGTTGGTGTAAACGCCGCACTGAGATTGGTTGATTTGTATAGAAAGCAGCACAACCATTGGTTGACTGGATAACTGAGCCCCCCTGAGATTGGAAGAAGGACATTCATGAATCTGACGTATACGTTAAGCTATGTTAAGATATTTTATAGAGAACTGCAATTACCTGGAGGTGTCTAGATGCTGAAATGGCAGCCGGAGAACCCTGCCATGAAAGGAGGGCTTAGTGGTTAGGAATGCAAACAGTTTGGACTGGCCTAAAGGCTAGATAAATCTAAATCGGAATTGAACAGCCAGGTTTTCACAGTCTTTCTAAAAGCTAATAGGGTGGGGGCTGATTTGCTGGCAATGGGCTGTGCATTCCATGGCTTGGTCGAGTTGCAGATGAAGCTTTGGTGCCCAAGGCTAATACGGAATGGAATCAAAACATTAAAGCTTTGAATTTTGTTTATTTGCTATTTGTTGAATTTAATTCAAAATAATGACATTTTTTAAAGTTATTAGAGATTGTATAAGAGGTAGTGTGGCTCCTACTGGTCAGAAGGGCAAAGAGAAACCTTCTGAGGGAATGCCTGCATATCCTATAGTGACTGAGGAAGGTTTACATACATGTGTATGGCTACCTCAGTGGTCCAAGATCACTGAAAAAGAGGGTCCATTTGAAAAAGAGGGTCCATTGAGCTTTCCTAGATGAGGGTCATTTAATTTGAGGATTATAGACAGTTTATGAGAAATTCTTTGTGAAATGAAGCCACCTCATAGACCCACAGAATTTGAAGCTTTAAGTGCTTTGGAGAAGATGACAAGAGACAGGGGTATAGACAAGTACCAAAGTCGAACAAAAAGAGCTATGTGATATTATGCAGGTGCAGTTTGGGACAAACTAAGGTGAGACTGAGAATATACATACAGTAGGAAACTACATTATATCCTGCTATTATAAAAGAGAAAGATGAGCAGTCAGAAAAATACGAGAAACCTGAAAGGAAAAAGATTAAAGGGGAATCAGAAATGAAGGCTGAACCAAAAAGAGATTCGGAAACAGATTCGGGAGGTGAAATTTTGGAAGAATTATTTGCTATCATCCACCACCATATGTGGGACATGAAGCAAGGGCTGATATGACAGTAAATAATACTATTGTGACAGTAGCTACAGCTCCTGTTGATCCAAATGCACATCAGATTACCAGGCACTCACAAGCAATACAAACTGTTGTTACACAACTAGTGTTGACACAAACAACAATAGCACAGTAGGTTACAACCCAGTAAATTGTGGCACAACCTGTTACAACACAGCCTGTTGTTCAACAAGGGATTCCCAATAATGTAAAAACTCAAGTCAGAATTGCTCAAACTGTGATGCCTGCAGGGGTTACCCTCCCTCTAACAATGATGCCAGCACAAATTACCAGGATGATTCCAAATCAGACAGTACTTGCCCAGATTGCTTAAGCCCCAAATGGAGATACAATCCAACTTCACAAAATTCCCAGGTTGTAGTGTGGACACCACCACAAACTATTCAAATACTAGAAGGGAGATTAATTGTTTTTACAACACAAACAGCACCAGGTAAAATGAACTTGTATTGAGATGGGATTTTGCCCCCATGGTTTGAAGAAGCTGCCAGGAATTGTTGTAGATGCAGAGAGACCGAGTACTAGTTATGGGTCAGAAATAGAAAGACCAATAAATGTCTCAAGATTAAATATGGATTTCAAAGAGATTACTAGAAGATGTCTGAATCTTGATCATGTAAATCATTATGAAGAAAAAGAATTGTGCAAAGAATTTACAAGCAATAATACATGACAAATAAACAGAATTGGCTAATAAAATGATGTTGACATTTCAAAGAGCATCCCATTACAGAAACGTTTCAGGGTACATTTGGATGATGGGTCAATTGAAAATAGGCGTTCTTCGGGAATGAGAATGCACATTATTGAATTAGTGAAAGTGTCCACAGATGGAGTGAATTGGAAGAATTAGACAAGGAACGGGGAAGAAAACATGACAAAAAGAGAGCATCAACAGTAGTTGGGACAAAATGAAGGACTCCCCCAGAATCTCCCAGATGATGGAGGAGCTGCAGCTTACTCCTTAAACGAAGTACTGAGTGGAAGGTATGTACATGTGCTATTGTAGTTGGACTCTCGCTCCGAGGCAAGACTCCTGTTTAGGGATGACAGCCTTATTGTTTGAAGGTGACTGAGTCACTCCTACAACAAGTTTCAACTGTCGGCCCAACCCTCCTGGCTCACAAGCAGCACATCACCAAAAACCCAAACAGTAAAAGCTGGCAGCCTTACGCTGGACTCTAGAGTGCGACATCTCAGGGTGATCGTGGTGGAACGAAGTTATCCTTTTCTCATGTTAGTAACAAGTCTCAGTCACACACAGGCAATGAAGAAGATGCAGGAGAATTTCAATGTATTTATTGAAAGTACTGTAGTCTATGATAAAACGCATGAGCTACAATTATTAGGATAATGAACAATAAAAGAAGCATAATTGTGAAGATGAGAGTTGTGAATACAAAGACCCCCACTATCTTGGAATAAACATGAAGTGTAAAATCCCTAGTATAGATAACCTTATCCATAACATAATAAAAGCTAGGTAAGATACACCTAATCTGCCAGTACCATGTCCATGAGAAGCGCCCCCCAACACTAGATACCTTGGAGTGAGGTCTCTAAGTCAGACTCCGTCATGACACAAAGGATAATTTCTGCAGTGAGGCGACGTGCACCATAGATGGCATCTGGAAGGAATCCCTCTGATAACCTTGTCTGTGTGAGATGTATTTATACAGATCATGTAGGACCCTTGACACAGGTATGTTCCCAAATAATTGATAAGGAAGCAGACTTGTGGCAGCAATTATGTAAACAATCCCCATCAAGTGTACATTATGTTCCTGTCACAGGTAAGTGAGAAAGGGACATGATGTGAATACATATGTACATCAGTTGATTGTATCGCTGATAGTGGCGCCTTCACAGAGTGGCAATGATAATACAAATCAAAACATGTTTATAACTGTAAACAATGGCAGCCATCTTAAAAGAAATAATAAAATAATTGGATTAAAACAGAGCACACCAAGTAGATTAAAAGTCACTAGGTGACAAGGGCACAGGCCTGCAAGCCACTGGCTAAGCTAACCACCTGAGTCCAAATAAAAACTAAATAGGATTCACTACAGTGCCTTGGAGTGGGGGAGACATTGCAACACTTACAAATAATTTTCCAAAATTGAAAGAGAACCCTATTCAGTGGTATACACAAGTTGAAAGGTTTACGATTTAAAAAGTGCTGTGGAATAATTTTACTAAATTCTTTTTACATTGTTTTTTTAAACAATGGCCCGCATTTAAAAAAAGTGGTGCTGCATCCAATGCAGCGCCACTTTCTTGTGCCCCTTATCGCCCCCCCTACTGCCACCATGGGTGTACGGCATCAACTTTTTTGATACTATTGATGTACTGCGTAGGATTAGCGTAAAATGCTGGAGCTAATCCTCGAGAGTACATAGGGTCCCATTGAAAACATGCCCCCTTTTAACGCCTGCTCTGTGCAGGCGTTACAATTAGCCACTGAAAATGGCACAGTGGAATCTCTTAGATTCCTTCCACTGTGCCATTTTTGCCGTCACCCTAACATGTGAATTCCCACCTTGCATACATTATGTCTGACACAGACTTAATGTGGGCAGGGGGTTACAAAGTGGCGCAACACATGCATTGTGCCGCTTTGTAAATATGGCACAGATAATTTGGCCTCGTAGGGCCACATTAGCATCATAAAAAATGACGCTAATGTTGAGAAAGGAGACGCTAGGCCCGCTTAAAACTGGGCCAATGTGTGGCTGAATGAAAGATTGCTGTTCAGTGGCCAGACACAGAGCGAATGACAGATCCTCGTACAAATGCACCCTCATCTCCTGTGAGTATAATGAGGTGATTACTTTTCAGAAAGGCAGAGTTCTTCAAAGAATTTGGATTTTGTGAGGTTGAATGAATTCAGCAGGAACTAAAGGAGTCAGTGCATGAGTACTATAACAGGTTTTTTAAAGCATTTCAGTAGCACACTGGTCAAATATATCTTGAGAGAACAGATATGGGATTCTTTATTTCACAGTTCATGCTCAGTTTGAGACCTGAGACTAACCAGCACATGCAGCAGAATGTGATTTGTAGGCAGAATAAGGGCCTGATTTAAAAAATGGCGGACCGGTTACTCTGTCACAATGGTGACGGATGTCCCGTCTGCAGAAATGTCAATCCCATTGAATATAATGGGATTTGGATTTCAGCGGATGGGATATCCGTCACCATTGTTATGGAGTAACCTATTTGCTGAATTCTAAATCAGCCCCATAGTCTTTAGATGAGGTCTTAGAATATGCAAATTATTGCAGTGATGAGCTGGAAGTGCAACAGCAGACGTTTGAAGAGAAGTTTATGTTAGCCCAGATGAAGCTGGCACGGAGGGGTTTGCAGAATCAGTTGTTTCCAGGAAATGGTGGTGCAGTACAAGGTGTTGGTGCTCAAGGTGGTGCGCAAGGGAATGGATTTCAAGCAGGAATGCAAGGTGTTCAAGGATGTGTGGTTGTTTCACAGGGTAGAGGTCAATGAGCCTCTATTGATTTGAATACAGGTGTGGATGTGACAACACTAAGGAAAACCAACCCACGTAAATGTCAAACCCAATGTGATCTTTCCAAGAACATCACCTTATCAAACGACCCCAGAAATAATCACAGGAATAACACCAATAATAGAGTACGTAATACAGAATGGCACATTAAATGAAATAGTCGGACGTCCATGCAACTCACAGATTATGGGATTACCAAAGCCAAATGGCAAGTTAAGGATTGTGCAAGACCTGAGAAATGTCAATGATATAGTAATCCCATTTTGTTCTGTGATACCGAATCCAATCACATACCAGATTCCATGTGCAGACGAATGATTTACTGTTGTAGATCTTTGTCACACTTTCTTCTGGATGCCATTACATGAAGATAGCCAGTACCTATTCTCCATGTTTTGAGAGAAAGTATTTGTTTGTTGTTGAGTCCCACAGGGCTATACTGAAAATCCTTCTATTATTAACCAGAGTTTCAAGAAAAATGTGAAAATATTGATCATGCCCTGTAACTCAGTTCTTGTCCAGTACATTGATGACCTATTAGCAACAGAGACAAGAGACTCTTGCAAACAAGACCCCATTACTTTGCTAAATCACTTGGTTGAGAACTGACATAAAGTGCCACCAAGCAAGCTACGATACTTTAACCCCTGCGCTGCCAGGCCTTTTCCCCCTCAGGTGCCAGGCCTTTTTTTGGCTATTTGGGGCAGTTTGCGCTTAGACCCTCACAACGTGTTGTCCAGATAAGCTACCCATGCCAAATTTTCATCCTTTTTTGCCAACATCATAGGGATTATTGACATCCCCAGAGTTTGTGGGTTCCCCTGGAGGAGACCAAGAAATTAGCCAAAATGCAGTGAAAATTTTGTTTGTTTAAAAAAAATGGGAAAAAAGTGCAGCAGAAGAAGACTTGTGGGTTTTTCCCTGAAAATGACATCAACAAAGAGTTTGCAGTGCTAAAATCACCAACTTCCCAGCTTTCAGGAACAGGCAGACATTAATCAGAAAAACATGTTTTTCACCACAATTTTGGCATTTTACTGGGACATTCCCCATTTTTACTATTTTTTGTGCTTTTAGCCTCCTCCCAGTTAGTGACAAAAATGGGGATGAAACCAATGTTGGATCCTGGAAAGCTAAACATTTCTGAAAAGTAGACAAAATTATTAATTCTTAATTTTCCTCACATTTCGGTGACAGAAAGTTCTAGAATCTGAGAGGAGCCCCAAATTTCCTTCCACCCAGCGTTCCCCCAAGTCTCCTGATAAAAATGGTACCTCACTTGTGTGGGTAGGACTACTGCCCGCTAAAGGAAATGCCCCAAAACACTATGTGGACACATCAAAATTATCAAGTACAAAACTACCTGTTTTTGCGGGAGGTGGGCTCTCTGTTTTTGGTCCTGGGCTCAGCAGCCATATAGGGAAAACTACCAAACCAAAACATTTCTGAAAACTAGACACCTGAGGGAGTCCAGGGAGGTGTGTCTTGCGTGGATCCCCTCGTGTTTTCTTGCCCAGAATCCTCAGCAAGCCTCAAATTTAGCTAAAAAATAAAATGTTCCCGCATTTCTGTGTGGGATCACCACACCGGGACATATTTGCTACCACCCAAAATCCCCCTCAGTCTTTTCCGGGAAAAATAATACCTCACTTTTGTAGGTGGGCCAAATGCCTGTGACAGGGAAGAGCCAAAAACATGTTGAAATTGAGGGGGAACTAAAGCTGGTCCAAAAGGGCATTTTTAGGCTGACAAGTGGGGCAGAATTTTTATTGGTATAGATGAGACAATGCTGGGTGGTAGGAATTTTGTGGATTCCTGCAGATTCTGGAAGGTTCCATCACAAAAATTTGAGAAAAATGTGTGATTTCCAGCGAAATTGTAGGTTTGCAGGGCATTGTGGGTAAGAAAATAGTGCAGGTGCATGTGAAGCACACCACTCTGGACTCACCTAGATGTTTAGTTTTCAGATGTGTCAAGGTCTTGTGGATAGTGCAGCCCTCACCATTCTAAGAGGGGCGATTTTGAGAGTTAGACAAGCTCTCATGGCCTGAATGTAAAATCCAAACCCAAAGTTATCAAATGTCCTCTTGCTTGCTGTGGGATAAGATGTTTTAGTGTGTGGGGGAGAGCTGAAAGATTGTTACCCCCTTCAGTTGGGGTGGGGGCATAACAATGCCCATACTGGTTGGTAGCCAGCACCCCACAATTTGTTTTTTTTATTCCATGGCATCTAGTAGGTTTACTGCCCCCCCTCCCCTGGGAGTGAATCAGGGGTAAACAACTTTGGCCCCATTTATTTGAGGTGGGGGTATGGTCATACACATCCTCTTTTAAAAAAAAGAAATCTTCCCTGGTCTCTAGTAGCCTTTCTGCCCCCCTTTGGGGCAGATAGACCTTCCAAAAATAGGCCGATCTGCCCCCAAGGGGGACAGTTATGGCCAACAGTAACGTGCCCCCATTGGTAGCGACCCTTGCCTAAGGGGCTGCCCCCCCCCAAACAAACCACACACACTCCAATCCCTGGTGCCTAAGTGGTTTCTGCCCTCCCTGGAGGCAAACCTGCCAAATAGAAATAGGCTGATCTGCCCCCTAAGTGGGGAAGAAAAGGCCTAAAATAAATTTGCCCCACCAGGGGAGCGACCCTTGCCTAAGGGATCACTGCCCTTGCGTGAAATTGGTGCAAAACAAACCCCTGGTGCCTAGAGGCTTCTGCCCCTTTGGGGGCAGATCGGCCTAATAAACATAGGCCGATCTGCCTCCAAGGGGGGTAGAGATGGCCTAAAATAAATTTGCCCCCGACGGGAATGATCCTTGCATAAAGAGTTGCTTCCCTTGTCTGAAATTTATGCAAACAAACAAAAATCCCTGGTGTCTAGTGGTTTCTGCCCCCCCTGGGGGCAGAATGGCCTCATAAAAATAGGCCTAATTAAAATAAATTTGCCCTCCCAGGGGAGCTACCCTTACCTAAGGGGTCGCTCCCCTACTGTGAAATTGGCGCCAAACAAATCCCTGGTTTCTGCCCCCTCTTGGGGGCAGATTAGCTTAAGAAAAATAGGCCAATCTGCCCCCAAAGGGGGCAGAAATGGCGTAAAGGGGAGCAACCCTTTCCCAAGGGGTCGCTCCCCATATATAAAAAAATAAAACAAAACAAAATCCTGGTGCCTAGAGGTTTCTGCCCCCCAGGGGAGAAGATTAGCCTAATTACAATAGGCCGATCTGCCCCCAAGGGGGGCAGAAATGGCCTAAAACAAGTTTGCCCACCAGGGGAGCAACCCTTGCCTAAGGGGTCGCTTCCCTCACGTGAAACTGACCTAAAAAAAATCCCTGGTGTCTAGCGGTTTCTGCCCCATGGTTGCAGATTGGCCTAATAAAAATAGGCCGATCTGCCCCCAAGGGGGGGAGAAATTTCCTAAAGAAAATTTGCCCCCCAGGAGAGCGACCCTTGCCTAAGGGTCCGCTGATGTCATCAGACACAACGAGAGAGTCCGGAGGGGCGGGGTGGAAGAGGAAGCAATTCCCCTTCCATCCGTGCCCGGAGGGGGGGTGACAGGCCCTCGGGCTGAGCGCTAGCACTTCCCCTAAGTGCCCCTACCAGGACATAACGCTTACGTCCTCGGCACCCGAGAAGAAGTCCAATATTTGGGACATATCACTGAGAAAGGAACAAGAAAAGTGTAAAAAGAAAGGGGGGAAGACATTTTGCAAAAGGGTCCTCCAAAGAGGCAAAAAGAAGCCAAAATGTTTTTGGGAATGGTTTGCTACTAAAGACAGTGGTTTACCATCTTTTCCTTAGTGGCAAAGCTTTTACTGAGGTTGACACACAGAGATGTGCCTGATCTGATTCCATCGGGCAAAGAATGCATGAAAGCTTTCTTAGAGCTGAGAGAAACTCTCTGTTATGCCCTTTTACTTTATTTTGCTGTGAGAGAGAGGGCTATGCTCTCTCTGTCCTTTCATGGAGGAATGGTGATGTGAAGAAGCCAGTAGCCTTTTTCTCGGTCACTATTGATCTTGTAGCTGTCGCATTGCCTGGTTGTCTTAAAGCGGTAGCAGCTGTCAGTGCTACTTTTGAGAGATGTGAAAGCACAGTGAGAGTAAATCCTTTTACTGTTATGGTCTCTCACTCAGTTGAGGTTTTGCTTACCAGAACCAAAACCCAATACACGGCTAATTCTAGATTGACCAAATATGGGCAGCAAATACTTGCTCCCAACAATAAAACATTGAAATGCTGTCAAGTCTCGAACCCTATTACACTACTCCCCTTGCCTGAAAACAAAGTATCTGATTAATTTAAACCTTGAGGAGGACTGTCTTAATGTCACAGATTTATGCACCAGTCCAATGCCCAACATAAAAGATGAGCCTTTGAATAGATGTGATGATGTATTATTTGTAAATGACTCATGTGTAAGAAACAATGATGGTTTCCTGATGTCTTCCTATGCTGTCTGCACAATACAAGAAATAATAGAAGCTTAATGGATTCAAGGAGTTCTTCAGCACAGGTTGCAGGATTGATTGCTCTTACCAGAGCTTGCAGCTTGACAGCCCAAATGAGAGTGACTATATTTACAGATAGTCAGTATGGCTTTGGTGTGGTCCATGTCTTTGGTCACTTATGGTCATAAAGAGGTTTTAGGACATCATCTGGTTCACCTATAATAAAGGGTGAGTAAGTGAGGCGATTGCTAGAAGCTTTACAGTTTCCAAATGAAATTGCAGTTGTTAAATATGCAGCACGCAGACAATAGATATGCAGAAGAAGTGGCCAGCTATTGTGCAATTGTGGCCTGCACATTTATTGGGACATTCATAGATGCATCTCAAGAGGACACTGTCTATTCTTTGCTGATGATAAAAGCTGATACTTGGGAGGATTTAAAAGCCATGCAGGAAAATGTGTCTGAAAGAGAACAACAAAGTTCGATCAGAGCAGAATGTGGAAAAGATGAAAATGACATTTGAGTTTCAGTAGATGGAAGACCAGTGTTACCAGACAGCCTGTTGTCTCCAGTGACAAGAAATTTCTATAGACCTACACATCCAGGCAGGGTTGCTACGGTCAGGTCATTTACACGGAATTGGTTTAACCCCAGATTTAGGTACCGTACAGAAGAATTATGTCACTGATGTGTAACATGTCAACAAATGATTGTTGGAAAAGAACACCAGTTACAATGAGCCATGCAGGAAGATCAAAAGGTCCTTTCAACAGAATGAGATGGGCTTTATCAAGATGCCTGTTTGCAACAGGCTGCCATATGTCCTGGGTATTGTGTGCATTTCTCTAGATGGGTGGAAGCCAACCCAACAAGGAAAATTAATAGACTCACTATAACCAAACCACTGTTGAGGGAATTAGTCCCAAGGTACAGTGTTGAACTGGGTTCTGCCCCAGCAGTACGCTTGGATTTTTTGCTTTTCTGATCACCCCTTTTTTGGACCTTTTACTGTGGGCAAGACTCACTACCGGTAACTACTGTCATGCATAGCCCAGTAACATTGCACAGGTAGCTTGACGCAATGCGGACCCTGCAGAGAAAGGAATTCACCTGGGATAGGCCTCATGAGGGTAGTGTACACTATTAGGGAAAGTCAATGTGCTTTATTGTTTTAACTATAGACAGACTCCATTACACACAGAGGGAGGGACCTACCTTAGAGTGTAATTTTCCTTCTCCTTGGCCTACAGAGACCATTGAGGTCTTGAATTACAGTGTAACCTGTGCAAGAAAATCAAATTTGGAACTTTCAAAATTATATCTGTACATCTTGTGGGTTATTAAACGTTTACATGGTTTCCTGGCTCAGCTCAGGATGAGAATCCAGGCCTCTTGTCACCCTGCTGCGTCCAGTAGGTATACTTTCTCCAGCAGCAACAACAAAGGCCACCCTCACACAAAAGGAGAAATTAGCACTACTTCTCCTTGCTCCAGAGGAGAAAAGGAGTGAGGCGGAATGCTCTGTATTAATCACCCAGCTGTCTCACTGCACCAGGGATGGGTCAGCTTAAGCCCACTGAACAAAGGAGAGTGCCCAGACAACTGAAACCAAACCACTGTGGGCTACCTTTGAAATTCTAGTGTGCAATCCCTGGCAGTGATGTTAGCAAAGGGTAGACCTGGGACCTGAGGAACTGATTTGACCAGTAGCTCCTGGATGACACCATTTTGAATTGTCCTGACATGCTGTACAGTAGGGTTGGAACAGGGATGGAGAGGTGAGGTGGCACCCCAGGATTGGTTAGGGGTGCCTGTCTTCTGGAACCTTCCTCTCACCTTCATAAACTCTTGCACAAAGGGAATACTACCTCTTGCCTGCAAATTCTTTACCTGCTTTTCTGCTGGATCCTGGGACTGCCTTGGAGAACTGGAAGAAGGAACCTCCTGAGCCCCATTTAGGACCCAGGACTGTATCCAGTTGACCCCAGGGCCAGCATATCTTCCCAAGGGTCAGTGACGCTGGCCACCTTACTCCCATTACAGACCAGTTGGGAGAAGCCCTGAACTTTTCTGCACCCACCAACAAAGCTTCAAAGGAGAACTGTCACAGGGAGCCAGAAGGGACCAGCTTTAGGAGGACTGCACTGTTTTGGAGACGAGGAGAGATATTGCTCTTGCCCCTGGTGGACATAGCCTGCCACCAGGAGTAAAATGAGTCCAAGATCGTCAAAATCATCCCAACGGGGCCAGAGTTATGGCATTTTAAAGTTCGGCATCCTTGGGCCTTTTTTCTCTGTGGTGAAGTGCGTGGGGATCCATTATCATTTCATGCCTTACGTCCGGGGTGTGCCAGGGCCTGGGAGTCATCCCAGGATTGATTTGAATAAACTGGGGTTGGGTAAGTGCATAGGGTCCCCTCCCCGGACTCTCTCAAGACCCAGGGACCCCATTCCCTGGGCTATTCTTCTTCAGAAAAGGGAACCCGGAACTTATCCCCAGATCCCCAAAGCACAGGGGTTCAGAGAGGAGCACCATCCCACCCTCCCCACCACGCTCCCTGTGCCTGTGTCTGGGGGTTCAGTGACCACAGCACAAAAAGAGATCCCTGCCTGGGGGAGCTGGCAGGGGAGAAGAGCTGCCAGCTCCCACAAGAAGAAAAGGAGATGCTGCTCATGTGGGGAGCTGGAAGGGGCAGCCAGGGGTGGGCTCCCTGAGCTGCCCCCAACAAAGAGGGCATGAGGAGTGGCTTGGGACTGGGCACACCCCTGAAACCCTGCAAACAAGAAAATAAACAAAATAACAAAACTAAAGAAAAAGCAGCAATGTTCTCCTAGCTCAGTGGTATCGCCGATACTATAATATTTACTGCTTTCCGGAGACTCACCCCACAATGCTTTGCAGTGCCCTTTGTTTAAATTATCTTTCAACCATATCTCAGCCTGTGGTGATCCTAAGATGATGGGACCACCACCAAATTGTTTAGCACGGTGTGACATTTCTGCCAAGGTCATATTCTGGGTCCCCACCCTAATTTTAGGGGGGCAAATTCATCATCTTTCCTACTGTTAAATGTGTTTTCAAGCTCTCCTATGGCTGGAGCTTTTGATCTTCATTTGGGAGTAGTTTGTTCTCTGAGGGTCTTGTGTATAGTAAAATTTTAGAATGCCTGGAAGTTATAAAAATGTGTAAATCAATATTCCTTCTCGTGGCTGCTTTTATGGTTACACTGCAATTCTTCATGTGTTTATGCCCTCTAGGGGCTGAATATATGGATACATTGCAGTACGTCATTGTTTTGTTTTCATGTGGTCTCGCCCTCTAGTGGTTGAATGTATGGTTCCACTACAATGCTTTTAGCCATGCTGCTATTACTATGATGCCCTCTAGAGCTGCTCTGATCATTGCAGTCTAATGCTAAGTATATGAAAGAATGCTCAAACACAAAGCTTATTTCTGATAAATGTTTTTATTGGGTTTTCATGATGATTGTCTATGTTTATTGATACATCTTTATCACACTTATGCTATTGATTCATGCCACAGTTATATTGTAATAGCACACTGACTGTTGAAACTATCTCAATATGTTTGGGTGACCCCTGTAGTTGGTCACTAGTGATTGCACAATGTCATTTATGGTATGTTCCATCTGCCAGATGTACATTTGTAAATTGCTGCATTGTATTTAGTAGTGTGTGCATAATAAATTTACTTCTCCTTTTTCTAAATAAAATGTACTGACTGGACAATCATTTATTGAGTGTCATTGCTGCGTGCCAGTGATTGGTGATTATTAGCACTTTCTACCTCCCTTGAGAAGGCCTTAGACTACTCTGCCTTGCTAACCTGTGAGAGTCAGTGGGGTGTTGGGTTCCCAACGAGGACAATAAACTATTACTTGTGCTGGCCACAAAACTAATTACCCAATTTCCAATATACGGTATGCCTGTTTCTTTGGATTCAGATTGAGGAACTCACTTTAACAGTGAGATCATTACGATGTTGTGTGCAGCATTGCAAATTGAACAGATGCTACATTCTAGATATCGACCTGAAGCATCCAGAATTGTTGAGCAGATCAATGGAACCATTAAATCCAGATTGGCAAAAGTTTGTGCTTCAACTTCATTGAAATGTCCCAATGCCTTACCTCTAGTATTATGGATTATGTGAACTACACCTGATAAAAAGACTGGTTTATTGCCAGATGAGGTACTTATGGCGAGAGCAATTAGATTACCTGCTATTCCTGCAAATGCAGTTGTGAACATAACAGATGAGATGGTACTCGATTATTGCAAAGGATTAACTGATGTGGTACGTTCTGTCTCCCAGATGTGAATTCATATCAAGAGCAATGGCATGACCTCAGTCCACATTACTGTGTCCTTGTTAAGATGCATGTTAGAAAGTCCTGTCTGGAACCAAGGTGGAAAGGCCAAAACCTTACAGACAAAAGGAGTTGAAATCAAGTGTGTCAACTGGATCCACATCACCAACAATTGATGAAGAAACAGAATAAAGTAGTATAAGTAACATAGAAAGAGATCAACAAGTACTCAGAAGATCCAAAAGAGCTTCAGTATCCTGTCAAAGATATTCAGCACCTGAATGGACATATAATGTCAGCGAAGCACTAAACATTCCAATCTCAGATTTGCTTGACTGGAATAAGAAGTGGCCTGGACCTTCTTGAAATTGCTCAAAATAATTTCAGCCGTGAACAAGTGCATTAAATGAACTATTTTTTTTACTAGAGATTTGTTTTTAAGCATATACCCCTATAATATTTCCAATTGTAGACAAAACATTCTGCCAAAACTGTGCAACCATAGGACATGAAAAGAACATATGAATGTAGGTACCTGGATTAGTATTACAACGCCAACAATTGTCTCCGTCAAGCAACGTTAGCTTAAAAAGATGAGCTGGAGTATAGAACAGCGTGGTCAGCCCGGTGGAAAGAGTGAGGCGACATTAGCCTCGGCTCCCTGCCGTCGCACACATCACCATCGGAATGCGCACTGTCTGCAGACAGTGTGCATTCCGAGGGTGCGAGCAGAGGGGCCCCTGCAATTCCCACAACATGGTTGTAGACAGTGCAGGGCCCCCCCTGTGGCCTCAGCACTGCCTTTTCACCAGTCTTTCCATGGCGGTGCATCATAATCTGGCAGTCGGACCACCATTGGAACAGCGCCACCTGGGACCACCAAACTAGTAATTGGGCCCTAACTCTTGATAACTCTTGTTGCAATAGAGGTTCTGTTTTGGATTTAGGCCTATCTACTAAGTGAGTTGCGTTTTATATATTAATGCTGCTTTGGAGGTGTTTATTATAGAGTTAGGGGGTGGTTATATGATGGAATGATTAGTAGGGGAAGGTGAAAGAGTGGCTAATGATTGTGTAAGCATGGATTCTGAAATCTGATATTGTTTCATATAGTTAGGGGATAGATTGCATGAGGATGAAAGAATGCAAAAGAGAATAACTGCATAGTTAGAGAATAATTAATTGAGAAACTGTAAAAATACCTTTCTGTGTCCAACTACGCCAGAATAAAGGTTTACCGTTGTGCAAGAACTGTTTATTATACCAGATTGGACTACATAGGAATTGTTCCAGTGAAGAAGAATTAGTAATAAAATAGGGTTTAAATATAGAACAGGAGTGTGAGATCAACGAAGGTAACCAATATTTAGGGAATTGAGATGTATATAGAATATGTTAATAAGAAAAGGGAGATGTCAAGGCCCGTTCCAATTGATACCATAGTTTAGTTTGGGGCTCTGAAGGGTTCAGAAATGATCCTTGACATTGCCTAATCATAAAAGCTTGGAGATAAAGTAAAAAGTTGAGGAATTTAACCCCTCTTAAATTTTTGGGTAATTTTGGATGAATGAGAGCGATGCAAGATGTTTTACCATTCCATAAAAATTGTGTTAAAGTCCTGTCAATAGCAATGAAGTCTTTCCCAGGGACTTTAAAAGGCAATATCATTAGAAAAAAGTTGATTACAGGAAGAATCATTATTCTAAATGTGTCAAGAAGGCCCCACCACAAGAAAAATAGAGGCAACCATTTTTGTGATTTTAGAGAACATAGCATCCATATTAGCTTTCAGTGTGTCCCTGAGACTATTAAGATATTATATTTTGAAGCATTTAATCTTGTCAGGTTGCCATGCTAGACTCATATTTGCAAATTCAGCTTTGAGACATTATTTATTTAAAGGCATCACTTCAGATTTTTCTATGTTTTTCTATCTGGAGACTTGAGAATATTTGTGTATCTGAATAAAAACGTAAGGAAGATAGGTATCTGGTTCAGAAAGATAAAGTAATATATTGTCTGTGAATGCAATTAATTTAATATGCACATCTTTCTGTTGAAATCCCCAAAATTTATCAGAGTGTTTGAGTCTGTATAAAAAAGGATCCAGAGCTAGGAAGAAAAGTAATAGCGATAAGGGACATCCCTGTTTTGCACCTCTGAATAAAGAGAACTACGGAGACTGAATACAGGTTATTTATACAGAGGAAAGTGCTGAAGAGTTTAAAAGGGAGGTTAGCTGAAGAAAGCCTGTGCCGAAACCGTGCCAATGAAGAGCATGCATTAAGAATTGACAATTGACTCTATTGAATCTATTGAATGCTTTTTTCCGCATCTCATGCTATTACTGCAAGGGAATGCTTAAGTTTGGGTGCTTTACTGAGTACATTGAGTAACACACATGAATTATCTAATATATTTCTATTCTTGACAAAGCTGGCCTGTTCAACATCGACTAACTCAGGCATAATGTTGCTTAATCTGATAGCCAAAGCTTTTGAAAACATTTTACAATCTGTGTTTATCAACGATATGAAACAGTAGTTTTTACATTGAAGTAAATGTCTTTCTTTCTCAGGGATAACACACATCTTAGGTTCAGTAAAAGTGCCAGAGAATCCATCTGGCCCTGGTGCCTTACCAGAAGATAGGCATTCGACTATTGTAAATAACTCTTCCAGTCATAGAGGAGTGTCAAAAGAGGTCAAATCAATCTGAGAAGTTTTGCACATTGAAGGGTGAGAAAAATAGGTATTGAGAGAATCATCAGAGGGTATAGATTCAGGATTATAAAGTTGTTTGATAGCAATCTGCAAAGGTTTGAGCGATGTCTGAGTCTCGAAAGAGTAGCGTCTTTTTGATTAATAATTGATTTGAAAGAGTTTTTTTCTTTTCTGCCTTTGCTGTAATTAGCTAAAAGAGTACTGGATTTGTTCCTACCTCTGTTGTATTGTGCATTCATTTTAAGAGAGTTCTACATGCATTCTCTGTTATGACCTCATTAAATTGAATTTAGCCTCAAATAGCACTTCTACATCTGATTTATTACTATTTTTGAGGTATATTTATGTATTAGTGTTTTAATGTTATTTAATGAAGCAGATTCTTTTTCCATATTTATTGTTTATTTGAGATGCAATTAATAATAAAACATCCAGAAGCTGCCCTGAAAGCACCCCAGACAAATTGGAAGAAGGTCTCACCAGTTTCGTTGTTATCAAAATACTCAAGAATACATCTTATAAAAGTGGAAAGAAAATTCTTGTCAGAGAGCAAACGGTAATTAAATTTCATCTAGAGTTGGGAACTTCTTTCTGAGGAGTATCTAGATCTGTAGAAACCGGGGCATGATTAGAAATCCAGATGAATGCAATTTCTGAATGTTACATGGATTGGGTTAGGTTGTTACTAAGGAAGATGTAATCTATTCTAGTTTGAGAACTATAAGGAGCAGAATAGAATGTATAATCCTGAAGAGAAGGGTGTGCTAATCTCCATGAGTCTGAAAGAGTGTTATGGTTGATTGTGTGTTGAAATGTTTTATGGACTTTGTGAGGTATAAATGTAGTTGTTGAATGTTGGTCTAGAAAAGGGACAACAATATTATTGAAGTCTCCACCCAGATAAAGTTTTTAGTATGGTGTTCAGTGATCTTTGGGGAAACAAGCCTCCAGAACATGAGAGCAGGATTTGTGGGGCCATAGTTCCAAATCTTATATCGAATGTAATTACGTTTAAGTTGAACAATAACTCACCAACCTTTTTCATAATTCTCTTGTTTAATAAATATTGTATTTAGTCTTTTATGACAGAGAATAGCCACTCTGGTCTTATTGTGGACTGATAGGGAAAAGTATAGCTCACCTAGCCATTGTTTTTTTAGTTTGTTTACATCTAAATTTGTGAGGTGCATTTTTTTAATTAAAGCAATGTGACAATGAAACCAGATAGGTGTGAGAGCACTCAGTGGCGTTTGAATGAGGTTTTCAAGCCTTTAACATTCCAAGTTGTAATTCTCAATGATATGTCACAGGTAATCCTTGATACAAATCATAAAGATTTCAAAAAATCCTAAAATCAAACAAAAGTAGTTTTGGTAGTTAAAGAAGGGTTTGCAAACAGTATTGAAGTGAAAGACAAAGATAATGAAAAGTAGAAAAGAGGACTAGAAATCCCTCAAAAAACATAGTGAACAAAAAGGCAACACACAAAGAAGGGTCCTTATTTGCGATGTTACTGGTAAATTGAAAGGGATACATCCCAAAGGATACAGATAACGTGGAGTGCCAAAAAGAATGGTGTCAGACTTAACCCCGGCAAGCAAGAACAATACTACTAGCAGACAATATTATCAAATATAAATAATATGCATATGATTTAAATTCCAACAATATAAACAATACACAATTATAAAATGAGAAAAAGCCAGCATGAAACAGACAATAAATCCATATAAAAACATGTGGGTTATAACATGTTAGTAGACGTACGAGGAACAACAAGGGTACAGGTGTGCATATATTGGTATCCGACAGCAACAGATAACTGAACATGGAAGACATTCAAATACAAACTCTGAGATTGTTGATGTTGGGAAGAAGACAAGAAACAAGAGGTTAAACAAAGTGTTTGCACTACTGAAATAATATACTGTAGAGTATATGTAACTTAAACAGAGAAATACATTAGATGTAAAAATGGCAGTTTGTGTTTTTGATGTAGCTCCAGGTTCCATATCCTAAAGACATTGCTGTCGAAGGAAGTCTCGGAATTAAGCTGAATCTTCAAAAGTGTAAGATGTTTCTTTATGGGTAATTTTGAAAAATCAAGGATGAACTAATCCATATCTTATATTCCAAGATTTAAGTTGCGGACCAACTTCAAGAAAGAGCTTTCATCTGGCAGATGTTGCTTTGGAAACATCTTGGGAGAAGAACATTTTGTGACCAGACCATTATAGGAATTTACCATGCTTGGCAGCTGAGAGAATGCACATTAAATCTGTATGCTGTAAGAAAAGGATTATCATACCTCTTGGCCTGATATTATTTTCACTTACAGATAGTTTTAGACCTGAACGATGTGCTCTTTGGACGTTAAGTGGTCTTTGGTCTTGCAATTGAACAATGGAAGATAATGGGGGTCATTACGACGAGGTACCGCCGTGCTGAAGACCGCCAGTGGTGGCGGTCTTCCGCGCCGCGTATTATGACAGCTGGCAGGCCGCTGTCCTTTTTTGTACGGAAAGCCGCCAGCAGCCATACTGGCGGACGGCGGGAAAGTGGAGGTTGCTCAACCTCCACCGCCCCATCAACAGAACACCGCCCACTGAATCATGTCCCAAGATTCGGTGTGGTGGTGTTCTGGTGACGGTGTTCTGGTGGCGGAGCTGCCCCCATGGATCCCGTCCCCTCCCGGAGGATCAACGGACAAGGTAAGTTGATCGTCCGTTAGGGAATGGGGTGGGGGGGTGTTGTGTGTTGTGTGCGTGCATGGGGGTGTGCGTGTGAGAGTGTAGAGGGGGTGAGTGAGTGTATGCGTGCGGGGGGTGCTGTATGTATGGGAAATGTGTGCGGGTCGGACGGTGTGCATGTCTGTTTGTATGTGTGCGGGTATGTGTTGTCGGGGTGTATGTGTGCGTGTAGGGGTGTGTATATGTGCATATTCGGGGTGTGTGCATGTAGGGGTGTGTATATGTGCATGTTCGGGGTCAGGGGGGAGGGGGGTTGTGCCACCTTTGGGTGGTGGCAGGGAGGTGAGGGGTGTGGGGGGAGGATTTGCGGGGGGTAGCGGGGGGTGGGGGAGACCCCCTATCAGTGCCAGGGAAGGAATTCCCTGGCATTGATAGTGCCTACCGCCATGGATCTCATGGCGGTTCCCAACCACCCGAGATCCATGGCGGTATGCAGGGTCCTGATACCGTCGGCGGTCTAGTGACGACCGCCGGGCTGGAGACCGCAATCTCTAGCCCAGCGGTCTTCACCGCCATGGCGGTCGGAATGGTGAAGTGGCGGATATAATTCCGTTTTTTTTTCCGCCGCCCTGTTTGCGGTCTTACCGCCGCTTTACCACCAACCGCCAGGGTCGTAATGACCCCCAATGTCTGTTGCAAAATATGAGATCATGTTTGATCCTTCTGAATTATTCCTCCTGTTTCTATTTACCAAATCCTCAAAAGTCCATTTGAGTAATTTAATCTCTTTTGTAAGTAATTATACATCTGGAGTTAAATGTTCAATTTCGCTAATCATTTGCTCCATTGCCGTTATTTGTTGGTCATGAGAGGTTCATTTCGCCTCTATTCTTAAAATTGAGGCATTAGTTTCAACAACGAAAGGTTTCAATGCTTCAATGCTCTTATTTTCTCCATGACGTCCTCCAAAGTGAAAGGTGATGTGATTTTGGAGACGATTCTGAGTATTTCGTATGATATTTGACAAAAGTAGTTTTTTTTTAGGGTAGCACCAGATGGTGGAGCTGTACATCCAGCTCCTAACTCGTTTTCGCCTTCCATTAGAACTGACAAAATTTAAGAAACAAGGTGAATTTGGTGTGTTTTTGAATGAGCAATGAGTTTAGGGGAGGAGAGATTAGGTGTCAACGTTTACCCATATAGGAAAATGGAGCATAGAAACTGTATTAAGTATTTGCCAAATATTTAATGTTCAGAAGCCATAAATATGAATGACGTTATAGACAAAAATGCTGAAAAACTTTATAGAGCTATAATTATAGATTGCATCACTGGGTGAAGTACTCAAGGAAAGTCTATTTAAGTGCTCTAATTATCATGAAAAGCAACGAGCAAGTGATTTGAAGGAAATTGTTTTAACTCATGTTATTTGTCACAGGAGCTTGACAATTGTTAACTCACTCAGTCTATTTTGAGTTGAAAACAGGAGTCATCCATTCTGCTGTGTTATTCTCCTCATGTGTTTTAATCAGTAACTGAGACGTTACTGCCTCCCGGGACCGAATAAACACATCAAAGGAAGGCCACTACCTTCTGACATTGTATCCCACCCTTTGAAAGAGGCAGCCTGAAGAAAAATATGCTTCATAAATCTTGTATCGCTGAGGCCAGCTGGGAGGCTCAGAACCTGGTGGTCATTTTAAACGTCGCTTGCGACCCGCTCTTACTAGAAATTTTTTTATAAAGTTACCAAAAGAAGATAATTGGAGAACCTAGGCTCGAGGTAGCAAAAGAAAAGTAGTGATAACTTTGGTGTTACACACATATTGCTTTATAAGATCTGACTTTAGACAAACATATGTACTTTAACCTGAAATAGATGTAAGATTATTATTGGCATTGTATTTTTCCTAATAGTTCTGTTTGCAGTTGCCATATTATTGTTAATAAATTGTACTCCAGAGACAGAGAAATCTGTAAATACATTCACTAACACAACATCCAGACCAGGTATTAATGAAGATATGTTGAAGGCTTCTTTTGTAGATTACATGAAGGAAGATTATTCAACAAATGTTTATTCTAGATTAGTGCAAGAGCACACGAAAGCCATTGCCATGCGCCTTCTTCAGCTGAAGTAGCTTATAATCATAATTCTCTTTCCTGTGCTATATCATGCAATATATTGCTTAGTTAAGTATATAGACAGAGACACTTTGAATACCATTACTCTAATTTTGACATGGTTTTTCAAAAGTTCCACTGATGAAAACAATGAATTAACATTTCAAACTAAGGCGATGGAAACAGCGTGGTATTACTTTAGACCTTTCCGTCCTTTAAATACTGTTAAAGCTTATGAAAAGAACCTAACTTGCTTAATCAACCCACACGAAAAAGCTTTCATTTTAATGTTAGAGGGGAGAAACACACAATTTGCACAAAATGCATATAAAAAAGAAGCTTGCACAAACAATATGCGGAAAAGAGAAGATTAGTTTAGAAAGAAAATGCCTGTTCTGAAATTAAAATTAGATAGGAGACACAAAGAGAATTTACATACGTTTAAAAAACAAATTCATGAGAAAAAGACACGAGTTGGGAATAGTAATGGTGAACATGTTTTTAGGTTATCAGTAGGAACACAGCAAATTTTGCAGGAGGATGATCCAACTATACCTGGGATATACTTTATCTGTGGGGAGAATGCTCCTTTTAGATTGCCAGCTGATTGGGAGGGAATACGCTACTTAGGTTTGCTTTTTTCAAAGGTGTATTATATACAGAGTTTAGATGCTTTAACAATGACACCTGCAGGTAGATATTCAAGCAGTGTGAATGAGGGAACCCAAGTAGTGGGAAACATATTTGGAGCTATTATACCAGCAGTAGGAGCAGTATTAAATTATGAAAATATTAGAAAGCATTCAACAGTAGTGGAAAAACTAGCAAGTTGTACATCTGGAGCTTCACTGGTTGAAAACACAGAATTGGTAGCGATTCGATCAATGGTAGTTTAAATCTGCTATTCTTTAGACATTTTATTCACAGAAAAAAGCTGTCTGTAAGATGCTGAAGACTGAGTATTGGTGCACCTATAACCCAGATGAGAGTAAGAGGATTATAGAATATGTAAAGAATGATTCTAATTTAAAGCTTTATTTAGAACCTTCAGAAACCACTCATATAGTACAAAGCTTTACTAAGAGAATTTCTTCAACAGGCAACTGGATAAACACAGTAGGAGAAGGAATCCTCAAAGCTATCTTAGTTGCTGTACTGGTATTAATTGTTTGTTTTCTATCTACACTGGCAATTAAAAAGACAAAAAAGATGCTGTTAATAAAGAAGAAAAGTAAAGCGATGAATAGAAGAATGAAGAAAGATCTAGAATTATGTGAGCGTATTTGTAAGGAATATAACAGACTAAAAGAAAGTAAAAATCTAAAATGGAAAAGGAGAGACTCAGCAGGAGATGAACTGTGAATACATCTGTGAATGTAAATTTGTGAGGGTTCTAAACCGTCAGATAGGGGAATTGGAAGGGTGTTTTAATAAACAAAATATTGGGTGAAGAAATGCCATGTATGCCTGACAATGAGCGAGAAATGCATTAATGTTTTTATTTATGTTCTTTCTTGTCAGTTGAAAAGGCACAAGGCAAAAGTATCAGTAGGTTTAGTCGAAAAATGCATCATCAAGCACATATTTTACTTGGCTGTCATTACTGAGCTAGGTCAGCAATGCATTACGGATAACTGTTTATTCTGTTAGAAACATCAAGTAATAGCTCTTTGTAGAAAACTATACTCTTTTAACTTTCACCAGTTCATAAGTTCATTAAATTAAAAAAATGTGTAGTTTGGAATCACAAAATCGTAATGATCTTTTATTATTAAAGTTCTTTCTGTCAATAAAGATGCGATACCAAAGACTGATAATACATATTCTGAACCTTCCTACATCTCTTTTCATTGACTCCTGAAAAGAAATGTTATTGATAACTGAGAATAGTTGATGTTTCTGATTTGCAGCTCTTCCCTGCTTTCTTACCACAAAGTTCTAGTATCCAGGGTCCATTAGTAAGTAAGGATTTCAAATGACACCAAGGCCCTCATGAGGAACTTGGCGGCAATCACCGCCGACCGCCGTGCTGAAGGTGAACAAAACACCGCCAATGGTGGTGACCTGCAGTACGCCGTGTAATGATGCCAACAAGACAAACCTCCAAAAATCTTGCAACCTTCACCCACCACCAGGGCCAACAACGGCGGAAAGCCAGTACACCTCACCTCACCTAGCCATGCAGACAATTCCCCTGCCCACCAAATAATGATGCACAAATCAGCTCGGCGGTCAGTGAATGTCGAACGACTATTGGCGGTACAGACCGCCACAGCCAGCAAATGGACCCGCCAACAACAAAGGCACACATTGGCAAGTTTGAAAAGCATACATCTGACACGCATGCACAACACTTCAAAACACACACATACACACCCCACAATCCTTTGCAACGCCAATAGCATGACAGATATTGACACCACAAAAAGCATACACTGAACTAACCATCACACAAGTCAAACACACAAAAACACCACTAAAACTCATACATTGCTCAACCACCATCACAAGACACACACCCAACCATACAACAGCACCCTCACCAATACATCTACAACACACCACCCACAACCCACAACATGGTACCCCCTAAGCACCCTCACTTCACAGACAGGGAGCTAAGGACCATGGTGAAATACTCAGGGTCGAGCCACACCTATTCGGGGCAAAGGTGCAGCAGACACCCTTGGCCAGGAAGATGGAGCTATGGCAGAGGATAGTCAACAAGGTCAATGCCGTGGGAAACCATTCACGCACAAGGAATGACATCAGGAAGAGATGGAATGCCCTGCGCGGGAAGGTTCGTTCCATGACATCCAGGCAAAACATTGCCATACATAAGACCAGTGGTGGTCTCTCCCTCTTCCCCTGAATACACCGACTGGGTAAGTCAACTACAATACCTTAACAGTCACCACACCTATAAAGCATGTATCACCCCATCCCTCTCACTACCACCAGTACCCCATCTCCTACCCAGTTCACAACACCCCCACACTCACATCCAAGTCACCTGCATGCCCACAATCCCCCATTCAAATCACCACCCAGTCCCTGTGCACAGTCACCAACCCATGCATGTAATGCCAGTAGCACTACAGCACCCACAATGCACCATCACCCCCCCTCAATAAATGCCTCAAAATGTAGACGAAGGGACCTTGCATGCCACTACATGAGAATTCAATCAACAATTACTGCTGACCAGTGCTGCAATTGACAAGAAAGTGCAGGACAACCACATCTCTATTCTCTCACACACAAGCACCGCCACCCAGACGGAGACATCAAGGAGTGCCAGTCCTCTACCTGAAGACAAAGGCCCCACTCAGGAGAATGCAGAGGGATGCCTGGACACAGAGGAAATCCCTGGCCCATCCCACAGCCATGGACTGTCACCCTCCAGAAGCCCCACCCAGGACACCACTGATACCCCTACCACTCAGCCACCACCATCAGCTCTGGCCAAACGACCCCACACCAGTGTCACCAGGGCACGGACTCACTGCCAACATGCACAGAGGCCTGAGTCTCCACCCACCATCAGGCAGGATGATGAAGGGCCAACTGCAAGTGGGACTGCCAGACCTGTGCAGGGGACACTGGCACAGGGGGATAGGGCCAGTGGGAGGGCATCCTTGGCCCAGGGGGGTGGCCCAAGGAGGGATGTTGCTGCCCAGGAGGTGATTTCAGAGGTCCTGGGAGCATACCACCATTCCCAGGACAGGATGGGCCAGATCCTGGCCACATTAGAGCAGAATCAGAGGCTGTAAGTGGCACACCACAAGGAGGCCATGGAGCAATGGAAACAGCTCAATGCCACCATGGCCTCCATTGCAGGAGTGCTGCAGCGCCCGACAAACATCCAGTCTGAGTCCTCCACCCACCTGCAGGCCCCTTACACTAGCCAGGACACTGCCCTGCCATATCCATCTGTAGCAGCTACTGGACTGGTGGCACTGCCAGAGGACTCACAGGACACCAACACCTCTACCCCTGCAGCCCAGCTTCACCCTCGCAAACGTGCCCTCAGACCCAGACATCCCACTGAAACACCAGCCAAGACCAAGGCCAGTGCCAGGAAGTGACTCTGCCCTGAACTGTCTCCCTTGTGTGCCACTAAGCTACCTCGTTGACATGTCACTGCCACCTCACCATCTTCCAATGGCCCCATGGACTCCACCCCTGTGCAACCAACAGCTGAGCATAGGTGGCAGGGCCTGTTGGACAGCATCAATGGCACCTATCACATGGGGGATATTTGCAAAGGCATAGAATCCTGATTTGATGGTGGTAAGATCAGCCCTTTGGGGAAACTGGACATAACTTTGCAATTGTTGAACAAATGCATTCAGGAAATAGGACAGGATGTGGCTGAACATTGGTTGAGATACCCCTGCAGCCATGCCCACTGTCACTTGGAATGAGCCTGTGGACAATAAATGTAGCAAAGAAAGTACCTGCACAGTTGTAGGTATGGCATGGTGATTCCTATTAGCCGCCTTCAGAACAGGATCCATTTCTGCACAGAGGTTAAGGATTGTAGCTTGATTAACTTGGTAAGTTATGATGATGTGACATTCCTCCATGGTGGCCAGATGTACCAGGGGTCTTCAAACAGATGAGGCTCTCCCTTGCCACATGGGTCTGTACCTATGGGTGAGGAAGGAACACATCTTGAGTTTGGACATACACTTGCATCACCTGGTGACACAATTTATGTTTTCAATGCAACATATATGTAACGCACACAAACACAAAGAATGAGGTAATCCTGTCAGGCTAATGTGTGGTGAGATGTCTCAGTCATAATGGCATCACAGTGTAGACACACTTCCCACCATGATTACATGTGGGGTACCAATACTCATGTCAGTACTCGAAGAAGGGGAGAGGGAATGGGACCATTGATGAGGCACCTGGCTAGGCTATGGAGGTATGGTGGATACAAAATGGCAGCCTCCTGCCATCCAGGTAGTGTACTGTAGAAGTGACTTCATTCCGCTGGCATAACTCGTCATGGCGGTAGGCGGTGTTCACCGCTGTGCACCTAGTCATTGGATAACATGGTTGTCTATGGGAAACCTGAGTCAATCATGATCCCTGCTGACGGTTTGTCCATATGTATGTCTCCATGGGCCATGTAATTTTGAACGGGCATGGCATTTGTGTATGGGGCACCCACACTGATGTCTGTTTCTTTACTTTGTGTGTTCTATGCAGGTCATTGCCCATCAGAAGAGGGCACTGTGGCAAGCCACCGCCAAGGAAGTGCAGACCGTGGGGGTCTACAACCTGCAGAGCACCCACCGCAGGAAATGGTGGGAGGACCTGAGGTGCTGGGCCAGGAAGACCGGAGAGGCCCAGCTGGGAAAGGCCTCCCAACGAGTAAGGGGTGCCCGTTGGACCCTGACCCCCCCCAATGGCCCACATTTTTGCAGTGGCCTATCTGGATTTGGATGGGTGCTTGAAGGCAGCACATCAGCCACAAGGGGGCGAGTACCAAAACACTCTTGTGATGCCACTATGATGAGTGTATTTAGTTGCTGAGGCGTGGATGCTTAGTAGTGCCAGGCACATAGACGGGTGTGTCCCTGTAGTCCTGCCCCCCTCCACGTCTGTGGGATAGTGTCATAGCTAGTTTTGGCAGAGTCTGTAGGCCTGTGAGGGGTCCCCTGTGTGGCCCATTGAATGCAATGTAGCCCAATGAACTTGCAGATGTGTTGGCTTGGCATCGTCTCTCATTGGTTCACTTCACAAAGTGCATCAGAGAAGTGGAACAGTATGGGAATGTAGTGTACTGTGGGGTCATGCCTACCAATCAGGGTCCCATTCATGACACGTGTTGTGTCTGCTGAGGGTTTGTGCCTGAGCTGGGTTGGAGTGTTTGTGTCCCAACATGTACATATTTCCTGGAATTGACATACTTCTTTCTTGTTTTGTTTCCCCACACCTGTGCTCTTGTGTCCCTGTGTTCATTAGCATCATCTTGCGAGGGTTCCCAGGAGGCACAGTCCAACGACGCCAAGGGGACCAGTGGGTTGGAGGGCGAGGCAACTACCACTGGAGGTAGTGACTCCGATACCTCCTCCGATGGCAGCTCCCTGGTGGTGGCAGACCCTACGGGGCCCACCCATTCTTTGTCATCTTCTGCCACCCCATACCATCACCGCCCTCCCAATAGCTCCTCACCAAGTTGCCCTTGCCCGCTCACCCAGGAGGTTGGGCGTCTCGTTCGTCCCAGGCACCTCATCCCCTGCCCCAGTCAGCCCTGCTGCCCTCACGGAGGAGGCTATTGACCTAGTGAGAGCCATCTCTGTAGGGCAGACAACCATTGTGAATGCCATCTGTGGGCCAGCATCCCAGATGCAATAATGCAATGCATACCTGGAAGGCATTCACGGTGCCATGCATTGTCTACAGAGATCTTTTCAGGCTCTGGCCTCCTTTTTGACGGCAGCCAGTGTCCCTGGTCTTACCGACCCTCCTCCCACCACCTCTACCCCTTCCAGCACCCCACTCCCTTCACCCATCCGAAGCACACATACAGACAGCCATGTACACAGATCAACACACAAGAAGCACAATGACAAACACAACCACCTCACTTCCCACCAGAGGCAGGCACACACCCAACATACCAAAGCACATACAACAAAATCCACCTTCCCCACTGTGTCAGCCTCCCCGCCTCCCTGTCTGTCACTTCACCCTGCACACCCACATGCACTGCAGCCTCAGTCACTGCTGCTGCCCCCATTCTTGCAGTCACCTCAACAGCTGACATCCAGTCATGCACCTCAGACACCACACCTGCACACACCATGACTACATTCACATAGACTTGCAGCACACTCATCAGACCTGCAGACACCCACACAACATCCATATACGCTGGCAGCCAATCTTCTCCCACTGTGTCCACCCCCCTCCTCCCAAAACACTCAAAGGCTCACACTCATCCACACCACACATATCCATCATACATAAGCAGACTAAACACACACCTGCATCCACGTCCGGCACATCTGTACCCCGTACCACCACTCCCTCAACCTCCACTCCCAGACCTGCCTCCAAAACCCCTTCAACTGCACCAAAGAAGCTAGCTTTTCCTCTCCTGTGTTGACCTCTTTGAACCCACTGATCCACCCCATTTTGTCCCTAAACGTTCCCATGCCCTAGCCCAGACCACTCCTTCCGTATCAAAGTCCTCCCGAGTCCGCCCTTGCCATTCCCGTGCCCCTTCCCCAGGGATGAAGAATCCCTGTGTTGCCCCAGGTCCCTCTCCCATCTCCTGGTCCAGGCTAACTCCCTCTCCTTCCAAGGGCAAGCCCAAACCCTCTCCACCTCCACCTCCTAAACCTAAGCCCAAGACCCACCTTCAAGACCTGACTCACCAACCCCACCACCCCCCTGCCCCTGTTCCCTGAGGTGCCTGGCTGCCCCATAGATGCCCCTTCTCAGTGAAGTTTCCTTTGCCATTGTAGAAGTCAAGTGTAGCCTATATTTGTCCTTATGGGACTCGTTTATGGACTGGTCTATGGCCTTGTTTGGACATTTTATAATATTTCTTATCATTAAATTTGAGTGCCCAGCAGAGCTGTTGTGTTATATTGAGCGGCTGTGCAGCGTTTCAGTAGGGGGTGTGTATTGTGCACAGGTGAGTGCATTCGTGCAGGTATTTGTTGGCTTGTGTCTGGTAGGTACATCTTGTTATGGTCTGTATGGCTTGGCATGGTGGGAGGGGTTGGGAGTGTGTTGCGGTGTGGGTGGGGTGGGTGTATGTGTAACTGTGCCCTTTCCTCCCATGTGTACTAGGGTGCGGTACTTACCGTCGTCGTCGGTCACGGTCCTGGAGAAATATGGCAAGGAGAAGCACTGGGATTATTTTCCAACTCTTGGTCGATGTCGGCGTGTTCTGTGTGCCTACGGTCAGTGTTTCCCTTTATATGGGTAATTTCCACAATGCTGTGCCTGGCAGTGTGGTGTTTTGTAATTTGGAGGGCAGGTAGGGCCTTTCTGCCGGGCTGAGTGTGACCTCCCCCGTTGTCGGCAGGACTACCAAAATGGCAGTGGGTGGATGACCCGTTGCTTGTTTCTCATGTGCTTCATTATTTGGCAGACCGGACCGCCAGCCTGTTGGCTGTAGTTACTGCCACCGTCAGCGGTGCGGTCTTTGCCGCCATGTTCATAATGACCGCTCAAGTCTCTGCTCTAACATATTTGACTAGGTGGGAGTGCTGCCACTTCATATTGGCTATTATATGTAAAATCCACTTTACTTACCTTTGCATTAATGTTCTATTTATAAAACGAAAACCCTGTTTTTTTCTGAGGCCCAGATGCTTTTGTCTTTTGAGAGAATTTGAATCAGCTTCTATGGGAATATTTACAAACCCGTGGCTCTGGGCAATGCAGTAAGTCACCTTTCTGTGCTGCCCTGCGCCACAGGGAAAGTGCAGAAATGCACTGTGTTCACAAGATACAGTGCATTTCTGTCCTTTCCTCATTCGCTTGCACACAAAATTGCTGCCTAGCACCATAGCAGCCAAAGGATGTCTGTGTTCTCTGTCTATGTGCGCTTCAGAATGCAGCACACATAGGAAGAGGAAACAATGAGGGGAAATAAAGATATTTCTCCCTATTGCACAAGCCCTGCAGAGTCATACAATTCTGATGCATTTCCCGGTTTACATATTCTTGTAAATCTGGGAATGCATCAAATCCTGTGGGTATTGCATCGGAAAATTCACTGCAACACCCATGGAACACCTCCCTTACACAGCCTAAGGCAACCCTGTACTTGTGCTGTGTTGCCCCTACACCACATCTACAAGACAATGAATAGCTACATAAAGTGACTTTCTGTGGCACAAAAAGTGACGCACCAGAAATGCACGTGGTTTGTACATATTCCTTTTCCCAAGTTTCTAAAGCTGCAAAGTTAAATTGTGGTGGTTTTAGGTTATTAGAGTGTGGTCAAAATATCAAACTGATTTTTTTTTGCCACAGTGCATATTTGTAGGTAAGCACATAATGCTATTGTTAATTGCACAACTACTTACATTGACGATAAAGTGGTAGTCGAAATTGTGGATTCAATATTTTTGCAGGTTGCTAACTCCACAACATTACAGGGGTATAACAGGTTCATGGCTTTCATTTGGCAGAGGTCCATGTTGGGGTATCTGTGTGTTTTGTTAAATATGATATGCAATGAGTGATCTGGGTGTCTTATTTTAGAATTTAGAATTATTTTGCTTCTAGAGGCTAGGATGTTTGCCTCAAAGAGGGTTGTTTAGAAACCAGCTAGCAGCATCATGCAAGACTTCATAATAAAGAAAACGTGGCAGCACACCATATTTTACCTTTGCAATCAGAATTTCTGTTTCAGCAAGTATTAGGATCCTTCTCACCAAGAAATGTATGCCATGGCTAATGGGCATAAATGCTTTAAAGTGGGCCCACTCATGGTCTAATTCCATTATGTTGTTCCTATTGTTGGTTGACGCTCTATTATAGGTGTGTGCAACTAAAGAGGATCATGTTGGTTTGTTCATACTGGACTTTTCTCTCCTGACTTGTAAAATAGCTCAGCACATTTAAATCCATGTTATTATGATTTACATATTTAATTCAGGTGAAAGACGAAGGTGTCCCGCTTAAAATCCTAAAATTACGGTGGTAATTCGGACATCTGTTGTTTTCAGTGCTAGGGAACAAGGTGACTACTCATAAAAGCCACTATGAAGTCTCTGTCCCTGCCTAGGGATAATTTGTTTAAAATGGCAGTGCCTTGTGGCATCTTTTCATCTGCCCTGGTTGCAGTAGTCAGCTGTATTCTGGAAGGTGTGGGTCTGGAGACAAGCTGCAATATTCATTGAAGCTTACCATTCTTTGTAGCCCTAGCAACAGTTACTAGCAAGAACAATGTTATGCGGATTAACAGTTTCTTTGACACTAGGGGGGTCATTACGACCTCAGCGGTCTTTTTGCAAGACCGCCGAGGTACCGCCGTGCTGAAGACCGCCAGTGGTGGCGGTCTTCCGCTTGGCGTATTATGACCGTTGGCTGCTCTCCTTCCTTGTTCCGACAGAGAGCCGCCAACAGCCATACTGGCGGGAGGCGGGGAAGTGGAGGTTGCTCCACCTCCACCGCCACGCCAACAGAACACCGCCCAGCGAATCACGACCTGTGAGTCACCGTGGCGGTGTTCTGTTGGCGGTGTGGTGTCGGCAGAGCTGCCCCCATGGCTCCCGTCCCCACCCGGAGAATCGTCGGACCAGGTAAGACGATCGTCCGTGAGGGGAGGGGGTGGGGGGGCGTTGTATGTTGTGTGGGTGCATGGGGGTGTGCGTCTGTGCGTCTGTGTAAGTAGAGGGGGTGTGTGAGTGCGTGTATGCCTGCGGGTATGTCTGTATGGATGTATGCATGTATGTGTGAATGTGGGTGTGCGTGTATGACTGTGTGTGTGGATGTAGGCATGTATGTCGGCGTGTGTGCATGTAAGTATGTAAGTATGTAGGTGGTGCCTGCGTGCGTGTCGTGTGGGTATGGGTGCAGTGATGTTGGGGGTCGGGGTGGGGAGGGGGGCCCTGCCACCTTGGGGGTTGGTGGGGGTGTAGGGGAGGGAGTCGGGGTGGGGGTGGGGGAGACCTGGCACTGATAGTGCTTACTGCCATGGTTTTCATGGCGGTTCAGACCGCTGGAAAACCGCGGCGGTAAGCCGGGTCCAAATACCGCCGGCGGTGTAGTGACGGACGCCGGGCTGGAGACCCAGGTCTCCAGCCCGGCGGGCGGAACGGAGAACCGGCGGATGACCATGGCGGTAACCGCCATGGTCATAATACGGAAAAAAAGACCGCCAGCCTGTTGGCGGTCTTACCGCCGGTTCTCAGCCTTCCGCCAGGGTCGTAATGACCACCTAGGTCATTGACAGTTGTAAATGTCAACATTATGTGACTATTTGAGCCTACTCACATCCAGATCAGCTTTTTAAAATGTACATACAAGACGTGTCCAACATGACGCCTGTGTAGGAACCTTTCGCTGGAGCTCCCCCACACCAATCTATCCGTGAGTGACCTGGGTGCTCCCCTGCAGAAGTGAACCACCTGTACTGCAAAGGAGACCCTTTTAACTCTATTTCACCTACTGGAGTTACACCCCATCACTGGGATGCCCAAATACAATCAGAGCATGCACTTGTGGATCCGCAAACATCTACAAAATGGTGCCCATCGGGAGCTATGAGCGCCGCAGGTTGTCAGAGTGGTGGCGGGCCAGGAAAGCCCCTTAACAGGAGTGGACGGGGCCTGCACCAAGTTAACGGCATGTATAAAGCATATTTTAAGGTTGCCTTGAAATATCTGCACCCTGCATATAGGGTGTCAGTGCAGACGACTAATACGTGAGAAGTGTCTACCCCATGCTTGGGGTGCTTAGACGCAATCTGTACTTGTGTCCCTGATTCTTCCCTTCAGGGATCGCCCATCCAAGTACCAAATGGGTGCTGTCATGGTGGCACACCGGAGTAAAAAGGATGCTACTATTAAGGACATGCTTTCTAAATCTGGCTCTAGGAGAGCTAACCAGGCCTGAGATCCCACATCTCCTCCGAGACCCACCTCCACTGTACCACAGGAGGGCTGCATGGCTAACGACACCCCAGTTACCTACGGGTTCATGGAAACCCTTTTCCTTATGCTGCAAGATGACATTTTGCCTCTGAAGCAAGCAGTGGTGAGGGATATCAAAGAAGTCTAATGTGAGATGGGAGACATATGGCACAGGATTGAGACTCTGGAACAGAGTGGCAATGAGAAAGAGGAAGAACTCTAAGCTTACTGGTGTGAACTGACAGCTCCATGATCAAAAGGTGGACCTCCAATTCCATCCATCATGCCACTCTGATGTCTAATCATGGTGGGAGGGTCCTATATTGTGGCTCAGTAGGATAGCGGCCATCAAGATGACTCTCCTTCCAAAGATTCTTTGCTTAATGCAAACCCTCTCCGTGCAGCCCCCACATACCCTTGAGAGACTTCAACAGCTCATCAAAACCATCATCATGCAAACAAGCATGTCTCACTAGGAGGCACGCATACCTGTCTGTCATGGAGGATGGTATGGGAATTCTACATTTGTTACTCTACTATCAGACAGCGCAGCTGAGATATATGGTGAAATGGCATAGGCCAAGCACGGAAAGCACTGGTGTTTTATAGACCAAGAAATCGCTGGCATACATATATGGAAGTTACCCTGGCTGGCCAAAAAACGCCATCCACCGGGGGTGTATATCTCACCAGGGTGACTACTGGGGCATGGGACAGGAACAAAATAGCCAAGAAACTCTCTACGCCTATTTCACCACTCACACCTATAATTGGAAACCCAGATTTCCCATCTGCACTTCACGGCATGGTGTTTTTTCCCCCTAACAAGAAGCTAATTATAAGTGGATAGGGGACTTCTTTGACCAACAAGGCCTACTTGACTTTGCACAACTTAAAACAGATTATGGCTTACACAACACTGAATACTGGCATTATGGCCCTCATTACAACCCTAGCGGTAAATCCTGCTTACCGCCGTGCTGATAACCGTCAAGATACTGTGGCCGCGGCGGAAATCTGCTACAGGTATTACAACCCTCATCCCGTAATCCGCTACAATACAGACACCCACACAAGTCTGCCACACCAAAGGTCAGTGATAAACTGGCGATAGCAAAACCTACAGCGTCATGCCAACAGGAATAGGCCCACAGTATCACAACCCACGAATCAATGCGGTGGTCTTTCAACCGCGGTAATCCATTGGCGGTACACACCGCCGGGCTCAAAATACACACACATTTACAAAACAAAACCACATTGGACAATTCAAAATACACACACCTGATACACATACACACACCACACCCACACACTCACACCACTATAAAACACACACCAACATTACCCACCACCCCCTTACAATTGAAATTTTTGGAAGAAGCAGAGAGAGAGAGAATAGCAAACACAACACCGGCATCCACAGGCACACAACACCATCACTCATACAACATCCACACACCTCAAAGAACACACACCAACACAACACTTCACACAGCACAACAAACATCACCTCACATATCACCCACACCACATTATGGCACCTGAAAGACACCCCAGGTTTTCTGAGGAAGAGCTCAGGGTCATGGTGGAGGAAATCATCTGGGTTGAGCCACAGCTATTTGGATCACAGGTGCAGCAGACATCCATTGCGAGGAAGATGGAGCTATGGCGGAGAATTGTCGACAGGGTCAACGCAGTGGGACAGCACCCAAGAACACGGGATGACATCAGGAAGAGGTGGAACGACCTACGGGGGAAGGTGTGTTCCGTGGTATCAAGACACCAGGTAGCCGTACAGAGGACTGGCGGTGGACCCCTCCTCTTCCCCCACAACTAACAACATGGGATGAGCAAGTCTTGGCGATCATGCATCCTGAGGGCCTTGCAGGAGTAGCAGGAGGACTGGACTCTGGTAAGGCAAATATTTACTATTATATCCCCCCCACCCTACCTGCATGCCATCACAAACTCCAACCCCTACCCTCACACCCATCACCCCAACACCTCACAGATACCCCACTACCAAAACCAAGCCCTGCATGTAACACCAATGCATGAACACTCATCACCAAAATATGTCCAGTAGAGAGACTCACCCAGGCCACAAAATCACCAATCACACAAGGGCCTAGGCATTAATGCAAGCACAGGAGTAGAGGGTAACTCACCCATTGCACAAGATGGCAAACACAGATACAATAACAATGCATTTACACCCCAACAGGACCCCTACCCAACGTCACCGGACAGGAGGTGCCAGCCATATCCAGTCCCCCCACAGAAGAGGCCCACAGTGATGACAGCAGCCCTGCACGCCTGGATCAAGATGACCAGCCCGGACCATCAAGGACCTCTGGAGGGTCGGTTCCCCTGCCACAGTCACAAACCACCACTGAACTTCCCCCCTTAGGAAACACCACCACAGCACCCACCCAGCGGGCCCATGCCACTGTCCCCAGGACACATCAATCAGCAGTGTGTCCACCACTACAGGGACCCAAGGCAAACCCACTAACCCAAGACAATCAGGGACCTGGGGTCAGTGGCAGTGGGCACACGGTTCAGGGTACAGATGCACAGGAGAACAGGGAAGCTGGGAGGACTGCTGTGCGACAGGGGGAGGACAGGCCCAGGGAACCCATTCTCCACGAGGCACTCTCCAACATCATGTGAGCATACCACCATTCCCAGGAGACCATGGGCACAGTACTGGCCAACTTTCAGGAGACCCAGCAGCTGCAGGAGGAACAGTACCTGGGGATCAGGGAGGACTTGAAGTCCATTAACACCACCCTGGTCACCATTGCAGGGGTGCTGGCAGACATGGCCAACACCATGAGGGAGACAGTGGCACACCAACGGGCCCCTGACACTAGCCTGAATGATGAAAACCCCTCCAAGTCCACTGGCGCTAGTGGACCGGAGGTCCCACCACAGGACCAACAGGCCACCAGCACCCCACCCCCTGCAGAAGGAGAACCACCCCGCAAATGGTCCCTGCGATCCAGGCACAAGACAGAGAACATTGCCAAGACCCCCGCCAGGAAATAAGACTCTCCTGATTGTTACCCTTCTGTCCCACTATGTCACCCTAACCACCTTGAACTGCCACTACTCCACTTCCTATGCCCCCTTGGACAATGCACCTGTGATAGAAAGAGACTGAACTCCACCATGGACAGTCCTCCACCATCACCCCCAGCCCATTGCACATACCCCTCCACTGAATAGCACTTAAATAAACACTCTTGAATCACAAAATGATCTGGAGTAAGTCTGTACTTTCACAAGTGTGTTATTACAACCTCTCTGACAAATATCAATGTCTATGTTCATTTTCACATACCAATGTTTGACAGTTGTTGGACAGCAGTAAACACAGCAGAAGGCAGAATGTGGTACCCACATCTGTGAAAAGTAAAGGCAAAGTGAACTGTCAGGGTCCATACACAGAGGTAAAAAGGCAGAATCCTGCAATGTCCTACAGTAGTCTGATATGAGAGGAGCAGTGCCAGTCTCTTACCTGTGTCTCACTGGAAGTATTGCATGATGATGTTGTTTCGGTTGTCTATATCTTCTTCTTCACTGTCCACAGGCTCCACAGCTGCCACAAGACCAACATCAGGCCCATCCTCCTGCAGAAAAGGCACCTGATTGCAAAGCCAGGTTGTGCAACATACAGCATGCCACGATGATCTGGCACACCTTCTTCGGTGAGTAGTATAGGGAGCCACCTGTCAGATGGAGGCACCGGAACCTGGCCTTCAGGAGGCCGAAAGTCCGCTCTATAATCCATCTAGTTCGCCCATGTGCCTCATTGTAGCATTCCTCTGCCCTTGTCCTGGGATTCCTCACTGGGGTCAGTAGCCATAACAGGTTGGGGTAACCAGAGTCACCTGCAAATATCGAGGGGTATCTGTTAGACACACACCAATGCTTAGGGACTCTCCTGTACCCAGACACCTATTCAAACTGTGTGGGGACCTTGGGCTCACCTATTAGCCACACACGGTGCCTCTGGAGTTGGCCCATAACATAAGGGATGCTGCTATTCCTCAAAATGTAAGCGTCAATCGCTGAGCCAGGATACTTGCCATTCACATGGGAGATGTACTGGTCTGCCAAACACACTATCTGCACATTCATGGAATGGTAGCTTTTGCAGTTTCTGTATACCTGTTCATTCCTGCGGGGGAGGGACAAATGCCACAAGTGTACCATCAGTGGCACCAATGATGTTGGGGATATGTCCCAGAGCATAGAAGTCACCTTTCACTGTGGGCAAATCCTCCACCTGGGGGAAAGCGATGTAGCTGCGCATGTGTTTCAACAGGGCAGATAACACTCTGGACAACACCTTAGAGAACATTGGCTGTGACATTCCTGATGCCATGGCCACTGTTGTTTGAAAGGAACCACTGGCCAGGAAATGGAGCACTAACAGGAGCTGTATTACAGGGGGGATTCCTGTGGGATGGCGGATAGTTAACATCAGGTCTGGCTCCAACTGGGCACACAGTTCATAGATTGTGGCACGATCAAGTCTGTAGGTGATAATGATGTGTATGTTTTCCATTGTCGACAGGTCCACCAGGGGTTTATATACCGGAGGATGACGCCATCTCATCATCTGCCCCAGCGGATATGCCCCATGGAGGAGCAGGGTGAGCAGAGGGTCATATACCACAGCTTGCACAAGGGTGTTTTGCACTATTGTGATGTAATCAGTGTGTGGCGCTGTCTGTCCGTATTCCTGCCCAAAAGTGCTGTGACGCAGTTAGTTGCCCTGCCATGTGGCCCCCTGAAATGGCAGCTGCCTGACCTGTAAGGAGGGACAAGGGGAAAAGAGATAACTGTGCTGGCGTTGTGCAGCGTCGCGGTAGGCGGACGAAGACCGTGGCGCAATTCAGCATTGGTTATCATTGGGCCCTATGGGTTCCAGGAGCCAATAACGATGTACGCCAGTGGTAACGGTACGCACCGCCGCGGACGTGACCACCACTTTCTATCTGTTCCCTCACTTGATACCTGACCTTCAACAGGAGAGGACCTACACTGCAAGTGCTTCTGTGACCTGAGTCTGGAAGTGACAATGGTTACAGTGTCTGGGGAAAGGGCCTCTGCCTTCACCGCAGAGGAGTTGGACAACCTGGTGGCTTGGGTCCTCCCCCAGTACACGCTACTCTACGGTCCTCCAGACAAACAGGTGAGTACACTGTGAGCATGATGGATGGGACATGAATGTATGGAGTGGCGTGGATGGAAGATACATGTAGGGGGGGCTGTGGCCAGCATGTGTGGATGGTCAGTGTATGTCTTTCAGGGCATGGTTGGGAATTTGTGGCCAATGAATAAGAATAACCAGATGGGGGAGTAAAATCCATTCTTACTTTACTTTTCCTCTAGGTCAGCGCCCACCAGAAGAAGGGTATTTGGCGTGCCATCTCCAAGGAAGTGCAGACCCTGGGGGTCTACCATAGACGGAGCACCAATGGCAGCAAAAGATGGGAGGACCTGGTCTGCTGGAGCAAGAAGACGGCGGAGGCCCAGCTGGGGATGGCCTCCCAATGTGGAAGGGGTGCCCGTCGCACCATGACCCCCCTGATGTACCCGATCCTGGCGGTGGCATATCCGGAGTTGGATGGGCGCTTGAGGGCATCACAGCAGCCACAAGGGGGTGAGTACAGTGTCATTCAGCTGACTCTGCGCGCTTTACAAGGTATCTGGGTGGGGGAAGTGGGCTGTGGGTTCCCCTAGGTCAGGGCAAACTTGCTAGAGTAGGTCCCTTGTTAGGCAGGCTCTGTGGCACTCCAACCCAAAAAGTAGTAGTGGCCATCTACACCTAGTCAGGCTCCTGTGGGTTCCAGGTGTGCAGCAAATGGGCTTAGGCACAGTCACCCATGGCCAGGTTATTTTCCTAAGAACTGTTAGTGCATGGCCTAGTGCATAGGGCTGCTCCCTGTGTGTTGTGTCCACCAACGGTGGTGTTGTTGCTGGCATTGACCATGTGTCTCTTCTGTCTTTCCCCCCCTTTATGTTTTGTCACCCTGTCCTTGTGTGCATTAGCATCATCTGGCGGAGGAGCAGTGGCACCGCAGTAGGAGGGATCTGCAACCAACATAGCCCAGGAGGGGGAATGTACGGAGTCTGAGGACACCAGTGGGACAGAGGGCGAGGGGAGCTCCATGACGGGGACAGGAGGAGACACCAGCGACAGCGACTTCTCCTCTGATGGGAGCTCCCTTGCAGTGGGGGGAACCTCTGTGTCCATCGCAACAACAGGTACAGATGCCTCCCCCCCTACCAGCACCACCCTCCCAGCATCCCCTCAGCGTGTTTCCCGTGCCCGCTCAACCAGGTGGGTGGGCATCTCCTTCGCCCCAGGCACCTCAGGCCCTGCCCCAGTCAGTCCTGCTGCCTTCAGTGAGGAGGCTATTGACCTCCTGAGATCCCTCACTGTTGGGCAGTCAACCATTTTGAATGCCATCCACGGTGTTGAGAGGTATTTGCAACAAACAAATGCATACTTGGAGGGCATTCATTCTGGTGTGGTGGCCCAACAGAGAGCATTTCAGGCTCTGGCCTCAGCACTGATGGCAGCCATTGTCCCTGTGTCCAGCCTTCCACCTCCAACTTCCACTACCCAGACCCAATCCCCTCTACCTCAGCCTATCCCAAGCACACCATCAGCCCAAACTCAGCAGGTGTACACCTCCTACAACCACTACCTCTTCCTCCACTCCCAAGCCCCCTCCATCTTCCCGTCCCAGTGTGTCTAAAAAACATTTCCTAGCTAACATTGACCCCTGGCGGCAACCCCGCCAGGAAATCCCAGGGGGAAAGGATACTGGCAACATGAATTTACATTCCTGTTGCCAGTATGTGACTCCCCTTAGCACCCCCCCCACATATCCAAGGCCCCACCTAAGCCCGTAAAGACCCCCCCACACCCACCCCATCCAATAAAAATAGCCACAAAAAATAGCACAGTGTTATCTCTTAGACTCCACTGCACAATTTCTGCAGTCCCGCTAATGGGTGCAGGCATAATATGGCGCAAGGGGTTACAAAGTGGCACAATGCATGCATTGTTCCACTTTGTAAATATGGCACGGCGAATTAGGCCTCGTTGGGCCACATTAGCATCTTACAAATGACACAAGCGTGGCACAGGGAGGCACTAGGCCCTCCTAAATCTGGGCCTTAGTGGCTACAGTTTGGCATGCCAATCTCCGTCCAGATCCGTGAAGAGGAAGAAAAGTTTAGTGGTGAGGCAAGTACATGGATTTTCAATACAGGTTTCCATGATAAACTTTGCCTCTTGCTACAGCAACAACTGCTCAACAGATTAACATGAAACCTAACATGAAGTTAGAACTTTACTCAGATTTTAGTGTAAATCCATTCAGTAGTTTCTGAGATATTAGCATGTCAAAAATGTGCCATCTGTGTATCAAAGAGTAAAAAATGTAAAGATATCTCTGCTATTAAACTCATGAACTAGAATCTTGTGTGTTCTGTCAATCTCATTTGAACTTTTAAGAAAATTTGATTGGCTGTGGAAGGTATTTTGATTATTTTTTTCCACCATCTTGAAACTTTTTAATATACAAAAAAAAACACACAGAACAGGGAAGACCCATTGTCCAGTTCTAGACCACAAAGGGTTGAAGAGTAGTAGTCAGGGGCATGGAAAAATTGTAAAAAACATGAGAAGATACAATTGATGCAAGGTAACCTCACGACTGCAAAATAATTCTTATCACGCAGCTACTATTTTATCATCAGAAATAGGCAGCATTGTCATGAGCTTCCAATTTTCAGTGAAATTGAGAGTTACAGGTGTTCCACTTTGAAAAAAAAGGAACATTCATTTTGAGAGCCACTGAAGCAGGCATGAAGGATGTAGTGTCTTGCTGGACACACTTTTCTGCTTGTAGTGTTTTCCTGCCACTGCCAGATGGCTGGACTTTACACCCACCCCACACCCATCCAACATAGGCATCACAGGTCAGGTGACCCTGCCAATAAAGGGGCCTAAGTGCACGTGCTCGAGGCCAGTTCAGTAACCATGCATACTGGTGTCGGTGTCATCATTCCAAGTAACATGTGGGTCTGGGGCCCAAAACACAATATTGGCCATGAGGCAGGTCGACCCCTAGTCAACCGGCTGCTTCCCAGACTGGAGTCACCAGTGCCAGCGACAACTGCAAGGAATAGGGGTGAAGTGCTGCACCACCAAGTGAACCTCACCCGCACATGTAGTGCCCATGTAAGGTGAGGTGACGGGTCCCAGCTGTAGCAACAATAAGAAGGTGAGAGAAGCCCCACTGTGCCTATACATACTGCCGACAGCGCAGAGCCAGGATGAGCTCTCCAGCAGTGCATTGAAAAGAAGGGATCTCTGTGGCAGGCCTGACACCTTTGAAGAAGGCCACAGAGGCAACTCCTGCCCGCCTTCATATGAGGAAAGCATGGCCAGACATCACACTAGCATGAAGAAAAGCCCAGCACCTGTGTGGGGGAGAAAGATTAGGAAGGTTGCATCCAAGCAAAGGACCCGCACTGGAAGCACCCACATGGGCGAAGAGACTGCACACACCCAAGCACCAGAAGAACACCCCTGAGAACCTCACCATTTAGAACAAGAACAATGGACCTGCGAAAGGCGGACCACTGAGTCCACAGGTCAGCTACAGTGGAACATGATGCCCCACCCTCAAATAAGAGATGCACAGTCAAAAGCCTGAAGCTGCACCAACATGGAGTGATTTCCCTGCCCTGAACCGAAAAAACACTCACTGCCCTGTTTGCGGCAGCTAGGGTAACTGGGGGGAAATGGAGCCACTGTGTAGGACCTGAGAGTCACCAGCCCCCAATCTTTGTTATGGGCCCCCAATCAGCCCGCAAGTGCATAGGGTCCACTATTGTGGCAGATAATACTGAGGTGTATGTATTTCCCCTTCATGCTGCCAGCCCCCACAGCTTCTATTGTGTAAAAACAGAGGCTGTGTGCCTCTAGGCCACATTCAGGACTCTTTGCATGTGTCCTGGCCTGTGGCTACACCTGCTCTGAGGGCCACCCCTCTTGCACCAGTCTAGGCAGTGCCCGTATGCCAAATAAACAGCACTTACCCTGGAACGGGTGCTGGAGCATGAAAGAGGCCATCTGGGTAAAACAATCAATCGCATTGGAGAAACCCGAATGACTAAGGCGCCACTTGGTGGCCATCCCCCAGCAATGCACCTCAGCCCCGGCCCAGGAGAAGAGATAGTGACTCCTAAGAATTGAAGCGCTGCAGCACCACTGGCCGGCAGCACAGTAAACCGCACCAATGCTGCACATGAGCCTGCACTGCCCTATGTTTGTGTCTGAAGGCCCCGCAAATACTGTAAAGGCATGACCTGCAGCACGGGGAAAACAGCAGTGGCACCCCCTAACTGACTAGACACTTTACCACAGAGAAGCCACTCCTGAACTGAGCACTGCAAGGCCCTGCCATTCAGCAGACAAGCCCACAGAAGGCACATATATACTGACAGGAGCAAGCATCAGAAGGAACATCAGCAGGGCAGAAGGGAGTGACTAACCCTGCCAAGCCAGCACAACCCTAGGCAGGACCTGGCACAACCTTGAGGTGTGAGCACTGCGTTCTCAAGTGAAGAGAAGGTGAAAAGGAGGTTACTGGCCAATATTGCCCTGCAGTGGGCCAGAGACTGTTTAAAGAGTGTCCTCCCTCACACTGCCTCAAGACTGAGTCAGCAGTGACTCACAAAAGGCCAGAGGAGAGTCGCACACCCCAAGTGGCAAGCTGCCAGCACTGCAACACGGAGAAGATGCCTAGTCCTTGGACCGCAACGGACCTTTGAAAGGTCTGCACAAAAGTCACACATGTGGCCAGATGCCACATCATGGCAAATGAGAAGAGAGCATGGCACGATGCCACACCATGAAGAAGGAAGGAAAGAGAAGAGAGAAGATTATGTGACAATACCTGTCACACTGGAACACCTGGTGACCACAAAAGTACAAGAGTGGAAGATCACAGGGTGAAGAGATGGAGGACTTGTGCCACAAGAGAAGAGTGCACCTACAGACCAGCCAGCCACAGGGGTGCAGCAACACCATTGGAGAGAGCTCAGTAAGAATACCAAATGTAAGTAGTCTGCATGTGTGAACTGCATACTTCCCCACATTTCACAGTGCCACCATCCAGCCACATGTCACCATCTGCTTGGAGCCAATGGCATCCCTGCTAGCAACCGCACATGCCAACAGAGAACAACTGCACCAACTATGCACCCAGCCATGTGGCAGCAGAGTCCCTCCAGTAACACTCAATCCAGCAACATCAACACCTGTCATCCAGGTCACCGAATGGTAAACAAATGCAAAAAGAACAAGTGATGGACGGAATGCAGATGGCCCTCATGAAGCCTATTACAGACCACGCCGGTCCCGTGGTGTCCCATTGAAAGGGCCTCAAGGACATTCTTGAGTGAGAAACTGTAAACGAGAGGTAGTCTGAAAGCTACTCCACCGACAGGGTACCAGGAGACACCGGGACTCCAGAGAAGGACATCATTACACCACAGATGTCTTCTCAGTCTTCATGGGATCTGGCTTTCATGAATTCAGGATGCTTCATGAAATACCTCTGCAGTGGATTTCACCAACGCTCTGATGCACCAAGTTTGAACTGTTTACACCAACTGCATCACCACAAGAGAATGCAAGACTGTCCAACAGTGCATGAGTGGACATTGAACGAACCAATTGACTTTCACTGAATCCAGTCTCCATCCACACAGTGGCGTTAAACGGTCAAAGGCAGTGTACAGTGTGGGTTTTTGGCTCCTATGGTGGATCCGGCATGGCCATGCAAATTAAAGATTGGCTAGGGTCTAAATAATTAAGAAAAAAGAAAAAACTGAAATTCACCAAAAAAAAAACAGATTAGCAATGTTTAGGAAACAGAAAAAAACCAAATTGAGATGCTGTAGTATGCAGTGCACACGGTACTTACGACTGACGTGCAAGCAATGAAACGTTTATGCTGAATATGGTGGAAATGTCAGTTGTGTGAGGGGTGCACTCTATACCATAATGGAAAATGCCAGCTCTTTCATGTTTTGCATTCCCAGAAACATAACTTACTTTAACTTTTACCTTTTCATTGAAAGTCTATCTATCTATCTATCTATCTATCTATCTATCTATCTATCTATCTATCTATCTATCTATCTATCTATCTATCTATCTGTTTGTCTGTATATCTATCTATTCGTCTATGTGTTATTATTTTAAACAAATAGAGATTCTGCTTTTCATTATTTTGTCATTATAATTCTCCCCGGTTCTGGACTTAGGACTTTCCTTTGAAACCTTATAGAAGCATGCTTACACACTTCATTCCACCTGCCCCATCTACATTTCCTGTGCAATCAAATAAGGCAGCTCAATATCTCCTGGGGAGTCTTGGTAAAAATAAGAAAGAAAGCGTGTGATTCCCATGGATAATTATTTTTACGATAAATCAGTAATTACTTCAGGGCCATGAAAGCTCTGGCACTCTTTCTGTTCTATCAATCATTCTGCTTAATCAGGTAGTAAGGATAGGTTTGACTTGGACTGTACAAATAAGTTTGTATTTATTTGCAGTTCTGTCATATTAAGTGAAACATTAAAGGACAGCATATAATAACTGGATTTTTGCCCCAAATAATTGCGCTTTGGAATCGTCTTCCTTTTTGGCCATCAACCTTTTCAGGATTTTGCAGTCCTCTTCCTCCATTTTTAGCTCCTTGTCTTGTGTCCCCAATGTAGCTTCAATATGTATCAGTGACTGTTTTTTTTGGTGTGGTTCTCCATTTTTAAGGATGTATTGATGTCTTCCTGTGGGTTTCTGATTAATGAGTTTAGAGTTGATCCCTTAATTTAATAACCTCCGCCATAATCGTATATTTAAATTGATCCACCTATCCATTTGTCTCAGAGTAGGCTAAACCATCAAAAGGATCAGGGTTAAGCCTCATTCTCTTTAATATTTATCTTTAGCCATTAGTCCACCGCCAGTTCTTTGGATGGGTAGCTGGTGCCTTGCTGCCATAGAGCATACCTTCCCGCATAGCATCTTCCTGATGTCGCCCCTAGTTCTTGGATTCTGTCCCACGGCATTCACCTGGTCGACAATTCTCCGGCATAGCTCCATCTTCCTTGCAATGGATATTTGCTGTACCTGTGCTCCAAACAGATGTGGCTCTGCCCTGACTCCTCATCTGTGAAACAGGGGTGCCTTTGTGGGTACAATTATGTTGTGCAGTGCGTGTTGAATAATGTGGTGTGGGGGTGGGGTGCGTGACGGATGGCTGGGTGTTAGTGGTGTGTGTAGTTGTATCTGTGTTGTGCGTGTCTGTCTTGTGGCTATTTTCCGTGTTTGTAAAGGGTTGTGGGTAATGTGGGTGTGTGTTTTATAGTGCTGTTAGTGGGTGGGTGTGGTGGGTGTTTTAGTGTCAAATGTGTGTTTTTGGTATTGGCCAATGTTGTGTTGTTTTGTATTTGGGTGGCCATTCTGACCGCCTATGGTTTGCTGCCATTGTATGTCCGCCATGGTGATTCATGGGTCATAATGTGGAAGGTGTTGTTTTGTTGGTGTGACGGTATGGGTGTTTGTACTGACAATTTTACACTTACCTTTGATCTGCTGGATTTGTGTTTGTGGCAGTATTCTTTCGGTTAAGTGTGTGTGTGTTATAATATGGCGAATGGATGTTCACTTCCACAAATGGTATGTTGGCGGCTGTCACCACAGCTGTAAGCATGATTTACCACCAATGTCATAAGGACCACCAATATCTTTTCAAGAATGTGTGTAGCTCGTCATCAGGGTTTGGGACAAGTTGCCAGAAAAAGCAACACTGGCATTCCTCTGACTATCAGGAACGTCCGAAAATGCACCTATTTGAAAAGTTCAGTACACTGCCTTCACACTGCATGTGGATTATACCAGGTAATAGCCCTCACAGAAGTTTTTACTGGACTAGGGTAAAAAACTTCAAGTGGGCCCACATAGCATGAGCACCTGTTTCTAAGTTCAAAAAACATATCCTTCAGGGAAAGTGAAACATGGGAGCACCAGCATCTGGAATCATCTAGCAGTATAGCGATGCTATCGGCCTCATCATTATTAAACAGGGCAGACAGCTGCAAATTCATTGCAGTAGAGTAGGATCCTGAAAATGTCCTCTGTGCCCCCTTCTGGTCCACTCTAACTGTTTAGGCTCTCATTATGACATTGGGGGTAAGACTGCCGACGCTGTGGCGGTGCTGGACCGCCAGATTATGACCAGGGCGGTGAACAGGCTGCAAAGCAGCCAGTTCACCACCTATTCAGCCAGGGCAAAGGTGGACCACCTTTACCCCGGCAGTCCACCATAGACCGCAGAAGGTATTTGGGGTCTCCTTTCCGCCAGGGATTTCCTGGCGGCAACCCCGCCAGGAAATCCCAGGGGGAAAGGATACTGGCAACATGAATTTACATTCCTGTTGCCAGTATTTGACTCCCCTCAGCACCCTCCCCCCCACGAAAGCCACGGCCCCCCTAAGCCCGTAAAGACCCCCCACACCCACCCCATCCAATAAAAATAGCCACAAAAAATAGCACAGTGGTATCTCTTAGATTCCACTGCACAATTTTTGCAGTGACTCTAATGGGTGCAGGCATAATATGGCGCAAGGGGTTACAAAGTGGCACAATGCATACATTGTTCCACTTTGTAAATATGGCACGGCGAATTAGACCTCGTTGGGCCATATTAGCATCTTACAAATGACACAAGTGTGGCACAGGGAGGCACTAGGCCTCCTAAATCTGGGCCTTAGTGGCTACAGTTTGGCATGCCAATCTCCGTCCAGATCCGTGTAGAGGAAGAAAAGTTTAGTGGTGAGGCAAGTACATGGATTTTCAATCCAGGTTTCCATGATAAACTTTGCCTCTTGCTACAGCAACAACTGCTCAACAGATTAACATGAAACCTAACATGAATTTAGAACTTTACTCAGATTTTAGTGTAAATCCATTCAGTAGTTTCTGAGATATTAGCATGTAAGAAATGTGCCATCTGTGTATCAAAGAGTTAGAAATTTAAAGATATCTCTGCTATTAAAGTCATGAACTAGAATCTTGTGTGTTATGTCAATCTCATTTGAACTTTTAGGAAAAGTTGATTGGCTGTGGAAGGTATTTTGATTATTTTTTCCACCATCTTGTAACTTTTTAATATACAAAAAAAAACACACAGAAAAGGGGAGACCCATTGACCAGTTCTAGACCACAAAGGGTTGAAGAGTAGTAGTCAGGGGCATGGAAAAATTGTAAAAAACATGAGAAGATACAATTGATGCAAGGTAACCTCACGACTGCAAAATAATTCTTACCACGCAGCTACTATTTTATCATCAGAAATAGGCAGCATTGTCATGAGCTTCCAATTTTCAGTGAAATTGAGAGTTACAGGTGTTCCACTTTGAAAAAAATTCATATTAAGAGCCACTGAAGCAGGCATGAAGGATGTAGTGTCTTGTTGGACACACTTTTCTGCTTGTAGTGTTTTGCCAGCCACACCCAGATGACTGGACTTTACACCCACTCCACACCCATCCAACATAGGCGTCACAGGTCAGGTGACCCTGCCAATAAAGGGGCCTAAGTGCACGTGCTCGAGGCCAGTTCAGTAACCATGCAAACTGGTGTTGGTGTCATCATTCCAAGTAACATTTGGGTCTGGGGCCCAGAACACAATATTGGCCATGAGGCAGGTCGACCCCTTGTCAATCGGCTGCTTCCCAGACTGGAGTCACCAGTGCCAGCGACAACTGCAAGGAATAGTGGTGAAGTGCTGCACCACCAAGTGAACCTCACCCGCACATGTAGTGCCCATGTAAGGTGAGGTGACGGGTCCCAGCTGTAGCGACAATAAGAAGGTGAGAGAAGCCCCACTGTGCCTATACATACTGCCGACAGCGCAGAGCCAGGATGAGCTCTCCAGCAGTGCATTGAAAAGAAGGGATCTCTGTGGCAGGCCTGACACCTTTGAAGAAGGCCACAGATGCGACTCCTGCCCGCCTTCATATGAGGAAAGCATGGCCAGACATCACACTAGCATGAAGAAAAGCCCAGCACCTGTGTGGGGGAGAAAGATTAGGAAGGTTGCATCCAAGCAAAGGACCCGCACTGGAAGCACCCACATGGGTGAAGAGACTGCACACACCCAAGCACCAGAAGAACACCCCTGAGTCCCTCACCATTTTGAAGCAAGAACAGTGGACCTGCGAAAGGCGGACCACTGTGTGCACAGGTCAGCTACAGTGGAACATGATGCCCCACCCTCAAATAAGAGATGCACAGTCAAAAGCCTGAAGCTGCACCCACATGGAGTGTCTTCCCTGCCCTGAACCGAAAAAACACTCACTGCCCTGTTTGCAGTAGCTCGAGATAGGGTAACTGGGGGGAAATGGAGCCACTGTGCAGGACCTGAGAGTCACCAGCCCCCAATCTTTGTTGTGGGCACCCAAACAGCCCGCAAGTGCATAGGGTTCACTATTGTGGCAGATAACACTGAGGTGTATGTCTTCCCCCTTCATGCTGCCAGCCCCCACAGCTTCTATTGTGTAAAAACAGAGGCTGTGTGCCTCCAGGCCACATTCAGGACCCTTTGCATATGGCCTGGCCTGTGGCTACACCCACTCTGAGGGCCACCCCTCTTGCACCAGTCTAGGCAGTGCCTGTATGCCAAATAAACAGCACTTTCCCTGGAACGGGTGCTGGAGCATGAAAGAGGCCATCTGGGTGAAACAGTCCATCGCATTGGAGAAACCCGAATGACTAAGGCGCCACTTGGTGGTCATACCCCAGCAATGCACCTCAGCCCCGGCCCAGGAGAAGAGATAGTGACTCCTTAGAATTGAAACGCTGCAGCACCACTGGCCGGCAGCACAGTAAACCGCACCAATGCTGCACATGAGCCTGCACTGCCCTATGTTTGTGCCTGAAGGGCCCGCAAATAAAGGCATGACCTGCAGCACGGGGAAAACAGCAGTGGCCCCCCTAACTGACTAGACACTTGTACCACAGAGAAGCCACTCCTGAACTGAGCACTGCAGGGCCCTGCCATTCAGCAGACAAGCCCACAGAAGGCACATATATACTGACAGGAGCAAGCATCATAAGGAACATCAGCAGGGCAGAAGGGAGTGACTAACCCTGCCAAGCCAGCACAACCCTAGGCAGGACCTGGCACAACCTTGAGGTGTGAGCACTGCGTCCTCAAGTGAAGAGAAGGTGAAAAGGAGGTTACTGGCCAATACTGCCCTGCAGTGGGCCAGAGACTGTTTAAGAGTGTCCTCCCTCACACTGCCTCAAGACTGAGTCAGCAGTGACTCACAAAAGGCCAGAGGAGAGTCGCACAACCCAAGTGGCAAGCTGCCAGCACTGCAACTTGGAGAAGACGCCTAGTCCTTGGACAGCAACGGACCTTTGAAAGGTCTGCACAAAAGTCACACATGTGGCCAGATGCCACATCATGGCAAATGAGAAGAGAGCATGGCATGATGCCACACCATGAAGAAGGAAGGAAAGAGAAGAGAGAAGATTGTGTGACAATACCTGTCACACTGGAACACCTGGTGATCACAAAAGTACAAGAGTGGAAGATCACAGGGTGAAGAGATGGAGGACTTGTGCCACAAGAGAAGAGTGCACCTACAGACAAGCCAGCCATAGGGGTGCAGCAACACCATTGGAGAGAGCTCAGTGAGAGTACCAAATGTAAGTAGTCTGCATGTGTGAACTGCATACTTCCCCACATTTCACAGTGCCACCATCCAGCCACCTGTCACCATCTGCTTGAAGCCGATGGCATCCCTGCTAGCAACCGCACATGCCAACAGAGAAGAACTGCACCAACTATGCAACCAACCATGTGGCAGCAAAGTCCCTCCAGTAACACTCAATCCAGCAACATCAACACCTGTCATCCAGGTCACCGAATGGTAAACAAATGCAAAAAGAACAAGTGATGGACGGAATGCAGATGGCTCTCGGGCAGCCTATTACAGACCATGCCGGTCCCGTGGTGTCCCATTGAAAGGGCCTCAAGGACATTCTTGAGTGAGAAATCTGTAAACAAGAGGTAGTCTAAAAGCTACTCCACCGACAGGGTACCAGGAGGCACCGGGACTCCAGAGAAGGACATCATTACACCACAGATGTCTTCTCAATCTTCATGGGATCTGGCTTTCATGAATTCAGGATGCTTCATGAAATACCTCTGCAGTGGATTTCACCAATGCTCTGATGCACCAAGTTTGAACTGTTTACACCAACTGCATCACCACAAGAGAACGCAAGACTGTCCAACAGTGCATGAGTGGACATTGAACCAACCAATTGACTGTCACTGAATCCAGTCTCCATCCCCACAGTGGCGATAAACGGTCAAAGGCAGTGTACAGTGTGGGTGTTTGGCTCCTATGGTGGATCCGGCATGGCCATGCAAATTAAAGATTGGCTAGGGTCTAAATAATTAAGAAAAAAGAAAAAACTGAAATTCACCAAAAAAAAAACAGATTAGCAATGTTTAGGAAACAGAAAAAAACCAAATTGAGATGCTGTAGTATGCAGTGCACACGGTACTTACGACTGACGTGCAAGCAATGAAACGTTTATGCTGAATATGGTGGAAATGTCAGTTGTGTGAGGGGTGCACTCTATACCATAATGGAAAATGCCAGCTCTTTCATGTTTTGCATTCCCAGAAACATAACTTACTTTAACTTTTACCTTTTCATTGAAAGTCTGTCTATCTATCTATCTATCTATCTATCTATCTATCTATCTATCTATCTATCTATCTATCTATCTATCTATCTATCTATCTATCTATCTGTTTGTCTGTATATCTATCTATTCGTCTATGTGTTATTATTTTAAACAAATAGAGATTCTGCTTTTCATTATTTTGTCATTATAATTCTCCCCGGTTCTGGACTTAGGACTTTCCTTTGAAACCTTATAGAAGCATGCTTACACACTTCATTCCACCTGCCCCATCTACATTTCCTGTGCAATCAAATAAGGCAGCTCAATATCTCCTGGGGAGTCTTGGTAAAAATAAGAAAGAAAGCGTGTGATTCCCATGGATAATTATTTTTACGATAAATCAGTAATTACTTCAGCGCCATGAAAGCTCTGGCACTCTTTCTGTTCTATCAATCATTCTGCTTAATCAGGTAGTAAGGATAGGTTTGACTTGGACTGTACAAATAAGTTTGTATTTATTTGCAGTTCTGTCATATTAAGTGAAACATTAAAGGACAGCATATAATAACTGGATTTTTGCCCCAAATAATTGCGCTTTGGAATCGTCTTCCTTTTTGGCCATCAACCTTTTCAGGATTTTGCAGTCCTCTTCCTCCATTTTTAGCTCCTTGTCTTGTGTCCCCAATGTAGCTTCAATATGTATCAGTGACAGTTTTTTTTGGTGTGGTTCTCCATTTTTAAGGATGTATTGATGTCTTCCTGTGGGTTTCTGATTAATGAGTTTAGAGTTGATCCCTTAATTTAATAACCTCCGCCATAATCGTATATTTAAATTGATCCACCTATCCATTTGTCTCAGAGTAGGCTAAACCATCAAAAGGATCAGGGTTAAGCCTCATTCTCTTTAATATTTATCTTTAGCCATTAGTCCACCGCCAGTTCTTTGGATGGGTAGCTGGTGCCTTGCTGCCATAGAGCATACCTTCCCGCATAGCATCTTCCTGATGTCGCCCCTAGTTCTTGGATTCTGTCCCACGGCATTCACCTGGTCGACAATTCTCCGGCATAGCTCCATCTTCCTTGCAATGGATATTTGCTGTACCTGTGCTCCAAACAGATGTGGCTCTGCCCTGACTCCTCATCTGTGAAACATGGGTGCCTTTGTGGGTACAATTATGTTGTGCAGTGCGTGTTGAATAATGTGGTGTGGGGGTGGGGTGCGTGACTGATGGCTGGGTGTTAGTGGTGTGTGTAGTTGTATCTGTGTTGTGCGTGTCTGTCTTGTGGCTATTTTCTGTGTTTGTAAAGGGTTGTGGGTAATGTGGGTGTGTGTTTTATAGTGCTGGTAGTGGGTGGGTGTGGTGGGTGTTTTAGTGTCAAATGTGTGTTTTTGGTATTGGCCAATGTTGTGTTGTTTTGTATTTGGGTGGCCATTCTGACCGCCTATGGTTTGCTGCCATTGTATGTCCGCCATAGTGATTCATGGGTCATAATGTGGAAGGTGTTGTTTTGTTGGTGTGACGGTATGGGTGTTTGTACTGACAATTTTACACTTACCTTTGATCTGCTGGATTTGTGTTTGTGGCAGTATTCTTTCGGTTAAGTGTGTGTGTGTTATAATATGGCGAATGGATGTTCACTTCCACAAATGGTATGTTGGCGGCTGTCACCACAGCTGTAAGCATGATTTACCACCAATGTCATAAGGACCACCAAAATCTTTTCAAGAATGTGTGTAGCTCGTCATCAGGGTTTGGGACAAGTTGCCAGAAAAAGCAACACTGGCATTCCTCTGACTATCAGGAACGTCCGAAAATGCACCTATTTGAAAAGTTCAGTACACTGCCTTCACACTGCATGTGGATTATACCAGGTAATAGCCCTCACAGAAGTTTTTACTGGACTAGGGTAAAAAACTTCAAGTGGGCCCACATAGCATGAGCACCTGTTTCTAAGTTCAAAAAACATATCCTTCAGGGAAAGTGAAACATGGGAGCACCAGCATCTGGAATCATCTAGCAGTATAGCGATGCTATCGGCCTCATCATTATTAAACAGGGCAGACAGCTGCAAATTCGTTGCAGTAGAGTAGGATCCTGAAAATGTCCTCTGTGCCCCCTTCTGGTCCACTCTAACTGTTTAGGCTCTCATTATGACATTGGGGGTAAGACCGCCGACGCTGTGGCGGTGCTGGACCGCCAGATTATGACCAGGGCGGTGAACAGGCTGCAAAGCAGCCAGTTCACCACCTATTCAGCCAGGGCAAAGGTGGACCACCTTTACCCCGGCAGTCCACCATAGACCGCAGAAGGTTATTGGGGTCTCCTTTCCGCCAGGGATTTCCTGGCGGCAACCCCGCCAGGAAATCCCAGGGGGAAAGGATACTGGCAACATGAATTTACATTCCTGTTGCCAGTATTTGACTCCCCTCAGCACCCTCCCCCCCACGAAAGCCACGGCCCCCCTAAGCCCGTAAAGACCCCCCACACCCACCCCATCCAATAAAAATAGCCACAAAAAATAGCACAGTGGTATCTCTTAGATTCCACTGCACAATTTTTGCAGTGACTCTAATGGGTGCAGGCATAATATGGCGCAAGGGGTTACAAAGTGGCACAATGCATACATTGTTCCACTTTGTAAATATGGCACGGCGAATTAGACCTCGTTGGGCCATATTAGCATCTTACAAATGACACAAGTGTGGCACAGGGAGGCACTAGGCCTCCCAAATCTGGGCCTTAGTGGCTACAGTTTGGCATGCCAATCTCCGTCCAGATCCGTGTAGAGGAAGAAAAGTTTAGTGGTGAGGCAAGTACATGGATTTTCAATCCAGGTTTCCATGATAAACTTTGCCTCTTGCTACAGCAACAACTGCTCAACAGATTAACATGAAACCTAACATGAATTTAGAACTTTACTCAGATTTTAGTGTAAATCCATTCAGTAGTTTCTGAGATATTAGCATGTAAAAAATGTGCCATCTGTGTATCAAAGAGTTAGAAATTTAAAGATATCTCTGCTATTAAACTCATGAACTAGAATCCTGTGTGTTATGTCAATCTCATTTGAACTTTTAAGAAAAGTTGATTGGCTGTGGAAGGTATTTTGATTATTTTTTTCCACCATCTTGAAACTTTTTAATATACAAAAAAAACACACAGAAAAGGGGAGACCCATTGTCCAGTTCTAGACCACAAAGGGTTGAAGAGTAGTAGTCAGGGGCATGGAAAAATTGTAAAAAACATGAGAAGATACAATTGATGCAAGGTAACTTCACGACTGCAAAATAATTCTTACCACGCAGCTACTATTTTATCATCAGAAATAGGCAGCATTGTCATGAGCTTCCAATTTTCAGTGAAATTGAGAGTTACAGGTGTTCCACTTTGAAAAAAATTCCTATTGAGAGCCACTGAAGCAGGCATGAAGGATGTAGTGTCTTGTTGGACACACTTTTCTGCTTGTAGTGTTTTGCCAGCCACACCTAGATGGCTGGACTTTACACCCACCCCACACCCATCCAACATAGGCGTCACAGGTCAGGTGACCCTGCCAATAAAGGGGCCTAAGTGCACATGCTCGAGGCCAGTTCAGTAACCATGCAAACTGGTGTCGGTGTCATCATTCCAAGTAACATTTGGGTCTGGGGCCCAGAACACAATATTGGCCATGAGGCAGGTCGACCCCTAGTCAATCGGCTGCTTCCCAGACTGGAGTCACCAGTGCCAGCGACAACTGCAAGGAATAGTGGTGAAGTGCTGCACCACCAAGTGAACCTCACCCGCACATGTAGTGCCCATGTAAGGTGAGGTGACGGGTCCCAGCTGTAGCGACAATAAGAAGGTGAGAGAAGCCCCACTGTGCCTATACATACTGCCGACAGCGCAGAGCCAGGATGAGCTCTCCAGCAGTGCATTGAAAAGAAGGGATCTCTGTGGCAGGCCTGACACCTTTGAAGAAGGCCACAGATGCGACTCCTGCCCGCCTTCATATGAGGAAAGCATGGCCAGACATCACACTAGAATGAAGAAAAGCCCAGCACCTGTGTGGGGGAGAAAGATTAGGAAGGTTGCATCCAAGCAAAGGACCCGCACTGGAAGCACCCACATGGGTGAAGAGACTGCACACACCCAAGCACCAGAAGAACACACCTGAGTCCCTCACCATTTTGAAGCAAGAACAGTGGACCTGCGAAAGGCGGACCACTGTGCGCACAGGTCAGCTACAGTGGAACATGATGCCCCACCCTCAAATAAGAGATGCACAGTCAAAAGCCTGAAGCTGCACCCACATGGAGTGTCTTCCCTGCCCTGAACCGAAAAAACACTCACTGCCCTGTTTGCAGTAGCTCGAGATAGGGTAACTGGGGGGAAATGGAGCCACTGTGCAGGACCTGAGAGTCACCAGCCCCCAATCTTTGTTGTGGGCACCCAAACAGCCCGCAAGTGCATAGGGTCCACTATTGTGGCGGATAACACTGAGGTGTATGTCTTCCCCCTTCATGCTGCCAGCCCCCACAGCTTCTATTGTGTAAAAACAGAGGCTGTGTGCCTCCAGGCCACATTCAGGACCCTTTGCATATGGCCTGGCCTGTGGCTACACCCGCTCTGAGGGCCACCCCTCTTGCACCAGTCTAGGCAGTGCCTGTATGCCAAATAAACAGCACTTACCCTGGAACGGGTGCTGGAGCATGAAAGAGGCCATCTGGGTGAAACAATCCATCGCATTGGAGAAACCCGAATGACTAAGGCGCCACTTGGTGGTCATCCCCCAGCAATGCACCTCAGCCCCGGCCCAGGAGAAGAGAAAGTGACTCCTTTGAATTGAAACGCTGCAGCACCACTGGCCGGCAGCACAGTAAACCGCACCAATGCTGCACATGAGCCTGCACTGCCCTATGTTTGTGCCTGAAGGGCCCGCAAATAAAGGCATGACCTGCAGCACGGGGAAAACAGCAGTGGCCCCCCTAACTGACTAGACACTTGTACCACAGAGAAGCCAATCCTGAACTGAGCACTGGAAGGCCCTGCCATTCAGCAGACAAGCCCACAGAAGGCACATATATACTGACAGGAGCAAGCATCATAAGGAACATCAGCAGGGCAGAAGGGAGTGACTAACCCTGCCAAGCCAGCACAACCCTAGGCAGGACCTGGCACAACCTTGAGGTGTGAGCACTGCGTCCTCAAGTGAAGAGAAGGTGAAAAGGAGGTTACTGGCCAATACTGCCCTGCAGAGGGCCAGAGACTGTTTAAGAGTGTCCTCCCTCACACTGCCTCAAGACTGAGTCAGCAGTGACTCACAAAAGGCCAGAGGAGAGTCGCACAACCCAAGTGGCAAGCTGCCAGCACTGCAACTTGGAGAAGACGCCTAGTCCTTGGACAGCAACGGACCTTTGAAAGGTCTGCACAAAAGTCACACATGTGGGCAGATGCCACATCATGGCAAATGAGAAGAGAGCATGGCATGATGCCACACCATGAAGAAGGAAGGAAAGAGAAGAGAGAAGATTGTGTGACAATACCTGTCACACTGGAACACCTGGTGATCACAAAAGTACAAGAGTGGAAGATCACAGGGTGAAGAGATGGAGGACTTGTGCCACAAGAGAAGAGTGCACCTACAGACAAGCCAGCCATAGGGGTGCAGCAACACCATTGGAGAGAGCTCAGTGAGAGTACCAAATGTAAGTAGTCTGCATGTGTGAACTGCATACTTCCCCACATTTCACAGTGCCACCATCCAGCCACCTGTCACCATCTGCTTGAAGCCGATGGCATCCCTGCTAGCAACCGCACATGCCGACAGAGAAGAACTGCACCAACTATGCAACCAACTATGTGGCAGCAAAGTCCCTCCAGTAACACTCAATCCAGCAACATCAACACCTGTCATCCACGTCACCGAATGGTAAACAAATGCAAAAGAACAAGTGATGGACGGAATGCAGATGGCTCTCGGGCAGCCTATTACAGACCATGCCGGTCCCGTGGTGTCCCATTGAAAGGGCCTCAAGGACATTCTTGAGTGAGAAATCTGTAAACGAGAGGTAGTCTGAAAGGTACTCCACCGACAGGGTACCAGGAGGCACCGGGACTCCAGAGAAGGACATCATTACACCACAGATGTCTTCTCAGTCTTCATAGGATCTGGCTTTCATGAATTCAGGATGCTTCATGAAATAGCTCTCCAGTGGATTTCACCAACGCTCTGATACACCAAGTTTGAACTGTTTACACCAACTGCATCACCACAAGAGAACGCAAGACTGTCCAACAGTGCATGAGTGGACATTGAACCAACCAATTGACTGTCACTGAATCCAGTCTCCATCCACACAGAGGCGATAAACGGTCAAAGGCAGTGTACAGTGTGGGTGTTTGGCTCCTACGGTGGATCCGGCAGGGCCATGCAAATTAAAGATTGGCTAGGGTCTAAATTATTAAGAAAAAAGAAAAAACTGAAATTCACCAAAAAAAAACAGATTAGCAATGTTTAGGAAACAGAAAAAAAAAGAATTCAGATGCTGTACTATGCAGTGCGCACTGTACTTACGACTGACGTGCAAGCAATGAAACGTTTATGCTGAATATGGTGGAAATGTCAGTTGTGTGAGGGGTGCACTCTATACCATAATGGAAAATGCCAGCTCTTTCATGTTTTTTATTCCCAGAAACATAACTTACTTTAACTTTTACCTTTTCATTGAAAATCTATCTATCTATCTATCTATCTATCTATCTATCTATCTATCTATCTATCTATCTATCTATCTATCTATCTATCTATCTATCTATCTATCTATCTATCTATCTACCTATCTATCTATCTATCTATCTATCTATCTATCTATCTATCTATCTATCTATCTGTCTGTATATCTATCTATTCGTCTATGTGTTATTATTTAAAACAAACCGAGATTCTGCTTTTCATTATTTTGTCATTATACTTCTCCCCGGCTCTGGACTTAGGACATTCCTTTGGAACCTTATAGAAGCATGCTTACACACTTCATTCCACCTGCCCCATCTACATTTCCTGTGCAATCAAATAAGGCAGCTCAACATCTCCTGGGGAGTCTCGGTAAAAATAAGAAAGAAAGCGGGTGATTCCCATGGATAATTATTTTTACGATAAATCAGTAATTACTTCAGCGCCATGAAAGCTCTAGCACTGTTTCTGTTCTATTAATCATTCTGCTTATTCAGGTAGTAAGGATAGGTTTGACTTGGACTGTACAAATAAGTTTGTATTTATTTGCAGTTCTGTCATATTAAGTGAAACATTAAAGGACAGCATATAATAACTGGATTTTTGCCCCAAATAATTGCGCTTTGGAATCGTCTTCCTTTTTGGCCATCAACCTTTTCAGGATTTTGCAGTCCTCTTCCTCCATTTTTAGCTCCTTGTCTTGTGTCCCCAATGTAGCTTCAATATGTATCAGTGAGTGTTTTTTTTTTTTGGTGTGGTTCTCCATTTTTATGGATGTATTGATGCCTTCCTGTGGGTTTCTGATTAATGAGTTCAGAGTTGATCCCTTAATTTAATAACCTCCGCCATATTCGTATATTTAAATTGGTCCACCTATCCATTTGTCTCAGAGTAGGCTAAACCATCAAAAGGATCAGGGTTAAGCCTCATTCTCTTTAATATTTATCTTTAGCCATTATGACTCTGATTAAGTCATATGGGATCTCATTCGTGAATTACGCTGCTGATACCCAGATTATTATGTCCCTGGATCCAGAACGATAAAATGCACTCTTGCCTAAAAGAGATGGTAATCTGGCTGAAGCTGAATACTCTGAAATTTAACAGGAGCAAAACAAATTTTATTATCTGCATGCCTGCTAAAGTTCAGTAATCACTTCTAAGGAATTTCTGACCCAGGAATACCACTGAGAATATCAATACTGCCACAGTTCAAAATTTGGAGATTTTTGTGGAGAAAAACCTATCAATGGAAACTTATATCAATAAAACAGCAGCCACCTGCTATGGTCTGCTGAGAAATCTGAGACAGAGTATTCCAATACTCCCACGGCCAGCACGCCGGCTGGTGGTACAATGCTCGGTCCTAAGTAGAATCGAATATTGTAATACACTTCGTCTTGGAGTACCAGTTTACCGACTCGAAATGTTTATATAGGGTTCAGAGAATGACAGCAAAGCTTGCACTCAAAAGGTCCAGATTTGACTTTGACTCAAGTGCCTTAAAGGAGCTACACTGGCTTCCAGCTAAAGCAATAATTGCTGTTAAAGCAATGTACTTGCAGGTCAAGGCTGCCTAGCTCTGGAACAAATTGCTGCCATGCCTTAGGACTGATGGAAACCTCTCTAGTTTTAGGAGGAACTTAAAAACTTTGCTTTTGCCTAAGTAACAGCTATAAGTAGCATTATATGTGACCACACCCATGTATATTTTCGCAGGCAGTTTGCTAGCGCCATGATATCTGTGAGGTGAACGCTGCACTTTATAAATGCTTGCTAATAATGTTAATAATAATTTCTTTGACCAGCCTGCCCACCACTCCCACATAATAGATAGCTAACAACCTAAAGATGGTACACTTGACCTTATGGTTCAGGGACCAGTTTATCATGCTTACTTCCTGTCACCATCCTTCTGCAGAAGGAACAGTCCTTGCCTTTTTTAATAGATCTGTTTGGTGACTCAATGCCTTAGGACAAAGCAAAGTAAATGGAAGGACACTCCGACTGAATGCCATGTTTACATATTTACATGCATACAGTGGTTGCAGCCAATGTACAACACCCAAAAGCTACCCGTATCTACACTAAAGTAACATGACATTAGAACTCACCTCCTAAGGAGCATTGTGGGATTTACAACTAATTTGCATGTGGTCACATGCATAACAATAATGTGAAGGTCGTGGGCTACTGGTAGACACCCCAGATTGTAGACCCACAAATGAAGGATCTGAAAAAGGTTGTTATTTCATAAAATTGTCGCTATCAGAGGCAGGACTAAGTGGCGGTGAAGATGGTTGTTCTGTAAAAGAAACGAGCAGGCCTGGCTCTCTATTGAACAAAACCAGCATGAGAAATGAGGGCTATGGCCCTGTCAAAGAGGAATAAACATTAAAATCATTAGGAAATGTACATAGTGAATCTTCCAGACACAAGGAAATACGAATTGTTCAAATGCCAAATTTAGACCTACCAGATTGTCAAAGGGAGGAAGAAGACAGCAACTGTAGTGTCAGTGGATGGGGAACTGCAGTGCAGCAGCAGCCATATGAGCAGATCAGGGAATGGATGAGGACCAGGAAGCATGCAGAGGAGGTGCTCCAGAAGAGGGCTCAAGAAGAGGAAGGCAGAACACCAGAGCAGGTCCAGAGGTGGACAGAGTGGCCCAGCACAAAAGTAACAGCAACAGCAGCATACCTGACCAAGGGCTGATTTAGATATTGGCTGGTGGAGGTATGTCCATCTGTATGATGGAGTACTTTTCTCCCACCATACTGAGGGTCCTTTGTCTGCCAGATTTAGAGTTGTCAGCCAGCCCTGTGGACAACTCTAAACATTGGCAGAAATCTCCATCTCTGTGGTTCCTATCAATGTATTAAAAGTTTGACAAAGTTTACTAGACATCACACTTAACATATATATTTTTTTTTCAGTAACAAAATCCCAAAGCTTGATTTTGTTTTTGAAAAAAACACAAAAACAAATGAACCCCCCACACAACATAGAGGTTTTCTCCCATGGTGCGGGGAGCATTTGAACATTTCTACTACCTCTTCCCACCACGTATTTCGTGGCGGTAAGGAACAGTAAAAGCAGGCCATTCAACCACCCACTCTAATTTGGATCTGGGGTTCACATGGGCAAACCACTGATGGCCTTTATTCCATCAATTCATCATAGGAGAATGTCAGCAACATAGTCAGAGTAATTTCTGTCCCTGATATACTTAAGATCCGCCCACCTGCTAATCAGGTGGACAGACCTTCAGTGTGGCGGAAAAGATACTCTGTTAACATTGTGAGGGAATTATCTTCTCCGCCAAACTCTAAATCAGCCCCTCGTCATAAGGTAACCAAAGCATGACAGAGAATGATCACATATTTATGCTTGGAGCAGGAGGTTAAATACACAATACTGGTGTTACGTATGCAGTACAAAGATAACCAATAGATTGTGCAAGCCATGATGAAGGGAAATACACCCTTATCATTAAAAGCAGTGGGATGCACTGCAGAGGGCTCCTCTGTTTACAAACTGAATAAAAACATGCCAATACAAAGAGTACGGATGATTTATGGTTTGGGAATATCCCCCATAATAAACAGGCCATTTTGAGTTCAAATAGGTGCTGCATGGTATAGATTTGTACTGATGCTGTAAGAGGGGAAAATTATTTGAAATTAAAGTTGTCAAGGATTTGAGGAAATTTCACCGCACGGCAAACACTTACTCACTTTCAATACTGGAGTTTGCTCTGCAGAGAGTGTCACTTTCTGTTTTTTTTTTAACAGTGGGTGACTTGTCCCTCTTAGATCTGACAACCTTAGTGTGGTCATCCCCCAACTTTTTGCCTGCCTCCCTCCACTTTTCTGACACTGTTTTTACTGGTTTTAGTACTCTGCGCACTTTACCACTGCTAACGAGTGCTAACATGCATATGCTCTCTCCCTTAATCATGGTAACATTGGTTCATCCCAAATGGGCATATTTGATTTACTTGTAAGTCCCTAGTAAAGTACACTACATGTGCCCAGGGCCTGTAAATTGAATGCTACTAGTGGGCCTGCAGCACTGATTGTGCCAACCATATACATAGCCCCTTAACCTTGTCTTAGGTCTGTCATTGCAAGGCCTGTTTGTGCAGTTTCATTCCCACTTCGACTTGGCAAAAGTACTTGCCAACCCTTAAACTCCCCTTTTTCTACATATAAGTCACCCCTAAGATGGTCCCTAGGTACCACATAGGGGAGGGTGCTATGTAAGTAAAAGGCAGGACATGTGCATGTGTGTTTTATGTCTCCTGGTAGTGGAAAATGCCAAAATTCATTTTCCACTACTGTGAGGCCTGCTCCTTTCATAGGCTAGCATTAGGGATACCCTATATATGTTTGAGCGGTAGATTCTGATCAGAAAGGGGTAACCAGGTCATATTTAGTGTGGCCAGAATGGAAATAGAAAATCCTGCTTATTGGTGCGGTTGGATTTCATATTACTATTTTAGAAATGCCACTTTTAGAAGGTTAGAACTTCTCTGCACTTAAAATCCATCTGTGCCTAACAGTCTGTCTCCAATCAATGTCTGGGCTGGGCTGGTTAACAGCTTCCTTGTGCATTTCACCCAGACAACCACAAACACAGGATACTCTGTCACACCTGCACTCATCTGCATACTGAATGGGTCTTCCTGGAAGGGTGGAGGGCCTGACACTTACATTTCAAAGGCTAGTGACCTGCCCTCACACAATGGACTACCAAACGTCCTACTGGGTCCACGGCAGACAGACCTGCACTGAAAAGGGAATTGTGCACTTCAAAACCACTCTTTGAAGTCTCCCCCACTTCAAAGGCATTTGTGGGTATATAATTTGGGTCCCTGATCCCACCAACTCAGACACTTCTGGACCTGAACCTGCAACCTGTCAAGTGGAACTGCCTGGCAGCCCAAAGTACTCATCTGGACTGCTTTGCTGAAAAGGACTGCTGCCCTGCTGTCACCCTGCTGCTCTGCTGCCCTCTGACTTTGCTGAGAAGAGCTCTCCAAGGGCTTGGATTGAGCTTGCCTCCTGTTTCCTGAAGTCTCAGGGCCAAAAAGACTTCACCTCTTGAGAAAACACTTTGCGACCGATAAATCACCGCACAGCCGAGGCGGAACAACACAACCGAACTTCCTGACTGATGAATCGACCCAGAACCTGCCTTGCGGACAGAAATTAGACACACAGTCTACCGGATCGACGCACGGCAGAACCAGAACGACTCAACCCGACTTCTCAAGTGAAGAGTTGATACAGCGCCTGCCTTGCAACGGCAAATTCAATGCATCACCTACTGGATCGACGCAATGCCTGTGACTTCTTCCTGCATGCTCAGGATTTATCTACATAATCCCTGGGTGTCAAAAAGATCCCTGCATCGCAGTGAGGAACCAAGACTGTATGCTGGAAATTTACGCATTGCCCCTTACAGCATGAAAAGAAATGACACATTGTCTGTGCCGCATTAGAAAATCTGACGCACATCCTATTTTTCCACGCATCTCCTCCACTGCGGTCCCAGTGGTTGTTATTTCTGAAGCAAACCAGGTACTTTGTGAAACTAAGAGACAACTGTTGATTTCTAAGATTTAAGACTCTTTGTAATCCTGCAAAATTTATACCCTCAAGTTGTGCTTATCGAATATTTATCGTTTTGACCTTAATTCAACCAGATAAAAATCTTATATTTTTAAACCTGTGTGGTGTAACTCTGTGGTGTTTTCACTGTGTTACTGTATGATTTATTGCACAAATACTTTACACATCGCCTTCTAGGTCAATCCTGACTGTTCAGTGCCAAGCTACCAGAGGGTGGGCACAGGATAATTTGGAATGTGCATGACTTACCTCGACTAGGATTGTGGTCCCTATTTGGAAAAGGGTGTATACCTTTGGCAACTAGAGACCCCATTTCTAACAGTCCCCTTGCTAACCTGCTGGTGGGCATTTCCCCACCTACAGCTGCAGTACTATTTAATAAGGCACTCCATGCAGGCGACAAAATATCTGTTGGCAGACAAAACCCGGCACAAACTTGTAATCTCTTTGCCAAGCCTGGATGAAATGCACCATTATAGATCACACTGCATCAATACCCACACACAAAATATATATGTCTCTAGGAACCCGGGAAGGGCCAGAACACAAGCAACAACTTTTGAAGATGGAATTTGTTAACATGTCTGCTGCTCAAATTGCTCGGAAATTGCTGCTTTAAGAAGAATTTTCAGACTGCAACAAGCATCATGAAATGTCTACATTACAAATGGGGTCTTTGGTTGGCAGTCAGGTTACCCCCTGTCAAAGCAAGGACCCTCACTCTAGTCAGAGTAAGGAGAATCACCCTCAGTTAACCTCCGCTCACCCCCTTGGTAGCTTGGCACGAGCAGGCAGGCTTAACTTCGGTAGCAATGTGTAAAGTATTTGTACCAACACACGCAGTAACTCAGTCAAAACACTAAAATATGACACAACATAGGTTTAGAGAAATAGGTAATATGTATCTAAATAAAACAAGACCAAAACACCAAAAATCCAACATACACAAGTCAGGTTATGATTTTTTTAAGAATAAGAGTCTTAAATCCTTTTGAAAACAGTGAGAACACTGTTAGTGTGAAAAAGTACCTGGGTTGTGTAAAAATAACATCGCACGGGTGAGTGTGCATCGGAAAAGGCCAGCGATGCGCCGATTTCTCACTCACAAGCGAGACCGTGTGTTGTTCCTCCTCCGGTCGGGTCGGTGTGCAGCGTTTTTCCTCTCCACGAGAGAGCGATGCGTTGATCCAGACAGGCACCTAGGGTCCGGGAGGCTTTGCATCGATTTTCCACTCCTAGCGATGTTGCATAGAAATCTAGACGCACGGTGTCAAGAAACCACGCTGCGTGGAGCTTGCGTCGTTAACAGCAGCCCGTGCGGGTGTTACGTGTCGTTTCCCCAGCCAAGTTGCATCGATCTCCCGGCCGCGTTGCAGGTGGAGCATTGGTTTAAGCTGGGAGGCCGGCAGCGCGTCGTTTTTCAGCCGCAAGGCGGGTGGTGCGTTGAAAGTTTCCCCGCACGGCGGTCTTTGCGTGGATTTCTGTCCTTTTCCACCAGCTGCACCTCTCAAGGGCCCAGAGACAGGTTAGGGCACCACTTGGAAGGCAAGACTCGCAGCAGAAAGCCCAAGTGCTGGCAGAGAGAAGTCTTTGCTTTCCCTGAGACTTCAACAACAGGAGGCAAGCTCAATTTCAAGCCTTCGGAGATTCTTCACCAGTGGGAAGTCACACAAAAGTCAATCTTTGTCCTCTCCCAGGTAGAGGCAGCTACTGCAGGCCAACCCAGCAAAGCACAGTCACAGGCAAAGGGTCAATACTCCTCCTCCAGCTTCTCCAGCTTTTCTCCTTGGCAGAGGTTCCTCTTGGTTTCTGAAATATTCTAATTTCCAGGGGTTTGGGTGCTCTTCTTATATCCATTTCTGCCTTGAAGTAGGCCTACTTCAAAGAGAAGTCTCTATTGTTTTCAGGATCCTGCCTTGCCCAGGCCAGGCCCCAGACACACACCAGGGGGTTGGAGACTGCATTGTGTGAGAGCAGGCACAGCCCTTTCCGGTGTAAGTGACCACTCCTCCCCTGCCCTCAGCCCAAATGGCCCATCAGGATATGCAGGCTACACCCCAGCTCCCTTTGTGTCATTGTCTAGAGGAGAGGTGCAAACAGCCCAACTGTCAAACTGACCCAGACAGGGAGTCCACAAACAAGCAGAGTCACAGATTGGTTTAAGCAAGAAAATGCCTACTTTCTAAAAGTGGCATTTTCAAACAGACAATCTAAAAACCAACTTCACAAAAATATGTATTTTTAAATTGTGAGTTCGGAGACCCCAACCTCGATGTCTATCTGCTCCCAAAGGAGATTACACTTTAATCACATTGAAAGGAAACCCCCATGTTAACCTATGAGAGAGATAGACCTTGCAGCAGTGAAAACCAAATTTGGCACTATTTCACTGTCAGGACATATACAACACATTAGGATATGGCCTACCTTTAACACAGACTGCAGCCTGCCCATGGGGCTACCTAGGGCCTACCTTAGGGGTGTCTTACGTGTAAGAAAAGGGAAGGTTTAGGCCTGGCAAGTGGGTCACTTGCCAAGTCTAATTGGTAGTTAAAAACTGCCCTCACAGACACTGCAGTGGCAAGTCTGAGCCATGTTTACAGGGCTACTAAGGTGGGTGGCACAGCCAGGGCTACAGGCCCACTAGTAGCATTCGATTAACAGGCCCTCGGCACTTCTAGTGCACTTTACTAGGGATTTACTAGTAAATCAAATATGTCAATCATGGTTAAGCCAATGTACACATATAATTTATACAGGGAACACTTACACTTAGCACTGGCCAGCAGTGGTAAAGTGGCCAGAGCAAACAAAACAGCAAAAACAGAGCATAGCACACAGAAAACAACCTGGGAAGTAGAGGCAAAAAGTTAGGGGAGACCAAACCAATAATGCCAAGTCTAACAGTCTGGAGTAACCTTAAGGACAATATTGAAGGAGATGTAGGGAGTATGAAAACACACATTGATAGAAATCTCCACAGAACTAAGTGGATTAGAGAGGACATGCCATTATTTAATGCGTACTCGGAACCAGCAGAGAGACGATTAACTGCAATCAAAGAATAACTAGTAAAGTAACATGACTGGCAGCTATGGCATATGGAATGTAAACTCACTGATCTAGAAGATAATTTCCAAAGGAATAATATAAGGATGTATGAAGAGTCAGAGAAAGAGGCTTTTATTCCATTTCTGTTAGATCTACTACATGTCTTATTGAACATCCAGTATGACAAATTCCTAAAACGTCAGGGATACATAGGTCTCAGGCTTGGATCACAAAAAGATCCTCGCCATATTATCTCATTCCTTGTATAACATCAACAAGCAGGAATGATTCTGAATCCAACTTAAAATAATAAAGAGCATTTTCCTTCAAATGGAAAGACCAAATTGATCTCATCAGATTACTCATCAGAAACCAACCTGATAAGGAATAAGTTTGTTGGACTTTGGCCACACATCAGGAAATGGAGCATAAAAATGGACTGTTGGAATTGGCAACAATGATCATTACTATGCACTCCAAAATGAAGACATGTACAGCCTCAAATGAACTAGAAGGTTTAATTGAATACCTTGAGCCAGATAATACAGAAATGATAGCAACTCGATGATGGGAACATATAGATCTATTTTGTAAATGACAAGACATTTGCAGTCACAGAGACACCCCCAACCACATGTTTTCTAGGAGGGAGAAGGTCTGACAAAGATGGACTAAACAAGATGAGAGCCAGCAAAACACCCTTCCTGCCACACTGCCCTAGCACCAGATCCTCCTGGTTTCTTGAAGGGCACTGGAGGGTCAGATGATTTGAAAACCACTCCACAGAAGTCCTAGGGGAACCACACAGGTCTATTCCCCAAACTGTTCCTCAAGGCTCACTATGGTGTCAGTGAACTGACCCTGAAATGACCCATCCTAGTCCTGGAGGTCAGCTGGAGTTAAAGTCTTTCAGTCCATCTTGCAGGGCATCAGGTGGCTTCTACTTCCAGCTGGGCATCATTGACACTCCCAGTCCCAGTGTCTTCACAGCTGCCTATTCCTTGTGTAGGGGCTTTTGAGTAGGACCTTATAATTCTTAGAGGGCAGGCATCCCTGGCCAATCCTATAATGCCACTTTATCCTTGCACCGTGTTTTAACCCTACTGCACAGCATTCTGGTACATACCAGTATGGTGACTTCAGGTTGTCTGTGGAAAAACCTCCCCTGAGAGCCTCATCTCTGCTCCTTGATGACACCAATTTCTGATCCCTTCCCATCAAAGCTTAAAGAGCAAGCCACTCCTTCGTTGGCTCCATAGGGCTTGCCCTTCTCCTTTATTTCAGTGGGCTGGTCTTCCCCAGTCCAGGTACAGTGTGACAAACTAATTAAAAGATGCAAATTTCTTCCCCATCCCTTCTATTCACAGGAACTGGGTCAGGCACTATCAATTACTATATTGTGTGGGGAAGCCTTTGATTCCTATGCTGGGGAGCATTTGACTTGGCCCAGTAAGAGGGACAACGTGTGGAATCTGATTCTGAGCTGAGCCATCAAACTATGACAAATCATAAAGTGCTATAAGGTGTATATGTGGGATGTTGGGGACTATATACTCACTCTTGGGGTGCATTTTTGTTTACGCAGATTGGTACCTTGCTGGACCCCAGATGCCTAAGTGGAACACAACTATACTTTAGGGATGATTTGGCCTATAATGTACCAACAGAGTAAGCATCACCGACCTTTAATAAGCAGACCTACACTATGAATGCCGACTCGAAATATAAGGCCTAACCCAGATCAGCTCTGAAAACCTCTCCCGCTTTAGGCTTCCTGTGCGCAGATACTAGGCCGCTCAGGACTGTAGTCTCCCATGCTCAGCCCGCTTTGTGGCACACACATATGGGCAAGTGTTCATGTGTACATACCAGTCCAGTGTCTATTACCCTAATTGTGCAGCAGTAGCCTTATCTTCAAAGGTAGTCACTGGTGGTTAGCATGCTCAATCCATTTACCATGAATTTACTTTGAGTGAGACTCCTGTAGTGAGTCTCTCCCATAGTAAAAGTCCAAAAACTGGGTAGTCAAAGTGAAAAATCCCAGGAATCTAAATTGGTGTAACCCATTTGCTATAATTGTTCTTATCATGGTTCAGAAGTAGGAAGAATCTTTCTGAGCATATGACACCATTAACAGGGACTACTCTCTCAATTAAATCTTCATGATAGCAAGCGACTCATATGAGATGGGGCTGCCATTCAAAATGATGGCTAAGACTCGGATATTCTCTCGTGAGATTTTGCCTGCAAGTCTCCTTCTCAAAACATCTTGTGTGTGGCTTTCAAGTAGAAAAAAAGATGTAGCGCACGCTCCTACCTTTTTCCAAGGAATAACAAAGAAGCTACTGGTAAAGTTGTTAAAAAAAAGAGGACATTGTAGTAAATGGGTTTGCAAAACGGCGCTCTTCTAGAATTAGCCTTCATGTATAATGTGTTTTTAATCAAGAAATTCATGTTGAATAGGGTCATTGAACATTCCGTTTACAGTGTTTGCTTTGAAATCTGGGCACATGACTTGCTTGAGTGTTGATCTTACAGTATAGCTTTTTACACTGAAATAAGAAATGGAGATGGAAGTGTTGGAAACCACAGATCTTGTTGCCATGTTTAGGAGCATGATGGACTTGTTCAAACAATATAAAGAACAGGCCATGAGTGAAGACGTTTCACAACATTGAATGGGGGTAACTTTTTAAAACTCAATAGAGAGTGGATCTTAGCAAGAAGTTTACATAAAAGGTCAAGCGGCTGCATAATAGCACAAGCCAACTATGCAGGTTTCTAATTCAGAATATGTGCCATTACAACCCATGAGAACTGCCCGCTGTTTCCTTTGTTTCTCCTCCCAGCACTGGAACATCTTTCTCTGTAGCCATCCGCTTATTAGCCAATGCAATAGGAATAAATACTCCAGCTAGAAAGTTAAAATGCATCTAATACTCAGGCAAAATACTTCTAAAATGGCCAGATTCCTTCTGGCATTTATGTCATTAATCCAGTCTGTTAGAAATTGGGCTGCCAGTTGAGGGAGGAGTGTTAACCCTTTTCAAACAACAGTCACAGTCCTGTTCAGTATGAAGCTCAAAAGTCACTAAATTACCTTGTGCTTAACCATCTAGTAGCTTGGCACAAAAGCAGTCAGACTTACCATAGAGACACTCTGTTAAGTATTTATGTACACACTAACAGGAATAGAGTGAAAATAAACACAAAACAAGAAAAATGCCACACCAATGCAGAGCAATAGAATAACTTTGAAAATTATTTGACTACAAGAATGACACAAATCTAGTCAGTAGAACCGAAGCTATCAATTGTTAAGATTTTCAGTGAAAAAGGTGCCTAAAAGATAAGAGTGCTAACCACAGGCATCCAGTCATGCAAGGCCAGGGCAATGGAAAGCAGTCAGCCATAAAAATAAGGGCACCAATCTCCTGTCTGCATACATGAATCCCATACGGGATAAGAGGGGTAACCTATAACTTCTCCACACTCTTTTACCTTCAGACAAATAGGCTTGTTAGAAATATCAACAAGACCCTCAAAGGCATGAATAATGGCCTACCTGAGGCCATGAGGTGGAAGTGGATTTTCCTCCTACCATGCCTGCTTTTTATGTACAGGGACATGCACAGAACCCATTTGATCTCCTCTATGGCCACCCCGTTAGGGGACTTTCAGTTTGGTAAAGGAGAAATGGGTGCAACACTCAAGGAGCTCCTCCAGGATGAGCGAGCTACATGCTGGCTCTGAGAAACCAGATGCAGGGCTTCTGCAAGAAGACCTTTGCAAATCTGGAGGCCAGCCAGGAGGCAATAAGGCTCTGGCATGACCAGACAGCCATTCTAGTTGCGTTTCTGCCTGACCAAAAGGTATGAGTGATGGAGCCAGTGGTGTCCAGAGCCCTTCAAGGCCACTGATCAGGGCCGTATGAGCTGAAAACAGAAAAAGGAGGATGTTATCTGCTTGGTGGGTCTCAAGATCCCCAGGAATCTCTTAAGACTGTTTCATAATAATTGCCTCAAATCCCATTGATCGTGCAGGTTGAGAAATTAGTGAGGATTTGGGGTGATTTCTTGGAGAAGGAGATTATGAGCTGGTGTCATCAGTGTAGGATAAGACATTGTTTCTATGAGCACCGATGATGCTAGCGAGAGGGATGAGGCTAAACGATGAACCTTGTGGGACTCTGCAATTGAATTTGAAGGTCTTTGAGCAGAAAGGGGCCAAGCAGGCTGATTGGGTGCATCCAGTCAAGAAGGAGAGAATTTTGCTGAGTCCAGGTCCCTGGATGCCATAGTTGCTGGAGGAGCATGGCGTGGGAGCCGATGTTGAAAGCCGCAGAAGCGTCCAAAAGGATACATACTGTAGTGTTACCTCTGTTCAAAATAATTTGGATGTGTCTGTTATAGCAATGACTCCTGGACCTGCGGAGGACATCAAGAATGCCTGTGTGTAACAGGCCTATATAGCCATGCATCTTTTTCACACACCACTGCCTCAGCACAACAACAGCCTCCAATACTCCATTTCTAATTTCAACACCTTTATCACCTACAGTACAGACAGTTTACCTTACCTCAAACCCATCATAGCCACAAAAACCAAACCACAAGCAAGCTGGTATATAGAAGTGCTCAGGATGACCAAACTTCACTGCAAGCAACTGGAGACAAAACCAGGACAACACCAAGAGGAGCACCTACAAAGCCATTCTCAGGCGCTGCTCTCAACAGATCAGAAGTTCCAAATGCTCTGCACTCTCTGACCACATCAAAGGTATCAACAAGAACACACTTGCAGAAACATCTGAGCCCTCATTACCAGCAAACTGGGCTACAATATTGCCCTTTATGCTGAAATCAACGCTCAAGTGACCTGAAGACTTCAGACTACATAGATCTCAGTTGTCAAGCCCACCCTTAACCTCCCATCCGGCACTCATATCACCCTGCACCTAAAAAAGCTCCACCAGCTCCCTATCCACAAACAAGCACTCTTTAAACTTCTCACGCACAAATGCAAATCCTTACACAACATTAGTCCTGCATACCTCAACATCTGCATCAAATTCCACAAACCACACAGGCACATCCACTCAGCCAGACTTCTACACACACACATCCCATGTATACACAGAACCAGAACCGGTGGTCATGCTTTTCCTACCTCACTCTCAAAGGCTGGAACAACCTGCCCCTGCAGATCAGAGCCACCTCCTGACTCCCGAATTCCCAAAAAAACTGAAGACTTGGCTCATCATCTAGGGAAGCCCTAAGGCCTGCCAAGGTTGCTCTGGCAGTCAGCACCAGGATACCTACTGGGTGAGTCACATGCTCTACCAATACACACATACTCATGACAGTATATAAGACCTGACCCTTATGCCCAAATACAGAAGTAAAGTAAACAGAGAAAAACAAACAAAACGATTCTGTGGGACTCCTTTGTTATTCAGTCAATATAACTCTGTCTCTTGACACAAACAGCGATTTATACCATGTATTCTCCAAAATAGGTATAGTTTGTCATATATCAACCAATCTTAGTGTAAATGGCGCAGTGATGTGCAAAATGAACAGTGATGCATTTGTACAAGTGGGATGTCTCAAAGTTTCATGAAAAAGAACAGTTATGTATGTATTCACTGACTACTCTCTTCAACCGATTGAATAACAGACAGTCCCACTTAAAATTGTCAACATTTCAACGCTACTCGCAACTTTCACGGGTCTTTTGAGGACAACAATGTTTGGCACAGCACCACCAAGCAGTGTACATTGTTGGTGAGCTGAAGTGGTCAATAATAGTTGTCCTCTGGATCCCAACTGTTTGGTTAGCACTGCTTCTGCAATTCAGATGGAGACTTGTCGCTTTCTCTGTGGCTCTGTCTCACCAACAATTTCAGCTTGGGTGTCTGAGTGCTTGGATGGCTGGTCGAGTGAATGACCGAGCACACAAGTGATGCATGGATGCCTGACTATGTTGGTGAGCCGCAGTAGGAGGATTGACCACCCTCCTGCCAATAAGAGGACCTCGCCAATTGATGCAATCCGGGCATATGCCATTCATGTACTCATTCATCATCATATCCAATAATCAGTGTATGAACTTATTGCTTTTTAACTCCGTCTTACATTAACACACACTCGCCAATTCATCCATCTAGTCATTCATTCATGTATTTACTCATCCATTAATCTCTGCATGTATTCAATCATCCTCTCATGCAACTGCTTACCTATGTATCCATCCATATGCACAGTCACTTGCACATTAATGCATCCAGTCACTCATCTATCCAATGATTAATCTATTGTTTGACTCATCCTTGCATACACACACTCACCAGTTTGCACAGCTACACACAGAAAACCGCCAAAAGGTCATACCTATTGGCTTTGCCAATGCTAATGTTTTTTAACTGGTGAGACAAAGTGGAACAAGTCTATTGGTTGTATCTTCTGCCTTCTGCCGAAAAGATAGGACATTAGTTCAAATACATTATTTTCTGCAATCTAAGTGACTCCCTATGTGTCTCTGAAAATGTATTGAGAGCACAAAATAGGATTTTTAACTCTTACTGGCATATTATAATGATATGCAAAGTTGAACATAATGAAGAATACAATGGCCTGAACCATGGCATAGCTTTCACTAACACTGAGGTTGACTTGTCGGTTTCAAAGTACATGTAATATAGAAATGTCATGAGACTTCGTGATTTTCCATAGCCAGTCAAATTGCATCTTTATTAAGTAATTACATATCCCGAATTTGCAGTGTAAATGTAAAATATTGTAATATGTGATGTCTGTGTATTTTGCTGACAGTTTTCTAGTGGAGTATGTTTCTTTAAACAACCACATCACCGTAGCAGTGCAGCCTGGCCATATTTAATTCACATAGCAGTTGTGCTGAGTTGTACCCCTGCTGTCTGGGCTCTGTCCAACTTGTCAGGAGTCTCCAGGAAAAGAATTCTGTCAGATTTTTCATCTTCTGCTTTTCAAAGAGCGTTTCATATTGAGCCAAAAGAAGAATTCATCAGATCTAGCAATTTGAAACACTTCAAGGAAATAACAGTGTGTCAGTGAATCTTTCAAAATGATTGAATGATCCAATATGGTCGATAAGGGCTGAAAGAAAGTGAGTTTAGGTTTTAATCTAATACAATCATTACTGATATACTATGTTTGCATTACAGCTCAAAGTTTTTGCGCTTTGATTAAAAGGGTAGAAATGTGAGCCCTAAGAAATAACATCATGTACCAACTAAATATGTGTTTTTCATCATTCAAGTGTCATACGTAATAGCACATAAAAAGGAGTTACATCTCATATGGGATATAAGCAAAGCCTGACATAATCATCAGTGGCAGGAAAGGGGGGTACATAGTTGTTTGCTCTGAACTGGTCGGTTGAAAAAGTGTTAGATTTCCTTTGACCCAAAAAATATATGATGAATTGTATTATTATATATCACAATGTATGGATTTGATTTAGGTCTGGAAACACTTTTTGTTTTTAATACACCCGAGTTACGATTCGTTAATGAAATTATTTAGCAGGTGCACAACTTCAAAGTAGACTTGAGCTGCTTGAACTCTCTAGCCCAGGGTTCTGCAAAGTCGGTCCTGGAGAGCTGAGTCCATGCCAGATTTTTAGCATATCCACATTTAGAAAAATGTAGATTTCTGAAACATCTTTTTTTCTAAATGTGGATATGCTAAAAACCTGGCATGGACCAGGCTCTCCAGGACCTACTTTGCAGAACCCTGCTCTAGCCAAAAGCCTTTGGAAATAACCTCACTCCTATTCCACTTTCTCATCCTGTTTATTGGGCACACTTAGGCCCATATTTATACTTGGTTTGCGGTGAATTAGCATCATTTTTTTATGCTAATTCACCGCAAACCTAACTCCATATTTATACTTTGGCACAAGACTTGTCTAGCACCAAAGTTATGGAGTTTATGTCATTTTTTGGACATGAAAACCTACCTTGGTCAATGAGATGCTAGGTAGGCGTTCCCGTGCAGAAAACGACGATATGGCCTTAGCACCATATTTATCCCCCAGTGCTAAAATCTAGCACAGGAGATGCGGGCCTTACATATTTAATGCCTGGGTCAGGGCTGGCATTAGCGGACCTGTGGGCCTTTTTTCATGGTCAGAAACCATGGAAAGAGGCCACAGGTGCCCGTCCCTGGTCCTATTGACACCCTCAACCACCCCCACCTCCACCAGGAAGACACCGAAGGATGGGAGACCCCATCCCAGGTAAGTAGAGGTAGGTATGGGTAAGTATTTCTTTTAATTTATTTAATTGCCATACGGGGGCCTAACTTGAGAGTAAGTACAGAACCCATGTTTGTACACATTTCATCATTTCTATGGATTCAACGCTTCATTAACGCCGCTCGTTTGGTGTGGTTTTACTACATCATATTATAAGGTAATCCATATCAATCCCATTGCCAACTGCAAGAGGCTGGTGGCAACTGCATGAGTAGAAGGTACAAGAAGGCACAGTTCCTTGTGCCCACCAAAAGTAGGCTATAGAGACCCAGGCGGTAATAACAGGTGCAGAAACTCTGCAGTGCAACTGACATTAGCGTTTGGTATTCTGTTGTTGCTTCTAGTACCTGACTTTGGGCAGGGGCGTTGTAAACCCACTACTTCAGCAGCTACAGCTGGGGTGTGATCTTTAAAGCATTTGTAAAGCATGGCTACTCACTCGTGAGGGTCTCAAGGCAGGCACTGGAGGGTAGGGGAGAGGCCTCATCCGAAGATGAGGTTCTTCCTGAAGATGGTGAGCGATGGGCTTTGTCTGAGGTGCAGGGGGAGGTTGTTCCACTTCACTGCAGTATAGGTAAAAGATCGTCCTCCAGCGGTGGTTTTGTGGATGCAAGGGATGGTGGCCAGGGTCATCTGGGCAGAGCGGAGGCACCTGCGGGGTTGTGGAAGGAGACACAGTGGTTTGGTATCTCAAATATTAACACTCAGAGAATGAAAAATGGGGTAATGGGAAAGGGAAAGAATGATGAAAGGATGGAAGGGAGGAAAGGTGAAAGTTAGGAAGGGTGAAAGAAAAGTAGGAAAGTTAATGGGAATGACTGAAGAATGAAGAAAGGGATAGGTGGATGAAAGAATGTGTTAATAGACAGGTAGATGGAAGGGTGAAAAGACAGAGTGGATAAAAATCCGGACCAGTGGATGGATGGATGGTAGTGTAAATTGAAGTCTGCATGGATGGGCGGATGTAGAAAAAGAATCAATTAATGGATGAAAGGCTTTTGTTGATGGATGGACAAGTCAAAAGATGGATGGATGGATGTATGCATGCATAGGTGATGGATTTGTCAACAGATGGATGGATGGATGGTGAAAGAATAAATGATGGAGAGAAGAATGGATGGAAGAGACAATGTAAGGAAGAAATGGTGGATATCAACCAGATGAAGGCTTGAATGGAGAGATGCTACAATTGAAGGGACAAGGGGGCACTTCTAGGGAGGGTTAGGCCCACTTGTTTCACTTTTCCTGGTGCCATCAGAGCTTTAGTTCAAAGAGGGGAACATTTTTATTTTCTGGCTACTACCCTTATTATGGGTAATTTTGTCTGGTAATAGGGGATAAGGAAAACTGTTTTCCACCCCTTCGACCTGTGTTATTGCTGTTTGCACACTGCTTTGATCTGGGAATGACAATTAGCGTCAAACTGGTAGTAGCCCAGTAAAAACAAAAACAAATGCGATTTTTGCCTAACTGTCTGGGCCTGATTACGATTCGAGTGGAGGGGAGTTCCCATGTGAAATTTTGATCCACCTGATCACAAATCCACAGTGCTTTCTCAGCTGGCTATGCTTGATAGTAGAACACCAGACCAGATTTTTTACCAGGCAAAAACTCAAGCCAAAAAAAACACACTTGAGGCTTTGTCTGAAACAGCCTCCAAGTCCATGTCCCCGTCCCTGTCTGATCTCATTCTGCAGCAAATGGAAGCATGCAGTGCTGTTCCTTGAAGGGCACTTTTTAGGCTGAGCATAGCAGCGCGCAAGCGCCGCTTTTCAGATGTCTTGATATCTATGTGGGCTTTTAACCATGCCCTCCTCAGGCCCATCACTTTCACTCGTTCGTGGGCTTGCCTTTCAAAAATCTTTTGTAATCATTGGTAAATGCTTTACGTTTGCCCTCCTTGGGGCGGTTTCGTCGCCACCTTGGGGACTGACCCTGTTACATGGATAATTGCACATATGCTGATATGTTTGACTGCGAACAAACTTCTTTTTCCTTTTGTGTGTCTCCTTCATGCTCATGGCGCCTGTGGCACTTTGAATCAGCTAGCTTTTGTCTACTGTTTTACTTTCCATTCATCCTTTTGTGTGTCTCCTCCATGTTCACGGAGGCCGTGGTGCTTTCAATCGATTTGCTTATGCCAACTATTTTAGTTTTCATTCATCCTTTTGTGTGTCTCTTTTGCGCTCACACTCATGGCGGTCGTGGCGCTTTGAATCGGCTCGCTCATGTCAACTGTTTTAGTTTTTATTCATCCTTTTGTGAGTCTCCTTCATGCTCAAACTCATGGGGGCCGTGGTGCTTTGGATCGACTCGCTTATGTCAACTGTTTTACTTTTCATTCATCTTTTTGTATGTCTCCTTCGTGCTCATGCTCATGGTGGCTGTGGTGCTTTGAATCGGCTTGCTTATGTCAACTGTTTTACGTTTCATTTTTTTTCCCCTTTGTGTGTCTCCTTTGCAATCACGTTCATGGGGGCCATGGCACTTTGAATTGGCTTGCTTATGTCAACTGTTTTACTTTTAATTTTTTCTTTTGTGTGTCTTCTTCGCACTCATGGCAGCCATGGCCCTTTGATTGAATCAGCATGCTTATGTCAACTGTTTTACTTTTCATTTTTCCTTCAGCTTGTCTTCTTCGAGCTCACGCTCATTGGAAGCTGTGACGCTTTGAATCGGCTCACTTATGTCAACAGTTTTACTTTTTTTTTTACACAGCAAATAAATGAAATTTCAGGAGTGAATCATAAACTGCTGCCATTAATATGTGTATATTTCAGCAAAGAAGCATTGCTTCCCTATCAAGAAATGTTTATTGCGGAGAACAGGGCGGCTGCTTACGGAGCAGCGCACTGAAGCACCTGCCGGCTCCTTGGCGTCAGCACGCTGGACGGCGTCTCCGGCGATTTTGTGGCGGTTGTTCAGCTCCCGTGAATGGGAGCACCGCTGCAGCATGGCGGGAACCTCAGTGGGGTTCCTGGCACCTCCCTTGGGCTGTGTTGGCTCAGGGCAAGGCTTGAGCTCGGACGCTCTAAACGACTTGCTGCCCGACTTCCCTTTCGGGTTAAGGCTGGCAGAGTCAGCACTGAAGCTGACAGGCTGCCGTTTGAAGGCAGAGAAGTTCCAAGCTTGAAACGACAGGAAGGAGGTGTAGCAGCAGTACGATTATTCGCTTTTTCCCAAGCAAAGCAGCACTCCAAGATAAGGTAGGAGGCGGTGGGAACGAGGGGAGCCAGCCTGGCATTGTTCATTGTAAGTTGGACCCTATGAGGTGCCATAACCCTCCTGATAGGCAAAGTTTGCCACGGGTTAAACCTGAAATTGGGGAAGGAAGCGGAAAGGGTGGGTTAAAACCTCCAAAAATATTAAAATCAGGAAGAAAAATGCAAATTCTAAGTTGACTCCATCGGTGAAAACTTTTCTTAAAGTTAAGTCCCCAGATAAGTTGGTTATTATGGAAGTTGGGATGAATGGTAGTGTTCCAAAGGCATTGGCGATGGAGGCCGAGGGGGAAGGTGGCTGTCAAGGTGGGAGACATTCTCATGATATGCAACAACAATCTTTGATGGCGCCCCAAGGGACTTTGGTTTGCCAGAAGAAGGTTGGAGAAGCTGTGGTTAGTGAAGAGATAGTCCCTGAATCTGAATTTCTGTTGGTTGCGACACCATTGGGTAGTGGGGCCCCTGTTTCCCCCCCTCTGACCTCCATTTCTGGCTCAGTAGTATTTGGTAGCAGCCCAGTTTCCCCTATTAAGATAGTGTTCTCAACTTTATCGAAGGATATGAAAAATGGTTTTGCTATCTCTGAGAATAATCAAGGAGAAATAAGGGAGGCCTGCGGAGCCCTGGAATTTTTTTTTGACCTTTTGGTATTAAGAACACAAGCACTGGAGGAGGCGGAGGGAGAAATGAAAGTGGAAATCAGAGATCATAAAAGAGAAATCGATATGTTAAAGGGAAGTGATCAGTCCTTACAGAACAAGCTGGAACAGCTGGAAAAAAATTCTAGGAGGAACAATTTGAGAGTGCTGAATGTTCCGGAGGGTGTGGAAGGTGAAAATGTAAAAATGTTTTTGAGTTCTCTTCTAAAAGGTTTGCTTTCATTGGAAGAGTCTCCGGAAGAAATAGCAAGGGGTATCCAGCGGATTCATAGGGACCCTCTAAAGAAGAGGCCAGATAGGCTCAAACCTCGGAAGATTTTGATAAACTTCCAAACGTATTCTTTGAAAGAGAAAATCCTGACCTTGGCACTTAGACAGAAAACTTTAAAGGGGGATCATTTTACGTTTGAGGTCAGGTCTGATTTGTCCAATGCAGCTATAAATAGGCAGTGGGAGCTGGGGAGGTGGATGGAAGATTTTCGGAAACAAGGCGCCTCGGTTCAGAAGAAATTCCCGGCAACCCTTAAGATTATGTATAATAATAAAATGTATAATATAAGAGAGGTGAAAGCAGCGGATGAGCTGCTGGAGACTATTAAAGATGGAGGTATTGAGAAATAATTTGTGCCCGCCGAGTGATGGCCAATTGGTGCTTCAAAATTGGGTCATAGACCCGAACAAAGGGAGTGTTCTCCTGGGGGGGTTGGGGAGGGCACGAGTTTGGGGGGAGGTGAGGGGAGCACAGGGTGGGGAGCAGATGGGTAAAATATTGGGGAAAAAAAGTCCTGTATACCTCAGCTCATTAGACAAATCGTAAGGGATGGATAAGACGGGGGCAGCCCAAGGTGTCACCTTCATTGGTGTTGTGTGTGGAGGAAAATACTTGTTGACCTTTCTATACACTCCTGGGTGTGCATTGAATCTGGGATTGTTGGTTGTTCTTCCCAACCCACCCTCAAAGACCGCCATGTGATTGGGAATAGGGTACCTAGGACTGTAGCAACCAGTATGTTACACATACTTGTGACCTTTTGCAACTTTGTTTAGAACCTAGTGTACACATTCGGTTATGGCACATGAGTTCAATATTTGCAAACAACAATTTACAAATGGCATTGAGTGAGGGTTGTGATAGTTATCACATAGAGTGACATATGTAGTGAAGTCAGTATGCGGAAGAGGTTCAGCCATAATGTCAGCTGCATTAGCCATTATTTGGATGAGAAGTTTAGGCAGATGTCACCCATCATGTAGAGACATGGATATGCTAGGTGTGAGATGGCCTTTTGTATGCAGGCTTCACATGTACTTCCTCTGAGACTTTCAATGAACTATGTTGTGACAATCGCTGTAACAAATACAGTACAAGTAATGTGCAATTGACCCATTGTGCTATTCCACCCAATGCATTTCCTATGGTAAATAGTTGCCATATCTCTTCACAGCTGCAAACATGAGTGCCGCAGAGAGACACCAGTTTGAACAGCGTGCAATGCGATACCGGCACATCCTGCAGGTGCAGTCGGGGTTCAGGACGATGGCCGCAAATACCAAGCCGATCGGGCCTCCGGGGCATGGTGGGCCTCACCACAGGGTGGCCCTACATTGCCCACAACAGCCACCACATCCACCAGGTCTCCCCAAGTGGCCCCAGCAACGGCGGGGACAGTTGACCCTGCCTCGTCAGCACGACCTGGACCCAGCCATTTCCAACACGCAGGACAGTCCAGTGGGCATACAACTACTGCCACACCGTCCACCTCGGCCAGCACACAGACTGCAGCAGCCCCTCCTGTAGATCCAGCGGCATTCCTGGCATTAAGCCATAAAATGGACAAAGTTATTTCAAAGGTGGACAAGCTAAGCCAGGATATGGCATATATTAAGAAAAGGGTTCGGTCCATCAGGCGGACCCTACGGAGGGCCAACCTCTAGGACTTTTTGCATGTTTTACATTTACCCCTCCCCTCTCTCCTCTTTCCTTTTTGTACTGATAGCTGGGTTTTGGGGATTAGTGTTAGGTTAGTGTAGGTTGTTAGCTTAGTTAGTGTTAGGGAGGAGGGTGGGGGGTCCTTATTCTTTCTATTTTTCTTTTTTGTGTGGGTGGGTGGGGGTCAATGTTGGGATTCCTGTTTGTTTTTAAAAAAAACAAAAATATAAAAAAAAATATAAAAAATTAAAAAAAAAAACACCAAAAAAATATATGATTGTTTAGGATAGTATAGTATGTGTGTAGGTTAGTATGTGTTGTCCTGCATGTGTCCTGTCTCATAATGGTGGGTGGGGGGTTGATGTTTAGATCGATTCGTTATATGTGTAGAGTAAGTTTAGCTTAGGTTAGTTAGGGACAGTTGTGGGTTAGGAGTAGTCAGGTTAGATTAGTGTAGGTATGACTTTTCCCTTAGTTGCCTCTGGTGTGAATACATAGGAATAAACATATAGTTAACCCTTTGCATTATGCGTTAACTGCTACTTTATCATGGCCTTGACATCAGTGTAGGTGAATGTTTTTCTATGACATTTGTGTCCTATGCTACCCACCACAGAAAATGGAGGTTTAACATGGCAGCTACCCCTGTGCTAACTTGGTAAGTATCCACCATTTGGGAGGCCCACCATTGGTAGTTTACATCGATCACCAAGGATTTGTGTTGATGAGTAGGTATTATACATCACAAAGTGTGCTTCCAGACTTGGTATTGTGGGTAATTTATTAGGTCGGACTGCAGTGTGATGTTCAGGGAGATCTTTGTAGATGAGGTGTTGTTAACACTCTTGTCTTGTTGCCTTCATTGCTGACATAGATCATGTGTGTAATAATTCAGCATGACTTCCCTTCATGGAAGTATACTCAGAAAGGGTGATTGATGCAGTGTTTATTTGTGTTTGCTTAGATTATGCTGCATAATTTCATGTTTTAGTATTGCATGGTGCCTACATTTATCAGCCACCATTAGTTGACTTGAATTGCTATAGATGGAGCATTATTCTGTCCAACACAGCATGATTGTGTGTGGTTTGTCCCTTCATCAGTTATTCTCCTCAGGATGGTAAGGCTATGATGCAATCCTGGCCACTGCACAGATGTATCAGACTACATGATGTCAGGACAGTTGTATTGACAAGCTACATGGTTGTCACACAGGCACTTTAGAGTTATCTACTGCACAGTTGATGTGTCAAATAACACAGAGGCATATTAGGTGTGCAAGTGCTATTTATTGATAGGTGCTGTAGTGCAAAATGTCCATTGTCCATGTTTGCTGAGTCCGTTCTGGTGCATTCTTACATGGTGATCCTACAGAAGGGGTGTGGATGATGCTCCTGACATGCTGGGGTGATGTCACAGACAGTGCAGAGGGACAGGATTTGCCGAATAGTAGGAGAGAGACATTCACTGGCAATGGTGACAAGTCATACAGTGGTTAGCAGAACAGTCATTGAGTGTAGTTGTAGTGAGACTGGCATTTGACAAAACGTAGGACCTTGGTCAAAGTAGGCCATGGTGCAGGGACTAGTGCTTCCGGGTACTCTTCCGTGAGAATGTGATCTGTTCCATGTCTTCTTCTTCTGATGTGTGTGTTGCCTGGTTTGTCCTTGTTGTTGTTGGTTGTGAAGGGGCAACACACACCTCAGTGTTAGAAGACGTGGAGTCAGACATCCCGGGGGCTGCTCCCTGTGAAGTTCTTAAGGGCAGTACTGCTACAAGGAGGGCCTGCTGGTTTTTGAGAATAGCAGCCACATCACGATGGTAGGCAGCCAGGTCGGCCCTGAGGGGTTCAATGTTGCATTTGTGCACGCGTTGACTGGATTGCAGTTGTAGGTGTTGTGTCAACTGTATTACAGCTGTGCTGATTTCCTTCTGTGTTTTCGCAAGTTCCTGCAAGAGAGATGTTAGGGCTTGCATAGCAGCTGCCTGATCTGCAAATGACGTTATGCACGAACGCACCCCCCTCAAGGCTGGCTGACATATTTTGCATCCCCACCCGCACCTCCTTGGCCAGCTCCCGCTGTACACCAACTACAGTTCTTTCAAAGCTGGTGCCAGTGTCGTCAGAGTCCTCAGCTGTGTTGGAGCTGGCAGGTTTTACAATTGGGGTGGTGGGTGGGTCTTCTGTGATGGCTGCTTGTTCTGTGCTCCTCCTTGTGACTGAAGGTGGGGTCTGGAGGGTTTCAAGGACCTTTTGGATGGTCTCCTGGGACATGTTTATGGGCTCGTCATCCATGTCATCAGGGAAATCAGGGACAGGCATATCGGCAGGAGATCCATGTTCCTCTGCAATGAAACAGGGTACAATTAGTATTTCTGTGTTGTGACAATTTTGCCGTAACATGCAAGCCTTTTGATGACTTTACTTTGTGCTCTGGTTTGGTATTGGTATCTGCTGTCCTTCATATGGGCATTGTTATAGGTCTATGGCCCACCTGTGTGTCACATGTATGATATAGAGTTATCCGACTTGTTTGCCTAATCGCCTCTAGGTGTTGCTTTGTACCAATTAGGGAATAGCCATCTTTTTGTCCTACTCGTCCCTCCGTGTATATCTATTCTTATGGTGAGACCTTTCACTGGCTGTGGGTGTTGTGATTGCCCTGGCAGCACACTTGCCTCTCAGGACCTGCCCCAAAATCTTTTTATTCACATTGACCTAATTGTAATTGTTATGTGGCATATCCTATGCATGGCAATGTTACGATGTAATATGGATGTAGACATTGTTGATGTTTCCAGCTGATGTTGGGAAATGTGTGTTTAATTGGATTGCCCTGTTTATCGTATCAATGTCCTATTTGGTTCTCAGACTGTGCAGGTGTGTTTCAGTGACCAGTTGCATGTGTCCCCTCCTCAATGTTGTTGTCTGAGCAGTATGGCATTAGTGATGTTGCCTTGTTAGCCAGGCACGTGAGGGACCCTGACGTATGCAGCATGTGTGTGTCCTTAGTGCTGTGTGGCTCCTATTGCTGTTTACTTTGGCTGATGTATGTGTCAACTATGGGCATTGGCATTTGAGTGTACTGGTGCCTTTGTCTTATTTCTGGAAATAGTTGCAGATGTCATCCTCACCCCCTAATTTAGGTATGTATGTTCCATGGGGAGGTTCCTGCCATTAGCTACTATAGCTGCACAGAGATCAGAGGTGTTAGTCTCAACTGTTGTTGCAGTTACATTGCAGTTGTTGTTTTGGCTACTGGATTACTGATAGGGACCTAGTTGATGTAAGATACATTTTAACTGACGAGTGCCTGGATGTAAGTTTGACGTAGTGGCCTTCCCACCTGTCGCGGCTTTCCCTTAGCTCCATTGTTGTCATGACAGGATGCCCCCATGGGACTGTTGTTGGTGCTGTGTTTTGTCGTGCCCCAGCTTCTGTCTGTGCTGGGCAGGCCCCCCTGCCGTGCCCCTTTACCCATGCCACTTCATATATATGCTGACTTACATGCATTGTGTAGTAAGTATTCCCCACCCCAGTTGCAGTTATCATTATTGCATTATAATTCCCCATGCGACTTACCCTGCATGTGCGTTGTCTCGTGGTAGTCTGCGCTGTCCTGTCCTTGAATCCCTGTGACGATCTTCTCAGGGATGACGGCTGCGACCATCTCCTCCATGTGGTCCAGGGCCTCCTGGTGTGCTGGACTCCCACCTCCAGTCTGCAGTGCTGCCTTCCTGTTCCTGGCTATTTTTTCCTTTGTCCTACGTTTGCAGTCATGCCAGCGTTTCTTACACTCGGTGACTGTTATGCGTTCTTCAGCCACACTGTTGATCTTGTCCACAATTTGTTGCCATATGGCCTCTCTCCTGCTGATTGGCAACTTAGAGGTGATGAACAGTTGGTGCTGGTGTTCCGTCACCTCTTTAACCAGGATTTCCTGCTCCTCTGCACTGAAGCGACACTTTCTTTTTTTTCTATATATGTCTTGGTTCCTGTATGGATCATCCTGGCCTGTTCCTGGTCTGCTGTCATCTTCCTGGGGTCTGTTGTGGCATCTGGGATCCATTTTGGCTCTCCTCTGCTGAAAGGGCAGTGTTCGTGGGTAAATTTGACGCTATTGCGTCAAAACAAACGGCGCTTTCCGAGTTGCGCTGTCGTAAATCGACCCACAGTCATTTGCATCGCGTTAACGTTGGTTTCCTTTATGACTTGACGCCGCTGTGTGCGTCACGAAATAATGACTCCCACCTGTTGGTTGCGCCGCCGTGTGTCAAAGTATAAATTTGACGCCCGCACGGCGCATTGAAATGGCGTTAGCCGGCGGTAATTTTTGGGACGCAAAACTGCGCCGGCGCAGCTTTGCGTCAAAAAGTATAAATATGGCCCATAGTTTATTAGGCACAAATTCTTTGACCTGCTCTAAGTATTGTGGGCTTTTAACCGCACACATATCATGTCCATCATTTTCATTCCTTCCTGGGTTTGCCTTTCAAAAATCACTTGATGTCATTGGTAAATGCTTTACATTTAAAAATCACTTGATGTCATTGGTAAATGCTTTACGTTTGTCCTTCCTTGAGGCTGTTTTTGTCGCCTTGCAGACTACCCCTGTTACATGGATTATTCCATGATTGCTGAAATATTTCAGCATGGGCAAACTATTTTTACTTTAGTCCGTCCCAATCGTGCTGCATGGCAGCCATGGCGCTCACAGCATGAACAGGAACAACAGCGTGAACTTAACCTGCTGTATTGGAGTGAAGATCACATTGTTCACAGTTACCTAATCAGAGTTGTTTCTTGTGGCTCTCCTGTTAAAACACTTTAAATTGGTAAATGCTTTACATAAAACAGAAATCCTCAAAGTGAAATTGACTATCCTGGCACAGCCGGAGAGCGGATACTATAATATTCACTGCACTCAGGAAACTTGCCCCATAATGCTTTGCAGGGCATTACTGTTACAAAACATATTTTCTCATAACTCAGCCTGTGGTGGTCCAGGGACAAAGGGATCACCACCAAAAGTTCAGCACAACACACTCTTTTCATCTAGGTCATCTGTGGGTCCCCACACTAGGGTGGTCATTACGAGTCAGGTGGTCCATAAAGCACCATGATGGAGGTGGCGGTTGCACTGCGCGGCTCCAGCGGAGCGGACCACCATATTATGAGCAATCGGATAGAACCAACGGGACACAGCCTTTTTGCTGACCGAACCTCCACTGCAGATGGACCGCAGCAGCCGGCAGCAGGCATATCCAGGCTGGTGGTGAGGCTGTTTCCCCACGACCATATTCTGAGGCTGCACACCACCGGGATTTTCAGGGAGGTTGCACTGCCACAGAAAGCCTGGCAGAAACGAATCACTCAAAAGGGAACACTCACCTTCAGGAACACAGCCACCTCCACAGACATCATGGCACGCAAATTGCAAGTCTTCCCAGTGCTCCTGCTGGCTATTGAACTCCAGGACCAGCAACGGCAGTGAAGACACCAACTGTAAGTACACCCACCTAGCACACACTGGAGAGAAGGATATTAGTGCACACACAACCCACACACACGGCACGGCAAGCCACACCCACACACACATGCAAACACCCGTACCAACACACACACATATACACACACTCACACACGCCAAATCACATATACAACACACATACACGTAGAAGGAGAGCTAGGACAAGCTTGTTACCATTTACACAACGGTGCAGTGCTGTGTGTGTGTATATATATATATATATATATATATATATATATATATATATATATATATATATATATATAATAACATTAAAAGCAACATTATAAACAATGTACAATGGGGCCCAAGGCCCAGTCCATTAAGTCCATTGTGCCACTGCCCTAGCACACTGTGCAAAGAATGAGGGCACAACTTGACTCCTAACTGCAAAGTACTGGCCTCCACTGGGCAGGGTCATCAATGGGGCATGCAGGCATCTCAGGGGTGAGAGGGTTGGGTGGTGGTTTGGGATTGGAGGGGGGTCCTCAGGCTTGGATGCGGGGGTTTGGGCTTAGACTTTGATTTTGGTAGAGTGGGTTTGGGCTTGGGTCTGGGCTTGGGAGAGGTGACTGTAGACTTGGTGGGGGTGGAAGTCTTAGGTGGGACAGGGGCAAGGTGATGACCGGGGGAGGACTGGGAAGTGGAAGGCAGGGGTGTGGGAATGGTAACAGGGTTCTTGGGGGGGTAGGGACAAGTTCACTGGTGGGGAACTGGGAAAATTCATGGAGGAAACGTTTTTAGGGGGATGGGACAGTCATGGTAGAAACGTATGAGAGTAGAGGTAGAGGAAGTGGTTGAGAAGTGAGCACGTGGAGGTGAGTTGGGTGCAGGTGCATGCTTGTATGCCATGTGTGTGCTGCATGACTGTTGGGTGGGTGACTGTGGGCATTTAGATGTAGTGGGAGGAGGGAGGAGGAGATGCAGGGAGATGTCAGGGAGCATGTGTGAGTGAAAGTGGTGTCTTCAGGTAGGGTGAGTGTGCTGCATGTGGGGGTGTTGACAGTCGTGCTGAGTGCACATGTGGTGTATGGGGTGCATGTATGCAGGTCTGATGTTGTGGTGACAGTGGCAGTGAGTGCAAATATGGCAGGATCTGGGACTGATGAGGTGGAGACTGCAGGTGTGAGTGGTGTAGTGCCTGTGAGGGGGTGGTGGTGGGGGAGTCAGTGTAGGGAGTGGATTTTGTCATGTCTGCATCTGAATGTTGTGTGTGTGCATGGTGGTGGTGGCATTTGTGGTTCTTATGTCTGCCCGTGCATATCATGCCTGTTAATGTGGATGCATGTGGGTCAGAAAATGTGCCTTGGATGGGTGAGGGGAGAGGAATGAACGTGTGTTTGGGAACAGGTAGCTGGAGGGTGAATGGAAGAAGTAGGGACACTGGCTGCCGTCAATGAGGAGGCCAGAGCTTGAAATGAACTCTGCAGGCCAGCCAGAGGACCATGAATGCCATCTAGGAACGCATTGGACTGCTGCATTTGCGATGCCAGTCCCTGGATGGCATTCACGGTGGTTGACTGTCCCACAGAGATGAAACACAGGAGGTCACTAGCCTCCTCATTGAAGGCAGCAGGGCTGACTGGGGCGAGGACAGAGGTGCCTGCAGCGAAGGAGATGCCCACACTCCTGGGTGAGTGGGCATGGGCAACTGGGGGTAGAGCTACAGGGAGGGTGGTGCTAGAAATGGGGGTGGGGCAAAAGGATGTAACTGGAGTGGTCCCAGATGGGTCCCCCACTGACAGGGAGCCACCATCGGAGGAGGAATCTGAAGATGGTGTGGCTGAGCCTGTCTCTCCATGGCACTCCCCTCACCCTCCATCCCGCTGGTCCCCTCTTCTCTGCTTGATTCAGCCTCTTGGGTCCCATGGGCTGCAGCTTCCCCACTTGCTGGTGCCCTTTCTTCTTCACCAGATGATGCTGATGCAAACAAAGACAAAGGAGGAGAGGGAGGGAAGAAGGGTGGTAGAGAGAGACAGGGTACAATCTGTCAATGCCAGCACAACAGTCACACAGTGTAACAACATCACCATCTGCTGCCATGCCAAGCCTTGCCCTGACCTATACATGCTATAACAGTAGGACACCATGGGGCCAACTACAGCTATGCTGATGTGTACTGCTAATGGTGGTACAATTGCACCCATGTACTTGATGTGTGTCACACTAGTCACACATGCCCAGTACTTACCAACTCCACATGGCCATTTAGGGAAACAAATCCTGTACTCCTGTCAACTGAATCCTGCATGGGTAGGTAGCATGCTGACTAAGCCAGTGACATCTAGAACACTGATATCTTGCCCCACTCTGCCTCACTGCACATACAGTACAAGGCAGCAGAATCAGGACTCACTCATCTACCCTGGCACAGAGGTTGAAAGATGCAGATGACAATGCCCTGACACCTCAGGTGCACTGATGATGCTGGCAGGAGCTGGTTACCAAAACCTGTTTGAGGGTGACCACACAAATTACACATTGGAAGTACTTGCCCTCATAAGTCACTGATTGCATGGTATGGGCACACAATTGTGATACCAGTCCAGGCAGGTTGACTGAGACCCATAGTGGACAGGCATCTACCTAGTATCTATGCTACAGCTTCCCATTAGTCCATAACCCAAAAACACCCAAGCAACACATTAACGAGGTGAGAGTGTGTGCTTACCCCCTTGTGGCTGTTGTGTTGCCCTCAAGGGCCCTTCCACCTCAGGGTAGACCACTCTCAAAATGTGGACCATTAGGGGGTCAGGTCCAATGGGCACCCCTCCCTCATTGGGAGGACATCCCAATTTAGGCTTCTGTGGTCTCCTGGGCCCAGCATCTCAGGTCCTCCCACCTCTTTCTGCAGTGGGTGCTCCACCGGGCATAGACTCCCAGGGTCTGCACTTGCTTGACGATGGCCCACCAAATCCCCTTCTTCAGATGGGCACTGACCTGCATGGGTGGCACAGACAGAAGGAGAAAGTCATGTGGCATCAAAGGGACAGCAGTGGACAGCACACATCTCACACATCTCATGGTCACACTCACATGTCTACACGACACTAATAGTCAGACTCCTCACCCATCTCCATTCATCCACTCTGTCTGCCATGTCCAATACCTTACATCCACATACACATCGCTATCAGACAGGACGGTGACATTAGACTCACCTGCTGCTCTGGTTCAACATACAACTGTCCATACAGGGGTAGGACCCCGTACACAAGCTTCTCAAGCTCCTCCTTAGAGAAGGCTAGGGCCCTATCACCTGCAGTTTGTGACATCTTTTCTACCAGTGTCTGAACACAGCAGCACAAGCAGTGGAGGTCTTGTGTGCAGGAGTGTCAGGAATCAAGTGAGCATTGTACATGAAATGGCATCACCCCCGGCGGCGATCACCACTGGCTCCAGTCTCCCATAGACAAATATGTTATCCAATGGGGAGTTGCACGGCGGTTGCGACCGCCTACTGCCATGACGTCTAACACCGGCGGTATGAGGTCACTTCCATCTGTCCTGTGCATGCAGGACAGGTGGCTGCAATTTCACGTGTATGCTGTGCATAGGGGCTGAATGTTAGCTGCTTCATGGGTGAAAATTATAACTTGTGCACAGCTTTACTATTCTATATACTATTTAGTATTCCCAGATACAGTGCAATGTTGAGGATGAGACATGCTCCTCTGTTCCACCCCCTAGGTGACCTTGCCACCCCGGAAGAGTGACACGTCATTCAAACATATTGCCTGAACCGTCAGGCCATCATGGAGTTGGTGACCCAGTTGGAGCCTGATCTGTTGTCTGCTATCCATCATCCCAACGCCATTCCTCCCACAGTACAGAAATGAACAAGGGTTAAGGAATCGTAGAAATGTCTATTCTATCAATGTGCAGGTGGTGTGTCTCGCTGACCAAAGTATCTCACAAGTGACAGCCAAGTTCTCTTGTTCTGTACATGACTCCTACATTCTGTGGAACAGCAACATCCCACACATGATGCCAACACCACAGAAGGAGCGGGACTGGCTCATCAGTATGTATCCAATAGTATGTGTGCCCCTGTATACTCAACTCTCTTCATGCCCTGCCTTATCTGCCCCCTGGTCTTGACAAGTTTCCTACCTCTGTGCACGCAGCTGACTCTGGCTATCTCAACCTTCCCTGGCTACTGACACCTGTGAGACATCCGACTACAGATGCTGAAAACCATTTCAATGAGGCCCACGGTAGGACAAGGAGTGTGAATGGAAGAACAATTGGCCTACCGAAGGCCAGATTCCGATGTCTACAAATCTCCAGAGGTGCCCTACCCTATAAACCACAGAAAGCCAGATCGTGGTTGCCTGCTGCATGCTGCACAATCTAGCTCTGATTTGTCACATCTCATGGCTGGATGCAGAGGTGGTGGCAGCTGGACCAGTGGCTGATGAAGGGGACATGGGGAGTGAAGATGATGAAGATGATGAGGATGCATCTGACTTCAGAGCAAAGTTGATGCAACAAGAGTTCCACTGAGCTACAGGTATGTGTCAGATGTATGTTATGAGACCTGTACTCCTAGCTGCCTTGTGACATAGATCCTCCTTCTGTTTTTAGCACTGGTGGAATTGGGTGCAGCTCTGCCTCTGGGTGGGTTTGGGGGGCTCACATTTCACCATCAGTGGGGTTGTTACTGTGCACATTTCAGTTCAATCATCTTCCTGCTGTTATGTTGCTTCACATGTGACATGTTTGTGCTTTTCCAATGTTCCCTGTGCTGCCACTTCAACTGCAATATGTGTGCTACACATTGTGGTGTCAACAGTTTTGCTGTCTCTCCTAAGAGTACACATTGGTAGGCAGTGCAACATTACTGTATTGACTGTGGAACATTCCTTAAGTTTAGCTTTGTCTGCTGTGATGAAGGAACCATTGGGGATGATTGTCTTGGAACTGTGGGTCTCACATGGACATATGGTCAGAGCTGACACTTGCCATCTCACCCTTGGGACTTTGTAATTGTAGTTCATGTGTGTTGTGTGGGCATATTTGACTCCTAAAGTGATTGTTGTCCCTGTCCTGTTCTATTTGCAGGGCATTTGTGTGGTGCACTCTTGTTCCTGCATCACCTGTTGCCTTCCTTGACACGTCTCCAGCTTCTCCCTGCTCCACTATCATCCTTGCTGCATATTGCTCCCCCTTCTGTCACTCTCACAAACCTTTGCAGGACAATGGGTTGACAGTTAAACATGTTATGCCAGAGTAAATGGTACTTCCTACAATAAAACACGTACACAGTAGCTGTGCTCAATAGTGTTTATTTATGACTGACACGTGCAAGGGGTGATGAGTGGGGTCATGGTGGGTGAAATCATCAGTGTCGTTAGCCCAGCTGTGGGTAGTCCGGGTCCAATATATGGGGCCATAAGAAAACGGAGAGATGACAGTGGACAGTCAATAGGGTTTCTCTATGGCACACAGGGGAGAATGTTCAGGAGAGGGTCCCTTACTGGTGGGTGTTCTGGTCTTGGCATCAGTACCTGCAGGATGTCTGGTTGAATGTCCTTTCTTTGATGGGGGTCCCTCAGCTACAGGGGGAGGGGTGCTGGTGGTTTAGGGGTCCTTGGGCACGGCCTCCATTTCACTAGCTGCCGCTGTAGTGGAGGGCTCTGTTGGGATGTGGCTAGTGGAAGGGGTTTGCTGGTGGGTGGATGGCTCACGCAGGATGTTGGTCAGTTCCGTGAGTACCCCTGCAATGGTGGCCATGGTGGCATTGAGGGCCTGCCACTGCTGCATTGCCTCCTGATGGTGTTCCTCCTGCAGCCTCCGATTCTCCTGCACGGTCCTGAGTATGTGGCCCATAGTGTCCTGGGTTTGGTGGTATGCACCCAGGACTTGAGAGAGGGCCACCTGGGCAGTCTGTTGTTGTGCCTGCCTCATCCCTTGGACCACAGGTCACCTCCCATTTCCCCCTGGCCCCCTGTGCCCCTGGCACAGTGTGCCTACTCCCAGTCGCACCATGACCTTCATTGTCTTGAGTATGTGCCCTTGACTCTGGCCTCTGTACAGTGGGGCACACTTCTGACTGACCCATCCCTGGGACACTGGTTTGGGGAGGAAAGGCTGGCTGAGGTGTAGCTGCCACATGGAAAGGGGAGTCCAGTGTGTCCAGGGTGGGGCTGCTGGGTATGGACTGACCAGTCATCCCTGATGGTCCAGGCAACTCGTCACTGTCCGGACATTCACTGGGACCTTCATCCTGGGAGGGCTGTCTGACCCTGGCCTCTGCTGGCGGGTGTCAGTGGCAGTGGGACCTGTGGATGGAAAGGGAGAGAGTTAAATTTCGTAAATGTCTTTGTTGACCACAATGTGTGATGCATGGTGTAGTCTGACTTGCTTCCCAGTGATGGCAATGACAGCTGCAGTGATGCAGACAGTGTTTGGGGGATGTGGATTGTGCCATTGTTTACATGTGCCATTGAGGGTTGAGAGGATAGTGAATAACATTGCTGTCATTGCCATGTGTTGGAATGTAGTTGAGGCTGCCAGTTGGTGTGGCATGTGGTTTGGTTTTCCATGCAGGTGTTCAACTGTGAAGTGGGACTATGATCCTCTGATGTGTATAGAGTGTTGCATTGTGGGATTTGTGGTGCATGGCATTGTGCTTGGTATCTGTGCATTGGGAGGTGACTGTGTGGGGATGGTGTCAGTGGGGTGGTGTGGCTTCCAAGGGAGGGGAGTGGGGTGTCTCAGGGTGCAGAAGTGTGGGATGAGGTGGAGTGGGGAGTGATGGGTGGTGGGGACGCATGCTGGGCTGGAGTGTCTGATGCCTGGGGGGGGTTGTTGACTTACCAGAGTCAATCTCTCTGATGATTCCAGTCAGGCCGTCAGGATGAATGATGTCCAAGACCTTCTCTTCCCAGGATTTAGCTCAAGGGGTGGAGGTGGGTGTTCAGGGTGATCTGGTGCCTAAATGCCATGGAACGCACCTTCCCCCATAGGTTGTTACACCTCTTCCTGGTGTCCTCCCTTGTGCTTGGATGTGTGCCCCCTGAGTTGACCCTGTCAACAATTCTCTGTCATAACTCAGTTTTTATTGGCATCAATGTTTGCTGGACCTGGACTCCAAAAAGATGTGGCTCTACCCTAACGATTTCATCTACCATGACCCTCAACTCATTGTCAGTAAAACAGGGGTGCTTTTGATGTGCCATTTTGGTGGGGTGGGGGTGTTTGGATGTGGGTGCAGGTGGGTAGTGGTGTAGGTATGTGAGTGTGATGTGTGCCTAGTGCAAAGAGTCCAGTTGTGTGATGTGTGCTGAGTGTGCAGTGTGAATATGCCTATGGTGTATGGGATCTGTGTAAATGACTCGTTGTTATGTGTGCTGTTTGAAGGATTCACAAGGATTTTTGGGTGTGTGTGGGGGGCTATTTTATAGTGCCATGAGCAGGTGTGTGTGGCTTGTGTATGCGTCTCAGGTGTGGGGTATTTAAACTGTCCAATGCGGTGTTGCCTACTATTAGCAGTACCTTTTGGAACTGCGGTGATGCACAGCGGCGGGCAGGGAACTGGCACATGATAGGGTGGACGGAATGGTGTCGGCGTGGCGGGCCTGGTGGTCGGACAGTCATTCTTTCAGCATCGTTCGTCCTGGCAGTGTGGCATTTTTGGCTGGTTTTGGGCGGTTTTCACTTTGTGATTCGTAATACGGTGCTCACTTTACAGCCAGCACTGATGGTATTGTGGTGGTATTCTGCATGGCGGTCTTGCCCAGAAACCGCTAAAGTCAAAATGATGGCTTAGGTTAGTGGAAACCCCCAAATAATAACCTCTCCCACCATTCAGTGCCTTTTTTTTAGCGCTCTCATGGCTGGAACTTTTGTTTTTTGCATGTAATAGCTTGTGTTTTAAGGGCTTTGTTTGTAATAGCACCGTTATAGGCCTGCTACTCCTAAAAATGTGTAATGCATTACACTCTCTTGGGGCTAAATATATGGTTATACTGGATTACTTTCAACCATATTCTTTTTGTGTTGATATGCTTTCTAGGCGCTAACCATATAGTTACAGGACCATGTTTCTTACAAACACTATTTTCACTGTGTTCTCTAGGGGCTGATCTAAGCATTACAGTCATATCAACATACTAAAACATCTGTGGCACAGAAACCTACCCCATAATGCTTTGCAGGGCATTGCTTTTACAAAACACTTTACTCCTGACTCAGCCAGTGTTGGTCCTAGTACAATGAGACCACCTTCAAAACATTGACAACAATGTGCTCCTTCTATCTACATCATCTCTGGGTCCAGACACTATGTTTGTGGAGATTCCAAAATAATAACCCCTACCACCATTCAGTATCTTTTACAGCTGTCCCATGGCTTGACCTGGAACTTTAGTTTTATAGCTTGGAGAAGTTATGTTTTATGGGCCTTGTTGGGACGATTCTGAGCATTGCAGTCAACCTACTATAATATTTGCAGTGCAAAACATGCCCCATACTGCTTTGCAGGGCATTACTTTTACAAAACATAACTCAGCCCAGTATCTTTTAAGCTTTCTCATGGCTAGAACTTTTGTTTTACAGCTGGGGGAAGTGTTTTTTTAAATACCTTGCTTGTAATATCATTGCAGTAGGCCTGCTAACCCTAGTAACGCCCTCTAGGGGCTAAGTAGATGGTTACTCTGCATTACTTTCTCCTTTTTTCATGGGTTTATGGTCTTTAGGGGCTAACAATATGGTGACATGACCATGTTTCTTACAAGTGGTATTTTTATGGTGCCCTCCAGGGGATGTTTGAGTATCACAGTCTAATGCCAGAAGTTTATTTCTGATAAAGGTTTATATGATAATTGTAAATGATTTAATAATCTCTCCTTATTACAATTATGACCATGATTCCGGCCAATTTAACAACCTTATTACACTATTACTGTTTGTACACTCTTGATATGTCTGGGTGAGCGTTCTAGTTTATTTCTCCTCTGTGGCTGTCTAGTGTCTTTTTGGGGGGAATTGTGTTACCCAGCCAGCAATTCTGATGGTGGGGTGGTAAAAGTGGTATTCTATTGCAATCAGCATGGCAGATTTAAATTCACAACGCTAAATGGCAATATTTACATTGTTTGCTGCAGATAAAGGAAGAAGGTGAATTCGTTATATGCAGGGTCACTGGAATTATATGGCAGGAAAAGAGAATGTTATGAGGCAGGGTTGACCAATTTACGTGGCATGAAAAGTCCAGTTATTAATTTACAATGCCAATAGCTGTAACTCAAGCTTGCTCGTTTCTTTTTCTCCCTTTACGCTTCCAACCCTGTTGCCTCCTGCCCTGTCCCTCAGAGAAGCCCCTGCTTTCATTTGCCAACTGCTCGGACAAGGTAAATGGAAGTGTTTAACCCCTCAGAATCGGGAATACCACGTGGAATTATGCAGGGTAATTCCAAACCTGCATAATTGTTCCACTTTCTGAGGGGACTAACTCCTAATAGATGTATACAGAGAATTGAGCCAGCAATCGTAATTCCAGCCATTGGGAATCTTAGCATAGAATGCAAAGTTACATGTTATTGGGATTAGAGGGAGCACATTTTAGGAGAAGTGATTGATTTTATGTTAGTGAATACATGAGTGATATTACCACTAATGGTTACAATTTCTGTGACAGTGACCCAGTGTTCACTGCAGGAGGCCTGTGTTGATGAGTTGCTATTCCTAGACTTAAATAGAAAATACCAGATAAACAAAGTGCAATTCTCTTTGGTTGAAAGCTAAATTGATACCTCAATCAGGCTAATAAAAATGTTTATTTTTAATCTTCTGTATGAACACCTGGCCCTTTTCCCAGTAAATGCAGTGTAAAAAGCAGTGTTTAAATGTAAACACTTTTTCATGGGCATTTCCTGGCTTATAATTAAATAATTCTTTCCGTATGAGTCTCAGATATATGCTTGCATAATTCACTGTCATCTTTAGAGAGCAGCATTTAACAGAAACTCCTGCACGCACCTGCAACCACCATCAGAAATAGCCACTGAAAAAACCTATAGGTCTGTCTTTTCTAAGCGTTCAGGTCCTTCTTCATGGCCTGAGAGTTTGGGCCTATGTTTGTGCCAAAAGGTCAGTGGGTGAATGCGAGAATGAGTTAATTTTGTGAAAAAGAATGAATGGGACAGCGGATGGATGAATGAGTGTTTGGGTGCAGGGATGGAGCATAGCATAGATAAAGATCCGAGTACGTGGACAGATATCAGTATGAATGAATGACTAGGGGATAATTCTAAGAAATAAACAAAAAGCAGATATAAGTCCTGTCCCAGAAAGGCATATTCATTGTGGAAAGATCGGCCAGGGCATCGGAGATTCAGCGATATACGAAAAACGTACTAATATTATCGCATTACAGTATTGCAATAATTTACAGCTTAACAATTAAAAGAACCTTAATTTTTTCCACTTTGTTATCAGAGACACACAATGAATAGCCTTTTTGGGGAATGTTTTTCGTTGACGCATCTTTAAGTTACCGAATTGTTTTCAAACTCTGCTCACATCGCGCCACAAGAGACTGGCTACTCCCGAGTCTTGGCCAATAGCTCAATGGCTTGAGTTGAGCCACATCCTCTATATTCCTTAGACCCAAGTCTAGGCGCATAAGTGTGAGGGGTACTTTTGGGTTTCTTAATGATTAATAGAATAAACCTATACTTAGTTTTAACCAAGCATTTCATTTAATCCGTGTCACAACTCTCTGCCCTAAAAAGTACTGCAATGCACCAAGTCCTCTTGCACTGTACATTTCTAAGATAGGTGATATAGGTCGGAAATTGGATGTGTTTAACTTCTTCACAACTGTTGAAACCCTATGTTGCAGTGACATTTGACTTTTCATTGTTTGAGGAGCACCTGACAATATATTCAAAATTTGGAGTCCCAGACAGTAAACTCCCTAACTTGTTCTAGGTAAGAAGACCCCAGCTTCAGCTTCCCTCTGAAAGACCTGTGCGGTCAGAAAACCATAAATGTAGTTTGGGAAATATTGATTTCCAGCCATATTGTTCACAGGTAATAGAGAGTCTATTGATTGAGTTCTGCAGCCCCATGGAAGTGTTCTAAATCAGTAACATATCATCTGCAAAGAGTAAGGCAGAAATTCTCTGGTCTGGCTTCGGCATTGTCTAACAGGCTAATTGGTCTATAGTTAGCTGAACTATCTTTATCCGCTCTTTTATAGACAAGAATGATTTTTGCCCCTGTCCACGATTCCAATATCTCCACATCCCTGGCTACAGCATTTGAGAAAGCATTCAATATGAAGCCCCAAACAATTGGTTCAGACTAATAGAGATCCCCAGGAATCTTGTCCAGTCCTTGGGCTCTCACAGTTTCTATACTATCTATGGCTGCTTAAGTCTGTTCATGTAAAAAGAGACTATAGACGTATACTCTCTTATTCTGGACCTCAGTGGCCAATTTCAGTGCTATATCTCAGTGGTCAATTCCAGTGCGATATAATCAAATTTCTAATTAGGTAGGGAATAACGCTTGGCAGCATGGAGCTCTGATCTTATCAATGAGTAACAATGTTGATAATGCCTTATCCAATGGGTGGGCCACTTTGTTTTGTAATGAATCATCATCTTCCTTGTTCATCAAGGATAACCTAGGTACATTTACCATAAGTAACTCTTTTGCCTTGTTATTTGGCGGGACAGACCGTATTATTCTTTACTCTTTTACCCCCATTTGTATCCCTGGCCTCTGAATTCTGCCCATGGTTCAATGCCCTTTGGCCAATGAGTTGGTCCCTCCTTTGGTATTCCCTACCACACTGACTACGGCCAGATGGCAAGGTCATTGTGTGAAGAATATGTCCCATTACAATGCTATTATACCTGTAAACATTGCTTTCATCCACACAGCTTGGACATTAAGGGGGTCATTCCTAGGGGACCGCGGATGCACCGCCAACAGGCTGGCGGTGCATCCAGGCCCATTCTGACCGCGGCGGTAAAGCCGCGGTCAGAAAAGGGAAACTGGCGGTTTCCCGCCGGTTTTCCCCTGGGCTGCAGAATCCTCCATGGCGGCGCTGCAGGCAGCACCGCCATGGGGATTCTGACCCCCTTCCCGCCAGCCTGGTTCTGGCGGTTTTGACCGCCAGAACCAGGCTGGCGGGAACGGGTGTCGTGGGGCCCCTGGGGGCCCCTGCAGTGCCCATGCCAATGGCATGGGCACTGCAGGGGCCCCCTAACAGGGCCCCACATTGATTTCCAGTGTCTGCATAGCAGACACTGGAAATCGCGACGGGTGCAACTGCACCCGTCGCACAAAAGCAACTCCGCCGGCTCCATTCGGAGCCGGCTTCATCGTTGCTGTGGCTTTCCCGCTGGGCGGGCGGGCGGCCTTTTGGCGGTCGCCCGCCCGCCCAGCGGGAAAGCCAGAATGACCGCCGCGGTCTTTTGACCGCGGTACGGTCTTCTGGCAGTTCCCGCTTGGCGGGCGGCAACCGCCGCCCGCCAAACTAGGAATCAGCCCCTAAGCCTCATGAGGTAGTGTTTTATGTCTGCTAGTAGCTACATCTTCCTACACGTCATCTTATACTCTCTGTTGAAACCATTCACCTTCTTTTGCTCGTATTCCCTCATGGGTTCATTAAACTAATTAGACTGCAACCTCTCTAACCTGTCTATGAGACTTAACACTAAAGCATATAGTTGACCAATTTCTCCCCTCATCAAGACAATTGTCTCCTCGAGACTCTCATTACCATCATGTATCATGTCTACTTTGTCCAACATAACTGGTGTGCTGGCTAATGAGTTCCTAATTGCATCCTTGACAGAGGAGCTCCTCCTGGTCTCATCCTATGCAAGAGTGCTACATCTGTGTGAACATGTGAGTTCAGGATTAATAGGTTCCACAACTACTAGGCTCTCATATCTCCTAGTCTGCCCTGGCACCACTACAACCATTAGTGAGTTAGGCAGTGGACTCCACCCCCTCATTGCCAATGTACTATGGAGCCTTCAAATTGTTCTTTAATGAAAGGATGTTGGTCTCTACTCGATGGTACTGAATTGCTTCACCTTATAAAAATGTCTGTAATCTTCAGGACAGAGTCCAAACATTTAGATGTTGTTGCCTTTTTTAGGATAGAGTCTATCTCTTTGATAGGGTTATCAATTTTGTCTATTGTGCAGTTTTACACTGTGTGTCGTACCTGTTTTTTAAAAATTATTCTTCACTTTCCTCTGTGGACTTACCCTTTCTTTCCATTTCCTCATTGCCTCTCAATGGAAAATTCAAATACTGAGCAAAGCTACCCCTTTCAGTAAGGTTGCCTCTTCCACAACGGATTGTAATTAATCACCTGAGGTTAATCACATATAAACCTCTATTAGCTCTTACAAAAAATAAAGACTATATTCAAATTTTATGTGGCTTGTGTCTGTGTAGGTTTATGCGATCCATGTGTGTGCGACCTTTGGCAATGGGGCCCTTTTTTGCAATTAAATAGCTTGCAGTAGCTTGTTGCACTAAGAAAACAAGAAGGGGGCAGTGGCAGTTGTAAACAGAAGAGTGAAAGAACAAATGAGTCACAATGCAACTCCAAATCCCACATCCTTAGTTCAAAAGAAGAAGTTCCATGTCTCTACAGTTCCATGACAGAGGATTCCCCAAATAGCAGAAGTTAGAGAGATGGTCCTGCCCTGCCTCTTCCTGGCTCAGAAGGGCTCAGATGGACCCACTCTTGGCCTACTCTTGGCCCGGTCCTCACCAGGGCATGCGCCCGGCCTGTCTGGTGCACATCCTGCACTGTGGTTGCCTTTAAGCGCTCTTGTGGTGCTATGAGAACTCCCACCTATCTGGATGTCAGGAGGATTCTGGGACTAGAAGTCCTCTGTGTGCACATCCCATACTACAAGTTCAAGTGCTGCTTTTAAGCAGTCACATGGAGCTGTGAGAGGAGACCCCACCTCTGTGGATGTCAGGAGGGGTCTGGCACTGGAATACTTCTGTGTATGTGTCCCGCCACTGCAGGGTTAAGTGATGTATTTATGCTCTCCCACGCTCTGTGAGAAGAGCCCCCTCCTCTCCTGGATGTCAGGAGGATTCAGAGACTGCTTAATGAGTGAGTTTAATGTTCACTTTGATCAGGCTGGACAAAGGACATCAGATAAAAAAGAAAATGTTATTATTTTGAAGCAAGAATCCGAAACAGCACAGATGGAACTATCCTCTGTTAAATGTAAATTGGATGAGGTGGAGATTTTTTTTTCTAATAAGTCAAATCTTTGCTTTCTAGGTGTACCTGAAGAGCACAAGAGTTCTCAGGGAGTAGTTCAATTGGTAACTGCTCGGATTAAAGCATAAAAGGGGAGATTTATGAAAAGTGGCACTGCACCTAGTGCAGCGCCACTTTCCTTCTGTCCCCCTAAGCCGCCCTACTACAGCCACCATGTGTGCGGGGTATTTAAAATATGGCACACCATGGCATGGTGTAGGGGGAAATAGCATCTTTTTTTTAACGTTATTGATGTACTCTGCAAGAGTAGCGCCAAACTTTTGGTGCTTCTCTTGCAGAGTACATAGGGGCCCATTATAGATAATGGTATGCCCCCTTTTAACGCCTGCTCTGAGGAGGCGTTAAAAGTGCCAAAAAATGGCACAAGGAAATCTCTTAGATTTCCTTGTGCCATTTTTTGGCCCCCTTAACGGGGGAAAGCCCCCCTTATATACATTACGCCTGGTGCAGGCATAATGTGGCACAAGGGTTTACAAAGTGGTGCAAAAAAAGTTCGCTATGGCGTAGCTAAGGTGCGCTAGGGGCTCATAAATGTGCCCCTTATTTTCCATGATATTTCAGCTGAAGTCCCCATAATGCTGTCTCATAGAGTTCCCAACCAAAGGGTGCCTCATATGAAGTATATGTGTACTATTTTGGTTACTTTTAAAGCCTTTTGGATCAAGGCGCAGATACTTTGAAAAGCTATTAATATGAGATCATTTGGATCTTCAGAAAACTTCAAGTTGCAAGTTTACTCAGATATGTCTCTGGCCTCCGTACGTAGGCGAAAATAACTGAAGGGAACGATAGAGCAGTTTAAAGCATCAGGGGCACAAGAATGCATTTTTAAGCAATCTAAATTTACAGTGCTTTGCAAGTGTTGATCCAAGTCTTTGTTGCAATCTATGAAGCTTCAGACCTTTTAAAGAAACTTCAGCAGAACTGAATTCATCAATTAACATTTTGGGCCATATTTATACTTTTGGCGCAGTTTTGCGTCAAAAATTTTACCGCTGGCTAACGCCATTTCTTTGCGCCGTGCAGGTATCAAATTTATACTTTGACGCACAGCGGGGCAAACCACAGGTGTGAGTCATTTTTTTTAACTCAAACCAATGCATCACGTCGTAAAGAAAGATGATGTTAATGCGGCGAAAATGACTGTGAGACGATTTACGACGTCGCAAACCGGAAACGCGCTGTTTTACGACACAATTGCGTCAAAAAGTGGCACAAACACAGCAAAATGTGCTAAGGAGAGCCAAAATGGATCCCAGATGCTTGCACAGACCCCTGGAATATGACAACAGACCAGGAACCAGCCAGGAGGACCCACACAGGACTCAGGACAGGGAGAAGAAGAAAAGAAAGTGTCGCTTCAGTGCAGAGGAGCAGGAAATTCTGGTGAAAGAGGTGACGGAACACCAGCACCAACTGTTTGTCACCTCAAAGTTGCCAACTAGTAGGAGAGAGGCAATATGGCAACAAATTGTTGACAAGCTCAACAGTGTGGCAGAAGTACGGAGAACAGTCATCGAGTGCAGGAAACATTGGCATGACTGCAAGCGCAGGACCAAGGAAAAGATGGCCAGGAACAGGAAGGCAGCCTTGCAAACTGGAGGTGGGAGTCCAGCACCGCAGGAGGCCCGGGATCACATAGAGGAGATGGTGGCAGCCGTCATCCCTAAGGAGATCGTCACAGGGATTCAAGGACAGGACAACGTAGACTACCAGGAGACAACACACATGCAGGGTAAGTCGCATGGGGAACGAAAATGCCTAATTGTTAACTGCAACCGAGGGTGGGGGGGCATACCAAGTACACAATGCATGGAAGTCATGATATTCAGGGAGTGGCATGGTTAAAGGAGCATGGTACAGGGGCATGGCCTGTTCAGAGGAAACCTGGGGCACAGTACTACCCTACACCAACAACCTTTGCATGGGGGTATGCTGCCATGCCAAGGATGTTGGAAAGGTAAAGCCAGGCCAGGAGGGTAGGGTACAACGTAAAACTGGCATGCTGTCACATGTCAGCCAGTATGCTCCCTACATGAACTAGGGCCCAATTAACAACCTCTGGCCATATCTGCAAGTGGAATTAACATTGACAACAGTTGCCATTACCACCTCTGCTGTGTGTGCAGGTTAAGTAGCTAATGGCCATAACGTCCCCATGGATCAAACACACCCAAATTAGAGGGTTCAGGATGACAACGTTATCAATCCCCTGAAACCAATACAAATGTTCCAATCCTGTTAAATGTGATTGTCCATCGTTGCTACAAACATCAGCCATTGTCATAAACATTTTGAGGTACACAGCACTAACGTCATACCCATGCTGCATATGTCAGGGTCCACCCTATGCCTGGGTCACAATAGCTCCAATGACACCATGCAACATCCCAAATGTCATACTGCTCAGACAACAGCATTGAGGGGGAGGACACATGTAACTGGTTACAGAAATACATCTGCACAGTCAGAGGAGGAAATGGAACACTGACAGGACCATCAGTGCAATCCAATGTAGCACACATTTCCCAACATCAGCAGTACACACTACCAATGCTGACATACGTATCGTGCCATACCAATGCAATACATAGTAGATCCTAGATCTCAGCAACATGTAGGAGGATGTGAAATATCAGAGACTGGGGCAGTTCCAGAATGTTAAGTGTGGTGCAAGTGCCATCAGAACACCCACAGCCAGTGAAAGGCCTCACAATGAAAATGGAAGTAGACAGAGGGTTGAGTAGGACAAGAAGGTGGCAATTCACAATTTAGCCAGAACCAACACCTACAGGATGTGATGCTGACAAGTCCACAAACTGAACTGACCACAATACATGTGACATGCAGGTGGGGCATAGGCCTGGGAGAATGCTAATATGAAAGACAGGAATAATGAACAGGAACCAAGATCACAATGTGAAAATAATAGGAAAGCAGGCACATCACATTCCAAATCCCACAACACAGTCACACTAATTGTACCATATCTCATTGCAGAGGACAGTGCCTCTCCTGCGGATATGCCTGTCCAGAACTACCCTGATGACATGGATGACGAGATGACAAACATCAGCCAGCAGACCCTCCAAGATGTCCTTGGAACCCTCCAGACCCCACCTTCAGTCACAAGGAGGAGCACAGAACTAGCAGCCATCACAGAGGACCCACCCACCACCACAATTGTGCGATCTGCCAGCTCCAACACAGCTGAAGACTCTGACGACACTGGCACCAGCTTTGAGAGAACTGTGGTTGGTGTACAGAGGGATCTGGCCAAGGAGGTGTGAGTGGGGATGGAAAATATGTTAGCCAGCCTAGAGGGGGTGCGTTTGTGCATGATGTCAACTGCAGAACAGGCAGCAGCCATGCAAGGGTGAAGAACAGTCTTGCAAGAACTTGAAAAAAGGTTGAAGGAAATCAACACAGCTGTAAGAGAGTTGGCCCAACACCTACAACAACAATCCTGTCAACACATGCACAAATGCAATATTAAACCCCTCAGGGCCGACCTGGCTGCCTAACACAATGATGTGGCTGCTATTCTTAAGAACCAGCAGCTCCTCCTTGCTGCAATACTGCCCTTAATAGCCCCACAGTTGGCAGCTACAGGGATGTCTGACTCCACGTCTTCAAACACTGACGTGTGTGTTGTCCCTTCACAAACACCACCACCAAGGGCAGAGGAGACAACACACACATCAGAAGATGAAGACGTAGAACAGATCACCTTCACTCGTAAGAGTACCTGATAGCACTAGTCCCTGCCTCATGGCCACCTATAACCAAGGTCCTGTGCTTTGTAACATGCCAGTCTTGCAACAACTGTACTCAAGCACTGTTTTTCAGCCCACTGTTTATCTTGTCACCCTGCCCTGTGATTGTCTCTCACTAACTCATTGGCAAATCCTGTCCCTCTGCACTGTCTGACACTTGACCCCAGCATGTCCAATGACATGCCTTTTGCACTTGTGTAGGATCACAATGGAAGGTGTCACACTAATGGACTCACAATCATGGACAATGCACATATAGCACTACAGCACTTTAAAATAATTAGCATTTACACAACAACTTTATCTCTGTGTAATGTGACACATCAACCGTGAGGTAGATCAGTGATGTTTACCTCAGGTCAATGATTATAGATTGTCAATCCACCTGACCTGAAAGAATGTTGGCTGATAACTATGCTCAGTGGTCTGGATTGTACCATCATCTGCCCTTCCTGAGGGTTATTTCTGAGGAAATATAAACTATACACCATAATGCTGTGTTGGACAGAATAACGCTTCCTCAAAGGATGTCTAAGCCAAAAAATTTTGCCTTCAAATTTTTCTTCAAGCCAAAACTTACTTATGTGACATTTGACCCAAATTGTACCTAACACACACCATACTTCATGAATGGATGAGTTTAAATACAAATATGTACCCGGGCTGAACATTGTAACAAATGATAGGTGTGAGCTATGTATACCATACTACATGAGAGCATACTAACACTCACCTTATAAGGATTTGCTTGGACATCAGGCTTCAGGCAGACTTAACACAGTGTTCTCAATACCAATTCTGGTAGCAAAGTATGTGACATTAAAAACATACATAAAAAATTAACAACACTTTGGGATCCATAGTAACCGTGACTGGTGGGTGCAATGGGTGGCAGAATCTTTGCAAAGTAGCTTTGGGGTAGCTGCCAATGTAACAGCTCAGTTGGGATTTGGTTGCAGCATGGGATAGAAAAGCTAATAAAAAAGAGTCACTCATGCAAAGGCCCTGATCCCCAAGCATGTGACACATACTGTAAAGGGTTACCTAAATATTTATTAAACAGTAAAAACAGAAGCTAAAAGCAGGGGAAATACCTTACCTAACCTAACCTATCCTAACTACACATTACCCCAACAGGCCCTAACTAACCTCAGCTAAACTTACTCATCACATTTAATGAAACGATCTAAACATCAGCCCCCCACCCCCTTATAAGACGGGACAACATGTACTAAAATAAACACATACTATCTTCTACTAAAAAAAAATATATTTTTTTGTATTTTTAAAATATAGTTTTTTTTTCTTTTTGAAAATACCCCAAAACCCCAACATCATCCTCCACCCACCCACACACACACGTAATAAAAAACAGATGTTAAAAGTATCATACCGCCACCCCCCACCCACTACTACTAACCAATCTAACAGCCTATACCTAACATTAAGCCCCCTAAACGTACTAATTAAAAGAACCAGGAAAGAGGAGGGAGGGGAGGGAATCACGGCTGAGGGTATATTGTCTACAAGTTTGCCCTCCGCAGGGTCTTTTTTATGGCACGCACCCTCCGATTTACTTGTGCCACCTCCTGCTGCAGCCTGGTCATTTTCCACAACATACGGTCCAAGTTCTGTTAAAAAGCTGCTGGGTCAATGACTGCAGCAGGGGTGGTCTGGGTGTCAGTTGAGGAAGTATGTCCCCTTGTCGGTGCCATGCCTGTAGGAGGAGGTGCAGGTGGTGCTGTGACAGGTCTTGCAGCAGTGGAGGTTGACGGTCCAGCAAAGGTGCCTGCCAAGGTTGGTGCCACCTTGGTGGTAGTGGTGGTGCTGGTGGTGGAGGCTGTGGTGGACACGGAAGGCCCCCTTGGGCAAATGCCCTCCACACTCCAGAGGCTCTTTCATGGCGATAACGCCTTGCCATGTTGCGGAACCCCGACTCCACATCTAGAATGTGGCGGTAACGCATCGCCCTGCGCTGAAACTCCCGAATCTGGATGGGATTCCTATTGGCAGCTGTTAAAATAAATAGAAAACCAAACATTAGGTACTTCATTGTGTGATATGGCTCCAGAAGTAAATCAGACAATACATCTAATGTACCAGAAACAGGCCATATCATCATACAGATCACTGATTGTCCCTGAGGAAGTACATGCCAATGCAGCCTACACATGTCCTATCAAACAGCACAGCAATACTCAAAAAGATGGGTAACAACATGAATGACTTATGCATCATTGTTCAGCCATTTGTCAGGTAAAACAAATGCTGCAAGTCCTCTACCACTGACAGGCCAACTAATGACTATCTTCTTGATGACAATCAAGGGCCACAAGATCTGCGAGTTGTAAATAGAATTGCCAGGATAGAATGCAGTTGCTAATCATGAGTGGGTATCCTAGGTTTGGACAAGTCACTTACAGATTTACATGTCTGTGTACTAAACTTGGATCATCAGTCCTAGGTACACTTTTCACATCCCTACACCTGTGCCTGGGGGTGGGGGGGGGGACAGGCAACAAATACTTTCAAACAACAAAGGACGCCCAGGAACCGTTGGACAGCTGTACATGGGTTTGGGCAGACCACCACAGGTAAGGAGGAAGTCCAACTAGTATACAGCCAAATCTTGGACAATCCCATCCACACTTATGTTTGGAAATGCAGACAATTGTAAACATCATTTCCTACCAGTAACACATAACTTACAACAAGCAGATAGATGCAAGCACACATCTGGCCATGAGCTGCATGCACACCTAGGCCATTGTACTCAAGTGCCTCATACTCGTAGCACAACATGTGGAGCTACATGCTGCTAGGAAGTCAAACATACAGGTAAACATGTTCATTAGTGAATAGGGAAGCTGTAGTCTGTGGGTAAGACTTTGGCATCCCTATTCTGTGAGAATCAGGGACTGACTTGCTGACTAAATCACTAATATGGTCCTCTGCTACATTTTCTGATTTTAAGTTTTATCCACAAAAGTCATCCCTGTTCACATGGCCGTGCCTACAGGACTGACATACAATCCCCAATTATGACAATACACTAATGATTGGCCAAATCAAAGATGGGGAAAAAAATGATACTCCACTCAAGGAACATATCCGATCATTGACCAGCGCATCACACCTTGTTATGTGTCCAAGACACAGGAGTCAATCACACAACAGCAGCAAACACAACACAGAACAGAAATATCAACACTTACTGTAGATGTCTGGGTCCGCAAATCGAGCCACCTCTCAGTTAGTGTAGGGGGCAGGTCCACCTGTAAGGCATTGAAGGGAGAAATGTGCTCAATGTCTGTGCACTTTACAACACTTCCAAATACAAATACTATGTGTAAGATTAAATCAGAAAGTCAAGCCTCTCAGACATGATGATACTTCATCCGACATATCACTGTAAGCATGTACAGACCCGGGGACTCCAGTGAGTGTTACACACATATCTTCACATATGCAGTGGCCCTAACTATCATGTGGTGGCAAACATGCTCCATCATTAGTTAGCAGACTAATTCATGGAGTGTATTCCTCTCATCAGGTGTATCCATGAGAGACATGCAAAGCCACTTTCCTGGAGGACTGCAATACCAGTCACCCAGCTATTGTGACTAAGACCAATTTAAAACACACATGTACAATGTACAGAGGGCCAGGGACAGTTGTTAGCTCTCAATTTGTATCATTTGCTTCATTTTATGTGCCACAGTTATGGTAAGTTGCACCAACCATAGAGATATGAACCTGTGTGCATAACTTTTGGCATCCATCCCTAATTTAATTGTGGCACTACAAAGTCCACATATCAGTATAAGATGTTACCTGAGGTCAGATATAACTTGTTACATATCTTTCAGAATCCAATTCAGACATGTAGCCGAAAAAATTGAGGGACACAATATTTCTTGAAAATATCTGGATTTCAAACGTGTTTCCTGGTACACTCACAGACCATGCATGAAACATATGTTAGAGCCACATTTGCATCATCTATTGACGTGAAGGCAGCACTAATGTACAGGCTCCTGTTGTGTTTTGTAAGTTAGTGTAGCTGTTGCGTCAACAAATTACGGTAATGTGTAGGAATTATTATATATCTCACAGGCAACTGTATGTTTAACTTGCATTCCAAATGTCCAAAAACATTGCCTGCAGCATATGAACAAATATGCTACTGTCACTACAGAGCATTTAAATGTGCACATTACTCTGTTTTGTACTCACCAACAGGGCCACCAATCACAATCCCTAGGTGGTCCAGCAGGTCTTGCTCCCGGGCAACCAGGACAGACCAGCGGTGTTTCAGCTGGTGGTTGTTGCGCGGTGTGTTGTAGATTCGCTTTAGATGGTACAGGACCTTTGCCCACCGGAGCCTCCTTGCCTCTGGGTGATACCCCTGTATCACACGCCCACCTGCTTCGATCTTTAAGGGTAGGAAGTGGCACACCAGCCAAAAAAAGCCACTCAGCTCCGCCTCTCCCATCCTGCCAAGACTAGGCCTACCCAACATGCTTGCACACAAAAAGGGAATAAAGGGGTACAGAGGAGAATGGAGGGAAAGTAGGAGAGGGAAATGCAAAATAATTAACAGAACACAGCCCAACTATCCCCAAACTAACACTACCCACAACAGACTAACAACAGTACAAAGACAAATTTAGACATCAGAAATGACCAAAAAACACTTACACAGGATACCACAGACACTTAGGAAATGCAAAAAGACAATTTAAAGAGCACACAGGAGACAAATTCACTAAATGCACAGAGAGACAAGTCAAAACACAGCCACACAGTCAGGAAATATCACAAACTGCAAAGTGAAAGTGAAAGTACACCCACTGTACCAAGTCTGTAAACAGGATATCCTATTACATCACTTCCTGCCTCAAATGCTTTGCGTTTTTAATCTTATGCGTCAAAATATTATAACGCTTGCAGTCTGTGCGTCATTTCTTTTGACGCACATGCTTAGAAATAACCCTGCATCCATATTTTGAAATATGTTTCACACTTAACCAATTTCAGGGGGTACAGTGTGGGAATTACTGCTCAGGGCCAATGGATGTTTCATGACAATGAGCGTCATTTTCCAACGCATATGCGTCATTTTTTGACGCATGTGCGTCTTTTTTGACACATATGCGTCAAAATGTCTGCCTTTGACTGGGTTTGGGTCATTTCTCATTTGTAAAAGTACATAACAGGTGTGACAATACAGAGATAGGCTGATTGCACCAACATTGTGCGTTCCGGTGAATGGGCACATGTGACAGATCATACTACTGCGGACCATGATCCTCTACTTGTTGTACCGGATTTGCACTCTTCACTGACGCAATAGATGGCCAAACGTGAGGAATACAATTAGGTATTACCCAGTTTGGGCATGTTTTGCGTCAAGAGAGGATAGCAAGGCTACACAACTCAATACAGTAACTCAATGCCTATGTGTCAATGTGTGTGATTTGGCTCTTACTATTGTAGTTGTCCCACTGTGTGAACATCACAAGACGCATTTTTGCAAATCTGCTTGTATGCATGTGGAGTCAATGTGTCCAACCATCAGATGCTATTCAGTGTGGAAATGAGAGAGGAAATGTGTTTGTCATACACGTAGCAACAAATGCTGTGTGCACTTCCTAGGTTTTTTGGAACATATGCACCACCAATGACAAAGCATGCATAGGATAGATAGTAGACGGTTGATCATGGCAATGTTCCAAAACTAAGCCATCACATGTCCTGGAATGTTGGATACTACTTCCTAGGCACTTGTTTGTTTACTACTCATGAGTCAGGCATGGGATAATGCTATGTGGGTACAGTGTTTGAGACACCGAGTCCCAATTACAATCCACGAATGTCATGTCACGCCACAGTTGGAGTCATATAAATGAGCCATGTCTCTCCTGTGGCAGTGGAGGACCAGCAGACCAAGCAGCATGTGTTCACATATTTCCAGTGGTAAAATGCACAAAGGTGTCCGGTTCAAATGTTTGGGCCAATGTTTAGCCTGTATCATTATTGGGGTCCATGGTGTCACAGCTAGGTGCAGGTCTAGTCATGAGTCTGTGGAGCCATTTCCTGCATCTACAAAGTATCCTTCACAGCTGAATTGCAGGAAAGCCAATGAGGAATTGAGAACACACATGGGGATAGTCCAGCTATGGCACTGCAGACGTGTTATTAGACTGACAACAGGGCAACCTTGGTGTGCTGACAAAGTTAATGGATCAGGAATTTTAAACCAGCAGGTTTCCTCACAACATTTGGTCACAGGTTGGCCTCTAAAATTCCCACTACATAAGGGAAAATCAGTCCCTCTGTGCTGATTAATCTCATAGCTATTCACCACGCAAGCCTCAGCAATATGTTGGGGGCAATGTGAATCAGCGTGTGGACTGTCTGGGTCCTAACATGTGTTGACATTTCATGCACATTATCTGACGTTGTTTGCTGTGCTGGAGGCACCATACCCAATCCATGCATACAGCCATGGTACATTGTCACTATTTGTCACTCATGCATACATGAAACCCAGACAAGGGATGGGCCATGATTAGGCTATTTGGAGACAAGTTCCACCCCATGGTACGATAAGTAAACCGATTATGCTATACAATGTATTTGAGTATTCATTGTAGACCCACCTGACACAATACCCCAGGAGGAAAGTGAGGGCTGGGAAAGCAACAATGATTCAAATGTAGCCACAGGGAACCTTTATGGTAACTCAAAGACAGGAACCAGTCAGGCTAACAGGATGCAGAGTCAATCAGATTAAAAAAAATGTAACAAGGCAAATACACTGTGAGCAGACTGAGACTGGTCAAAGGTGGAACAACACTGTGGAAAATGAAAACTGTGTTTGTCCTGTGTGTTTTGGAATGTAACATAATAACCCAAGGGCTGTGTTACACAAGTGATTTAAACAGCAATGCATAACAGTGTTATACATAAAATGACAGCTTCTATGCTGTTCCAGGCAGCTACAAGGGCAGTGCATGTTCAAATGGTTGGCCTGCATGGAGGTGCTCACAGGTGTGTGCAGCTTCAGTCTCTCACATGTCCTGTAGGTGTGAATCAAGTTCAAAGGGCCAACAGTACCTTTCACATGGGAAGCAATGTGCAGGTTTAACCAGAAGTCCATGCAGACAGAAGTACAATGACTATGGCATACCATACTAAAGAGGGACGCACACTGGATTCAGAATGTGAGTCTGGGTGTGTGTAGAGGAGGGATTATCTGGGTACACATATTCCCTTTCCAGGGACCTCTGAAGAAGGGTGGGGTGAGACAGGGAACATGGGTGTGGCAGGACTTAAGACCTGGGCTGCCATGTGCAGGGGGTGTCTTGTGAGCAATGCTACTCATACCTGGGGCACTTGTGCTATCCATTTGCTGCTTCTATGGAATTCTTGTCACACATAGACCTTGCAAAGATAGCTGATGTAACACTTACTGATGTCAAGGGTCTGGTCATACCTTCTTGTCACCAATGCAATAGCACATCCACTGCCTCATGTATGAGAACTTTGTGTTCCCTTATTGACTGATGGTGTCTTAGTTGTGTGCCATATGCTGCAATGAACCATGTTGCCAACATGTATGTGTGAAATAGCTGTGGTCCTCTGCTATTGCCCTTCAAATGTGAAATGTACAGGATATATGTCATTTACAGTGTGTGTGAATTTGGCTGTACATTCATACGCATCAAATGTGATGTGGATTTTTCAGTATCCTAATCTGTATTTCTCCAATGCTCCATGAGGCTGCACTCTGATTCTGATAGTTAGGGATAATATTATGCAAAAATGATTATCCAGACCATGATATAGGGGGTCATTACAACATTGGCGGTAAAAGGCGCTTACCGCCGTGCAGAAGACTGCCAATACCCCGTCGCGGCAGCGGAATTCCGCCACAGCTATAATGACCCACATCTCGGAATCCGCCGAAATTCAGACACCCACACAACTCCGCCACACCAAAGGTCAGTGATAAACTGGCGAAACAAAACCTCCACCTCCACGCCAACAGAAATACGCCCACACTATCACAACCCACGAATCCACGCGGCGGTCTTTCAACCGCGGTATTCCATTGACGGTACACACCGCTGCGCGCAAAATACACACACATGTACAAAACACAGCCACATTGGACAATTCAAAATACACACACCTGAGACACATACACACACCACTCCCACACACCCATTACAATATAAAACACACACCCACATCACCCACAAACCCCTACGACCACAATTACTGAGAGAAGGCCAGAGAGAGATCGCAGAATAGACAACCTCACCACACAGAGGCAAACAACACCATCACCCACACAACATCCACGCACAAAACACCACACACCACTACACATCACCACACTCATCACCACATACACCACCCCACACATCACACACACCACCCCATGTCACGCCAAAGACACCCCCGCTTCTCCGACGAGGAGCTCAGGGTCATGGTGGAGGAAATCTTCTGGGTAGAGCCACAGCTATTTGGCTCACAGGTACAGCACACATCAATAGCCAGGAAGATGGAGCTATGGCGCAGAATAGTGGACAGGGTCAACGCCGTGGGACAGCACCCAAGAAATAGGGAGAACATCAGGAAGAAGTGGAACAACCTACCGGGGAAGGTGCGTTCAACGGTCTCCAGGCACAACATCGCGGGCAGCGGACTGGCGGCGGACCCCCACCTCCTCCCCCACAACTAACAACATGGGAGGAGCAGGTCTTGACCATCATGCATCCAGAGGGCCTCGGAGGAGTCGGTGGAGGATGGGACACTGGTAAGTCAAATCTTAACTATCAGATCCCCCACCCTACCTGCATGCTATCATACACCCCTACCCTCACACCCTCCCCTATCACTCAAACTCCTCACTAATGTACTAATAACACAAACCACACATCCCAACACCAAGCCCTGCATGACACAACCAAGCATGGTAACTCCTCACTAAAGCATGCTCACTGCACATACCCAGAACAACCCCCTAACCATCATCACACAAGCCCCCACACAGGAATACTTGCACTGGGGTACACAGACACCCACTCATTGCACACCATCACACACACATGCAATAATCATGCTCTTATGCCCCTGCAGGAACCCGAAGGACCGTCACCACACCAGAGGGTCCAGACAACACCACTCCACCCCCAGAAGAGGCCCACAGTGTCGATAGCAGCTCTGCCCTACTGGAGCCTGATGACCAGCCCAGGACCATCGTGGGCCTCGGGACAGTCGGTTCCCCTTGCAAAGGCACAGCCCAACACTGACCTTCCACCCTCTGGTAACACCAGCACAGCACCCACCCAGCGGGCCCAAACCTCCCTACCCAGGACGTGTGTCCACCACTACAGGGAACCCAGGATAACCCACCACCCCAACAACAACAGGGACCTGGGGGCAGTGGTAGTGGGCACACGGTCCAGGGGACGGAGGCACAGGAACACAGGGGAACTGGGAGGGCTGCTGTGCGACAGGGGGCGGACAGGCCAAGGGAACCCACTCTCCACGAGGCCCTATCCTCCATCATGGGAGCCTACCACCACTCCCAGGAGACGATGGCGACGGTCCTGGTCAAGTTTCAGGAGACCCAGCGCCTGCAGGAGGAACAGTATTTGGGCTTCAGGGAGGAGCTCAGGACCATCAGCTCCGCCCTGGGCACCATCGTAGGGGTGCTGAAGGACATACAGAAGACCCTGAGGGACACCGTGGCACTCCAAGGGGCCCCTGACACTAGCCAGGACGATGAACTGCCCACCACCTCCACCGGCGCTAGTGGACAGTACGCCCGCCACAGGACCACCACACCAGCACCCCACCCCCTGCAGACGGACAACCACCACGCAAGCGGTCACTGAGATCCAGGAACAGGACAGAGCAAGATGGCAAGACCCCCGCCAGGAAATGAGACCACCCTGATTTTCCTCCCACTGACCCACTTTGTTACCCTGTCCATACTTTAACTGCCCCAGCTCCACTTCCTTTGCGCATATGGCCAGTGTACCTGTGTGACCAATGGACTGGACTCTGCCATGGACATTCCTCCATCGTCCCCCATCACCATAGTACAACCCTCTTCCATTTTTGAGCACTTCAATAAACACCCTTGAAACACAAAACAATCTGGAGTCAGTCTGTGATATTGTAAATATGTATTATCAATGACAGAGTCATAATGCGTTCCCCATTGTAAGGCTAACATACCTATGTCACACATCACAAGTCCTTGAAGGATGCAAGCAGATGACACGTTGGTAACCACACCTGTGAAACCGTAATCGAAAGGTACAACTCAGTGACCAAATACTGCTATGAAATGACAGACAGGATAGAGGTAGACGTGTGAAAGTCAAGGTAATGTTAAACATGCAAATGTTCTCACCTGTGTGTCACTGGAAATATTGCTGTATGACCGACTCCCTGTTGTCGTTCTCTTCTTCCTCAGCTTCCTCCTCATCACTGTCCACAGGCTCCACAGGCCCCACAGCTGCAACAACACCGTCATCTGGATCATCCTCCTGTAGAAAAGGCACCTGGCGTCGCAAAGCCAAATTATGGAGCATGGAGCAGGCGATGATGATCTCGCACACCTTCTTCGGTGAGTAGAATAGGGATCCACCTGTCATATGGAGGCACCTGAACCTGGCCTTCAGGAGGCCGAAGGTGCGTTCGATCACCCTCCTAGTCCGCCCATGGGCCTCATTGTAGCGTTCCTCTGCCCTGGTCCTGGGATTCCTCACTGGGGTCAATAGCCAGGAAAGGTTGGGGTAACCAGAGTCCCCCAATAGCCATACACGGTGCCTCTGGAGTTGACTCATCATATCAGGGATGCTGCTATTTCGCAGGATGTAGGCGTCATGCACTGAGCCAGGGAACATAGCATTTACCTACAAGATGTACTGGTCCGCCAAGCATACCATCTGGACATTCATTGAATGATAACTCTTCCTGTTCCTATACAACTGCTCACTCCTGTGGGGGGGGGACCAGAGCTACATGGGTGCCATCAATGGCACCTATGGCGTTGGGGATATGTCCAAGGGCATAGAAGTCACCTTTCACTGTAGGCAAATCTGCCACCTCAGGGAAAATGATGTATCTCCGTACGTGTTTCAGCAGGGCAGACAACACTCTGGACAACACGTTGGAAAACATAGGCTGGGACATCCCTGATGCCATGGCCACTATTGTCTGAAAAGACCCACTTGCAAGGAAATGGAGCACTGACAGCACCTGCACGTCAGGGGGGATTCCAGTGGGATGGCGGATTGGTGACATCAGGTCTGGCTCCAACTGGGTACATAGTTCCTGGATTGTGGCACGGTCAAACCGATAGGTGACGATGACATGTCGCTCTTCCATTGTCAACAGGTCCACCAGCGGTCGGTACACAGGAGGATTCCGCCATCTTCTCAACTGTCCCAGCTGACGGTGCCTACGAAGGACAACAGCGAAGAATCAGTCATTATTCCTCCAGGTATGTACCCACAGTTACACACAAGACTACACCACTCACAGAACCCTTCCTGTATGTGTGTTGAGTGTAGGCATAGGCACGTGTGATGCAGAGGTAAATTAAGCCATGTGGGCCCCTGAAATGGCGGCTGCCTGACCTCTAAACTGGGACAATGGGATTGTGGGGTAACAGCGCTGGCGTTGCACACCGTGGCGGTAGGCGGTCGTAGACCGCGGCGCAATTCTGCATTGGTTAACTTTGGACCCTATGGGTCCCAGGGGCCAATGAACAGGTGCGCCGGCGGTGATGATGCGCACCGCCGCGGACGTCACCGCCGCGGACATCACTGCCATTTTCTATCTGTTCAATCACTAGATACCTGACCTTCGACAGGAGAGGACCTACACTGCAAGTGCTGCTGTGACCTCGGTCTTGAAGCGACGATGGCTGCTGCGTCTGGAGAAAGGGCCCCTGCCTTCACTGCACAGGAGTTGGAGAAACTGGTAGACGGGGTCCTCCCCCAGTGCACGCTACTCTACGGTCCTCCAGACCAACAGGTTAGTACACAGGGAGCACGTAGGATGGGCTAGGCCTGGGTGGAGAGGGCTGGTTGGAAGAGGGAAGGGGGCAGAGTTCATAGTACATTAATGCATGGGAATGAATGGGCCACATGGCCAGAGTAAGGAGGGGGCTACTCACAATGACGGTGCAGTTGTTAATGACTGTTTCTCTTTCCTTGTGCATGTCATGTAGGTCAGCGCCCACCAGAAGAGGGACATTTGGCGCGCCATCGCCAAGGAGGTCCGGACCCTGGGGGCCCACCAGAGACGGAGCACCCACTGCCATAAGAGATGGGAGGACATTCGCCGCTGCAGCAAGAAGACGGCGGAGGCTCAGCTGGGGATGGCCTCCCAACGTGGGAGGGGTGCCTGTCGCACCATGACCCCCCTGATGTTCCGGATCCTAGCGGTGGCATACCCAGAGTTGGATGGGCGCTTGAGGGCATCACAGCAGACACAAGGGGGTGAGTACACTCTCATTCAGCGGACTTTGAGCGCAGTGGAGGTGTCTGGGTGGGGGAGGTGGGCTGTGGGTGTCCCTAGGCCAGGGCGAGTTCGGTAGGCAAGGCCCCTCCGTAATGTAGGCCATGTGGCACTCTACCCCACCTCAGCAGAGTGCCAAGTCGAGGTATAGTTGCCCCTGTGGCATCCATGTGCGCAGATGTCCACCATTGCCATGTAGGCCATATCCCAGGAATTGCATGTGCAGAGGGCAGGAGCACGGCGTAATGCAGGAGGCTGCTGTGTCTATCTTGTCCGCCAACGGTAGTGGTATGCCATGCACTAAAACTCTCTTTCTTCTGTCTCCCCCCCCTTTTCTGCTCTCCCTGTCCTTTTGTACATCAGCATCATCAGGCGGAGGTACAGTGGCACCGGAGCACGAGGGAGTTGCATCCCACATGGCCATGGAGGGCCAGACCACGGACTCTGAATGCAACAGTGGGACGGAGGGCGAGGGGCGAGGGGAGCTTCACGTTGGCCACCGGATCACCAAGCAGCGGCACGGACTCGTCCGCCGATGGGGGCTCCCTTGTGGTGGCAGCACCATCTATGCGCCCCACTTCTACAGGTACAGCCGCCACCTCCCCTACCAGCACCGCCCTCCCAGCAGCCCCTCAGCGTTCGCCCCGTGCCCGCTCACCCAGGAGGGTGGGCATCACCTTCGCCCCAGGCACCTCAGGCCCTGCCCCAGTCACCCCTGCTGCCCTCAGTGAGGAGGCCATTGACCTCCTCAGGTCACTCACTGTTGGGCAGTCTACCATTGTGAATGCCATCCAGGTTGTAGAACGAGAGTTGCAACACGGTAATGCATTCCTGGAGGGAATTCATTCTGGTCAGGCTGTCCTTCAGCGAACCCTGCAATCTCTGGCCTCAGCACTGATGGCAGCCATTGTCCCTGTGTCTAGCCTCCCCCCTCCAACCTCCTCCACCCACACCCAATCTCCTGTACCCCAGCCCATCCCAAGCACACCTACAGACCAGCATGCACACAAGTCAGCACACACAGGTAGCTCAACCAAACATAGGCACCACACATCCCACAGGCACTCACACAAGCATCATCCACATACAGACACAGCAACATCCACTGCCTCCACTGTGTCCCCCTCCTCGTCGTCTCGCTCCTCCCTCCCAGTCTCGTCTACACTCTCACCTGCATGCACTACATCTACAGGCACCAGGACTCGCACCAGAACACCCAGCACAACACCCCGCTCACCTGCACTCACCACCTCAACTCCCATTTACACGTCCCCTGTGTCCTCTCCCACTGTGTTTGTGACGCCCCCTCCCAAAGTACACAAACGCCGTCAATCACTCACCCAACATCCATCCACCGAACGACAGCCTCCAGTACCTGCACCTGCACCCAAAACACCTAAAGTGACACCTCCTACAACCACCTCCTCTTCCTCCACTACCAGGCCCCCTCCAACTACCCATCCCAGTGTTCGTCAGAAACTGTCCCTCTGTAAAGTTGACCTTTTTGCCCCCACCCTATCCAATTCATCAGTCCTGTCGTAGTGCCTCAGCCAAAAAGCCTCCAATACCAGTGGTGCCTGTTCAAGGTTTGTGGGGTGTACTGGCCACCAGGGCAGGCAGTATGACCCGGAGCCAAGGCACTGGCAGCCCACCCCCTGTAAAGTCTCTAAAATTGGAGGGTGGGCGACGGGACTGTGTGAAGACTCCTGGTGGGAAAACAACTCACATGGGTTCCAAGGGGATTGGAGAGTCAGCTGTGGCTCCACCAAAGGTGGGGAAGGGCCAGAGGAAGTCTGCCCAGCCTGTTGTGAGTGTCACTGCGGAGAAGTGCGCCATCATTTCCGGCGGTCGAGACACAACCGCCAGCACCGTCATCACTGGTCAGGAGACCACCGCCAGAGTCATTGCCCAGGAGGGCACAAGTATCGTCACTGGTCAGGAAACCACCGCCGGAGTCGCAGCCCAGGAGGGCACAAGTATCGTCACTGGTCAGGAGACCACCGCCGGAGTCGCAGCCCAGGAGGGCCCAAGTATCGTCACTGGTCAGGAGACCATCGCCGGAGTCGCAGCCCAGGAGGGCCCAAGTATCGTCACTGGTCAGGAGACCACCGCCGGAGTCACAGCCCAGGAGGGCACAAGTATCGTCACTGGTCAGGAGACCACCGCCACCGCCGGAGTCACAGCCCAGGAGGGCCCTGGCTGCCACAGCCCAGGTGGGCTATGATGGAACGTCATGCCACACACCAATGCCCAGTGTAGGGAACGTCATGCCACACACCAATGTCCGTACCAGAACCGCCATGGCAAAGCACCGCTGAACAGGGCAAAGACCGCCATGGCAAAGCACCGCTGAACAGGGCAAAGACCGCCATGTCGAAGCACCGCTGAACAGGGCAAAGACCGCCGTGGCAAAGCACCGCTGAACAATCCTGAACCGCCATGTTGAAGCACCGCTGAACAGGGCAAAGACCGCCATGGCAAAGCACCGCTGAACAGGGCAAAGACCGCCATGGCAAAGCACCGCTGAACAGTCCTGAACAGCCATGTCGAAGCACCGCTGAACAGGGCAAAGACCGCCATGGCAAAGCACCGCTGAACAGGGCAAAGACCGCCATGTCGAAGCACCGCTGAACAGTCCTGAACCGCCATGTCGAAGCACCGCTGGACAGGGCAAAGACCGCCATGGCAAAGCACCGCTGAACAGGGCAAAGACCGCCATGGCAAAGCACCGCTGAACAATCCTGAACCGCCATGTCGAAGCACCGCTGAACAGGGCAAAGACCGCCATGGCAAAGCACCGCTGAACAGGGCAAAGACCGCCATGGCAAAGCACCGCTGAACAGTCCTGAACCGCCATGTCGAAGCACCGCTGAACAGGGCAAAGACCGCCATGTCGAAGCACCGCTGAACAGGGCAAGCACCGGGTAGGAATGATTAGACCGCCACATCAGGCATCCCTATCCCATGTGCAGCTGGGACAGTGACAGGACAGGAACTTTCACGGGGAGACTCATCCAGTCTGGGCAGCAGTCCCCCCCAGTACCAGTGGAGACCTGCATCTACTTGAGAGACTGTGGCTTTGCACTCCCCAGGATGGCACAGTGGGCACCCCACCCACTGTAGAGACTTGAGAGACTGTGGCTTTGCACTCCCCAGGATGGCACAGTGGGCACCCCACCCACTGTAGAGACTTGAATGACTGTGGCTTTGCACTCCCCAGGATGGCACAGTGGGCACCCCACCCACTGTAGAGACTTGAGAGACTGTGGCTTTGCACTCCCCAGGATGGCACAGTGGGCACCCCACCCACTGTAGAGACTTGAATGACTGTGGCTTTGCACTCCCCAGGATACATAAATGGGCATGGAGCCCCATTGTGGATCTGGCTTTGCAGTCATCCGGCTGAGGTGACCCCCCTTCCCTTCCCCCTGAGGTGCCTGTAGTATTTCTATCTGATGCCCCGGCAGTGTTCTCTCCGATTGTGGTCAGGTATCCTTTGTGGGCCTCGCACATGCATTTTTGGACTGTTGGTGCACGGACATTGTTGTGTACATATCTGCACTACTTCTCGTACTGTATATAATTATGACTGATTTTCATATATATCTGTATATTTTTGTATGACATGTATATTGCCACATTACAATGTTTGACCGAATTTCTCTTTGTCTTTTCATTCTTCCGGGGGGATTGTAGGTTGTTACTGTGATTTTTGTGAATGCTTTGGTGTGTATGTTGTATAGTGCGTGGTTGGGGGTGGGGGTGTTTGCTGGGTGTCCCCCTAACTTTTGCCTCCCCCATGTCGTAGGTGCAGTACTCACCATTGTCTTCGGCGCCTACGTAGATGATGGTCGTAGAGGAGCAGAAAGACAAGGGCAGGGAGTATTTGGAGTTCCGGGTCCATGGAGTCCTCGTTCCTCGTGGGATGTGTTCAGGTGAGCGTTTTCCCATTGCAGAAACTGTTTCTGCAGTGTTTTTATCCACGGTGAATCCGCCCCGGAAAAGGTGGCGGATTGGCGGGTTGTGATACTATGGGCGGTACATTGTGTTCCGCCTGTCTGTTGGCGGTGACCGCCGCGCTGCTTGTCTGTACCGCCGTGGCGGGTGGTGTGTTAAAGTGGTTGTCTTTGTTGGCAGCTCCCGCCAGGGTCATAATTCTCTTTTTTTGTCCGCAGGCCTGTTGGCGGTCTTACCGCCACTTTAACACCGTCCGCCAGGGTTGTAATGACCCCCATAGTGATTGGAATAGGTGTTTATTGACATATGGTAAGACAGTGGTAATGGATGAGTAGAGTTAAAAGAAACTTTGCACAATATTTTGTCTCCAACACAATCCTGCAGCTGTGTTTGGATGGTCCTCCTCATGTTGATGGACAGCATCCTCCTCTTCCTCCTCTTCAGGCGTTTGTGGGTCGGGTTCATTTAGGGGAATGTTCCTTCTTACACATATGTTGTGCAGGATGGCACAGGTCAAAATTATTTTGCATACCATTTCTGGTGAGTATAGGAGGCTGCCTCCGGTGATGTCGAGGCACCTGAATCTTGACTTCAGGATGCCAAAGATCCTCTCGACTATGGTGTGTGTCCTCCGATGTGCCTCATTATAGGCACACTCTGATGCAGTGCTTGGGTTTGCAAATGGGATCATGATCCATGGCTGGATCCCATACCCCTGATCAGCTGAAAGAGAAAAAGAGTGAGAACATGTTGATGTAGCTTGAACCATGATTATCACTTAGCATGGCAGTTGTTCTCTTGTGTTGTCTGTGACTCATCAGTGTTTGTGTTATTGTGTGGAATCCTAGGCTTCTAGGATGTACCATCAGCATTGGGTTGTTTCCTTATCTGAACGGGTGTTTGGCTGATTGAACGGATGTCAGCAGTTTTTTTTGTAGAGTTGCAGTACATTGTATACTCCCTTGCATTATGTACTGTGAAAGAGGTGTCAATGTGTCTTAACTGGGGGTGACATGATACTTCCATACACAGAATCAATTCCACAGTGGTGATATCACGGTTGCATCTATATACCCTGGACATCCCATCCAATTTCACATATGCAATAGAATTATTTAAACATCAGTGAGAGCCTTAGATTTGGCAAGGTGACAATGTACAACACATCTCCATACGTTGTCAGCACTGAGGTGTTGACATTTGACTAGGCACAAATTTCACATGTGTGACAAATTCTCTGCAGACCTACTTCTCTGCCCTTGCCAAGTCGACTCAGGTTGTAACGTGTACCTGTACTACTGAACATGTTCTAGTTCAGCTGGCTAACTTGGTTGTGAGGTTGTCATTTTGAGTGTCAGAAGTTCCGTATGCCTGTACATCTGTTGTGTGTGTGTGAAGTTGTCTCAATCCGTATGTGTAGGAATGTGCACTTTCAATATTGTCACATCAATATGTGTTCTTCGCACAGTCCACTTGCTTATTGGTAGTGGGCAATGTGAGAGCAGGAGTGATGTGAAATATTGGAACAGCCTCAATGATTCCATGTCACCTTCATTGTAGTCATCATCATGCTATGTGAGTCATGGTGTTTGACCTACAGCATAACACATTACACACCTCTTACACAGTACGTATTGGTTGGAATGGTGTTTGATTGAGTGTTGTTAATGTGATGTTGGAAGAATTATCTTCCATGTTGTACTACCAGTTAAGGCCATGTCATTGTCACTGTGTGGTTTTAAATTGTTCCATTGTGTCCCTGGAGTGGCATCTGTTGTTATTTGGTTCTGTCATTTGTCCATAGGTGTATATCCAAATGGGTCAGGATATCACACATGCCTAGCAGTGTCATGTCTTCCTGGCCACGTGTCGATGTTGTGGTGTATGTGTTGTGTGTCCTCGAGGGTTGCTGTCCTGTGTGTATATAAGTAGGTTTCTGTACTTACCAACAAGTAGGCCATTTCCATATCATCCATCCTGGAAGTGTTGATTGATGGTGCAGTGACAGAAGATGAATGAATCATGTACACTCCCAGGATACTTTGCCACGATGTTGGTGATCAGACCCCAGTAATCGACAATGGCCTGCACATTGATGGAGTGTGTCTGCTTCCTGTTGCGGTATAGATGTTTGGTTGCAGCAGGTGGCACAATGCGTACATGTGTGCAGTCAATGGCACCAAGGACGTGTGGGAAGCCATTGATTTGGTAGAAGCCCTGTTTTGTCTCCTGCTGCTTCTGCTGTGTGTTGGGGAAGCTGATGTGGCAGGGTGTGAGGGAGATGATGGCATCCAGTACCTTGGGTAGGAAAGAGGAGAATGTGGGCTGTGAGATCCTGACAACCAAAGCACCAGTGGTTTGAAAGGAGCCACTTGCCAACATGTGGAGTACAGCTAGCAGCTTGGTTTCTGGAGGCATGGTGCGGGGTGTCTGCAAGCTGGGTGGCAACTGTGGCTCAATGTTGCGCAGCAGCTGTTGAATGGCTTGCCAGTTGAGCCTGTACCTCTGGATGATGTCTTGTTGGCGGAGTCCTAGAAGGGTTGTCCTGGTGCGGAATATCCTCTCCTGCCTTCTGAATTGCCTTTGGAGGCCCTGCTGGTGTTGTAGAAGCTGCTGTTGTTGGTCCTGTGCTCTGCGTCTGCATGCATGCTGGATGAAAAGCACCTCCATGTCTTCCTTTTGGAGCTCTGCTGTTGCTTCTGTGTATTTTCATTAAGTAATGGTGTGTTTGCCCCATTTTAACACCTGCCCTGACCCAGGCATTATTACTGCATACAAAGTTAAACTTTAAAAACTCCACACACACACAAAATAAAAGAGCTACAAATAGCATTGGATTTAGTGACCAAGTATCAAAATCCACTAAAGACAATAAGGGTTTGCGTAAAGCTTGACAAGGACTTAGAGACTTACTCCAAGTGGAGGTTATTTTCAATTAGGCAATTTGCCTCTAGGAAAGTAGCAAAGAAGGTGAGCACATAGGAAATTTCTTAACATGTAACTCTAAACTGAAAACAATTGAAAACGTTGTCTAGGAAATCTTAGATCCAGATTAGAATACCATTGTGAGCCAGCTCAATACAATTCTTGCAGTTTTTTAAAGCATTATAAAAGACTTTAAGGCTCTCAGATTCAATTTGGCTCTCATCATTATGGGAAGAACATAGATCATCTCTCGCTTCTCCTATTACATTGATGGAGGTTGAAAGATCAGTTACCTCAAAAACCAAGGCAAGTGGCAGTGGTGGTCTGCCTGGGTCTACAAAACATTTTTTCCACAAGTGGCAGATTTCCAAACCTTTCTTTTTAATTAAATACTCAGAGCAATTGTTGCCCCCCTCTTTTTCTTTTTCTTAAAAAGGACAAACCAGAAAAGAATAGTAATTCATATTGTCCTGTTAGTTTATTGAATGCTTATTATAAACTACTTATGAAGATTTGTTTATTAAATGCTTATTATAAACTACTTATGAAGATTTTAACAAGTCGGCAGTCACCTTTTGCTCAGCATATATTTTTTTGTGATCAGAGTGGCCTTCAACCTTAGAAATATATAACTATTAATATTTATTAATTTATTTATTTTATTCATTTACAGTCTTATAAAGTGCAACAGCTACCCAAAAAGGGTTTTCCGGTGCTAGGAAAAGGGTAGGGTGACCAAATGCAACAGCTTAAAATAGACAGGTCTTTAGGCCTTTTCGGAATGCATGTACTGAAGTGCAACTTTTAGAGGTTCTGGAAGAGTGTTCCACATTTGTGGGCCTAGAAATGTGAAGGAGTGACCCCCCCCTATGGGACAGACAGAAGCTGGGCACAGTGCACAGGGCCTGATTCAATGGTCTCAACACACGTGTGGGTGGATGAGGCACCACCGAACCCTGGATATACCAGGGACCCAATCCAGCTTTAGCTTTGTACATTTAACACAGAGCTTTGAATTGGATGCGCTATGTAATCATAAGCCAGTGAAGTTCATGGAAAAGATGTGAGACCAAAGCGCGTTTCAGAAGAAAATGCAGGAGTCTAGCGTCTGAATTCTGAACTAACTGTGGCTCTAAGCCTTGTCGATTTCTAAATACAACACATTGCATGATCTAACCACGATAAGATAAGGGTTTGAATCACAGTGGTTGGGGAACCATCCAAATGATCTTTCTCATCCACATTAGCAACGCAAAGCAGGTAGAGGTCATCTTGACCCCCTGAGGCTTTATAGACAGGTCTTCATCCAGCCCAGATTTTTTGACCTCAGAAGATGGATTGGGAAGAGCCTCTAAGGATTCCGGTCAATGTTGTGGTCCCAAAAGAAGAGAGTTCTTGCTCAGGATCATGACCTCTTCCTTGTCACCATTGAGCTTGAGCAAGATATTATTCATCCTTAGGGAGATTCAGCTCAAGTCCAGGTTAAGAGTGGACAGTCCAGGATCTTGTGCAGATGACAAGCAGAAGATGATTTGTGTGTCATCTGTGTAAGAAAATAGTGTCAAACTACAACTCTCCAATACTTTGGCTAAAGGGCAGATGTAGATGTTAAACAACATTGGGCTTAAGACTGAGCCCTGAGGGACTCCCAAAGTTAGAGCCCTAGACTCCAACCTAATATTGGCTGAAAAGACTTCAAACGTCCGGTCTTTTAGGAATGATGTTAACCAGGCCAGCGCTGTACTTTCAAGGCCCAGTGTCATCAGTCTTATAACCAAGATGGAATTGGACACAGTATCAAAGGCGGCACTATAATCTAGTAAAATAAGAACAGCCATTTTGCCCTCTTACAGGCACCATCTAAGATGGTCAGTGATACCTAGGAGGGTGGATTCAGCAATGTGTCCAGCCCTGAAGCCAGACTGTGAGGGAAGTAAAAAATGTTGGGCCTCCACAAAATATGTAAGCCATGAATTAACATATTTCTCTAGATTTTGGAGAAAGTGAGCAGCAGAGAGATTTGTCCAAAATTTGACCAGTTGGTCAGATTGAATTTCACTTATTTAAGAGCAGGAGAACCATGGCATGCTTCCACCTCTGTTGGACAAATCTCTCCAGTAGAGAAGAATTGGGGTGATCCACCACCACCTGTAGAAATTGCAGGTCTAAAAGGCCAAGCTTAGTAGGATGTAGGGGACCCAGCGACAACCCTGATTACATTAAATGTAAAATCACCAGAAAGGTCTAGATGTCCAGCAGGGGCTGTGTACTCATTTTAGATATGGAGCCAGGAGTATACAAGGTATCGTAATACCAATTATCTAGTGCAGGTCATAGATTATATCACTGTCAATCATGCTGAAGCAGTAATCATAATAATTGATGGGGAAAAGACATTTGTTTTACTTAATTGGATGGCACGTTTTCAAATATATGGAAAGTTTAAATTCCTGACTCAATTTCTAACTAATCTTAAAAAAACTCTACTCTCATGCTCAGCATGTATTATCATAACTTCTGAAGAGACTGGGAAGGTAGTGACTAAACTTGGGATATGGCAGGGCTGATAAGTGTTCCCTATATTGTTCATTTTTTAATTGAACCTCTGGCGTGCCTATTGAAAAAAGATGATTAAATTGTTCATCAAAGGGTGGGCGTTTTTGAATTAAAGAACTTTGCTGATGATACGTGTTGGAAATGGCCCTTTCTGAAGGTTGACCCCCAAATGTTTTGCCTTTCTCCTCTCCTTCTTGCTGAATTTATTTTTGTTGGCTTTAGGACTCTGAGCACTTTACCACTACTGGCCAGTGCTAAAGTGCAGGTGCTCTTTACCCTAAATATGGTAATAGTGGTATATCCTCAATTAGCATATTTATTTTACTTATATGTGCCCAGGGCCTGTAAACTAATTGTTGCTAGTGAGCCTGCAGCACTGATTGTGCCACCCACTTATGTAGCCCATTAATCATTTCTCAGGCCTGCCACTACAGAGCCTGTAGGATCAGTTTCACTGCCATTTCAGCTTGGCATTTAAAAACTCTTGCCAAGCCTTAAACTCCCCTTTTATTTCACACAAGACGCCCCTAAAATAGGCATTAGGTATCCCATGGGGAAGTGTGCTGTGCAAGTAAATGGCAGGATATATACTTTTAAGTTTTACATGTCCTGGTAACAAAAAACTCTCAAATTCATTTTTCACTACTGTGAGGCCTACCCCTCTCATCAGATAACACTGGGGATTATTTGGTCCATTTATTAAGTGTAATTCCTGTTTTGGAAGGAGGTGGAGCTATCATGTTTAGTACCTATGGAATTGCAATGATAAATCCTCTTTAGAATGTATCATTACAATTTTTAAAATGCCACTTTTGGAAAACTGCTATTTTTCTTCTCTTAGCCCTGTGTGCCTGCTGCCTGTCTCTAATACACATCTGGGGTAGGTGGCAGCTGGGCCTTGTGCATTCTCTCAAGACAGCCACACACAACGGGAGACTAGGTATGACTTGATGGGCCTTACCGGGCCATTAACTGGCTTGATGGGGGGGTGGACCTTAGCACCGCCTCACATCTGAATAGTCTTGTCCTGTCAACCCACAATGGGGATTAACAGCCCTGCATTGTCACTCAAGCCAGCTTGGAGCCAGGACATGTGAGGCAGGTCATCTGTGAACTCCAAAGGCATGCCTCTAGAAGCATACTGGACCTCAGACACCACATGACCTCAGACACCACAACTTCACAAATCTACTGGAACCAAGGACATTCTGCAAGGAAGAAGGACTGCTGTGCTGCCATGAGGGACTGCCACTCTGCAACTGCACTGCTGTGTTGGCCTACTGCTTGTTGTGTACTGTACTGTAGGAGGGACTGGCACTTTGCTACTTGCTTTGTTGTGTTGGCCTGCTGTCTGCTGCTTCATGCCTGGAGTGAGAAGGCCTGGGCTAGTACTCTACATCCTTAAACCCAATATTCTTTAAGGGCTTGTTAGCTTGCCTCCTGTTCTCTTGCAGTCTCAGGGACATCAAAGACTGCCTGCAACACTTGTGGTGATGCTGGACTCTGCCGTCTGTGAGTCCTGCCCTTGCCTGAGGTGCCCTCGCCAATCCTGGGCCTCAGAAGTGGGTTTTGCACATGAGTTCTGCAAAACTGGTGCATCAACCTAATTGCATGGAAAAAATTAGCGAATCACTCCTTCGAGGCTGACACTGAGAGTGCCCAACCACAACGGATCCACAGCCTGCACAGCTCAATGAAGATGCTCTGTGTGGCTCAACGCATAGCATTCATCTCAAGGGAGTTTGATGCTGATGCAGGACCTGACCGCAAGCTAAATATCAATGCATTGCCCTCACAGTTGCTCCTCAACGTCAATGCTTGCTCCATTTAAGATACTGTTTCAGCAGAACCTGCATGGATTCTGTAGCTGGCCTATCCTCCATCGCGGTCAGCCTCAACTCTGGGTTGCCACCGGTACCTTGCGACCTTTAGTAACCTTTTGACTGCTAGTGACTTCTAAGGACTGTTTTCACATTTAGGGCCTGATTGTGAGTTCTTCAGAGCAGATCACTGTATTACGAGTTTGGTGGTCATACAAACAGATGACTGCCGGCACGGCCAGGCAGCACAGACCGCCACGACCACATGGAAGCATAAACAAGCTGGCAGAGACAGTGTTTCAGCTAAATCTATTATGAGGTTGCACACCGACATATGACTGTGGCGGTCAACCACCCTGTACCAGCTGGTGAAAAGGACAGTATAAAGAGAGACACTCACCTACAGGCAGCTGTACACATCCGCGGCCACCATAGAGCCATTCACAAACATGTGGCTGCTGCTCATCGAACGACCAAAAATCAACGTCGACGTGAACACCATCAACTGTAAGTACACACACCTACCTATATCGTCAACATTTTGAAACAGCAAATACATCCTCGGGGTACATCAAGAGCAGCAGGCACATGTCTCATACAACACACTCACTGACATACATCAACACAGACATGTACACACACACACACACACACACTTTGGCCAGCACACTCACACTGCATTGCAACACTGCACAAATACACACTGCCACACAGCCCTGGAACAGGGACAATGAAGGCTTCATAACATTGCCACACACAGCAACAACAACACCCCTACAACACATATACAATTACAGCTCACACAACCACATTCCACGCTGGCAAGGGACTGCCCACACATACAACACACATACCTATTGATGTAGCATGCAACACAAACAACACCACCAGAAAACAGCCCTGCAATGGACACCCAAATCACACACCTCACAGCACAAGAGAAGCACAATGGCATGCATAAAGCACAAAGACAAAAATACACCATGAACAACATAACAACTATACCTACACAAGTCGGATAGGGCCATCTGGGACACTCAGAGAAGGAAACTGCACTGGGACATATAACACTTTGAACAGGACCCTCAAACAACATCTCCACAGGAAATGGCCCTACATGGGTATCAGGGACAAAAAATGTCAAAACCAATCGTCATGCAGATCTAAACAATGGGGAAGGGAAAGTCAACAAAGCACGTACAACTTCCCCTGCACGGGACATACCTCTACAGGAACCATTTGCAAAGGACACACACCTAAATGGACACATGCACAGGCAAATGCAAACATGGCTAGCACAATTCAACACACTCCATGTCTGCACATAGAAGACACAAGATGACACACATCTCATGAATACATAAGCCAGGTCAGGGGGATTAGTCTCACACCATATATGCTCACATTGGACATTGCAATAAGAAATACTTACCATACCAAACAGTGCACAATGCCATTACACCATCATTGCATTAACACACATACATATACACACAACATATACTCTTCTCTTGGGGGACACCAGCACTGCACACAAACTCAAATACTTCTAACAACAGCAACTATAGCAGCAAGCAGGCTCAAACATGCAGAACTGCAGTCACACAATCAAAGTCATTCAGGGACAACAGAGAGCCAGAAAAAGAATTGCAGGACAAATATGTACACAAACCAAAACAACTGTTGTGTTTATTAATAAGAAATAGTAATATTGTCCTAAGGCCGTTGGCCAGTCCATGAACCTTTTGCAAATAATGGCACACTGTTGTGCCCCAACTTGACTCCTGGCTGCCATATAACATTCACAGGAAGAGGCATCAAGTGGTCAGTCAGGCACCTCAGGGATTATCGAGGGGTTAGATTCAGGAGGGGGTTAGGCTGGGGAGGGGTAGTCTTCTTCTTAGGAGGGATGGGCTTCTTTTTGGGAGGGGTGGGCTTCTTTGGGGGGGAATGGCTACTTTCAGGGGGCAGGGGAGGCCTTGGAGGTGGAAGGGACAAACTGTGAGCTAGATGTGGTCCTTCTTTGTGTGGTTTGGGGGGAGAACAAGGGTAAGGCCAAGGTCACATAGGAAAAAACTTTTGGAAGCACAGGGATGGTCATCAGCCTGCACAGGACAAAAATGACCTGTGTGATGCTGTCAACAGGGCTGTGGGAGTAAGGGACCTGTCAGGGATCAGAGACACAGATTGACAGTGATGCCAAGTGCACATAATACACAGATCATTGTCTCCCTACTAAAACCATTCACATACATCATCAGGGAAGGATCCTTAATAAGCTGCACTCAACATCTGGCACTGAACTCAATTACATGAACATTGACTCTCCCATAGATGCCACACAGACTCCACCTCCATGGCTTTGACATTTCATTCCAGCACACATAGGCACAATCTAGCCTTTGATGAGTGAAATATGGTGAAGTACAGTGAAGAAAGTGGACATGAGGTACTTACCTGCACCTCTGGTGCACCATAGAGCTGTTCATACAGGGGTAGGACCTCCTCCATTAGCTTCTCCAGCTCCTCTGGGGAGAAGGCAGGGTCCCTATCACCTGTTGAATGTGGCATGATTGCCCACAGTACACAGCAGCTCTGGTCGTGGAGGTAGTGTCAGGAGTCAAGTGAGGGATTTTTCAGAACAATTTTCAGTACATTGGGGTCACGTCCACCACTGGTGGAGACAGCTGTTGGTCTGCGACCCCCACTAGCAACGTTGTTAGCCCATGGCTGTGTCCACCACAGTTGCAGCCACCTACCGCCATGGTGACTTCTGCCAGCGGTCGAGCAAAGCTCCTAATTTCCAGTGGAGTAGGTCAGGCACCCGCCATTTTAGAAGCATGAAATACATTATACTCTAATAAAAATGCGTCACAACTCCGAACATGTCTTTAATACTACTGATAAGTGCTTGTCCTGTCCTGTAATGTGGGTCCTCGAGTTGGACACCATTTTTGTACTTTGCTTGACACATATGGCAACTTAATTTATGGCACAGCCCAGCCACCGCTGGTAATTTAAGTCCTGGGACATGAAGTCACAGTCCGAATGGTAAGTATTATGCCTAATGTATGTTGCAAGGGTTACATTCAGTGTTGGCTAAACTCATTACTTGTCCTACATAGGTACCCAGGGAGGGGAAGGATCAGACATCCTTCTGCCTACCGTACACTGCCAGACCGTCAGGCCATGGAAGAAGGACACATCATCCAGATCTACCATCTGAATAGGTAAAACATCATGGATCTCTGTCGATAGTTGGAGCCAGATTTGATGTCTGCCATTTGTCACCCAAATAGCATACCACCCATTACACAATTCATGGCAATTTGCACTTCCTGGCCACGGGGTCCTTCCAAAATACAGTGGCCATATCTGCTGGGATGTCCCAGCCTATGTTCAGTCTTTTATTGAAGGATGTACACACAGCAGTGTTAAAACACCTGGACCACTACATCAGGTTTCCCAACCGTGTGGATTTCGCCCATGTGAAGGCTGAGTTCTATGATTTGGCACACATCCCACATGTTGTGGGAGCCACAAATGGTATACATTTTGCCTTGGTTCCTCCACATGAAAGGAACAAGTCTATCATTACAGGAAGAACTTCCATTCCATCAATGTCTAAGTTGTTTGTCTGGCGGACCTCTACATTTCACAGGTCTGTGCCCATTATCCGGGTTCAGTCCACAATGCCTTTATCAAGGGCAATTCCACAGCTGATGTCACGACTGTACTCAGAGAGGGCCTGGCTGGTTGTTAAGTCACATATGTCCTGTTTATTTGTATGCAATGTCTTCAACAAAAATTCAAATCGGATGGACTCGTAGTTGCACATATGTCCCATTCCATTACAGCAGGCTCTGCATACCCAAACCGTCCATGGTTGTTGACGCCAGTGAGGAATCCAACTACGCTTTGGGAAGTCCGCTTCAATGATGCCCATGGAAGAACACAGTGTGTTGTGGAGTGGGATTTGGGCTCCTGAAAGCCAGATTTTGGTGTCTGGACAAGACAGGTGGAGCCCCCTTTACTCACCTGAAAAAGTATGTAAGATCATTCCGCCTGCTGCATGCTCCACAACATTGCCCTGATGAAAGACATCCCATATATTCCAGATGAGGGGAGGTAGCAGTACCATCAGTGAGAATCCAGAAATGTCAACTGAGGATGGCAGTGATCAAGAGGAATGTGGAGACTTGTGGACAGATCTCATAAATCAGTACTTCACTTGAGTGTAAGTATGTAATGTTTTGTGATTACGGTGACTGTATAGGGAACTGTAGGGGTAAGGATGTGTTGAGTAGGGTAAATATTTTCAATCAACAGAGGATACAAAGCTATGTAGAATACAGTTAAGATTTGTTTGCTAAGTCAGACTTGGAAATGTTGCTACCTTGATGGTCTGCTTTGTTTGTGTCAGTCTCATTGCAATGTAACTGGATCTACTGAAGTTTGATATGAAGTTTGGGTCCTATGTATGATTTTTCATGCCTAAACCCCTTGTTTTTTGTTTTATCCAGGTCTCTTCACCATGCCATCCTCATGTGGGCATTTCAGAGTTGTGATATTGGCAGGTAACTATTGCTGTTCTGACATATGAAGTGGATATGGATTGATCCAGGTAATATTGGTCAAAGCTTTGGGGTGTGTGAGTTCTGTGCCAAAACAGCTTGGATAGTGGGTGGATGGAATTCTGAAGTGCACAATACACTTGTTTGTTGTGTTGAGTTGGTCCAATTGTCTCATGTGTGTGATCATATGGGGTTAAGATATGTTGCATTCCAGTGCAATCCATGTATTCTCCCTTCACATTGTGTTGACAATGAACCTGTATGAACTTTGTATAGCGGTTGATGTGTTTCCTCATTGCAAGCAACAGTGCCTGTGCCACAACACAGGTTTGTGTCATGTCACCAGGTGCTTGCTCATTGTAAATGGATAGACCTATAGCCAGGGACTGCTGTACTGCCCTCTGTCTGTGCCATGGTGTATGTTAAGTTGTCTGGCATGGTTTTGGTATGTGATAAAGCTCTAACTAGTGACAAGGTACACTTATTTGTTAGCCAGTCCTATGGAACAATGTTTGACAGAGCCCTTTCTTCTGTGCTCTGCAGTACAGTACCTTTTTGATATCTAGCCTGACTCAAGGTTGTTCTGCCATTCTGTGCTATGACAGTCCAGACATTTTAATAGCCAGCATGGTGTTGGTGTTCTCCCCCTTTTCCAGAGACTCACGATGGAAGTCCCTCTGCAGCTGCTTCATTTCCCAAAGGTCGGCAAGTACCTGGCCCATCACACCTTGGGATTGTTGGTAGGCTCCCAGACTTGGCTGATGGTGTCCTTGCCAGGACCGTCCCCAGCAGCCTCATGTCGTGGGCATGCACTATCACTCCCATGCACCCCAACCCCACATGTCTGCACCCTTGGCGCAGCTTGCCTCCTACCACTGGTTCCAGGACTATCATTGTCAGAGGGGGTTTGCTATACCTCAGTGTCCTGGACTGGGGTCACAAGATGGTAGTCACAATCCTCTAGGCACAGGTTTGGGGGCGACTTGCTGCCTGAGATGTTGAAGCAACAGTGCTGGGAGGAGTTGATGTAGTCACAGTGAAGCTCACTGGTGTTGTCTGACTAGGTTGCCCTGAAGGGCCAGAACTGTCCTCAAGGAATGGTATCCTCATAGAGGGCTTCATCCATGGATGTAGTGGCAGTCTCTTCAGTGGGCTCAATATTCACAGTTGGCAGTTAGATCTGTTGATGTGAGAGATACAATGTTAATGTTTGTATTGTGACATCTACCTCCAATAGTTAACAGTGACATTTGGCTAAGGCTGTATACATATTGTATTTGCAGATTTCCCTTATGTGACAGGTACACATGCTATCAGTTGCATTGATCTGACATTTGGGTAACATACCAATTCCATTTCAGTCAACTAGCTTAATAATTTCTGAGTTTAATATCACTTGAAAAAATGGTCATTTACTCATATTTTTCCAGCAGTGCAGGCTAAACATGGCTGGGCAGAATGTAGTTAAGGTCATTATAAGACCTAGCTGACTTTTATTCAGGCACACCCTGAACCTATATGTGATAATTGTCATCATGTGTTGAGTGCATTTATATGATACATCTTGGGGCCTTTGATCTGTCTCAAATTTGTTTGGCACACAGGGTAAGCTGTCCTTGCTGTCCACAATAGTTTCATCTTGCCATAGCTGTTCAAGATAGATCAAGGTGTTTAGCCACATCACAGAGTGTACCATGATCTGTGTCTTGGTCCCTCCCAGGTGGGTGAAGTTAATGTGTGAGTTCACAGAGAGATGCACAATGTCATATGGACACTGACCTGGTGTTTGAAGTTACAGGGGCTGGCCCTCCCGGGATCTACAGTTATTTTACTCCAAGTACTACACACAGTATATAGATGCCATTCTCTCAGGTGAGTGCAGTTCAAAGGCTGAGTAGAGGAAGAAGAGTCATAGGAGCAGAGGGTACTGTGTTGGCTGAGTAGAGTGAGAGTAGCAGTGCCTCCTAGCCTTCGCATTCCTGTCAGTGCTTGTGATACCCACACAGTATATAGATGTCATCCTCTAAGGGGAGTGCAGTTAAAAGCCTGAGTAGAGGGAAAAGGGTCACTGGAGCAGAGGACACTGTTGTGGCTGAGTGACGTGTCAGTAGCAGTGCGTCCTGGCATTATCAGTCCTGTAAGTGCTTGTACTAGACATACACTATACAAATATCAACCTCTCAGGTGAGTACCCTTCAATGGTGAGTTCAGGGACAAAGGTGATTTGAGCAGAGGACACTTTGGTGGCTGAGTGGGGTGACAGAAGCAGTGCCTCCTGGCCACTATAATGGTATCATATTCTCAGGTGGGTACACTTCACTAGGGATTTGCCAAACAAGGTAAACCTGAGAAGGATACACTGTTCTGGTTTTTGTAATGGTTGAACAGTGCCTGCTGAGAATTGTAGTGCTGTACTACACACAATGTACACAGCTATTGATACCCCAGGTTATTCTAATTCACATGTGAGATGCCAGACAGTAGTCTATAGGCAGGTGAACACTGGTTTAGTGAATGGGGTGACAGTGAAGGTGTTCAAAGGTGAGCAGTGAGCATGCTTGACAATATATTTTGGTGATATTTTAGTGAGGTACCCGACTCCAATCTCCCAGGTATTCCTGTCAAGCCCGCAGGATGTAGGATGGTCAAGACCTTCTCCTCTCATGATGTGAGTTGTAAACAGCTATTGATACCCCAGGTTATTCTACTTCACATGTGAGATGCCAGACAGTAGTCTATAGGCAGGTGAACACTGGGTTAGTGAATGGGGTGACAGTGAAGGTGTTCAAAGGTGAGCAGTGAGCATGCTTGACAATATATTTTGGTGATATTTTAGTAAGGTACCCGACTCCAATCTCCCAGGTATTCCTGTCAAGCCCGCAGGATGCAGGATGGCCAAGACCTTCTCCTCTCATGATGTGAGTTGTAAAGGAGGAGATGGGGAACCATCGCCAGTCTTCCGGACATGCAGCTGGTGCCTGAATGCCATGAAACGTACCTTCCCCCTGAGGTTGTTCGAGCTCTTCCTGATGTTGCCTCTTGTACGCGGGGTGATGCCTACAGCATTCACTCTGTCGACCATCCTTTGCCACATTTCCATTTTCCTGGTGATAGTAGTGTGCTGAACCTGTGCTCCAAATAAATGTGGCTCTACTCTAATGATTTCATCCACCATGACTCTTAACTTTTCTTGAGTGAAATAGGGATTTTTCTGTGGTGACATGGTGGTGATAATATAAATTTGATAGGTGGTGGGAATCAAACAGGTAACGGGGAGTAAATGGAGTGGTGTGTTGAGTGTGTAGGATATGTGCCTAGTGAAAGTTTGTGGGGTGCCTATTCTATGGTTTTACCTTTTTGAATCATGCGTTCTGGCTACAATGTTTGGCGTTGTGGATGCAAAAGATTGTGGTATATAAAGGGGTGTTTTTAATATATCAAGTGCGGCAATGTTTGTCAGTGTGCTGATTTCAAATCAATCCAATGTGGTGTTGTGTTTTACTTTGTTGACCGTAAACTGCTGTGGTTCAGGCCACCATGGCTGACCAACACTGTGACTTTGTACTTGTAATAGGTTCAGTGAATGGTTGACAGGCTGTCAGTGCTGGTGCTCAGACAGTCTATTTCCCCCCTCCAAAGTACTGGAGGTGTTGGATTTTTGGCTGGCTTTTGTTGGTCCTTCCTTTGAAACTCATAATACGGTAGTCTGTATGACCGCAATATGCGGGCCGTCACTATTTCAGTCTGGTGGTCTGACCGCCAAACTCATAATGAGTGCCTAAATCTTCATAACTTCCTATTTAGACTTCTACTTATTGGATTTTTGTTATTTTGGTCTTGTCCTACTCAGATAAATATTGTCTATTTACCTACACTATTGTGGAGTCTTTTTGTGGTCCTGGTCACTGTGTTATTGTAATGTAGTGTTGCACAAATACTTTACACATTGCCTCTTAAGTTAAGCCTGACTGCTCTGTGCCATGCTACCAGAGGGAGAGCACAGGTTAATTTAGGGTGTGTATCTGACTTACCCTGACTAGGACTGTGATTCCTACTTGGACAGGGTGCATACCTCTGCCAATTAGAGACCCCAATTTCTAATAATATGATATTATATTTGGAAGCAACCAAAATAAATATCCAGGTGGCAGTAGATAGAATATTTGGGGGCAGACTTAAGAAAAAAGGCACTGCACGCAGTGCAGCACCACTTTTCTTGCACCCCTTAGTACTCCCCTATCATACCACGTGCGTGCCATTTTTAAAATACGGCACACCATGGCAAAGGGTTGGGGGCAACAGTATCAAAAACTTTTACACTATTGATGTACTGTTCAGGGTTAGCACCAACATTTTGGCACTAACCCTGAATACAGTAGGGACCCATTGTAACTAATGGTGTGTTCTCTTTTAACACCTGCTCTGAGCAGGCATTAAAACCAGCTGCAAAAAATGACTCAGTGGAATCTCTTGGATTCCACTGCACCATGTTTGCAGTCCCCCTAATGGGGGAACATCCTCTTTGCATACATTATGCATGGCACATGCATAAAGTGGCGCAAACGGTTATAAAGTGGCGCAATGCATGAAGTGTGCTACTTTGTGAATGTGGCGGGCGATTTTTGAAGCCTAACACCACATTAGCGTGAAATAATTACGCTAATGTCGCGCTAGAGCTTCTCAAATCTGGGCCTTGGTTTCACAAAAAGGCAGAACAAAGTTAACCATTCTAAATTTGAAGTTCTTTTATTTAATGCCTCCGTATTGGACCTTCCATATCAAATATGATGGCAGTTCCCTCCAACACATCCCATTAGATATCAAGGTATTTTTGGAACACAAAATGTTTTAGATTTGTTCACTCTGAATTATATGGCTAACATAATAATCTTCACTATCTAATATATCGATGGCAGTCATTGCCTCTATCACTAATTGGGAGATTCTCTTTAGTGAAAATGTCAATTCTTCCTCTTTTTAAAATAATTTTCTCCAATGTTACTAAAGTAAATTGATCTTATTTTCTTGCAATTGATTCATTATTATTCACTTCTTTTTTTAAATTTTATTATCATGCTTCTCTCATGGAGTATCATGTTCAATTAAGTGCTGAGGTGGCATAGTAGAATAGTTTTTTTTTTGCTCACCATGAATCTGAGACAGATTATTTTTGAAAATTCACAAATTGCCTAAAAACTAGGTATAAGGCTGCACATATTTGTGAACCCCAATTGAGATAGCTTTTTGATGAATTTAATAGCTTTAGTTTCCATTTTTTGTGCTCATTTAGTGATACAACTATCAAATAATTCTATTACGAGCTGGAGCGCCCTGGGTTAAAATGTGGTTGGTGATTTTTTACAGATTAAAATCAGGAAATCATGGCAACAGATGCCGTCGAGTTTTTCTGAGATAGATTACCTGCTAGGATTTAACTTCACTCATATACAGTTTTTGTAAAAACACTCTCCTGTAGCTGGTGAATTGGCTCATATTGGTTCAGGATTTTTCATCAGAAGCTATTCATACCAGTTATACCGAAAGTACCAGAAAAAATCCAAAAGGATACAAACTACTCTTTCACCTTCCCCGTGGAAGACAAGTTGTTTAATGAGACACAAACATTTGCGCTCAGCAAATTATAATCAAGTGCATATTCTTTCAAGGTAGATGCTGTATTATTCCCCCTATGGTTCAAACAGGGCCTTTACGATCATTTCTCTGCTTTGTTTCAGATGTGACACAAATGCTAGGAGTGATTGGCTTCATGGTTGCTTTACATGTTGGGAACTTTGTAAAATTTGGAATAACATTTTTGTATGTATTAGTTCTAGGTTAGGCAAGATTAAAATATACCTGATGCATACAGTGTTTTGTTTGGTTATGTAATTACTATATGTAATTTTACAGATGAAGATTGTTAGACCTGACAACGTTAGGTTGGTCATCCCTAACTTTTTGCCTGCCTCCCTCCACTTTTTTGGACACTGTTTTTGCTGGTTTTTGGACTCTATGCACTTTACCACTGCTAACCAGTGATAAAGTGCATATGCTCTCTCCCTTTAAACATGGTAACATTGGATTATACCCAATTGGACTATTTAATTGACTTATAAGTCCCTAGTACTGTGCACTATATGTGCCCAGGGCCTGTAGATTAAATGCTACTAATGGGCCTGCAGCACTGGTTGTGCCACCCACTTAAGTAGCCCCTCATCTTGTCTCAGATCTGCCATTGCAAGGCCTGTGTGTGCAGTTTCACTGCCAATTCGACTTAGCATTTAAAAGTACTTGCCAAGCCTAAAACTCCCCTTTTTCTACATATACTTATCACCGGGCAGAGCCATACCATGTGGTCCAAGTACGAGTCAAGTCTACCACATTTGGGGCACGTCCTAGGGTCTCTTCCATATATGAGTTGTAACCTATTTGGCGTGAGGTACGTTCTATGTACATAATTGTACTGTATGTATCTGAGGCGGGTGTTCCGTGACACCCTACGGGGATAAGCTAATACTCTCCACCACTCCGCATCTGTCAAGTCTCTCTCCAGCGTTTCCTCCAACTTCTACCTAAGAGGTTGTAGAGAGCCCAAAGTGTCCTCAATCTGGGCCCTGTAAAGTTTGGTGACGAGGTGAGTGTCTCCCCCTAAGGTCAATAGTAGATGAAGAATCCTGTGAGTTTCCGGCTCCACATTAACTGAACACCAGTATTCCCGTATTTGATGTGTCAAGGATTGATACAGCAAGAATTGCCCACTTGGGACTCCACTCTCCTTAATCATAATAGCAAAGGTTCGTAACACCCCATCACAGAAGAAGTCGCCCAGTGATTCCACTCCCGCTCCCGTCCAGATGTTTAACCGAGCCTACATAAGTGGGTAAACTGTGGTACCTCACGCCACCGCTGTCAGTGGCAACGCCGGGGAGTAAGCTACCTTTGTTCCGGTACGTCGCATGCATTTCCTCCAGCAGGAGAGTGCCACCATCCTTAGGATGTTCCTCACCTGAGGATTTATTCGGTGGCCAAGCATTTGTGCTACTATTACATCTCCATTCATCTCGCAGCCAGTCGTGGCACGGTCCAAGCGTCCCTCCCCAGCACACCACCTGGAGATCCACTGTAGTTGGCACGACAGGTAATAGAGTTCAAAATCTGGGCCCCCAGTCCACCCGCCATCGCCGGACAGCAGAGAGTAGATAGAGCGGTACGTCTGCACCCCCTATCCCAAATAAGCTCCTGCAGCAGTGTGTTCAGCTCCCTGAACCAACCCACAGAGATAATCATCGGAAGGTTGGTGAAGTAATAAAGGAGGCGGGGCAGCATGATCATTTTGGATAGAGACACTCTGGCCATCGTGGATAATTTAAGAGATCGCTAGAACCCCACAGAAGCTTGCAATAAACAGAGCGCCTTACCAAGGTTACCTTCACAGAGGTCCTTCAAGTCATGGAAAACCTGGATACCCAAGTACTTAATAGGTGCGGGGAGCCCACACAATATCCGCAAGGCAGGTGGGTGGTTGTTCTTCAACCGCCATCCACTGAAAGACATACGTCTTGCGTCTGTTTAGTCGAGTAGCCGCCAAAGGTTTCCAGTCTCGCTAACGCCCAAGGCAGGCCAGTCATGCCATCCCTCAGGTATATTAATATGTCATCTGCGTAGAGTGAAATATTATGTTCAGCCAGTCCCCACAGCACGCCCTTACCCTTACCCTCCATACGGAACTGGGCCGCCAGTGGCTCGATGGCAAGTTCAAACAATAATTGGGACAGCGGACATCCCTGCCTAGTGCCCCTAAATATGGGGTAGGCTGCCGACACCGACTGGCCCGTCCTCACCCTCGTCAACGGCTTCCCATACAGCAAATTGACCCATTGCACGCATCCTTCACCCAGGCCCATCCTTAGCATCACAGTTCTCAGGTAGTCCCAGTGTATCGAGTCAAAGGCCTTCTCAAAGTCTATCGACAAGAGCACTGCCCCTGGTGGCCTCTCCGCCTGTGGCATGTGTAGAAGCGCAAACAGTCGCCTAAGGTTGAGAGAAGTATTACGTGCCGGAATGAACCCATTTTGGTCATCGTGCATTAGGTTAGATATATGCTGGGCTAACCGATTGGCCAGGATTTTGCTTAGGATCTTAAAGTCACAGTTTAGCATTGAGAGCGTCCGGAAGTCAGTCACCGATACCTCTCTGGATTCGAGCTTGGGGAAGGGAACCACCAAAGCCTCCCTCATTGACTCAGGAAGTAGACCCCGCTGGAGTGCCTCCGCATACAACTCAAACAGTAGGGGTGCTGGAATATTCAAGTATTTCTTGTAAAACTCTATAGGAAGTCCGTCTGTGCCTGGCATCTTACCCGCGGCCAACTGTGTGATGGCATCCTTAATTTCCTCTAGTGTTATCGGCCCACCCAATGGGTTCCTGTCCTCTAACTCGAGGGTTCGTAGTGGTAGTGAACGTAAGTAGTCGACCAGGGACTCCGGTATAGCCGCCTTTGGCTGCCTGTAAAGAAATGTGTAATAATTCTGGAAGGCCTCATTTATATCAGCCGATCTAAACACCCGCACCCCTCTCATGTCCCGCACACTCATTATTGGCGTACCCTCTCCTCTGGGCCTTACCAACCACACCAGCATCTTGCCCGATCTACCCTCCTCTGCCTGTATAGACGTCAAGTACCTCTGCATGTTATGGCAGCGTAACTGTTCCTCAGTCTGGGCACGTGATTTCCTCGCATCAACCAGTCTGTGTCATGCTGCCAGATCAGTACCCCATCTCTTTCCTCATCATGGATGATATTTTCTAAGCGGGTAAGTTCTCGCTCCAGAGTACGCTTAATCCCAACTTTCTGCCCCATACAGTGCCCCCTGGTTGCAACCTTAAGCGTTTCCCATTCTACATGCCTAACTGTAGCAACCCTTTGTTGATATTGATGTGGTCTGTGAGGTAAGTGCAAAGCTCCTCCCTATAGGCCAAGTCTTCCAGTGCAGCCGGTCCCAGCCTCCACATTGGTATAGGAGACCTGGTTTCTGCACTTCTCCATGTAAGGAGCAGCTGACTGTGATCAGAGAGGGTACGCCCCAAATATTCAGAGTGTGTAATTCCAAGAGGTATGGCTGCCGTACACACCACCCTGTCTATTCTGGTATGAACCTGATAGGCCTGAACAGTGGGAATAGTCTCTTTCCCCCAGGTGCTGATTCCGCCATACGTCTTCTAGTCCCCAACATTGCATCCAGTCCCGTAAGCCTTTGGAAATCTTGTGCGATAGTGCACCTGCGAGTGGAGGAGTAGAACGGTCCAACTCGGTGTCCAACACACCATTAAAGTCCCCTCCAATCATTAGTTCTCCCCCCTGCTGTCTAGTAAGGAGGCTCGAGAGACGCTGCATAAAAGGAAGCTGGTCCTGGTTAGGGGCATATATACTGCTCAGCACCACCGGCGTCGCATGCAGCCTGCCCTCCACTGTCACAAATCTACCCTCCTTGTCTACATCAGTGGTTATGACTTCAAATGGGACCCCTGCTTTGATCCACACCAGCGCCCACCGTGCAAAAGTAGAATACGTGGTCGCAAATACTTTCCCTCTCCATCTGCGCCTAAACTTATCAGCCTCTCCGGAGGTAAGTTGGGTCTCCTGCAAGAGTGCTACATGTACTCCCCTTCTTTTCAAGTATGACAGGATTCTGTGCCGTTTGGTCAGCGACCCCATCCCTAGTATGTTTCAAGTAAGAAAATTATAGTCCGCCATATCATAGTAGCCACGTCAGAGTGGATTACCCACCCTTCCCATGGCCTCCATCTTCAGTCCCCGCCCCCCCCACCTCCCTCGCCTTCAATATCCTTTTCGAATAAGTGAACCTCAACCCCTTGCGCAGAACCAAAACATACAACTGCAAACCCCAACTCCCCCTCCCCAGGACACCTCTCAAACCGTAGGTCGCCCAATGAACAGTGCAATGGCACAACTGAAACAACAAGTCAGTCGGTGTTCTTGCCATTCTCTGCTCAATGGCCGAGAACCCACTAAAAGGTGGGGGGGGGGACTCCAAAGCCATCAGGGCCTTGTACTCAAGTCATCATCCTCACATCAGGGCCAGTGCCTTAAAGTTTGTTTCAACCCAGTTCATCTCCTCACCTCAGGGCCAGTGCCTTAAAGTTTGTTTCAACCCAGTTCATCTGCAGTTCCAAGGAAATAAATGCACGGTCCGAATCCCCTTTGCTAGCCTCCGCTGAAGAGTTCACTCCCCTCAAGGACGCCACTGCCTCCAATGCCGCTTTCTTTGCGGATTCCTTCTGGGCCAGAGTCGGTTCTGTGTGCAAACAATACTTGCTTCGCTGTCTTCTTGGGCCTCTGCGACCCTGGTGTGCCACATGGTTCATTGTGCATGGCGGCTCCCTCCGGTCCCATGTGCCTCCAGCCACTCCCAGGCCTTGTCCGGAGTCAAGAAGAATACAGTCTGGTCCTTGGAGATCACCCTCAATCTGGCCGGGAACAGAAGGGAGTACTGAATCCCTTCCTCCCGTAGGGCCCTTTTCACCGCCGAAAAGGAGGCCCGTATTATTCTGCACCTCAATTGTGAAGTCCGGGAACAGACTCACCACTCTGTTTGCCACCTTGAAGGGCCCAGTCTCTCTGGCTCTCTGCAGTAGCACGTCCCTATCTTTATAGTGCAGTAATTTAGCCACAACCACTCGAGGTGGTCTCCCTGGTGCCAGTGGTCTTGAGGGAACCCCGTGCGCCCATTCCAGCGTGAAGAAAAGAGTAAGTTGCTCCGGGGCCATATCTGTATGCAGCCACCCCTCCAGAAAGGGCACCATGTCCGTGCCCTTCGCACCTTCCAGAAGACCAACAATTCTTACGTTGTTCCTGGGGCTCCGACCCTCGGCTTCCTCCACTCTGCGCTCCAGGCGTTGAACCCGGTTTGCAAGCTGCAGTACTGTGGCTGTGAGGTTCCCCTGCTTTGGCAAAAGTTCTGCCAGCGCGGTCTCTGTATCTTGGACCCTACCCACCAGTTTTTGGTGGTCTACTCTCAACAGGCCCACCTCCACTGCCACTTGGCCAATTTCATGCTGGAGCATCGTTTTGGTATCCTCTATTGCCCCAAGAATCCTATCTAGGGTGGCCTGCACCAGGGGCTGTGCGGTACCCTCCATGTTCCCTTGATTTTGTTTGCCTGCCTATTTGCGGGCTTTCGCCATGCCCTTACTCCTGCTTCTGGATCTCACCCGAGTTTCGGGGGCCGCTCACCAAAAGTTCATGTTCCACGCCACTCCAAAAATCCAACACTAGGACCAGCAGTTCATCTGCAGGACTCCCCACTTTTATCTGTACCTCCGTTGTTTTCAGTAGACCAGCAGGTAGGCCCACAGGATCAGGTGTAGACCACTCAGGAGTTGACCACTCAGAAGTTGACCACTCAGAAGTTGACCATTTGTGCCCAGGCCAGTTCCCCCCGCAAGGAATCAGCTGCTTCTCGCAGTCTCCCAGTGCTTCGTCGCAGGGCCCGTCCCGGGGGCAGCAGATCGTCCAGTGCAATCCCCCCTCTTCTTCTTCCACCAGCCGCCTGCTCCGCTTCCCTCTGTCGGGCTGTGCGGCCAGTCCGTGACTCCCCCAGTACTCGCCAATTCTCACTGGTACCGCCTCACGTGGAAGGCGATTAACAAGGGGAATGGGGGGAGGAGGCCACAACACCTCTGCAGGACCCCTCTCCGTTCCAACGGGCCGATCACCACTCGCTGACTCCTCCAGCCCCCGGCCCCCACGGCCCGACCGCCGCTCCAGTTCCTCCGTTCATGCGCCGTCCTCTGGAGCCGAGCACTATCCCTCGGCCGGCTTCCCCTCGCGCAAGGCCGCCGACTCCGCTCCTCCCGCGCTTTCCGCTCAGAGTGTCCCGGAGGTCAGCAGACTGTCCAGAGCGGCGCCACTTTGTGTCACGGTGGCCCCCGTCGCTCTGGTCCAGGCTCCAGCCCCAGGAGGGAATGATTCGATGAGGATTAGTGTTAGGCCCGGATGGAGCCGCGGCTTCATGCGTCCCCCATCTTGGCCAGGCTAGCCACGCCTCCCGTGAAATTCACTACTTCAAGGGAATATTCTTTTCATTTAGTAGTACATGCTTCCTCCTCAAGATTAGATTACTGGTTGGGGATAAAAGATGGTATGGAATAGATAGAGTCCATTAAATGCCTCCCACAAACATTATCAGACCATGCACCAGTCCTAATATAGCCGTATAACCTGCCTTACTGGGCTATACTGCCATTAAAAGCCTGCTCTTTTGTTAAAAGCTCTTGCCAAGGGAGCGGGATTTTAATGCTGGTATAGTCCAGCTATGGATGGCCATAAGGCTATTAGAGCATTCTGCCACTACAGGGCAGAATGTTCTAATGAATAAATCAAAGGCCTCATGGAGCCCGAAGGGATTTTGAAATCCCCTTTGCTCTGTGAGTTCTTTGTTCATAGCAAAAGCTGTTAACACAAGCATTGGAATGTTGAAGCTCCAGGCTTCTACCAGCCATTAGAAGCCTAGAGCACTCCCTTGTTTTCAAAGTCGCTCCCAACATTCCAATGTTCTAATTAAACTTGACATTCCAGCCTGTAAACCCACATATAGGCTGTGGAGGCTACGACTGGCAGAATCGCTGGACTAAGTATTCTGTTCTGAAATACGGCAGGTCAATGTATGCCCACTTAGGTGAGGCATTCCAGGTTGTTATCAGATGTGAATGCATATCCAAGAGTCACAGCATTCTCAGAGCTCTGAAGGGAGATCCTGATCAACTACAAAAGAGACTGCTAGACTGGAACTGGAGTACTCTCCAGGCCATTTTGTTACTCAATTGGGTGAGCTCAATTTTAAAAGACCAAAATTCCATGAGGCATTGAACCGAGAGATTAAGGTGGCAAACTTGAAAGAGGAAGAAGATACAGTGGTGGAGAATACCCAGGTGGCACTGTGGTGGGATACCTTGGTTGTCGGCTAATGTTATAATAATTAAAACACAAAATGATGAAATGCAACGTAGCCAATCAAATATCCTTAAGCCCTTCACAAAGTTCTACACTGTTCTTTAGTTAATCAGAACTAAAGTGACCTAGACTGATACTAATGAGTATCTCAACAGGGTAACTCTCGCGTGGTTAGGGGCCAATAAGAGTGAGCCTCTCTGTGCCCCTAATGCATTGCAGGAGATCATAGGCGTGATTAAGTCCATGAGGAATGGTTCAGCCCATGGTGAGAATGGACTACTTGTAGAGTTCACTAAAGAGTATTCTGAAGACTTGGCTCCTTTCCAATTGGAAGTTTATAATGATTCAATTGAATTCAGAATACCTACTCCATTATTGCGGGAAGCAATAGTGATCAAATTGTATAAGCACGGTAAGCCATTATACACATGTGAATCATACCAACCTGTTTCTTTAATAAATATAGGCTACACATTTCTGGCAAAAATCATAGCAAATAGAATGCTTCCATTGCTACTCACACTGGTCCACCAGGACCATTCGGGTTTCATCCCTGGCAGATCAACATCAGACAACCTTCACATGCTTATTAATATCATCAGTGAAACAGACACCAACTTGAGATGATTGCTGCATTCTTGGATAGAGTATTCTAAATTGGGTCACAATAAGCTCAATCTATCAATATATCCAGATGATATCCTACTAATTGAGAAAACTGCCACCCTCAATCTGGATCTAGTTATTGAGGAAAGCGTCACCTTTGGGAAATGGTCAAACCTTAACATAAATTGGACTAGTCTGTGCTGATACTTCTAAATAAAACTACAAAGACTCCAGTCATTCAGTGCCCCTTTGAAATGCCAGAGGTACCCTATCCAATACTTATATATTCAGTATCACTAGAACCTTAGCACTCAAGAAGGAAAATTATGAAAAATGTATGACTGGTACTACTAAGCTGGTGGATAGTTGGATTAAACTGTCTTTGACAGTGACAGGCGGCATTAATGAAGATGGTCATCCTCCCCAAACTGCTTTACCTATTTTAGAATCTTCCAGTCTCCCACAATAAAGCATTCTTTAGCCAGTTGAACTCCTTGATGGTTAGACTCCCCTGGACTGGCATACAGCCTAGAATTGCAAGACATAAGTTGCAGGTGCTATATGATCTGGGTGGGTTTGTCACAGCAAGGTTGGTTCTTTACTAGCTGACAGCACAGGCCCAGTACGCACACAAATAGTTTTATCAATGGCGTGCTTCACCATATTTAAACTTAGAAGCATGCCTCACCTCCCCACCCCATTATGTACCACCCTACTGTCCCAGACTCGTCATCCCTCCACAGAGATCCATACAGTAGAATGCACCATAGGTCTATACTAAAGACACTGACAAATATCCATATATTATAATCACTATTAGTTCTCCTAATCCACCACCCAAAGTTGCTGATGACATTGGAGACTGGGATGATTAAATAAGTTTTGAGAGGCATATAGGAATCTTTCAGACTTCATTGGTGGTAACATCAGTACATTAATTGAAACACATGTATATCACCATTTAGAGGCTCCATGAGGGAACTAAAACCCACGATGCTGGATGAACCCTGTAAGTGGGTGATTCTTATTCTTATTATTGCAAATCCTAGCAAGGCTCACTTGATAACAAGGATGTGTAAATGCACTGAACTATAATGGATTAACAATGAGAGACAATTGGTGATCGGATCTGGGGAACATAATTACGGATACACAATGGACATTTTACTGCAAACAGATTAGAGAGGTCTTCCCTCATGGCAAATTTAAAATTCATCTAAGAAAATGTAATCACAGAGCTTAGTACACTCCTTACAGTATGTCGCGTTATGGCCTTTGAAGAACGCAAATTGCTGGAGATGCAAAACCCCGAACTTTGACCTTTTACATATGGTAAGGTTCTGTCCACAAATTCAAGCCTACTGGATGAATCGTATGGGAGATAGTGCAAAAAAGTATAGTGTTTGGGCTCTAGATCTCTCATTTCCAGTTGCAATAATAGGATATGTAGAAGACATTGCCAAATTGTCTCATAAATTGGTTGTGATTGTGTTCCTGCTGTGCAAGCATCAGATATCTATGAGGTGGTGAACAAGGCTGTACCCACCTCTGCTACTTGGTTAAAGGACATGACTGCCTGTAACGAAGACACTCATGTTTATAAAAAACTTTTACCATACACCTCACCCCCAGAAACGTATGGTTCGCTCTACATGTATACTATGAAGGACTTCTGTCATAACTATATTATTACACAGGACATTTGTTGCTCACTTTCAAGAATTGGAACTAATATTGGAGAAAGCATGAGCTGTCGAATGCAGAGGATCTGGCAGTCGACTTAATAATGTATAATGTCTCTTGTTAGATTCATGTAATAACATAAAGATATATCGTGATGTGCACTCATGGCATGTATCATGTCACTTTGTTAATGCTGGAAACTGTAAGTAAAGTAATAAAACATGAATGTTGGCAAAATTAGTTGTACCTCCTAACAAGGGTAACTCTGAATGCAAGCATGGCAAGTATATGAGACTTTATACCATATCTGTCAGAAATTGTGCTTCTAGTTGCAGAAGCATGCACCTTGTCCAAGTAGGAACCGCAATCTTAGTCAGAGAATGTCACAAAGACACCCTAAATAAACCTATGCTTCCCCCAGTAGCCTGTCACAGAGCAGTAAGGCTTAATGTTATGGGCAATGTGAAAAATATTTATGCAAAATGCAAAGAGTAAAACAGTCAAAACACACCACAAAAAGATACCACACCTGGTTAGAAAACTAGAGCTTAATTTAATTAACAAAACAAGACAAAAAACGCCAAAAATGCAATGAGTAGAAATCGAGATATGAACTTTTAAAGAATAAACTTAGCTGTAGTGCTTAAAAGTACAAAGTGCCAACTGGGGCTATCTGGTCGTGCTAGACCGGGTCAAATTTGAAAAGTCAGACTGAAAGACAGGGACCAACCTTGGTTCACTGAAACAGTACGTTAGTTCGGATTTGAGCCAACGTCGAGAACAAGATGCAAGGAGCAATGGAGGAGATGCATTGGCCTTGATTGTGAACATGTAGGTGATGTGTCGGATCCAAGATGCGGCAATTCTATTATGCATTGGGAATGGAGGTCATGCATCATGCAGTCAACAATGCAGTGTCCCCGATCTTCACAGCAGCGGCAATGCGTCAGTGTCGATGGAGGTGCTCCGGTTCTGGGTGGCGCAATGGTGTCAATGCATGAATATTGGACTGGAGCAGCATTTTATACTCACTTCAAAGGGCACAGGACTGGATTGGCATAATTTAGCAGGGCAAGACTTAAAGATGGAAGACTTCAGGTTTGTAGGTGATGAGTGTGAAGTATTTTGTGTCACTGAGACTTCAGAAGAACAGGAGGCAAGCCAGCAAGCCCTTGAAGTCACTCTGGTTTCTGTGTTCAAGAGTTGTGGGTCCAGTCTTTTTCACCTAGTAAAGGAGGGCAGGAAACATCAGGTCAGCACAGCAAGAAAGTCTTTGTAGCAGCACACCAGTCCTTCTTCCTGGCAGAGTACACGCAGGTTCAGATGTTTACTAGGTTTGCTAGGTTCAGAAGTCCAGTTCATATACTCAGTGGTGCCTTTGAAGTGAAGGAGACTTCAAAGAATGGCTTTGAAGTGCACAATAGTCCTCCGTTCCTGCCCTGACTCCATACTCACTACAGGGAGTTGAGCAATCCTTTGTGTGGGGTCAGGACACAGTCTATACAGGTTTAAGTGTGAGCCTGTGGCCAACTTCACCCTCCCAACCTGGCCAGGATGGCCCATCAGGATGTTGATGGCCCACCAGTCACACCTAAGCTCCCTTTGTGTGTGTGTGTGGCTGCCTATAGGGAATGAAAAGGTTTATCTGTCACCTCATCCCAGACGTCTGTTGAAGACAAGTTGCAGGCACACAGGTTCTAAGAGCAGAAAACTGCCAATTTTCTGAAATTGGCATTTTCAACAGGTAGTCCTCCCAGCTGTTCCTGAATGCAGTTATATCATCCAAGTAAGCAGCACTGAAGGCCTCCATACCAGCAACGACTTGGTTCACCAACCACTGAAAGATGACAGGCGTACTCTTGAGCCCAAGGGCATCACTTTAAATTGGCAATGGCCCACTGCAGTGGAGTAAGTTGACCTCGCCTTGGCTCCTTCAGTTAGGGCAACCTGCCAGTATCCTGAAGTAAAGTCAAATATATTCTTTGAACTGCACAGCACCTAACCTGTCAATCAGCTCATTAGCCTTGGGACTGCGCCCTCCTTACACCTCCCATGGGGACGCATTGGCTTTTGACACATTTCCAAAATCTCGTAAATCTAGGAATATATCAAGGGGCATATTTATACTCCGTTTGCGCCGAATTTGCGTCGTTTTTTTCGACGCAAATTCGACGCTAAACTAACTCCATATTTATACTTTGGCATTAGACGCGTCTAGCGCCAAAGTTCATGGAGTTAGCGTCATTTTTTTGCGTGAACACCTTCCTTGCGTTAATGATATGCAAGGTAGGCGTTCCCGTCTTAAAAAATGACTCCGATGCATATGCGTCGTATTTATAGTCCCGGGCAAAAATGACGCCCGGGAGTGGGCGGGTCTAAAAAACCCGCATTGGCGCCGGATTTTAGCGCCTTGGTCTGGGCAGGCGTTAAGGGACCTGTGGGCTCAGAATGAGCCCAGAGGTGCCCTCCCCTGCCCCCAGAGACACCCCCTGCCACCCTTGCCCACCCCAGGAGGACACCCAAGGATGGAGGGACCTACCCCAGGGACATTAAGGTAAGACAAGGTAAGTATTTTGTATAATTTTTTTTTGTGGCATAGGGAGGCCTGATTTGTGCCCCCGTACATGCCACTATGCCCAATGACCATGCCCAGGGGACAGAAGTCCCCTGGGCATGGCCATTGGGCAAGGGGGCATGACTCCTGTCTTTGCTAAGACAGGAGTCATTTCAATGGGGGATGGGCGTCGTAAACAAATGGCGCATATCGGGTTGTGGCGTTTTTTTTGCCTCAGCCTGACTTGCACCATTTGTGGACGCCCATACGCCATTTTCCCCCTACGCCGGCGCTGCCTGGTGTACGTCGTTTTTTTTAACGCACACCAGACAGCGCCGGCGGCTAACGCCGGCTAACGTCATTGAATAAATACGGCGCCCGCATGGCGCTTCAGAATGGCGTTAGCCGGCGCTAATTTTTTGGGCGCAAAACTGCGTTAGCGCAGTTTTGCGTCAAAAAGTATAAATATGGCCCCAAATGCCATGGGTGTTAGCACTGGAACACTCGCCATAACACCCATGGAACACCTCACTATCGCGGATTGCCCTGTGTTGCCTCCGTCCATATCTACAAGGCCATGAAAAGCCACACAGGGAAGCTGTATGTGGACTTCTAGATATGACCCTGCAGTGTGCACCACGAGACCATCACTACAAGTGAGGGTCCGATGGTGCATGTGAGCTTGTAAATTAGCCCCCAAATCCTTTGGTATGCGGACCATCCCTTCTCCAGTGGACACTGCAAGTATGCTGCTGCCATTGCTGCTGGATTCCACTTGTGTGGCTTAAATGTCCAGCTTCTTTAATTTAAGCTTGTATATAGTATTTTTCTCCTCCAGCTTTAAATTGGCTAGCTCCAGCTCCTGCTTGAGCTTCCTCTCCTCCCTCCTATCCTCCAGCTCCTGGGGGGGACATGCCTCTGGCAGATATATTGCCTGCTCTGTACTCATTGTCATCCACCCCATCTTCCTGTGAAGTGGCCTGCTTTCTCTGCATTTCCTTCAATGCCCTCAAGGCTACCTGGAGATCCTGCTTGATAGCCTTTTTTTCTGCTTTCAATCCCTTCTGCTTGACCCTTCTGAGGGTGTCAAAGTTGCAGGCATCTAAATCCATGGTACAGAAAGGAAGTTAGTGCATTTAAACATAGAAAAGGGTAAACATAGCTAAATGAAAACTAAGGGGAAAAATGCAATGTTCTTTAGATGCAGAATGTTAGTGTACACCAGGGGCCAGATGTAGCAACAATAGGATTTGCGACTCGGAAATTGCGACTCCGAGCGACTCGCAATTTCCGAGTCACAAAACCTAATGCAGAAAGGTGTCTCAGACACCTTCTGCGAGTCGCTATGGGGTCGCATAGACCCACGTGATTAATATTAATGAGGTGGGTCGCAAATTGCGGCCCCATAGCGACTATGGGCACTCATGGGTATGCAGGCCTGCTGTAGTCAGCAGACCTCCATGTCCGTGACTGCTTTTAAAAAAAGCAGGTTTTTTTTTTCAAGTGTAGCCCGTTTTCCTTAAAGGAAAACGAGCTGCACTTTAAAAAAAAAGAAACCTTTTGTTTCTGATTTTTTCAGGGCAGGTGGTGGTCCCTTGGACCACTACCTGCTCTGAAACAATAATTTGAGGTCCAGTCACAAAGGGGAAGGGGTCCCATTGGGACCCCTTCCCGTTTGCGAGTGGGTTACCATCCACTTCAAGTGGATGGTAACTGCGACTCCATTTGCGACCGAGTACGCGGTCGCAAATGGAGTTGCATACCACTCCGACTCGCAAATAGGAAGGGAACACCCCTTCCTATTTGCGACTCTGAAATGCATTTTGCGAGTCGGTCCCGACTCGCAAAATGCATTTCTGCATAGCAAACTCAGGTTTGCGACTCGCAAACGGCGATTTTCGCCGTTTGCTACTCGCAAACCGTTTGCTACATCTGGCCCTAAGTTACTGTATAGGACTCACTGAACAACCACAAGTAGTTCTGTCCTCTCCACTGATCACCAATGTTAAAAATTGGCTATCTGGTTGGCAGAGATATGCACTCTGTCCAAGCAGGAACCACAATCCTAGTCAGGGTAAGTCACAAACACACCCTGAATTAACCTGTGCTCACCCCTTGGCTACTTGGCACAGAGGGATCAGGCTAAACTTAAGAGGCAATGTGATAAGTATTTGTACAAACAGTGAAACAGTGAAAACGTCACTCAAAGAAGATACCACACCTAGTTAGAAATGGTAGAAATTAATTTAATGAACAAAACAAGACCAAAATGACAAGAATCCAGTAAGTAGAAGTTAAGATATGAATTTTTAAAGAATAAAGTTAGTTGTGGTGTTGATAAGCATAAAATCGCCAACTGGGACTATCTGGTTGTGCTAGACCAGGTAAAATTTGAAAAGCCAGGCTAACCGAGATGGGGCACAGGTCAGACACAGGGACCAGGGTTGGCCTGATGAAACAGTACCTTGATTCGGAGTTGCGCCGATGTTGAAATCAAGATCTGAGGAACAAAGGAAGCAAGGCATTGGTCCTAATCCTGAAGATGTAGGCAATTCGTCATCTCCAAACCCTACAAATTCAGATATGCATCAGGAATGTAGGTGATGCTTTGCGCAGTTGAAAAAGCGGTGTTCCCGATACTTGCAGAAGGGGTGATGAGTCGACGGCAATGCAGTGTCTTCACAGAAGTGGCGTTGCATCAGCTTTGATGGCAATGCACCAGTTCTGAGCTGTGCAACTGTGTTGATGCAAGCATTTTATAACCTCTCCCAAGGGCACAGGACTGAATTGGAACCGCTTGGCAGGCAAGACTCACACTTGGCAGAGTTTAGGTTCTGTAGGTAAAGATATGGAAGTCTTTTGTGTCCCTGAGACTTTTGGAGAACAGGAGACAAGCCAGCAAGCCCCTGTAGTCACTTTGGATTTGGGTTCAAGTGTTGTGGGTCCAGTCATTGTCATCCAGGCAAGGGGGGCAACAGGTAGCAGTGCAGCACAGCAAGAAAGCAGTTCTTCCAGAACAGCAGTCCAGCAGAGTAGCAGTCCTTGTAGCAGCACAGCAGTCATACTTCCTGGCAGAGTATCCACAGGTTCAGAAGTGTAATGAGTGTATAGGGTCAGAAGTCCAGTTCATATACTCAGTGGTGCCTTTGAAATGGGGGAGACTTCAAAGAAGGGCTTTGAAGGGCACACAGGTTCTCTTTTCCTACCCTGGCTCCAGACTCACTACATGGGGTTGGGTAGTCCTTTGTGTGGGGCCAGAACACAGCCTAACCAGGTTTAAGTGTGAGGCTGAGGCCAGCTACCCCATCCCATCCTGCCCAAGATGGCCCATCAGGATGTTGATGGCACAACAGTCACACCTAAGCTCCCTTTGTGTGTGGCTGTCTATAGGGAATGCACAAGTCCAGCTGTTACCACACCCCAGTCATGTATTGGAGACAAGCTGCAAGCACACAGGGCTAAGAGCAGGAAAATGCCAACTTTCTAAAAGTGGCATTTTCAAAATTGGAACAATAAATCAGACTTTACCATTAAAGAGGATTTATCATTACAATTCCATAGGTACTAAGCATGGCAAGTCTAACCTTTTCTAATTAGAAATTACCGCTCATCAGATGTAATAACGAATCCCCAATGTTATCCTATGGGAAGGGTAGGCCTCACAGTAGTGAAAAACAGATTTGAGAGTTTTTCACCACTATGGCATGTAAACCTAAGAAGTATATGTCCTGCCTTTTAGTTACATAGCACCCTGCACTGATGGTGATATATATATGTATTTATATATATATATATATATATATATATATATATATATATAAACACTTAACTTCGGCAATTCCCTTGCCGCTCCTAATCGCCAATGGTGCCTGGATAAGACGCGCGCCACCACGTCTGACATACAAACACAACCTTATTTTTTAATAAGGCAACCGGCACTCCGTGAATGTGCAGATCTAAGGTTTAATACAAACAAACAGGAACGCGTTTCGGCGTCTCCGCCTTTCTCAACCTCAACAGGTTGAGAAAGGCGGAGACGCCGAAACGCGTTCCTGTTTGTTTGTATTAAACCTTAGATCTGCACATTCACGGAATGCCGGTTGCCTTATTAAAAAATAAGGTTGTGTTTATATATATATATATATATATATATATATATATATATATATATAATAAAAAGCGAGTTTGAGGTTTGGCAAGGGGTTTTAAATGCCAAGTCAACATAACAGTATAACACCACATCCAGGCTGAAATGACAGTCCTGGAACCTATTACAGCAAGTGCAGTGCTGTAGGCCCACTTGCAGCTTTTAATTTAGAGGCCCTTGGCACATGTAGTGCACATTACTAAATTACTAAGGGCTTTTAGGTAAATAAAAAATGCCAATTATGTATATATCAATCAGTTTTAGGGAGAGTGCACATGCACTTTAATGCTGGTCAGTAGTGGCAAAGTGCTCAGAGTTTCAAGGCCAACAAAAAGAGATCAGCAAAAAGGTGAAGCAAGCCGGCAAAATGTTTGGGGGAAGACCACACAAAGGCTGCCAAGACTAACAATATCTACATTACAACTGGTCAGACTTGCAGTAAAGAATACCAGTCCATAATACAGTGACACCACACACTGACAGCAAGTCAGATAGTATGTCCTTTTTTTTATGTAAGAGTGTCAACGATCCTATGGATGCCATTTCACTACACTTTGCATTTTGGTGAATCAATGCCCATGCTCAACCTTACATTCTCAGGGCTTTTAATAATTGAGTTTTGGGGATTTTCCTCACATGTGGTCACTGGGCTGTATATTGTATCTGTGTATGATACTTTGCTCAATATTACTCTCACACATTCTTCCACCACAAAACTGCATTGTTTCATCACATTTCCTCAATGCACACTACTAATTCTTCCCTTCCACACAACTTTACCACATGAGTGTACCTGACAATGAACCCTCACTACTCCATTACAGTTGTCTACAATATATCTGTACCCATCACATTAGTCCACAGCACTACTTCACTATAGTACTCCACCACTGTGTTGCACACACTTTTCCACACTCTTCTAATTATTCTAAACACATTTCCAACTTACAACCAAGTCATTTACATACTACATACGATTTCATGGAAATGAAACCTGTGACAATTGATGTGTCATACCTTGGGCTTGAAAGGATTTCACAATCATAGAAAAGCTCCATCCAAAAGTATTCATGCCAAGACATTTATATCAGACACTATTTTTGTAAGGGCTATTCTGACATACAACTGTCCTTTAGTGAGGCCCTGTCTGGTGATGGCAGCAGTCCACTTTAAACAGCAAATTCTGGTGTGAATTGTTCCAAATCTTCACTTTGAAGCTGTCAAAACTCTCAGAAACTTAAAGCAGGAAATTAAAACCAGGGGCCATATTACAGAAAGTGCCGCAGGGGCACCACAGGCATGTAGTATTACAGAAGGGGACGCAGAAGCGTGGACAGTCCCTTCTGTAATCCACGCCCCGTTCAAATGAGGAAACCACTTTGCCTCTGCGCCTGTGCCGTATTCTGGCCTTGCCTTTAGGAGGCGCACTGAAAGTGCACCACAAACAGGTAGCACATTTTCAATGCACCTCCTAAAGGCAGGCCTCGGGAGGGGATAAAGGGGGTACCATCGAGCCCCCAGACATCCCCTTGCAGGCTGGTGCAGTTGGGAAGCAAGCAAGGAAAATGCGACATTATGGGAATACCGGCCCAGCTGTAATAGTACAAGGTGCCATCATTCAAATGCTATTTGGGACCGAAGGTGTTCATATTCGCGTTTTCTCTCTGCCTCTCTCTAGCCTGTGCCAGGAAAACTGTAACATTTAGTTTGTTGTTTAGGTAACTCTTGAAGTTAGATCACAACTTCTGTTATCTAGGTAAATAAACTGTTGTTTTGCCACTTTGCAGAAAATCAACAAATAAGTCAAAATAACGTGTGCCTTTAGATCTCGGTTATCATGCAAAAACAAAAGAGGCTGGAACGAATAGCTTTTCTAGTCTGCCGCCTGCGGATAAAATACTTTTTTTTAGCAAAGTAATGCTTCTTATTACAGATAGGCAGTAAAATTGTTTATGAACTCAAGCGATCTCACTTAACTCTTAGATAGTAAAGATATTTACCCCGAAAGCCATTTTACGACGGGGTTTTCATTAAACTGTTTTGTGTTCCCAACATCTGAAATTATTTTCAGAAGTATAACATCTTGCTTAAGGCTGTGTTCTGGTAATTTCATTAAATTAACTTGTCACTCTCTTTCGTAGTAAACGACAATTACATTAGAGAATTGAAACTGATTATCTTAACAGCTGTGACACAAGAAGGAAAGAAAATGGCAATGTCTCCATTCTCGTTCAGCTGCAGTATAAGGGCATGTGTACTTGAAATAGATGGGGCAAGCTAATCAATTTTACTCATAAAGACACATTTAGAGGCAAACTCTGCAGATTAAATAATCACCGCTGCGTTTTTTAACTCCCGAGATAGCAATGTTTTATGTTTCATTACCTTTTTGATTGAATGCATAGGGTCAGAAACACTATTGTGTCTCATGTGAAAGAAAATTAATCTAAAACCAATCATCAATCAATGGTCAAAATCTGCCTTCATTAAAGTACTTAGGGGCATATTTAAGAAACCGGGCGATGCAAATAGTGCAGCGCCACTTTTCTTGCGTCCCTTAGCGCCCCCTAAGGCCACCATATGTGCACGGTATTTAAAATACGGCGCACCATGGCGGTAGTTAAGGGACTACCGTCTGAATTTTTTATGCTAGTCCGATGCTTTGCAGGATTAGCGTCAAGAATTCTGACACTAATCCTGCGAAGCACCAGTGGCCCATTGTAAGCAACGGAGGCCTTTTTTTAATGCCTGCTCTCATCAGACATTAAAAGTGCCCAAAAAAATGGCGCATGGAAAGCTCTGAGATTTCCTTGTGCCATTTTTTTGCCCCACCCAGCGGGGAACCGCCCCCTTTGCATACATTATGCCTGGCGCAGGCAAAATGTAGTGCAAAGGTTTACAAAGTGGCACTATGCATGCATTGCTCCACTTTGTAAATATGGTACAGCATTGTTGGCCTTCTAATACCACACAAAAATGACACTAATATTGCGTTGAAATGGAGCCAGAGGTTCTTAAATATGCCCCAAAATCTTTTTATAAAACAGGATTTAATCATCACTTGGTCCTACAATTTGCGTGGCTATTTCTTTCACAGCTGCACTACAACCTACAGTTTTGCAGTATAAAGTGCAACACAAATTTACATTTGTGTCTGCGTTTTACCCGATTTTAGTCGGGCCTACCAATGTATTAAATGGCTTTGAGACTAAAAAAAAGTCTCTTTTGTTGTTTACTTCTTATGATATCAAAATAATCCCATTCAAGTGTATTTTGGATGTTTTTCATTTGGTGCTGCAAGAGCTTACACTCATGTTGCTGGGCCCGTGGAAATAGCATGGTCTTGTGGAGGTCATGGGTGTTCAGTTTAAGACACTGAGGGCCTCATTTATGAGGCCCTAGTAGCACACTGCACCACTGGACTGTTATCTTTTCAGATAATCCGGTGGCACAGTGTGCTAGGCCATATTTACAAAGCCATGAAAAGCCACCTTGTGTGGCTTTTCATGGCCTTGTAAACTATGACCCCTTTCACTCATAACACTGGGTGAAAGGGGCATTCCATGGGTGTTGCTTGGGGTATTCCCACACAACATCCATTGAACTCTAGGGAATCTGACGTATTCCCAGATTTGCAAGTCTGGGAATGCGTCAGATTCCTATGCCACCTCAGGGATGGCATAAGAATGACACAACAGGGATAAATATCTTTATTTCTCCCCATTTTACCTCTTTATATGTGTGCTTTATTCTGCAGCATACATTGAAAGAAGAAAACACATCTTGTGATTGTTTCTGTGCAGGAAGGTGTCTCTTTTCGCACAATAACAATCATCCCCGCAACGCAGGCAACCCTGCACCATGCTGCAAGGGTGCCTAATTTGGCGCTAGCGTGGGGGAGAGGACATAAATGCACTGTATCTTGTAGTTATGCCCCTTTCTGCCTTTCCCAGTGGAAAAGGGCAGCACAGCAGGCACTTGCTGCGCCACCCTGCGTCAGGGGTCTTCTAAGAGGCCCTGAGTTTAACACAACAATCTCATTTAGTAAATGCCCCGATAAATTGAAGCAATATTTACTCATCATTGCACCAGGAGAAATCTGAGATCACTTGGGAAACATGTTTCTGTTCCCCAGTAGAGTAGCATGACAGAGGCTGGGGTGGTGGGGGGGTGAGTCCCAGTTATTGTCATTTCCATGTGGCACACCCTAAATCCCCTTCTTGAAGACCTTAGACAAAAAAAATGATCCCCACATTTTGGAAGTGACTAAAAACGCACTTGTTTATGTAGTTTCCCTGTTTCTGTAGAAAGCACCAAACTGCCATTTAAAGGTTTTTTAGTGCTTTAGAAATGTTTGAATGAATTATTGTTTGATTGCATCTGATGGTGTACACCCTTGAATGTCAACCAGTATGAGCACTGATGAGTAAGGTTCCCGAAAGAGAAACTCGAAAAGAAATGCTCTTTGTTCTACAAAATCTGATGGTTATTGTCTCTCGCTCACTTCACCATTATGGTTAAGTTCCAAATAGTAATCTATTCAACTTGCCATCTACCTGTCAACAACTCATCCACGCACTCACTCGTCCATTGCAGCAAGTCAATCATCCATTCATTCGCCCCTGTATTCATTAGGCCTGGATGGAAAACTCCATTCCGCTTGAGGAATTTTCAAAATTCAGGCACTCTGCGCTACGTGGAGTAGAGCGGAGTTCTCAAATTCTGCCATCCAGCTCGAAGCTCGGTTGTATGTTTCCGTTCACATGTGCAAGATTTGTTTTTGGACCCCACAGGGCGATATTGCAAGATTTAGCACCCGATCGCACAGCCTCCAACCGCAACGATGTCAATATCATGCCGCTTGTGAGCACAAACATACCTCAAATACATTTTCTACTCCAGAAGCAACTAAATCTACTCCAAAATATGTTTTATAGTGGATTTTCTTCTCTAACGGACTATTCAAGTTGTTTTTAGTCCAAGAAGCCTTTCCTTTTTACTTTTTTCCCAACACGTTGGAAGTGCCCCAGAGCCTCAGACTTCCTTCTCCTTTCCAACAGGTTTCTCTCAGTGCTTTGTTCATCTCCTGGTCACTTTTCATTTGAATTGTTAGGTAGAAGGACCACCGTCTGCTGATATATTTCAGATTTAAGTGCTTTGTTTTTGTGATATCTAACAAGTAAGCACAACAACTATTGTGTAAGGCTATTGGTTGTTTGATAGGGCATGCAGTAGTATTTCTTTACACTTTTATTTGTTTTTTAAATTTCATTATAGTGGGTGGCCTGGAGTTTAAGTGGGAGCCTAGTTATTTTTCTGTATTTCATTTTTTATCCTTTGTTGAGGGAAAAAGTTGCACAGTTCAGTATCTTTTCTTCATGCTTGTTACATTTGCAGTATTCATTAACTTTACTATGTGGCCTAGTCTTCCAACGGGCCATTCAACTAATGGGTCAAGTACTAGTCATCAGTGCATGAAAAAAGTATTCCTGTGGTATATGTTTTTAAACATTCAGTTTGGGCTAGGGATAGCATTGGATTAAATGAAAAATGTTGTATATTGTTTGTATTTCATGTTTTTTTCTGCAAAAGGTATATGTGTGGTGTAATATTTGATGCCATGGTAGGATGTCTGTTGTTTTTATAGCTCATGTACTTTGATTTGCTGAATTAATAAGAGTGTTTTCTTCAGTGTTACCACCATGCCTCCGTTTTCTTGCCAATGTGTTTGTGTCTGTGTTTGTCATTGGCCACCATTTACCTTTGTTCTCTGTGCCATGTGGCCCTGGGCCATTTTGCGTAGTCTGTGTCTACAGGTATGAATGTGTTCTTTGTTTTCCATGCCTCCTTGCTCGTTGTTGTTGTTTGGCCATGTGGCTAGTAAGCATTTTGTGCATTTTGCCATATTCTTGCATGTGTTCTTTGCTCCCCAGGCATCCTTGCTTACTGAGGTTGATTGACTATGTGTCTGGCTCCCATTTTGTGCTTCCAGCCAGTGTGCTTCTGCCATATTAGTTCAATATTATGCTTGAGGATCATTGTAGAACATGTGTATTATGAATATGATTTTGACGAACAGTTATATTACATGCAATTTTTATCATTTTTCATTTGCACCTCTTTGCCTCACAGTGGGTTTCTTCTCAGACGCCCATACAAACTTCAGCAATTATTTATTATTTTTTCATGTATTTTTTATTTTAATTAGTTTCTTTCATTTTAATGTTTGTATTTTTATTTAACATTTTTGCTTTTTTATGTAATTGTTTATTACCTTTTTCTTTTTTTTTTTTGCATTTTGCATTGATCCATCTATCCACCATAAGCACATAGGAGCACAACAGCATTAATTTTTTAGGTATATCTCCATTTCGTCCTGGGCACGTTGCCTGCGTTGCACTGCAGTGCAAATGCATCAGCAACATTAATTTTTTTAAATGATTATTCCATATCCCCTGGACCACCTTGCTGACATTTACCCATGCACTTCCCTGCCTGCCACAGGTGTTTCCTTTAGAATACATTTCCTTATTGGAAATTACATTTTATGGTATAGTAGTGTGGTTTGACCTTAAAGTGGTTGATTTATTATTACCTAAGTAATCAGCCACACTTATATTGCCTTTGTCTGAACTAATTCCAACTGCAACAATGCCACATTTCACTCAATGTTTTTCTTGCTTGTTTGATTTTAGCTGCACAAGAGAAGAAGAGACATCACCCGCAGTACTGCCAAACAGAAAGCCTGTACAGTGAAGTCAATACTGCAATCTCTTCTGCTTGTGCAGCTTAGTGCCACTGTCAGCGGAGAGCTTTGAGATGGCCCCAAAGAAAGTTGCTTCCAACTGTGCCCACCACAACAATTTTGGGGAGATGTGTTCCTGCTGCACCTGCCTCCGGGGGGGGGTGCCGGGGTCCTGGAGCAGAACTCCTGCATCAACAGCACCACCCCAAACTAAGTCCAAGACCATATCTGTCAGTGAGGCAGACACTGCAATCACTGCAACTCAATGAGCAGTGACGTGGAATTGGAATTGCCCCTATTGCAAAGTAGTAGCCAATCGTTTGAGGATACAGAGGAAAGTGGACAGTAGCCTTAGCCAGAAATAGTAGATTGTTTTGAAGTTGGAGCAGAACAGAAGCAAGAACCTCCTCTTTTAGAATCATTGGCTCCAAGATCTCCAGCAAGGAAAATGAAGGGACCCAGACAGAGTCGGGGAGACACCAGGAGAGACAAGGGAAAATAAAAGTCCCTGGAAGCCTTAGAATTATGGAAGGGAATGATCAGGAGAGTGACGATGACAAACTAGTCATTGCAGAATCGGGCACAGAGGAGCCCAACATTACTTCTCCTATCCAACCTGTTCAGAGGGATGTGGCATAGGTAGCACTGCCAGTTCCCATATTTGTAAGGCCCCAGCTGAGACCTGCACCAACCTCGACCTCAGTAGAAATATGCACTGCAGAGAGGCAAACGACAACATACCCAACTACCTCCAGTTCTTTTTCACGCATTGTCACTGGCCCACTAAGAAAGTATTCCTCCCCAGTTTGGGCCTTTTTAAAACTTAGCAAACAGGAGTAGAAAAATGCAAAATGCTACATTTGCCACAAGAGTGTTTACCGGGGTTAGCATGGTTCACAATATGGTATTGCAGGCCAAATGGCCATTATGAAACCACATTGTGCAATCCGGTGGAAGGAGCACCTTAAAAAAATTGCTGAACATGGTTGTGGTGGTGAAGGTGAGGAGAGCTGTGAAACCAGCTACAAATCCAATCATGGTGAGAGGTGATGATGAGGATAAAGATGGGACCATCCTCATGCAAAGCAGCCCTGTCCACAGAAGTGTGCCAGAATCACCCACACCAAGGGCAGAGGAAGCACCGCCAACAGGCTGGCGGTGGTTCCTGGGCTATTCTGACCGCGGCGGTAAAGCCGTGGTCAGAAAAGGGTAACCAGCGGTTTCCCGCCGGTTTTCCCCTGGCCCAGGGAATCCTCCATGGCGGCGCTGCTTGCAGCGCCGCCATGGGGATTCCGACCCCCTTCCCGCCAGCCTGTTTCCGGTGAAAGGATGGCGGGAACGGGTGTCGTGGGGCCCCTGGGGGCCCCTGCACTGCCCATGCCATTGGCATGGGCAGTGCAGGGGCCCCCTAACAGGGCCCCATACAGATTTTCACTGTCTGCTTTGCAGACAGTGAAAATCGCGACAGGTGCCACTGCACCCGTCGCACCCCTGCAACTCCGCCGGCTCCATTCGGAGCCGGCTTCCTCGTTGCAGGGGCTTTCCCGCTGGGCCGGCGGGCGGCCTTTTGGCGGTCGCCCGCCGGCCCAGCGGGAAAGCCAGAATGGCCGCCGCGGTCTCCTGACCGCGGAGCGGTCATTCGCCGGTAACCGCATGGCGGGCGGCGACCGCCGCCCGCCGCGGTCAGAATGATCACCTCAGTCTACTACCACCTTCCTCTCAAAAGTCACCTGCATCAGTGGCCCCAGAAAGGAAGAAAATCCTGGCTACTATTACGCGCATGTTTTGCTGGAAGCACCTTACAAATATATCCACCGAACAGAATGTTTGTACAATGGGAAGCTGGCAAAAATGTTAGCGCTGCACCTCCTCCATGAAATTAGTGGGATTCTTAGAATTTGTGGCAGCCATGTGCCCAAAAAGAAAGGTTCCAAGTCAGACCTATTTTGCCAGAGTTGCTGTTTCCAGCACTCCATCACGATGTGCTGCAATTGGTTGGACAAGCTTTGCAGCAAAGTGTTGTTTACACTATCCACCTGACGACAGACACTGCATAAACCTGGTTGTGGAAGACTTTCCCAAAAAGAGAGACATAGACAGCAACATACTGACCACCTGCAGAAGAGTCTGCACTCATTTCATCCATTCTTTTAAAGCCCAGAAGCAGTTGTGGTTTATTCTGTGTGGTGATAAAGTATCAGTGAAAGCCCTGATACAGGAGGCACCAACACGCTGGAACTCAACCTGTTCTATGTTGCTTCTATTAGAAAAATAACTCTGAATAATGAGTAAGGCATCATCCACTATGGAGTACAAGTATTCTATTCTTGTTGTGCTAAGTGACTGGAAGAGTGCTAGCTAGTGCATCAGGTATAAATTTGCTACTCTCTGCAGTCTGCAGCTGGGTTAGCTGCAGTGGACAAAAAAATTAATTTAATTCCAATGGCCCCAATCTTCTCCAACTGCCTTTCAATTCTACTGTGACTCCAAAGAAGCAGATGACTAATATGTCACTCATGTCATGTAGAACATGCGGATAATAGATATCCTGTCTGGTATAAGTAGACGCTGGGAACAACGATGCACTGCAGTACAGGGAATGGAACGGTATAAGAAATAGGGTGTCTGGTTGGCAATCAGTTTGTACTCTGTCCAAGCAGGGACCCTCACTCTAGTCAGGGCAAAGGAGATACACACTTGAATAACCCCTGCTCACTCCCTTGGTAGCTTGGCACAAGCAGTCAGGCTTATCCCAAAGGCTATGTGTAAAGTATTTGTACCAAAACACCACGAAAGGACTCAACAGTAGGTTAGAAAAATAGCCAATATTTATCTGAGTAGAACAAGACCATAACGACAAAAAACCAACATGCACAAGCAAAGTTATGAATTTTTAAAGATTAAGCTTCAATGTAGCACTTAGTGCATCGATTTGGTGATATCACGGTGCAGTGACCAAATCGTTTGCAGCTAATAGTGTCGCTCACGGAGTCACACGGAATCCCAGGTACAGTACCTTGTGAAAATGAGGAAACAAGTCAGTGCACGGAGTTGGGGATCAAGGCATCGCTGGATGTGGTGCGGCATAGGTTCCAGTGCTGCAGAGTGAAGGAGTGGAGGCATCAGTGTGAGGTGTCAGGTCCTCACTGCAGTGATGTGGAGGTGAGGCGCATCGGTGCAAAGCATTGGATCCACATTTTTCCAGCAGGGTCGATATCCAGCGGTCACGGCTTTGTGAGGTGAAGTCGGCGGTCACGGACGTCAGAGACACAGCACTTCGGGACTCACAGAGTCATAGGCTTCAGTGAGGCTGTGGCTGCATCAGGCCTGAGGGGTCGTTGCACTTCAGAGAGGTCCACGGTTTCAGTTGCAGGCGGTGTGGCGGAATTTGGCAGTGGCATCAGTCCGGAGTAGTCCGAAGTCGGTGCACTTGGTTCTTCTTGGTTTTTCACCACCTTCTCCTTTCAATGGCCCAGGGACTGGATAGGGCACCACTTGGCAGGGCAGGAGTCTCAGCAGAGAGTCTAGGTGCTGGCAGAGGAAGTCTTTGATTGCCATGGAACTTCAGAACAGGGGGCAAGCTCAGTCCAAGCCCTTGGAGACACTCTCAAGCAGGAATATACTGCAAAGTCCAGTCTTTGTCCCCTTTCTCAGGCAGAAGCAGCAACTGTAGAACAGACCAACAAAGCACAGTCACAGGCAGGGGCAGCACTTCTACTTCAGCTCTTCAGCTTTTCTCTTGGTGGTGGTTCCTCTTTAATCCTTGAAGTAATCTGAAGTTTGGGGTTTTGGGTCCAATACGTAGACCCCTTTCTGGCTTTGAAGTTGCCCAACTTCAAAGAAAAGTCTCTGCTGTTTTCAGGATTCTGCCTTGCCCAGGCCTGGCTCCAGACACACACCAGGGGGTTGGAGACTGCTTTGTGTGAGGGAAGGCACAGCCCTTTCAGTTGTAAGTGACACCCTTCCCTACACTCTAGCCCAGATGTCCCATCAGTGTATGCAGGTCACACCCCAGAACCCTTTGTGTTATTGTCTAGTGGAGATGCACAAACAGCCCAACTGTCAGTCTGACCCAGTCAAGGAATCAACAAACAGACAGAGTCACAGAATGGTTTAAGCATGAAAATGCTCACTTTCTAAAAGTGGCATTTTCAAACTAAGAATCTAGAAACCACCTTCTCTGAAAGATGTCTTTTTAAATTGTGAGTTCAGAGATCGCAGACTCCATATTTCTATCTACTCTTAACAGGAAACTGCACTTTAAGGATATTTAAAGGCAGCCCCCATGTTAACCTATGAGAGAGATAGGCATTGCAACAGTGAAAACTGAATTTGGCAGTATTTCACTGTTAGGTTATGTAAAAACATACAGGTACAGGTCCTACCTTTAACATACACTGCATATTGCCCCTGGGGCTACTTAGGGCCTATGATAGGGGTACCTTACATGTATGAAAATGGAAGGTCTAGACTTGGCAAGTGATTGCACCTGTCAAGTTGAATTGGCAGTTTAAAAACTGCACATACAGATACTGCAGAGACAGGTCTGAGCCATGTTTACAGGGCTACTCATGTGGGTGGCACAATCAGTGCTGCAGGCCCACTAGTAACATTTGATTTACAGGCCCTATGCACCTCTAGTGCACTTTATTAGGGACTTACTAGTAAATCAAATATGTCAATTATGGAAAAGCCAATTCCACATACAATTCCACGTAGGGAACACTTGCACTTTAATACTGGTCAGCAGTGGTAAAGTGCCCAGAGTAACAAAAACAGCTAAAACAGAGTCCAGCACACAGCAACAACCTGGGAAGTAAAGGCAAACAGTTAGGGGAGACCACGCCAAGGATGCCGGGTCTAACACGTGTTCCCCCTAGCTGAAAGTAGGGAAAACTACCCACCTTCCTGGGAGTTCTCTTCACTAAGGGAGAAGAACCTAGACAGACCATCAGCATTGGTGTGTTCTGTGCCAGGATGGTGTTCCACAGTAAAGTCCATATCCTGTTGGGAAATGGACCACTTCAACAGTTTTGGATTCTCACCCCTCATCTGCATTAACCATCTGAGGGGTAGGTGGTCTTTCTGAACCCGGAAGTAAGCCGAAAACTAGTAGATTCTTAGCTTCTTCAGCACCCAGACCACAGCAAAAGCTTCACGCTCAATTGCACCCCACCTACGATCCCTGGGAAGTAACTTCTTACTAATAAAGGCTACAGGTTGATCTAGGCCCTCTTCATTTAGATATGACTCTGCTCCTACACCATCCTCTGAAGCATCAGTCTGGCAAATTCTTGAGAGAAGTCAGGTGCCTTCAGCATGGGTACCGTGCACACGGCTGCCTTCAGGGCATCAAAAGCTGTCTGGCAAGACTCAGTCCAGATCACTTTCTTTGGTTGCTTCTTGGAAGTTAACTCTGTTAAGGGAGCATCAATGGTGCCATACCCTTTACCAAACCTCCTACAGTAACCTGCAAGACCTAAAAATGCTCTCACTTCAGTCTGGGTCTTGGGGGCTCCCAAGCCAGAATAGTGTCAATCTTGGGTTGTAGGGGTGCCACCTGGCCACTCCCCACCTGGTGCCCTAAGTACACTACCGAGCTCTGCCCTATTTGGCACTTGCTAGCCTTAATTGTGAGCCGTGCCTTCTGCAGGGCCTCTAACACTTTACTGAGGTGCTGCAAGTGTTCCTCCCAAGTGGAACTAAACACAGCAATGTCATCCAGGTAGGCTGCACTGAAATCATCCAGTCCATCCAACACCTGGTTAACTAGCCTCTGAAAGGTAGCAGAGGATTTTTTTTTATCCCAATGTGCATCACCTTAAACTGGTAGTGCCTATCTGGGGTAGAAAATGTAGACCTCTCCTTAGCCCCCTTAGTCAGAGCAACCTGCTAATATCCTGAGGCCAGATTAAAAGTACTTAGATATTTGTCAGCCCCTAACCGATCAATGAGCTCATCAGCTCGGGGGATGGGGTACACAGCAGTCTTCGTGACTACATTGAGTCCCTGGTAACCAACACAGAACCTGATTTCGGGAGTAGCACCAGGTGCAGCAGCTTTTGGGACCAAGACCACAGGACTGGCTCAAGTGCTACTGGAAAACTCAATAACCCAATGAGCTAACATTTTGGATACTTCATCCTTAAAGTTGGTTCTAACTTTGTCAGTCACCCTGTAAACTTTGTTTCACAGGTGGACTGTCCCCAGTGTCCGCATCATGTGTACACAAGTGCATGACGCCAGGGATCAAGGAAAAGAGAGAGGCAAACTGCTCCAACACTTGGTGACAGTCCCTCTGTTGTTCTAGAGTCAGTGAGTGGGAGAGGTTCACACCCTCTATGGAACCATCTTTCTATTTCACAGACAGGAGATTAGGAAAATTATCACTTTCTTCCGCTGCCCCATCATTTGTTGCCAAGAGCATAGTCACTTCTAACCTCTCAAGTGAGGCTTGAGGCAGTTCATATGCGGGACCCTCAAAGGGTTCCTACGAGTCCACAAGTTCACCAGATAGGTGACATAACTCTTGCGATCCACCACCTCAAAAGGCCAAGTCCACTTACCTTGGAGAGCACATGGCTCCACTGGGGCTATCACCCACACTTTTTGTCCAGGATGAAACTCAACCACAGGGGCATTCTGGTCATACCACTGTTTCATATCTTCCTGGCGTGCTTCCAGGTTCTCTTGGGCGAGCTTCCTGAAGCGGGAAGTCTGGTTCCTAAAAACCAGCATGTAACTGAATACATCCTGGGGAGCCTTACTGGCGGCCTTCTCCAAGCCTTCACTAACTAGACTCAAAGGTCCCCTGACAGGGTGGCCATACAACAACTCAAAGGCTAAATCCAAGACCATTTTGAGGCACCTCCCTGTAGGTGAACAGAAGGCATGGCAAGAGGATGTCCCACTTATGCCTCAAGGGCTTTGACAGGCCCATAATCATGCCCTTCAAGGTGCGGTTGAATTTCTCAACCAGACCGTTTCTTTGGGGATGGTAAGGAGTGGTAAACTTGCAGGTTACCCTACACTCCTTCCATAGAGACTTCATCTATGTAGATATGAAGTTGTTACTCCTGTCAGATACCACCTCCTTGGGGAACCCCATGCAGGAAAAAAAAAACATCAATGCACGTCCCACCACAGGGGCAGTGATTAGCCCCAAAGGAATGACTTTTGGGTACCTGGTGGCATGGTCCACCAAGACCAGGATAAACCTGTTGCCCATGGCTTTCTTGGGATCCAGGGTGCCCACAATGACAATACCAATCCTTTCAAATGGGGTGCTGACTACAGAAAAAGATTGGAGGGGAGCCTTACATCTTCCCCCATTCTTGCCACTTGCCTGACCACTTTGGTGAGAGCTACGGTGCGCATCAGAGTGCCTGCACATTTGGGGCCAGTAAAATGTGTGACAAGCCATTCAAAGGTCTTGTCCTGCCCCAAATGTCCAGCTAAAGGCACATCATGAACCAAACCGAGAAGGAAGACTCTAAAGCAATGGGGTACCACCAGCACACCGGCTGCCCCAGGTTCAACAACCTTATGCTCGCTATACAGGAGGATATCCTCTCAATAAATCAAGTGTGAACAAGACTCCTTGCCAGACACCTGGTCTGCAGCCTGCTGCTGCAAACCATCCAGAGTAGGGCATGTTTTCTGTGCCTCACAGAATGCTTCCCTGGTGGGACCCCCTTCCTGCTGCCACTGAGTCAGTTTGGGCACCTCCCCCAGTTCAGCCACCTGTTCCCTTGTAGGCTCTGGGGCATCCCCCTTAGGTTTAGCCTACTCCCAGACCGTGGGAACTTCTGGGGCATGTTTCCAACATCTGTTGCCCTTCCTCCTTCTGGCAGGCACCACTCTTTCAGGCTCCAGGGCCTCCTGATCACACTGACAGGCTTCCATTGACTCGGTTGACACACCCACCCACCCATGCAAACCCAACATCTCTAAGTGAGACCTGTGTTCCACCTCCTTCCAAGGGGAATCCTCCAGGTCACTGCCAAGCAGACAATGTACAGACATAGTTGGACTCACAGCTACTCACAGGGCACCTGAGAACCCCCTATTCAAAGGGAACCTGTGCTACTCTGCACAGGCGCTTTGAGTTGTCTACTGCAACCACTTGGTGAAGTGCATGGGGAACTACCTGCTCCTCAAATACCAGGTGACTTCTCACAGTACATACAAAATAGGTGTACACTGTTCCAAATGGAAAAATATAATCACTAGGGGAACATTAAAGTTCAGGAGCAAGAGCACTCACACATCCGAGAGGATGTCATGCTTCATCATCGGGTAGCTCCTCGTCAGACCGGCGCTGCAATGTCTGACGGGCTCCCCGTAAGGGGGCTCTTTGCCGGAGATCTTTTAGGTAGCAGCCGTGGTAGCGGACACTACAAGACCTGGTGTTGCGGTCAGGCGCTAATCCTGGCAGGAGAGTGAAAGCTAAAATTGGTTCCCAGTCTTAATAGGAGCGAGTCAATTTAATTAATCAATGGAATAAGACCGGGACCAAGATTAAAAACAGAAGGAAAGTGTAAAATGAGGAATAATGCTTAACCACTTTCTGCATGGTGCTGGAGCTTAAGGAGATTATCGTCGGGCTTCTAGGACATGGTCAACATGTTTCGCGTACAGTGGTCTAACAAGATCCTATGACGCTTCTTCAGGACCAATACATAATAAGACTTCTCCTGTCTATATTACCGAAAGTTTGCAAAAATGTCAAACAAATCATATAGTCACTTACATTGAAGTTCACTAATTGTCAGAAACCTCTAATGGTCGCCCATTCCTTGGTACATGGGGGGGCCCCTTGGGAAGTAGCATGCCGAAAGTGGTCACTATTTGTGGATGACGGCAGTCTGCAGGGGAACCTACCCTGACGTGCTCTCCCGAAAAGACAGTAGTCACACTGGCTCCTGTGTCTGTCAAAGCCTCCACCGTCTGTCCATTAATGGTCACTTACTTCCTGTATTTCTTAGTGTTCTCAGGCACAAGGGTCTTCTGAACCATCTCACTGCCCCCTAGTGAGACAAGGGTCATCGCACCTGGCCCACACCCACCTGGAGCCAACTCCTCTTCCCAAGCGCTACACTGGCTAAACCCTGTGACTGAGCACCAGTGTGTGCCTGTGTCCACTTGGGACATTTGGGATCCCCCCTCACATGACCCACCTGATCACATGCATAACACTTGCAGGGACCCCTCTACGCATGTTTCCCTGTACCTCAAAATGCTTCCGTAGGCCCACTCCCAATGTGCTTCAGGGACCATGTTCATGAGGAGAGCAGACTCACACCCTTTGAATCACAAGTATATTTCACCATCCCTCTTGTATTCCTTAACGAGGTCTTTGGGAATGTGCACCCTCCTTTTAGGCTGCACTGATGTACTGCTGCCATCATCTCTACTAGACTGGCTCCTCAGATCTAGTTCCCTTAAACTAAGCTCATTAGCAGGAGCATCTTCTTCTCCTCAATAACCAGCCTCCTCTCCTCCAACTCCATTTTGAGATTCTCCAACTCAAATTGGTGCAACCTCTCTGCCTGTCTGTCCTGCAACTCTTCAGGAGTCAGACTCTTACAGGGCACACTGCTACCCTCCCTGGCAACCCTCCCACCAGGCAGAACAGGTACCTCCACTACAGCACCATGATTGCTTTGCACCTCCCCACCCCCAACCTCCTTTTCTGTGTGCCCACCAGCCATCTTGGCTGTCTTCCACCCAGGCCCTGAGTGCCTTTTGCAGCTTCTCCTTCCTGACAGAGCTCTTAACTGGACAAGCAACATCCTTACATAACTCTTTCAATTGGGCAGCTGTGTAACTTTCCAGCTTCTCCAACTCAAAAACAACTACATATGGTGCATCTTCAGACTGAGACACTTTGGCAATTATTTAAAAGTGCAAAGTTCAAAGGCGGTACAGAGAGTTCCCAATGAGAGGTTCAAAAATCACAAAAAATGGAAATAGAAAAAGCCTAAAAAGAGTAAAAGCTAAAGAAAGTAGTATGTGGTCACTTTATGGTCTGCACTGAAAACAATAATGTACACTTAATCACTGTATGTCAAGTACAAATACAAGTTCTATTCTCACCGCTGATCACCAGTGTTAGAAATGGGTCTCTGGTTGGCAGTCAGTTTGCACTCTTTCCAAGCAGGGACCCTTACTCTAGTCAGGGCAATGGTGATACACACTTGGATAACACCTGCTCACCACTTTGGTAGCTTGGCACAAGTAGTCAGGCTTAACCCAAAAGCAATGTGTAAAATATTTGTATCAACACACACAGTAACACAGTGAAAACACCACAAAAGGACTCAACACCAGGTTAGAAAAGTAGCTAATATTTATCTGAGTAAAACAAGACCAAAACAAAAAAAGTTCTTCGATTTGGTGACATCACGGCATTGTGACAGAATCTTTCCCAACAATTCAGCGCTAATGGCACCGGTCATGGGGTCACTTGGCCCCTCAGTTACAGCTCATTGTAAAAATGAGGAAATAAGCCATTGCATGGAGTCCGGGATCGAGGCATCGCTGGATCTGGTGTGGCATTGGTTCCTGTGCTGTAAAGCGAAGGAGCGGACGTGTCGGGTGCTTGCAGAGGAGCTGTGGAGGTGAGGCGGCGTAGGTGCGAAGCGTTTGATCTACGCACTTCCGTCGGGATCGATATCCGGCAGCCACGGCATGGTGTGGTGAAGACGAGTGTCACGGACTTCAGTGACATGGCACTTCGGGAGTCACAAAGTCGTAGGCTTCAGCGAGGCTACAGTGGCATCGGGCCTACGGGGTCATTGCACTCCAGTGAGGACCAAGGCTTTAGTTGCAGGCGGTGTCACGGAATTCGGCAGTGGCATCAGTCCAGAGTCATCCAAACTCTGTGCACTTGGTTCTTCTTGGTTTTTCACCAGCTTCTCCTTTTAGGGACCCAGGGACTGGATAGGGCACCACTTGGCAAGGCAGGAGTCTTAGCAGAGAGTCCAGGTGCTGTCAGAGGAAGTCTTTGATTTCCCTGAGACTTTAGAATAGGGGCAAGCTCAGTCCGAGCCCATGGAGATACCTCTGAAGTAGGAATATACCACAAAGTCCAGTCTTTGTCCACTTTCTCAGGCAGAAGCTACAGTTGCAGGATATCCCAACAAAGCACAGTCACAGGCAGGGGCAGCACTTCTCCTTCAGCTCTTCTCCTCGCAGAGGTTCCTCTTGAATCCTTAAAGTAATCTAAAGTCTGAGGTTTTGGGTCTGGCACTTAACCCCTTTCTGCCTTTGAAGTTGCCCAACTTCAAAGAAAAGTCTATGTTGTTTACAGGATTTTGCCTTGCCCAAGCCTGGCTACAGACACACAGCAGGGGGTTGGAGACTGCTTTGTGTGAGGGCAGGCACAGCCCTTTCAGAAGTATGTGACCACCTCTCCCTCCACTCTAGCCCAGATGGCCCATCAGGATATACAGTTCATACTCTAGCACCCTTTGTGTTACTGTCTAATAGAGATGCACAAACATCCCAGCTGCCAGTGTGACCGAGACAAGGAATCAACAAACAGAGTCACAGAATGGTATAAGCAAGAAAATGCCCACTTTATAAAAGTGCCATTTTCAAACTAACAATCTAAAAAAACACCTTCACTAAAAGAAGAATTTTGAAATTGTGAGTTTAGATACCCCAAATTGCACATTTCTATCTGCTCTCAAAGGGAAACTGTACTTTAAAGACATTTAAAGGCAGCCCCCCTGATAGCCTTTGAGAGAGATTGGCCTTGCAACAGTGAAAATCGAATTTGGCAGTATTTCACTCTTAGGACATGTAAAAACATACAGGTACAGGTCCTACCTTTAACATACACTGCTCCCTGCCCCTGGGACTACCAAGGGCCTATATTGGGGTGCTTTACATGTATACAAAGGGAAGGTTTAGACTTGCCAAGTCAAATTGGCAGTTTAAAAGCTGCACACTGCAGAGACTCTTCCTTCAGCTGCTGCCTCATCTGGTACGCTGCTGCTGTTCCTGACACTGGTTGTCTGCATGGCTAGAAAAAGCATTACAAATTTTAGGTGCCAGATACACCTCCCCCTTTTTATTTTTAAAAAAAATACAACCGCAAAACATGACTACAGTTCAGTTTGCATTATATTCTCTTCCATCCAAAATATCTCTTTAGGCATTTTGTTGGTTAACAATCTCAGAAAAGTCAATAGTCAACCCAACCGTAAGGTAGGGCATGATGATGATTGTAAGTCTTTGAAGCGCAATGAAGGGGTAGAATAAATTGGTCTATGAAGGAAATATGGTTTTAGTTGGTGAATGCAATGGGGCTGTCCTCAAATTACTTTCCTGCCATGCTGCACTGTCATTGAAACTGCTGGGACAATGAATAATAATACATACAACACCACATTGGTGGGGTCACCATAACCATGGCCACTCTGTCGTCATTTGGGCATGAGCAGGAAATAAAAAGCCTTCTCAACAAGCAAGTGTAGAAGAGCTTGATTGGATCTTCCAGCTCTGCAATCTTTACAGTAGCCAACCTAATCTATTGTTTTAGTCTTACAGTACCAGTCCACAGGGTTAACAAATTAGGGGAGATGGACATTTTAATAACCAAGCAGAAGGAAGCTTAAGCTACATATTATAATTATAAAGAAAGGGATATTATAAATTAAAGAAAATGAAGACGACTTAAAAAAAGTCACAGTATTGGTGAAAGGAGGAAAACTAATTCTTATGGGAAGAGGTAAAAGTTAGAGAAATAAATAATATTAACAATAACTTACTGGGGCCTGCAGAGTCATCAGCCATTGCACTGGTGGTGGTGGAACTTCCACCTGCTGCGGCACACGTGGTGGCACCCTTGTTGGCCCGTCCCTCTGATGCCTTCTTCTTGCCCTTCGTTGCTGATGTAAGGAATAAAGAAGACAACAAACATAGATTAGAGGTAAAGTTAATTTTGTATAAAATATGTTGACAGGAAAAGGCAAAGACGGTAACATATTGACATTGTACTTTTCTAAATCCGATTGCCTTTATTATCGAGTTGACCTATTCCTAATTTCTGAAACCTTACCTAAACCCTATTCCAAATTTTCTAAATTATATTTGGAAATACTAACACATTACAATGAATGATCTTTGGGCCACAAATCTCGATCCCCTTTAATGGACCAACTCAGTAGGGGGCTCATTTACAAGGTTTTGGTGCAGGGCAGCACCGCAAGGATTCTTGCTGCACGGCCCTGCACAAAACAGTCAATGAGGCTTTTTCCTCTTTCTATTTGTGCTGCAGAATGACATAGAAAGAGGAAACAATTAGGAGAAATAAAGTTATTTCTCCTCACTATGCCTCGCCTGGGAGGCTTTGACATCTGATGCATTCCAAGGTTTACAAAATCTTTAAAATCTGGGAACGTGTCAAATTCCATGGGTGTTACGGAGGAACACCCACCGTAACGCTCATGGCATGCCTCCTTATCACAGTGTGAGGCAACACAGCAACTTGTGCTGTGTTGCCTGACTCCATGACAGCAAGGCCATGAAAAGCTATGCAGGGTGGCTTTAAGTGGCCTTGTAGATATGTCTTTGCAGTGTGCACTACAGCAGTGTCACAGAAGTGGTGCTCCAGTGGCAATAAGGGGCTTGCAATAAGCCTCTCAGTTTTGGTTTTCACTGCATAGATGCATTCTAGACATCACTGGGAGATTGCCTGGGATTGTATGAGCTACATAAAAAAGAAAAACACAAAGAACACTAACTCACTGATAGTATATTACAACTACTACCCCTGTACCACTATCTTAGTGACAGGAGGTCAAAGGAGTCAGAATAACTTCTTAAATAATCAGCTCAAATGACACCTACAGCAATGAGCAGAACTAGGTAGCACCAAGCACCTGGCGTGCTCAGATTGGATCACATAATATTCATAAAGTTTTGTGAACTTAACTTACCTTTGAGTGTGAGCAGCATGCTATTTGAAAAAAGAAATAGCAATGTAGCACACAATAAAGTTAGCAATAACTACTAGACTAGTACTACTACTCACAAAGCCCCGCAACCTGGATGACCAGCAGGTCAAGGAGGTCCTGTTCCCGGTCCAGGATGTGAGCCCCTCAATGTATCAGCCACTGCTAGCTGCTTCAAACCCCAGAACATCAGTGAGCCTAATGGGACACCTCCCCCACAGCAGCTGACTCCCCCACAGGCCATACCCACTCCCAGTCCCCCCGTCTGCTGCCAGCATGAAGGGAGGTGGCACAGCACAAAAACACAAGAGCAGTCACCTCCTCGTCTCTAAAAATGGTGTAAGGTTGCACATCCTGGAAGCGCCGGTGCTCAAAGGTTGTGGAGTTTGCTGCACCTCCTCCACTGGTGCTGCCTCTCCCAAGCTCTGCCATGGGTTTCGGTGAAGAAAAAAAAGATAGGAGGAAAGAGAAGGAGTAGAGAGGAAGAAATTAGAAAGTTAAGGAAATCCAAAAAAGTGACAAAAAGTCACAGAAAATAAAAAAGAGCAAAAATGTAAAATACACCCACACAAATACACACACTAAGGAAATAAGTGAAAATCACAGGAGGATACACAGCAGAAAGGAAGGATGGCAAGATATAGTATAGACTGAAAGGTAGGCCCAGCACCATGCATAGAATAGGAAAAACAAGATGGCCGCATGCACAGGCCACTGCCTTATGCCGTTTGCACTGGAATTGCATTGCGGAGCAGGCTACTCGTACCAATCAGCGCGAACAGGCGGCACAGCACAACTCTGCCCATTCATGCGGATTGAGGCAGAGTTCAAGGAGTTTTCTTAGCACTCTGCGAAATTCTGCGTAGCAAAACTCCACCCACCCCAGTATTCATTCATCTATCCATCCATCTATCTATTCATCGCTGTTCAACCCATTGTCATGTTAAACCACTCCCACAAAACCTGCACAACAAAGTTGCATGCTTATTTAGAAAAAGCTAGATCATGTGTGGAACATGGTTGTCGAGATGGCTGTTAGTTTATAAGTGGCTCAAACACTTAATTTTCGCATTAAGCCTGTGTGGATGACGACATATAGCGCATAACAAAACAAGAGTTACATTCTTGGCTGGTAATGACATGTCAATACAATGGTCAACACAGGTAATATATATTTTTTCAGATTTAAATCTGGATCTCGCTGTGCCCTCTGTGCTTGCTTAGCTCACTAAAGGCATGAGACAGAGTTCCAGCTCAGAAAAACTGAGCTATTAAAAACTCCCTTGGGGCACACTGAACAAAGAGACTTTATTAGGGTTGATTTTTATTTTTTGTCTTATATTTGTTTTAAGGTGGTGGGATTAAACAGCAAGTAAATAACTAAAATAAGTAGTTAGTAAAATAATTAGGGTAGAGTAGAAAGTCCCACATCATGGCAATAAATTGCCCAGCTTAATGTCTTGTGCTATAGTATACGCCTGTTCAATAGGCTAAACATATAAAATCCTAATTATAAGTGGGCAGACATATCTTATTGTACGTATTCTACACCCTCAAAGGAGTGATTGTATATTTGAAGTGATGTGTGTCGCTTTGATCTAATCAGGCTTCCCTGCTGCTAATGTTGCACTCTGTGAGGGCTGTCTAAGGTCTGGTGCTCTGTCAAGGTACTGATAACATTTCATATTGCACACAACATGAGAGATAAGCTTACCATAATAAATACAACTGTCAGCTTATAAAAATATTATAGCACTTGAGAGAAGCCCTGGTATCTATTTAAATGCACTGTAATTGTAGGAGAATATTAAATGTGAAAGAAACTTCAGCATCTAATAATCCATTTATTTATCTCTATATAGGTTTAACCATGACGTAGACACATACTGGAAAAAACACGTCTTATTTACTAAGGTTTTGTGATGGTGGTCCTGCTACACAGCGTGGGGCAAAGCACACAGTCAATTTGTTAACCATTTTAACCCTGTGGGAGCATAGTGCTGAGAAACCTCCGGTGTGTGAACTACAGGTGGACTTCCTTCATGCCCCTACCCAGGGCTGATATTGGAGTGCTTCTGTTTCTGCCCCCCTTCCTTCCAACACTTAATGGTGATGGCTTGCCAGCAAGACACAGTTTCTGAACACAGGTAAGCCTTGCAGTCAGTATTTATAAGTCTCTTCAAAGTGAGGCACAAGCAAACACCCCAAAACACTGTGGTTAATCTTCTGATAGCTTGGCACAAATATGCTTAACACAGGAGATTTATGAAATATTTATGCTGCACTTCAAACAGTAGTAAAGTGAAAATACAATAAAAATACCACACTAATATAGGAGTATAGTGTAAAATTTAGAAAATTGTTTGAGATCAAAATGAAAAAAATCCAATGAGTAGAATCAGAGATACACAGTTTTAAAGACTTAAGTGAAAACTGTGAAGCACAAAACATTAACTTTTGTTATCTGGTCACTCCAGACCGAGATAAAGTCACAGGTTCAGGCTAACAGTGGTGGAGCATCGGCTGCTGTTGTTGTGGTTGTTCTGATGCGGTTGCAAGGAGATGCATCATGCTGCAGCGGTACTACTCACATGTCCACTGCAGGGCTGGCAGAGCACCTTCAGACACACTTTCAAGGGCCCAGGACTGGGTTGGCACCACTTGCTTAGTAGGACTACTGCAGATAGAGTCCAAGTGCAGGGTTCGAGGTGGTTAGAGCATTTTCTGTCACTGAGGCTCAGATCAGGAGGCCAGCCAAGTTGCCCTTGGAGTCACTCTGGTGGTCCTCTGTTCAAGATGCATGTCCAGTCCTTTCACTCTAGCAGCAAGGCAGCAACGAAGCAGGGCTGCATGGCAGCAGGGTAGCAGTCCTTCTTGCAGAGTAGCAGAGAAGTTATTCTGAGTCTTCCACAGGCCATGGACCCAGCTTGTTTGGGGTCACAAAAGACTAGTGTCAAGCCATTTGAGTGTGTGCTCAGGCAGAGCATTTGTGATGTGCAAGTGTAGCTGACAGTTCCTCTCCCTCATCAAGTCAGAGATGGCCCATCCTGCCAACACCTATCACCCTTTGTCACACTGTTGGGAGCAATACACAAAGGCCAGCCACCAGCTACACTTAGGCATGTAACCCAGGATACAGGCACCGATTGTTGCCAACCTTCTAAAAGTGCCATTTTCATAATTGTGACTTAACATCTGACTTTGCCATTAAAGAGGGTTTTTTGATTTACCATCCTTTAAACACCAAATTCAACATTCCAGTTAGCTCCCAATTGTGAGTTACCACTTATTAAATGTAATAAGAAAACCCACTGTTATCCTACAGGAGAGGTAGGCCTTGCAGTTGTGAAAAACAAATATAATAGTTTTTCCCTACTAGGACATGCAACAGTTAAAAGTACATGTGAAACTTTTTAAATAACCTGCACTTGCCCTATTAACTGCTTGGGGCCTACTCAAGAGGTGACATATGTACTTAAAAGGAAGGTTTATGCTAAAAAGGTTTATATTGCCAGGTCTAAATGGCAGTTTAGAAGTGCACACAGAGGCTGCAATGGCAGGCCTGTGTCAAGTTTAGAAGGCTACTTAAGTGGGTAGCACCATATATGCTGTAAGTCCACTATCAGCATTTACATTAAAGGCCCTGGGCACATGGAGTACCATTTAAATAGGGACTTACAAGTACATTAAAAGTGTCTATTGAGAGTAAATCAATGTAACCATGTTTAAAGGATAAAGCACAAGCACTTGGGCACTGGTTATCAGTGCCAAAATGTGTATAGTACTAAACACAGCAAAAACTAAGCCAGCAAAAGAAGGAGGATGGAAGGTAAAGGCCCTCATTACAACCCTGACGGTCGGTGATAAAGTGGCAGTAATACCACCAACAGGCTGGCGGTAACTACCGCCAAATTATGGCCATGGCGGTGAGAACTCAGATAGACAGCCACTTTACCAGACCGACCGCCAGGGTGGAAACAACAGCCACCACGGCGGTAGCCACCTACAGCCAGGCGGTACATTGACACCATATTAAGATACATCAATCCACCACCTTTTCCGGGGCTGTACCAACAACTTCAAAAGCCTGGCGGAAGCAGACCTCAGAATGCAAAGGACTCACCTTTGGAGACATAGGGAAGAACCACACCGCCATGGAGCCCGAACTTCAAATATTCCCTATGATAGTCTACGTCCTGCTCCACCACGAACACCAACACCGACGAAGACAACAACAGTGAGTACAGATGCCTAGCACACAGGGGAGGGAGAGTGGAAAAAGAGAGTGACACACACACGCACCACACACACCCCCGCCCACAACACCATACACACAATCAGCTGCAGTACTAAAACATATTTACCCCGTACCCCTGAGGAATAATGCAAGGACTACATGAATGTGATAAAGTGACTGTAATAATTACAATACAGTAGAAATACGAAAAGTCAATCTCATAGTATATACATATTATACACTTCAAGGGACACTGCCCAGTCCTTATTGTGCGTGGGCCACAGGGCCACAGGCCAAAGTCCAAGGCCCCACTTTTCACCTGCACCAACACAGAGAGAACCCTGCAGAGGCATCAGTTGGAAAATAGGTAGGCACCTCAGGGGGATGGGGAACGGGGGGGGGCACCTCAGCCGGAAGATGGAACAAAATCACTGGTTCTGGAGGGGGCAACATGCCCTGTGCTCTGTCCTGGGGAGTGCAAGGCTACAATCTCTCAAGTGGGTGACTTGGCAACATGCTCTGGAGGGGCCACATGCCCTGTGCTCTGTCATGGGTAGTACAAGGCCACAGTCTCTTGTTGTGTAGCCATTTTAATTATAGCTCCATGCACGTTAGTTTAATACACTAGGCCACTGTGCACTTTGACCTAGATATATTTTATTCGGCTTTGCATTGTTATTTTTACAATAACCAGTTTTACAGTCTTGTTTTATTTTCATCTATCTGTTTTTGCTTAGCCTAGCACTGTGTTCTCAAACAAGACATTCTTGATCACTTTGTGCTTCAGTCAAGGCTACAGTTTGGTACATTGCCCGTGAACGTGGTCGAAGTTTAGTCTCCAACATTCGTAGAAAATACACATCCTTACGTAGGGCCATTTTCTTAGAACATCAGCTGTGTTATTATAAAAACACTTCCTAGTCCCATTACACATTAAGAGGGAGATTCCAGCCAGGGAGCCACAACTGTATGCTGATTGCTGAATGCTTCACTGCAGATGCTAACGCAGACTACAGGCCTTTGCTCAGGTATGAGGGTCGATGTCCTCCCGGGGAAACCTGAAAGGCAGAATTAGAGCTTAACATGCTGTGCTCAGATTATGATTTAGAAAGGAAATAATCCATAAATTCTAGAGACAATATGATAGCGTTATTCTTGTGTTTCACTCTCCTAGTCACCATTTTAATATTGTCATGTTGTGTCGTCCTGGTTATTGCAGCTCACGCTTTGCTATCTAAGATACAGTTGTTTTATTAAACCAATCATCAGAACATATACTGCTTCTGTTTGTCATTTATGTATGAGACCGAATTGTGAATGAGAGAACCGAACAGTGACCACGACTTTCTTGAGAAGCCTAATATGTCATGCGTTTGGCTGCCCATTCATCCCTATCTTTTGGTAGAGATGAGGCACTGCTAGCCGGAGCAAAACCCGGATTTAGAGCGACAGGTGTCACCCACAGTGGGTCTGACTCAGTCTCCCACCCCGTGGACGATCTTGCTGCTCAAAATCCAGTAGTCTCATTAGAATAATGAGAGCCTAAGCGACATGGCGCCGCCAACGTTTGGTCAGGCTCTAATTTTCGGGTCCTCCGTAGTATCTCTGTCTCAATATATATAATGACACCTCAATGCCGGATGTGGAGAAGTCCGTGGTGCTGAGGATTTCCACCACAGCTGTGTAGGTAATCCTACTACAACTGGCGGTTGTTCAAGCTTGAACTATAAAAGGAAACCCCATTTTGGTGTGCCTTCTCTGAACTCATAGTGTTACTATCATGGCGAATCCAAAACAGGTACAAATAGCTGTTAATATGAGACAACCTCTCACAGCACACTTACTAGCAAATGGCTTAACGGCCCAGGGAGGTCCAGTCACATTCATGGTGGACACCAATGCAGCTTATCGAACACAACTTTTTTACCCTTGGGTCACATTTCCAGCAGTTGATGGGAACACAAATAAATTTCACCGATATACACCTGCGAATGTTCCTGGACAATACAGAGCATACGCATATTTAGAGATACCTCTATCTTATCAAGAACATAATAATTGGCTTGATGGCGCCCTATCCCACACAATATTACCAGTAAGGTTAGGCCCACTAAGTAATGATTGTCCTACCTGGCCTTTATTGGACACCTATACACCACATCCTGCGGTTGTAAATTTAGCAGTAGCTGAGGTTTGTCGCATATATATTGAATTAATAGCAATATATAGACGATTAGTACAATTTGTGATGCAAACACTAAATACAAACCCAGCATGTGCTGCTCCAGGACATCCACATGCAGTAACGCCAGGTATAAATCCTGCGACTGTACATTCGATTATGGGTAAAGTACCCACCAAGCGAGAAGAAATTCCGTTTTGGTTAGCACAGAAAATGAATACGCTGGAGGCAGTATTTCCCCATACGGGACCTCAGGATAAACATAGAATACTAACGATGTGCTTGCCTTTTGGGATGGTCCCTACAGTAGAAAACTGTAATACTTGGGGCACGGTATTTGCCGCGCTGTACACAACCGCACACACTACACTGATACTTGCCAAGTTACCAGAAGTGTTGAAACAAATTCAAGATGAATATGGGGCGGTCCTGGCCCTAGATTTGGGCAATCGATGGGCAATTTTGCCACAGTATCCTCAATCATTTTAAGTAATCTTAAAGGGGAAGCAGTCGCGCTTGCAGTGCGCATGCGGCTTCGTGAGGTTCCATAACAGGATCAAGAACGAGAGCTGCCTAAAATAATAGCAGAGACTTAATCAAGTATCGGTCGGGATAGCTTAGGGGCCAGACCACAAAAACCTCAATTTCAGGGTAAATCAAACAAAGATACCACCAAGCAAGCACCTGAGGGTAATAAGAAACGCTGGGATAAAAAGCAACAAACTCCTAAGAAAGAGAGGGGAGAATCTCTGCGTATGGAGACCCCACAAAATAGGTATAATCTCAGAAACAGAGATAATATAAAAACGCCTGATAGATATCAATATACTGATACACGCCAATCTTGTTCCTTCCAGGACTCAGCGGAAAAAATAAATGAGAGAGGTGGGTGATCAGAGCAAAGAACAGAGTATGTGAAACCGAGACAGGAATCACAATGCTCTTTGGAGGTTTCTGTTAAAAAGAAAGAGAAACCCGCCCAACAAAAACAACAATTTAAAAAGAAAAAAGTGGCAGCAGTCACAGTCCAACATGCCAGACAGGAAGAGGGTCCTCTTGAAGAACAAGAATTGGGCTCTAGCCTTGCTAGACAGTGCGGCAGAGGTCACAATAGTTCGCCGGAATCTTCTAGAGCATCTGGACGCAAAAGCAACTGATGACTTTATACAAGTAGAAACTGCGGACATGCGTTTCTCCATGCCTGATAGGGCGTACAAAGTACCGCTACAGTTAGAAGGAGACATTGAACGCACAATAGACGCAATCTTTTGGGATCGCATAGTAAAAGTATATGATGTCTTGTTGGCCGAACAAGATTGGCCGCCTGACTTTGTCCGTACCTGCCCATATGGAGAAGATGTCATTAAGCCTTCCTTCTCGCCCCTTGTTCCAGAGGAACTCGCTGAATCCTATTCCATTGAATGGGCTTTAGCACAAGCACCTGCATTATACAGAAATCATGCAGGATGGGATAAAGAATCCCCCTACCATGTAATTCCAATTAAAAGTGAACCTCAGCCACAACCACAGTATCCTATAAAACATGAAGCAAAAGCACCAGTGAGAGAAATACTAACACAATTAGAGTACCAGGGTGTGATTGAACCCTGTGTCTCACCAATGAATAACCCATTATTCCCCGTAGCTAAACCAGACCATTCATACAGAATGGTCTTAGACTACAGACATTTAAACAGTCATACACGCCATACACTATCCAAAATTCGCATAGCACAGCACTAATGAGCAACATAGTGTGTAAAAAATACAAAACAACACTAGACATTTCCAATGGGTTTTTCTGCCAGAATATAGCGCCTGAGAGTAGAGACTTAACAAGTTTCAGTGCACTAGGCGCCCAGAAAAAAATCTGTTGTTTACCTCAGGGGTATAAGAACAGCCCAGGACTGTTCGTAGCTCACGTCACTGCTATATTGCACAAGATTGACCCTGAAGCATTGTCCTATGTGGATGATATATATCTCACTGATGATGAACTACTACAACATTTAAGAAGGGTAGCCGGCATTGTTGTAGGGTTTGCCGAATTTGGCTACAAAATTTACTTTAAAAAAAACAGAAATAGCCTTCCTCAGCGTTCTGTTCCTAGGATATGAGCTGTCAAGTGAAGGGAGGAGCCTAGCACCACAATTCTTAGAGAAGTGCGCACAGTTACAACCACCGAATACGATTAAAAAACTCCAATCATTATTGGGTTTCTTAAATGTTGGAGAACTTACATTCCAGATTATGCTACATGCATAAAACCTTTATATAACTTAATACGTCCCGATTTTTCAAGTAAATTCTGGACAATTGAACATACACACATTCTTTGAGAGTTGCAGACAGACATGCTTGCAGCACAACATTTACATACAAGGGACAACAAAACACATTTGGTCATCAGAGTAATAGCTGGGGCCATCGTTTCACCTGTGTGACGTTTAATGAAGGTGAGACAGTCCCGATAGCATACAAATCGCATTTGTACTCAGCAGCAGAACAACGCTTTGCTCCCACAGAGAAAATTCTCACTGCTGTACAGATGGCTCTCATTAAAGAAAGACCTCTTGCCCAAGGAAAACGCGTTATTGTCCAATCCCAGCCCTAGAGGCTGTTACAAAAGCTAGCGTTCCAAACGCAAAAGCATTACATCCACGTTGGATACAATGGGCCACGTCTTTGACAGCCACTGATGTAGACTACATTTTTGACCCAAAGCTACAAACTCAGGAATTTCTACAATATGAAATAGAGTATCCAGTTCCAGCAAATACTTTGCCTATTGATCAATATCATAGAGTCATGTACACTGATGGCTCTGCACAACCTGCAATTAGAACTAAACATCAATATTCTGCTGCCTGCGCAGTCGTAAGTGGCTATATGGAGGGCAATAAATTGTATCCTCTACATACCTTTACACAAACCCTAGGCTGAGCTAAAAGCTCTGCTGATGGCATTGGAACACATGGATCCAGCGCAAGCTATGCTGATTGTTTGTGATTCATATCACTGTGTCCAGTCCTTTAATGAATGCCTGCCTTATTGGCGCCAGAATGGGTTCAGAGATTCCAAAGGCAACACCATTAAACACAGACTACTGTGGGGGAAGGTAGCTGACCTGAAAGAGACACTACCAAATGTCCATGTTGTACACACACTTGGACACCAGCGCGTTGGAATACATGTTGCTGGAAATACATTGGCTGATGAAGACGCAAAGTCAGCAGTGGCAGTAGCCACTGTAGCTGCAGTGACTCGCTCGAGTTCCAAACCGGACACAGACATTTGGGCTGCTGCAGTGAAAGCTACGGCTGATGGTACGCCCCATCCTAAAGGATTTCCTAACAAATCTCAGTCCTGTATGGGAAGTATGCTGAATGCTGAAGTTAAGATACCAGGCGTAGGTGTAAAAGACATCCCTATCAAAGACATAAGACCACAATTGATTAAAGCAGCGCATGAAGGGGTAGCATCTGCCTATGCTGGTGTGGCGGCTACAATTTCGATCTTGCAGGCCTGTTACTGGTGGCCAGGTCTCTACAAAGAGACTAAGCAGTATGTCCTTATCATTACATTACATTGTCCCTATCTTTTGGTAGAGATGAGGCACTGCTAGTTACCCAGAGCAAAACCTGGATTTAGAGCGACAGATGTCACCCACAGGATGGACTTGAGAATAAGACATCTCAGGGAGTGTCGTGGTTAAACGGAGATTACCCCTTTCTCATAGATATATCATGTCTCATACAAACACAGGCAATGACGAAGATGCAGTAAAGTTTCAATAATTTTTATTTAACACAACTGCAATTTGGGATAAGTTGCATGGGCTGCAATAATTAGGATAATGAATAATGCAAGAAACAGACTTGAGAAGACGAGAGTCATTATCACAAAGACCCCCACCATCTTGCAATGCATGTAGAAGACATACGAGATGTAATATGCCCTAATACCCTAATGTGAGAGGCCTAACCTCCTACCTAAAGGAGAGCTGGGTTTGCTAAACCTAATATGCCAATGCCATGTCCATAAGAGGAGCCCCCAACCCTTGTTACCTTGGAATGAGGTCTCTATCTCAGACTCCGCGAGGGCACGAAGACTGGGTCAGCGTCAAGACGACGTGCAGCATCGGTATCAGCGATGGTGGCGATGCCCTCTGGTCTGAATCCCTCTGATTATCTGTCTAAAGTGTGATGTATTTATACAGATCTACCAGGACCCCTGATGTAGGTGTGTTCCCAAACAATAGATAACAGACATGCTTGGGACGGCAATTATTATAAACAATCCCTCAAAAGTATAGAGAGGGAAAATCCCTAAGTGTGAACACCAACTGTTTGTTTGTCTTTATTGCTTCATCTTGACACTTTAGCGCGGTGGCACTGATAATGCAAAGCATAACAAGTGGCCTAACTATAAAGAAGGCAGCCATCTTAGATTAATTAAATAATGAAATGGGCTAAGACAGAGCAAGCTAAGTAGGTTAAAAGTCACTAGGGGACGGGGACACGAGTCTGCAAGCCAGAGGCTAAGCTAACTCCTGTTATCCCATTAAAACAAACTAGGATTCACTACAACCTCCCCATTGCCGTAACAGGTATGACAAAGGTACAGGAACCCAAACGCTAAAATTGCTCTGAACTAGAAAGCTAAAAGCATAAAAACTAGCAAAACAATTATTTAATATGTGTTAAAAAAGGAATAAAACAGCTCAGCTAAAATACATACAGAGATGTTAATGTCAACCACGACAAGCACAGCGTGCCAAAGCAAGTTAATTTAAATGCATAATTTTAATCGGGAATGGCGAGCCAATTCATCAAATTATTTGCTGTACGCATGATCTCGAAGAGTGTCATCGAAGTCACCAACCAAGGACCTCAAAAACGAGTCAACATCATCTGATGGTAAATCGAGTGCTGGGCGGACAAACGGATTGCAGTGCAGTAGTGAGCAGTACTTTCTGGTGTAAAGTCATCCGTTGCAGTGCCGTCGTCCATGGTAGATCTCAAAACGGAAGGCTCATAGGTGGCCTCGCGGAGCAACCTCAGTCACAAGGGGCATGACCATGTATGAACCCTCATCGGGGACATCAACAGTTCGTGGTCCACAGGAGATGTCGGTGCAACAGCAAGACAGACCATAGGCAAATGTTCAAAGAGGGACCATATGCAGCAGAAAACTGGTTGTAAGCATCAGAGAAGGGGCCGAAATGACAAAGACCAGTCATTCTCTAGTTCCACCAGCAAAGGTGCACCAAAGATATGAACCATGCGTTCACGGCACAGTGGTGTTGGTGGGAGGGGCTCCATTGCTCAGCGTAGCTGGAAAAAACAACCACTGCGAATCAGAAGAAATAGCAGTAGTAGTCCACCAATTAAAGCCAAAATAATTGCAAAGCCACCAAACACACTTGAAAAGAGCGAATGGATGGCTGACGGGATGACTCCGAAGACAGTCTGGAAGATGGACACAAAACAAGACCCGACAGCCTTAAAGAAATGGACAATTCCAGTAGTGCTCGAAGCATTGAATATTCTGGATACCAGTTCTCCAAAGTGCTTGGGGAAGTTGGTATTTAATTGGGATTGTATCTCCGCTGATGAACTCGCAATCTGGAGAGCATACGTCTCCTTTGCGGATGTCAAGGCGACCTGTTTTTGAAACAATAGCGCCTTTAGCCTGCTCAGCTTGTCATAGCTCACATTAATAGTATCTATGTGAGGCCACATGTCAGTTACTTTTATCTCTCGTGTTGGGGGGAATAAAACATGTCCACAACACGTAACGACCTTCGAGATCAAGATTGCGTGGGCAATTCCTGGTCGCATGCCGCAACAACTTTGATAGTTCAGTACCACATAACTTCCATTAGAAAGTACATGAAATACTGAGCGAATCAAAGGGACGGGTGTACCCTTCAGAAAACAGGCTAAGTTTGCGACTCCCGCATTGCAAAGACCGTGAAGGGACACCTGCGTGCATATCATTGAATGACTAACAGCAGTCTCACATTCGCTTCCGCTAAGAAAGACCTCTTTTTTGCTGTTCAGACATTTAGAATCAAAGGGCAACTCCCACTCTTCCTTAATATAGCTATCTCCTAATTGCTCGTACCTTCCCACTGCAAGATGTTTCAGGCAGCTTGAAAAACGAAAGGTCGAAATGGGTAAATTAATTATGTCATGTAAGAGCCAGATAGTTGAAGGACTCTCTGCTACCGTGAAGGGCAACTTATCTAATTTTTCTACGTGTAGCATGGTGAAACTAGCCTCCCTTTTAGTCATTGTCTGTTGTTTTCTCAAAAAATTAAAACAGTGAAGAATTCACTCCCGTTAATGTACTTCCAGGTAATACGGCCATTTTTCAGAGTCTGTAGAGTCCAACCCAGCTGCATGATGGAACATAGCTGTGTCTGTCCATGATATAACCGGGACAAGTCTGTCTGAGTGATATCAATAGCAGACGACACTATATTTGATAGTGAATAAATCCTGTTGGACAAAATATTCATGCCGTTGTCGACAACCGCTAAAGCCTTCTCTAAATTTTTCTTATCCAATTGCCTTAAACATGCCGCCGCCTCAATCTGTGAAAGTTTTCCAAATTTCATTGTACATGGTGTATAGGAACCTTTTCGAGCGCTGTTTTCTAGGACCCAGCAGAAAATCCTGCAAGTCTACATCTTCAGAAAGAGTGTTCAGATGTTTCTTAACTGCGGCTAATGTGTTAGACTGTCCCAATTGCTGGCACAGTTTACCCACACTGTATGTTGTAATTATACCTGTATGTTGACCCGATAGAAAGCGAGGGTCTGGCCTGTTAGTTGAAAAAAACCCTGAGGAGTTCAAGAAACGTGCTTGACACTCATTGGTGTCAGTGGGCCATATTAACCACCCGTCTGGACTGGAAAGTGAAGAATTATAGGTACCAGCCTTAACCATTGCATCGAGCCTTTCCTCTGTGATATTAAGGAAGTATTGCCAATCTTTAAACCTTGCTGGAGTGGGAATACTGGGCGTGTTCATGTCTTTAATTTTTGCTAACCCTAGAAAGGATGTCTGCTGAATAGTGTAATTAAAAAAAATCATTTGCACAGGAATCAGGCATGCTCGAAATAAAGCTTCCCTACCCTGTATCTGCCAATCTTGTGTTCCCCATACACTTTTCAAGTCAATAGTGCTCTTCCAGTATTCGTAACCCTCTACTGCGAGCCGGGAAACAAAGGGATCTGAATAAATCAATTTTGTGTCAGTTAGCAAACTTTCCTAATTTGTGCTGGAGGTATTTTAAAATAATACGACTCTGCTCTTTTTGTGTCATACCCAGAAAAATATGTAAATTTATCACTATAGTATTTTGGGCTCCCCACTGGTGGTGTAGAACAGTGTTCCCACTGTGTGTAGTTCAATACTGGCCTGTATCTAGTGGCACGGTGTAGGTAGTAATGTCCCCAATTGTTATAGCAGAACATTTCCCCATAATTCATTGTATGTTCATATACATCATCACTTTCAAATGAGGAATAGTCCTTCATTTCTGTTAGCATGGAATCAACTGTTTGGACATCCCAAACGTCGGAGAAAACATCAGGAGTAATTACATCTGTCATAGAAATTTTTAACACGTATGGTATCTGAATAATCTCTGTAGGCCCGTAAATATCAAAAGGAACTTTTTCCCACACAATCCTATCAGGAATCAGTATTGCTGTAACAGTAACAGGGGAAAAGTCTCTTCGGACCATATATGAGGAATGATTTGGAGTTAAAACTTCATCAACAGGCTCAACAGAGGAGCGATCAGGAATATAGTGACCATTTATGAGCAAAAAAAAAACAGTCACAAAACCAATCCATAAAAATTATGCCAAAAATGTCTAACAGAACCATAAATAGTTCCACAGGTATTTCAAATAGTTCTTTTTAAGCCATTGAAACAGCTTACTTCTTGTTGAAACATTGTCAATCACAGTAGTGGATTTGTCTGAAGAAAAGCCATCAACATCAATGAAATAGCCAGAGGCAGTCTTTACAAACACGAGAGCCGGTGTATTATCTGTACTTTGGTCCACTTCACCTGGAGGCTCTTGGTAGACAGTGTCAACAGTCTGTGAGGGGTTTGTGTAAAAATCAGCCAAATCTGGGACAGGAGTGGTCATCGAAGTGGTGACTGGAACTAGCAAAAGTTCATTTTCCACCCTCCCCATGGTCGAGGAGGTATCTGGAACAGCATTGGACATATGTAGATGTATGTCCTGTTGGGTAGTGAGAGGGGATCGGGAACCACCCAAGGGACCTCTTGGTCTACTGTGAAGGATCGGCCACATGGTGTAATTTGATGTCATCAATGGAAATGAATCTGTTCATTGGAGAACCAGACAGTGGTAGTAAGATGACAGTCCTGGTACCTTGAATTCCCAAGACCGGTACAGGTGCTCTGTATGATGGGCTGAATTCCTTCTTCACTGCGATCTTCTCATGAACCAGATCCCCAACTTTAGGAATCCAGCCAGTCAAAGTTTTCGCTGCATCCCTTATTCCTAAGGTGGCAGCACTGGTAGATGATTTATCATCATGAAATTGCTGAAGCTCCTGTAAGACAGTGAGACGTTCATTTATGTCAAGTGGTGTTTCTGCTGCCACCATACCAGAGGCATCAAGATCTGGGACATACATAGGTATCCCAAAGGGAACCTCATAAGGAGTGCGTCCCCCCAAGGACCATCTTGGCAGAGTATTCAGTGCTCTCTGGACCCCATATAGGTGGTGTAGCCAACTGTGGCCTGAACCTAATACTCAAGCTGTTATGGACTGCTTTAGATCACGATTCTGCCTCTACATGACCGAATTTCCCTCGGGGTGGTATGGTGAGGAGTAATGGAGTTCAACACCCATTGTCCCCATGGTGTCCCTGAATGCTTTAGAGGCAAATGCAGGGCCCTGCTCCGAATGGAATGCTGCAACCGCATATGTACCGATTAAGATCAGCAAGTCTTTTATAACAGTCCGGGCGTCAGCTGACCGCTGTGGCCCTACCCACAGGAATCTAGAACAAGAATCTACAGCAACTAGAATATATTTGTATGCACCATCAGGCTGTAAGGGACCACAATGGTCCAGGTACACACACTGTAGTGGCCTGTTGGACACTAAGAGGGATGTCTGCGATGGGTGTTTGATATTAGAGCCCTTTATCTGCTGGCAAATGTCACAACAAAGGACATACTTCTTTGTTCCTCTGCATAGACCAGGCCACCAGAAATGTTTCTGTAAGAGTGTTATTGTGGCCGACATACCAGCATGTGCAGAAGCGACACCCTCATGCGCTGCTTTTACTAGATCTAATCTCTGGTCTTCGTTGGGGATCACTCGATCTCCAATCCCCGGAATTGTTGCGTAGGCAACATTCAGTGCACTGATATGGTAAGTATAGTTTGTAGGGTATCCCTTTGGAAGGCGCTTGCCTGCAGCCGAAGCTTTCACGGCAATCAGTATTTCATTATCCAATCTCGTTTGTGAACAAGTCACTGCAGCCACAGAAGCCGTAGCTACTGCTGCTTTGGCCGCTTCATCAGCCAATGTATTGCCAGTAGCGTGTATCCCTACACGTTGGTGGCCCAATGTATGTACTACATGGACACACGGTAGCTTATCCTTAAGATCAGCCACCCTCCCCAACAATATTTTGTGTTTAATGGTGTTCCCTTTAGAATCTCCAAACCTGTTCAGCTTCCAGTGATTGAGATAATCATTGTATGACTGAACGCAGTAGTATGAGTCACAGACTATTAAAGTCAGTCTTCTTGGCTCAATATGTTCGAGCGCTAGTATAAGAGCTTTAAATTCAGTCAACTGGGCTGTGCAGTCCCCTAAGGTCTGCGTGTAGGTATTGTAAGGGTGGAAGACTCCATCTTCCATCACTCCGCTCATGGCTGCGCAAGCTGCGGAGTATTGATGTTTAGTACCTACAGCCGGTTGTGCTGAACCATCAGTGTATATGACAGTATGGTATCTGTCTAGTGGCAAGATATTTAGAGGAGCGGGGTACTCTTGTTCGTACTGGAGAAACTCTTGTGTCTGAAGTTTAGGATCAAAAATATAATTGACATCAGTGGCGGTCAGAGACGTTGCCCATTGAATCCAACGTGGATGTAATGCCTTAGCGTTTGGAACGCTTGCCTTGGTGACAGCCTCTAAGGCCGGCACCAGGGAGACAACAATAATAAGTTTCCCCTGGGCAAGTGGCCTCTCTTTTATGACAGCCATCTGAACTGCCGTCAGAATCTTTTCTGTAGGTGCAAAACGCTGTTCTGCATTAGAATTTAAATGTGATTTATTTGCTATGGGTACCGTGTCACCCTCGTTGAAGGTGACGTAAGTAAATCTAATGGCACCAGCAATTATTCTTATGACCAAATTTGTTTTATTGTCACGTGTGTCTAAGTGTTTAACTTCTAGCATGTCCTGTTGCATTTCCCTAAGGATGCATGTGTGTTCAACCGTCCAGTGTCTACTAGAAAAATTGGGCTGAACCAACTCATAAAGTGCTTGATACGTTGTGCATAATCTGGAATGTATGTTCTGCCAAAATTAAAGAAACCTAGTAATGACTGCAGTTTCTTAAGCGTGTTAAGAGGGTGCAGTTGAGCACATTTCTCTAGAAAGTGCGGGCCAGGCTCTTACCCTCGTTTGATAGCTCATTTCACTGGAACAATACACTGAGAAAGGCGATCTTGCTTTTCTTAAAGTTGAATTTGTAACCGAGGTCTGCAAAACCCAAAATGATCCGATCGACCCTTGCAAGATGAATGTCGAGGTCGTCGTCTGTGAGTTATATGTCATCCACGTAGGATAACGCTGCGGAATCTATATCATGCAATATTGATGTTACACGGGCTGAAAAGAGTCCCAGGCTGTTTTTATAGCCTTGAGGTAAACGACAAAAGTTTTTCTGAGAGCCAAATGAGAATGCACTCAGGTCCCGACTTTCGTGTGCTAAGTTCTGGCAGAAAAAGCCATTAGATATGTCTAATGTTGTTTTATATTTTTTACACACTATATTGTTTATTAGTGCTGTGCTATGTGAATTTTGAATAGCTTATGTACGTGCATGACTATTTAAATGTCTATAATCAATGACTATTCTGGATGAATGGTCCGGCTTTGCAACGGGGAATAACGGGTTATTCATTGCAGATGTACAGGGCTCAATTACTCCCTGGTACTCAAGCCGGGTGAGCATCTCCCTCACTGGAGCTTTCGCTTCATGTTTGACAGGATATTGTGGCTGCGGTTGGGGTGTAGACCTAACGGGAATGACATGACAAGGAGACTCCTTGTCCCAACCTACATGATTGCGGTATAATGCAGGTGCCTGTGCTAAAGCCCATTCAGCAGCATAGGCTTCTTTTTCTGCTTCAGGAACAAGATTGGAGAAAGAAGGGAAAGTGACATCTTCCCCATGCGGGAGCTTATGGACGTGTTCAGGTGGCCAGTCTCTTTTGGCCAATAGGATATCACCAATAAGTTCAACCCAAAATATCACACTAATCGTGCGCTCCACGTCTCCTTCTATCTAAATTTTCAAGTCAAATACCCTGTCGGGTGGGAGTACGCGGCCGTCCGCAGTTTCAACTGCGATAAAATCGCTAGTTGCTGTCACATCCAGATGATCTTTCAGACTCTGGCGACATATCGTGACCTCTGCTGCGCTGTCTAACAGAGTCACTGCCCACGTCTTGTTCCTCAACAGTGTTCTCAGGTATACTGGCATTTTTAGCTTTCATTGCTGCCACCTTTTTCTTTTTAAACTGTGGCTTTTGCTGAGGAGTCTTTTCTTCTTTTTTAATGGTAGACTGCGGCGAGTCTTTCTTTTGTTTCACGTATTCAGGATGTCGGTCTGGATGGTCCCCTCTCTCGCTACGTCTATCCGGTGCATCCTGAAAGGAACGAGAGGGACGTGAATCAGTATATCTGTCTGGAGTTTTAATGTTCTCCCTATTTCTGAGATTGTGTCCCCTTTCGGAGTTCTCCGGGTGTGGAGAATCAGCTCTCTTATTTCTTCTATCTTCGAAATCTTTTGTTTTTTCCCAGCGCTTCTTAGAGCCCTCTTGTGCCTGCTTTGTACCCTCCTTATGGGCGGTACCTTGTAACTCCAATTTCTTTGGCTTGGCTCCCAAACTATCCCCACCTATACTACTATAGGTGTCGGAAATAATTTTCAGCAGCTGTCTCTCTTGTTCCAGGTCTGGAGTTTCCCGGAGACGCTGGCGTATTACTAGTGCTACCGCCTCCCATTTAATATTGCTGAGTATTATTGAGGAAACTGCATCAAAGTTACGCATTAATTTCATCCCCAAATCCAAGGCTGGGACAGCCCGTGTTCATTCTGTATTTGTTTTAACACTTCCGGTAAATTGGCAAGTGTTGGGGTACCATGTGTGGTAGTATATATGGCTGCGAAGACTGTACCCCATGTGGCGCAGTCATCCACCGAGGGAACCATCCCAAAGGGCAAGCACATAGTGAGCAGTCTATGTTTTTCCTGTGGTCCCGTATGGGGAAACACAGCTTCCAGCTGATTCGTTTTCTGGGCAATCCAGAACAGTATTTTTTCCCGTTCTGCGGGTACCTTACCTATGATAGTATGCACTATTTGTGGATTAATCCCAGTAGCCAATTGATAACCACCAGGTACTGGCAGTGCTGGACGCGCTGGTGTGGTGTTCAATGTTTGCATTGCGAACTGAACTAATCGTCTATATAATGTCACTAATTCATTATATAAATCTCGCAGATCTGCTATCAACATATTCTGTATGCCTGGGTGAGGTGTGTATGTGGCAAACATAGGCCACGTTGGTCCGTCATTACTTAAGGGACCTAGCCTCACTCTTTGTAGTACATGTGGTAGGGTGCCTTCAAACCAGTTCTGGTGCTCTTGGTATGTGAGCGAAATTTCATGCTACTGGTACGCTCGGTACCGTTGAGGTGCGTTCGAAATTTCATATGTGTGAAATGTATGTGTTCTTTGGGCCACCTCAGGAAAGGTGACCCAACAGTAAAATGTTTCGGTTTGGTATGCTTCATTAGCCTCTATTATAAGAGTAACATCCCCGCCCTCATCTGTAAGGCCATGCATTAATAAATGTTGCGTTAGAGCTTGTCTAGCATTTTCAGGAATATCAATGGCAGCAGCCATTTTTGTTTAGAAAAACGGAACACCAAAATGGGGAGTATAAGTCTTTTTATGAGTTCAGGCTCGAACAACCTACAGATTAATCATGTAACATCTTTTCAGCTGAGGAGGAATTTCCCAAAGAAGACGGATATCTCCTTATATTGGTACTTAGGGTACCTGTTGTCTGTGAGAAAGTGATAGTCGGGGTATCCGTAAATTAGTGCCTAAACACCATCGTTGTTGGAGCCATGTCGTAATTTGGACTCTTGATCTGGGCAAGACTGCTTGTTAAAGGATGACAGTACTTTTGTTGTTAGGCGACTATGCCTATCCTACAACAAATCGCAACTGTTGTCCCAAACTTACCAGCTCACTAGCAGCACCTCACCAGAAACACAATAGTAAAAGGTGATTTGTGGCAGCCTTTACGCATGGACTTGAGAATAAGACATCTCAGGGAGTGTCGTGGTTAAACGGAGATCACCCCTTTCTCACCGATATATCATGTCTCATACAAACACAGGCAATGATGAAGATGCAGTAAAGTTTCAATAATTTTTATTTAACACAACTGCAATTTGCGATAAGCTGCATGGGATGCAATGATTAGAATAATGAATAATGCAAGAAACAGAATTGTGAAGACGAGAGTCATTATTACACAGACCCCCACCATCTTGCAATGCATGTAGAAGACATACGAGATGTAATGTGCCCTAATACCCTAATGTGAGAGGCCTAACCTCCTACCTAAAGGAGAGCTGGGTTTGCTAAACCCAATCTGCCAATGCCATGTCCATGAGAGGAGCCCCCAACCCTCGTTACCTTGGAATGAGGTCTCTATCTCAGACTCCTCAGGGACACGAAGACTGGGTCAGCGCCATGACGACGTGCAGCATCGGTATCAACTCTACCAGGACCCCTGACGTAGGTGTGTTTCCAAACAATAGATAACAGACATGCTTGGGACGGCAATTATTCTAAACAATCGCTCGAAAGTATAGAGAGGGAAAATCCCTAAGTGTGAATACCTACTGTTTGTTTGTCTTTATTGCTTGATCTTGACGCCTTAGCGCGGTGGCACTGATAATGCAAAGCATAACAAGTGGCCTAACTATAAACAAGGCAGCCATCTTAGATTAATTAAATAATGAAATGGGCTAAGACAGAGCAAGCTAAGTAGGTTAAAAGTCACTAGGTGACGGGGGTACGAGTCCGCAAGCCAGAGGCTAAACTAACTCCTGTTATCCCATTAAAACAAACTAGGATTCACTACAGTGCAGGCCCCTTACCCTTCCTGGCAGCACTTGGTGCAGGCGACTTGCCCTTCCTGGCAACACTTGGGGCAGGTTCCTTGCCCTTCTGGGCAGCAGTGGGGGAAAGCTCCTTGCCCTTCGGGGCAGCAGCTCGGGCAGGCACACTTTCTTTGAGGCTGGCTGGTGCCCTGGATCCTTTCCAACCACAAGTGGGTGTGGAGACTACTGGGCCCGTGGACTGGGTGGCTGAGGTGCTTGCCTGGGTTTTTGCCTCCCTGGCCAGACGTGAAGGATGGGGGGAGCAGTTGGGAAGAGGTCAATGGTGGAGAGGAAAAGCTTCTTAGGGACATTGGGACAGGAAGAGGGAGAAGGTTTGGAAGTGGAGGAAGAGGTAGTGGTTGTAGGAGGTGTCTGTCTGCTGTGTTTGGGTTCAGGTGCATGGGCTGGATGCTGTTGTGAGGTGGATAGCTGTTGGGTGTCTGAATGCCTGCGTTTGTGTATCTTGGGGGGGATAGACAAAGTGGGAGAGGACCCAGGGACGTGTGCATGGCTGTTGTAGAGGTGTGTGTTCTGCTAGGTGTGGTGGTGATGCTGGTAGTGGATGAGGATGTAGTGCATACAGGTGTGAGTGTAGACGCAACTGGGAGGGAGGTAGAGGAGGAGGAGGATGGGGACACAGTGGAGGCACAGGAAGTTGGTATGTCTGCGGGGGTGGCGGCTGTACCTGTAGCTGCGGTGGTCACAGAAGTGTCCGCCACCACCAGAGAGCTTCCATCGGAGGAGGTATCTGTGTCCAAACTGTCCCCTCCAGTCTCCCCTGTGGTGCTGCCCTCGCCCTTCGTCCCACTGGTGCCCTCACTGTCGGTCGACTCTGCCTGCTGGATCCTGTGGGATGCAGCTCCCTCCGTCGCCGGTGCCTCTGCTCCTCTGTCAGATGAGGCTAACCAGATGAGGCTAATGCATATAAGGACAGGGTGACAAAACAAAAAGGGGGGAAGAGACAAGGGATACACTTGGTCAATGACTGCACCAAAACCACCATTGTCGTACACACCACCGTCACACAGAGGGAACAGCCCTACGCACTATGCAATGCACTACCTGTTATAATGCTAGCCACCAACGCATGGGGAGGGCCACATACCGACGAATGCAGCACACCTGGGACCCACACAGTCCTGACCAGTTGTGGATGCCTACAAGCTGGGTAGCGGGATTAGCACTTCAGAACCCTGGCCACCATGGGACCTACTCTGCAATGTCAGGCCTGGCCTATGGGCACCCAATGACACACATTCCCCACTCGGGTACCCCCCTACCATGCTAAAGTAGTGATGATGGGCCCTGTACTCACCACCCTCTGGCTACTGTGATGCGCTCAAGCGCCCATCCAGTTCCAGATAGGCCACCGTCAGTGAGCGGGCAATCAGGGGGGGTCAGGGTTCAATGGGTACCCCTTCCTCATTGGGAGGCCATCTCCAGCTGGGCCTCCACTGTCTTCCATGCCCAACGTCTCAGGTCCTCCCACCATTTGCAACAGTGGGTGCTCTGCCTGCCGTAGACCCCCAGGGTCCGCACTTCCTTTTTTGGATAGGCGTTGACTTGCAGAGAAATACACACAGGAAATGGTATCAGTCAGACTGTCCTGCCTGTTCCACTTATGACCCACCATACCTCTTCACATCGCCATTTGCACACACCGGTCCCAACACACAAGCTGCACGCCACCCAGGGGACATCCATCCGCCCCCCTACACGTGGCCTTCACACACGCCATTCCATGCATTCATGCCACATGCATCGTGCTCACAGTGTGCTCGCATGTTGGTCTGGAGGCTCATACAGCAGTCCGTACTGGGGTAGGACCCCATCCACCCATTGCTCCAACTCAGCCGAGGTGAAGGCAGGGGCCCTTTCCCCAGTCACACGAGCCAAGGTAGGTTCCAGACACAGGTCACAGCAGCACATGCAGTGAAGGTCCTCTCCTGTTGAAGGTCAGGTAGCAAGTGAGTGATCAAATAGAAAATAGCAGTCACGTTCGAGGCGGTGCATACCGTCACCGCCGGCGTACATCACCATTGGCCACTGTACCCCACAGGGCCCAATGTTAACCAATGAGGAGTTGCACAGCGGTTCACGACCATCTCCCGCAACGGCGCACAGCGGGATTACCTCACTTTCACCTGTCCCTCCACACAGGAGAGGCAGACGCCATTTCAGGTGGGTGGGCAGGCCCTGGATAACAACTGCGTCACAGTTCAAAATAAGACCTACAGGACAAATACCACTTATACATTACAAATTAACATCATGCATTGTACTGTTGTGGCCACAAAGTTCAGTTTGTGACTGGCTCCTCACTCTTTTGCCCCATAGATTGCTACCGCTGCGGATGAATAAGAGATGGAGACATACCCCGTGTACAGACCCCTGGTGGACTTGGCAACAATGGAGAACAGGCACATTATCCTCACCTATAGACTTGACAGGGCCACAATCACGGAACTGTGTGCTCAACTGGAGCCTTACCTGATATCTGATATCCACAACCCCACTGGGATCCCCCCTCTTGTGCAAGTCCTATCTGTGTTCCAATTCTTTGCAACTGGTTCTTTCCAAGTGACAGTGGGCTTGGCAGCAGGAATGACACAGCCAATGTTCTCAATAGTGCTGACAAGAGTGTTGTCTGCCCTGATTAAACACATGTGCAGCTACATTGTATTCCCCCAGGTTGAAGATTTGGCCACAGTGAAGGCTGACTTTTATGCAATGGGACACATCCCCAACATAATTGGGGCAATTGATGGAACACATATTACAATTGTGCCTCCCTCCCCCCGGCAAAATAAACAGGTGTTCAGAAAACAAAAGAGTTTTCACTCTATGAATGTGCTGATGGTGTGCTTGACAGACCAGTACATCTCCCAAGTCAATGCTAAATATCCAGGGTCTGTGCATGATGCTTTTATCCTGATGAATAGCAGCATCCTAAATGTGATGGCCCAACTACAGAGGCACCGGGTGTGGCTAATAGGTGAGCCCTGGTTCCCACCCAGTAGATGTTGGTGTATGGGTATAGTGTGGGCCACATAGGATTGTGTGCGGCTAAGTGTTGTCCCTCGATATTTGCAGGTGACTCTGGTTACCCCAACCTATCATGGCTACTGACCCCTGTGAGGAATGCCAGGACAAGGGCAGAAGAACATTACAATGAGGCACATGGGTGGACAAGAAGGATTATCTAACGTATCTTTGGCCTCCTGAAAGCCAGGCTCAAGTGCCTCCATCTAACCGGGGGATCCCTGTGTTACTCACCCAAGAAGGTCCTCCAGATAATCGTGGCATGCTGCATGTTGCACAACCTCGCTTTGAGACACCATGTGCCTTTTCTGCAGGAGGAGGAGGCTGGAGATGGCCGTGTGGCAGCAGTGGACCCTGTGAACAGTGAGGATGAGGAGGCATAGGATGAGGACAACAGAACTGCAGTGATTCGACAATATTTCCAATGACACACAGGTAAAACAGTGGTACTTCACATTTCATTGTCATTTTTTGGGTTATCTATGGCACTGGTAATGCTGTTAATTCCCACTTCTATGCCCACTCACTGTACCCTTTGGCAACTCATTTTGCAGATGTTGGTGCCCCACTATCCCTCCTGGTGGGATCACTGCAGCCAACTTCAGGTCTTTACTATGTGAACATTACTGTACAGTTGAATGGTAATGCTTAAACCACGTTAAGCGAATACATACTTAAAACATTTGACATACTCCAAACGTATTTTTTCAAAGTGTGTTTATTGAAGTGCTATGAAGAAGAGGGTAAAGTGCAATGGGATTGGGTGATGATGGAGGAAAGTTCAGGGTATTGTTCCAGTCTATTTGTGCATTGTCCAAGGGGACATAGGAAGGGGAGCAATCTCAGTTCAAGGTGGACAGCGTGACAGAGTGGGACACAAGGGTGAGAATCAGGAGAGCCTCAATTCCTGGTGGGAGATTTGGCAATAGTCTCTGGCTTCTGCCTGGATCGCAGGGAACGTTTGTGAGGTGGTTCTCCTTCTGCAGGGGGGGAGGTGCTGGTGGCCTGTTGGTCCTGTGTCGGGGCCTCCTGTCCACTAGCAGCCGCGGAGGTGGAAGGCGTTTCAGATGTCTGGCTAGTGGCAGGGGCCAGCTGGTGTGAGACTGCCTCCCTCATAATGTTGGCCATGTCTGCCAGAATCCCTGCGATGGAGACCAGGGTGGTGTTGATGGCCTGCAAGTCCTCCCTGATCCCTTGGTACTGTCCCTCCTGTAGCCGCCTGTTCTCCTGCACGTTGTCCAGGATCTGGCCCAGGGTATCCTGGGAATGTTGGTATGCTCCCAGGATCTCTGCAAGTGCCTCCTGGAGAGTCGGTTCCCTTGGCCTGTCCTCCCCCTGGTGCACAGCAGTCCTCCCAGTTTCTCTGTTGTCCTGTGTCTCTGTCCCCTGATCCGTGTGCCCACTGCTACTGACCCCAGGTCCCTGATTGTCTTGGGTATGAGGTGTGCCCTGGGGTCCCTGTAGTGGTGGACATACTGCTGATTGTCATGTCCAGGGGACAGAGGTATGGGTATGCTGGATGGGTGCTGTTAGAAATGGGGTTTTTGGTTGGCAGTCAGGTTACCTCCTGTCCAAGCAAAAGCCCTCACTCTAGTCAGGGTAAGTCACACACTATCCAAGATTATCCTGTGCCCACCCTCTGGTAGCTTGGCACGAGCAGTCAGGCTTAACTTAGAAGGCAATGTGTAAAGTATTTGTGCAATAAATCATACAATACCACCATATAGCACCACAAAAATACACCACACAGTGTTTAGAAAAATATATAATATTTATCAGGATAATTGTAGGTCAAAAAGAATAAAGTTGCAATGGAAAATTGTAGAAATATCACAGGGAAGTGATATAAAGTGTCTTAAGTCTTTAGAATGCAATACAGTGTCTTTCAAGCACAAAGTACCTGGTTTCTGGTGGAAAATCTCCTCAGAGGGCCACAGGAGAAGAGATGCGTGGAAAAAGGGGTGTGTGCGTCGATTTCTCCTCAGCACACACAGACTTGCGTCGGTCTTTTCCACGCGGGGAAGTCGGGCGTCGTTTTCCGGCGCGCAGACAGTCTCTTTTTGTGGATCGCGGGGATTACCAGATGTCCCGGGTCTGTGCGTGGATTCTCCTGCTTGTTTTCCGGCTGCGCGTCGTTCTGCGGGGCTGCGCGTCGAAGTTTCGATCTCACGGTAGGCGTCGCGTCGATTTCTCCTTGGAAGTCGGGCGGCGTTGTCCTTGCGAGGCCGTGCGTCGAAAGTTTGGTCTCACGGCAGGCGTCGCGTCGATTCCTCCTTGGAAGTCGGGCGGCGTTGTCCTTGCGAGGCCGTGCGTCAAAGTTTCGCACTCACGGTGGGCGTCGCGTCGATTTCTCCTGGAAAGTCGAGCGGCTTTGTCCTTGCGAGGTTGTGCGTCGAAGTCTCGATCGTCCCGAGGGCGTCGCGTCGATCAGCGTCGGTGTGCGGCGTTTTTCTCGCCGCGAAACAAGCTGTGCGTCGAAATTTTCGGCGCACGGAGCGTCCAAGTGAAAGGAAGAAGTCTTTTTGGTCCTGAGACTTCAAGGAACAGGAGGCAAGCTCTATCCAAGCCCTTGGAGAGCACTTTCACAGCCAGACAAGAGTTCAGCAAGGCAGCAGGGCAACAGCAAGACAGCAGTCCTTTGTAGAAAGCAGACAGGTGAGTCCTTTGAGCAGCCAGGCAGTTCTTCTTGGCAGGATGTAGTTTCTGGTTCCGGTTTCTTCTCCAGCAAGTGTCTGATGAGGTAGGGCAGAGGCCCTGTTTTATACCCAAATGTGCCTTTGAAGTGGGGGAGACTTCAAAGAGTGGCTAAGAAGTGCACCAGGTCCCCTTTCAGTTCAATCCTGTCTGCCAGGGTCCCAGTAGGGGGTGTGGCAGTCCTTTGTGTGAGGGCAGGCCCTCCACCCTCCCAGCCCAGGAAGACCCATTCAAAATGCAGATGTATGCAAGTGAGGCTGAGTACCCTGTGTTTGGGGTGTGTCTGAGTGAATGCACAAGGAGCTGTCAACTAAACCTAGCCAGACGTGGATTGTAAGGCACAGAAGGATTTAAGTGCAAAGAAATGCTCACTTTCTAAAAGTGGCATTTCTAGAATAGTAATATTAAATCCGACTTCACCAGTCAGTAGGATTTTGTATTACCATTCTGGCCATACTAAATATGACCTCCCTGCTCCTTTCAGATCAGCAGCTGCCACTTCAACAGTGTATGAGGGCAGCCCCAATGTTAGCCTATGAAGGGAGCAGGTCTCCCAGTAGTGCAAAAACGAATTTAGGAGTTTTACACTACCAGGACATATAACTACACAGGTACATGTCCTGTCTTTTACCTACACAGCACCCTGCTCTAGGGGATACCCAGGGCACACATTAAGGGTGACTTATATGCAGAAAAAGGGGAGTTCTAGGCTTGGCAAGTACTTTTAAATGCCAAGTCGAGGTGGCAGTAAAACTGCACACACAGGCCTAGCAATGGTAGGCCTGAGACAAGGAAAAGGGGCTACTTAAGTGGGTGGCACAATCCGTGCTGCAGGTCCACTAGTAGCATTTAATCTATATGCCCTAGGCACCTGGAGTGCACATGACTGGGGACTTATAAGTAGATTAAATAGTTCAATCAGGTATGATCCAAAGTTACCATGTTTACAGAGAGACAGCATATACACTTTATCACTGGTTAGCAGTGGTAAAGTGCGCAGAGTCTAAAAACCAGCAAAAACAGTATCCAAAACAAGGAGGGAGGCAGGCAAAAAGTTAGAGGTGACTACCCTAAGGCTGTCAGGTCTAACAGGTGCTGTAGTGGCATTTCCAGATGGGGGATGCTCTGTGGTGGTGTGTGACTGGGCCTGGGTAACCAGCTGTCCAGAGGTCCCTGATGGGCCAGGTTGGTCATCCAGATCCAGGCGACCAGAGTTGCTGTCATCACTGTGGGCCTCTTCTGTGGGGGGACTGGATACCTCTTTGACACTGACATTGGCTGGTGTACCTGTGGGGATGTAAATGCAGTGTTATTGTTTCTGTATGTGACCTATAGTGTATCAATGGCTTGCCCTCATTGCTTGTATTTGCCCTGGCAGCATTCACTTGTGTACGTTGGTGTATGGTGGGATGATTAGTTCTCTCTAGTGTGCATGCTTTAGTGATAGGTGTCCATGCAGGTCTGTGAGTGGTGTCCATGCATTGGTATGGCATGCAGGGCTTGGCATTGGGATGAGTGAGAAGTGATGGTGGGGTGTGTGGGAGGTGGTGGAGTGATGGGACAGAGGGTGAGGGTGGGGGTATGTGATAGCATGCAGGCAGGGGGGTGATAATAGTATAGAGTTGACTTACCATAGTCCAGTCCTCCTGCTACTCTGGCCAGGCCCTCAGGACGTATGATTGCCAAGACTTGCTCCTCCCATGTTGTTAGTTGTGGGGGAGGAGGAAGGGGTACACCGCCAGTCTTCTGTCCAGCGAGTTGTTGTCTTGCTGCAATGAAACGTACCTTCCCCGTTGGTCATTCCACCTCTTCCTGATGTCTTCCCTTGTTCTGGGGTTCTGTCCCATGGCATTGACCCTGTCCAGGATCCTCCACCATAGCTCCATCTTCCTAGCAATGGATATCTGCTGCACCAAATAGCTGTGGCTCTACCCTGATGATTTCCTCCACCATGACCCTTAGCTCCTCCTCTGAGAATCTTGGGTGTCTTTGTGGTGCCATGGGTGTTGTGTGTGTTGTGTAGGTGAGGGTGTGTAGGATGATGTGTTGGGGTGTGTGATGTGGGGTGCGTGGGTAATGTATAGGTGTAGATGGTGTGTGGCTCTGGTTTTGTTTGTAGTCATGGTGTCTGTCTCGTGCCAATGGTTTGTAGTCGTAAGGGGTTGTGGGTAATGTGGGTGTGTGTTTTATAGTGGTGTAGGTGTGTGGGTGTGTGGGTGTCAGGTGTGTGTTGTTTGAATTGTCCAATGTAAAGTTGTTTTCCGTGTGTGTGTGTATTTTGGATACCACCAGTTTATCACTGACCTTTGGTGTGTGTCGGAATTGTGTCGGTGGCTGAATAGTGACGGATTGGTGTGTGTGTGTCATAATATGATGAACGGATATCCGCGGCGGCGGTCTGTTGGCGGCAGTCAGCATGGCGGTAAGTGGTTTTTACAGCCAATATCATAATGAGGGCCAAAATGTTGGAGGAAATCCATATCAAGGATGTCGGGTCCAAAAGAGATCCAGTGCTACAATTGGTAGACATTTACTCTCGGAACACATAAATTGGGGGTCAAGTTGGGCAAGAAAAGAGGGTGAAGTCAGAAGTGGTGGAGTCATGAAAAGCAGCCTGACAGTCAACATATACATTTATTTTATTAAAACTCTGTCTTTAAGACATTGGCACCTAGGAGAAACATGACAGTAAATCTGTCCTGGCTAAATTAGTTGCAAAAGTTGAATTTTAAAATATCTTATGGGGTTAAAGTGAAAAATAGCAAGAGCTTTGTGTGTCCAGTAAATGCCAGGGAATAACAATAATTATAAGATTACTCTGGTTGTTAAATCAATTGCTAGAGAGATCTGTGTTTTGTTTAGTCACAGTTGTGTCTCACAAAGTAGCATAGAGGGTTAATGTGTCACCTGGAAAGCACATCATGTAATATGCAGATGAAAGAATATTATGTTATTTAGATGGGTAAGTGGGTCACTACTTTTGACACAGATATTCTTTTATTACCTGCAGAACATAAATAGCAATTTTTCTAATATAGCACAGAGATCTTTGAACCACCATCAATGACCTGCATTGAAACTGCAAGAGATGGGATTAGAACCTTACTGTTTTTTCACAATCTGGTATTATAAATTGGCTAAGAGCCATTCTTTGTGGAATAATAAAGGACAACACAAAGCACTGTGTTACGTTTTAAATCTGAATTTGTGTTTCTCCCAGCTATGCAATCTTAGCATATTATCCCTACCATTAAAGACAATGTGTGACTCCTACATCTTGAAACTGTATTTTGTCTCATGTAATATCCTGTACATTGACGTACACTAAACATTTTGCATGATTTATAGTCAATGTGCAATGTGTGCATGTGATGTGAAGTCCTCTGACACCCTAGATGAGTAGGGTTGAGTAGCACTATAATGGTATTAATAAAAAAATGAGTGCTATTTAAATTGTTCTTATTGTAAATACTCATACATACCCGTACATCTGACATTCTTACAGTGCATGCATATCTCTTGCATACAGGTTGCACATAGTCTAAAACTTTCCTCCAACGCTTAGTTTTTTAATGTACTTGTAAAGTGATAGCAAGCTATGTACTTTTGTTTCTCTATGGTATGGGATCTATGTGTTATGGTGCAGATAGCTCCCAGCAGGATTATAATTGAACAAACAGAATCTGACAGCCCTTTAGCTTTGGCCATTGTTTTGGCCCAAACCGGAAGAAAAAAAAGTTCACTCACAGCCTGCACATTGCTGCTTTTAACAGAATGCAATGTGCGGGTGCTTCTGAACTGTGTCCCAATATAGGCAAATTACATCAGGACCAATTCAGTATATTCCACAGGGCGACAATGATCCCCAATATGGTCGAATAATAGCTGCCGGATCAGGGATCTAGCTAGTTTTCCTTTCATTCTAGCACTTGGTGGGCCTCACCCCCAGCAACCCTTGGTACTTCCTAGCATGGAACAGATGTACTTGGAAAGGTGCAGTCTCTACTTTCCTAAGTCGTTTTTTCCAGAAGGGTTCTTGCTGAAGGATTGCAGCTGGGCAATGATCACCTTGCAGTAATCCTTCAGTAGAAACTATGTATTACATATTTGTGGCGAGCACCCCCTTTTTGCATAAGGTCTTACCCACCTTGGGGCAAATATACAATTTTAACATTTCCCCTTTTCAGAGGGGAGGATTGAGCCCTGACCCTGCCCAATTGGTCCCTCCAATGAAGAGGAAAACGCAGCACTCATTTTGGATTTCAGTGCTCTGTGGTCAATCAATCAATTATGATTCATGAAGCGTGACTAATCACCAGATAGGGTATCCTGGCTCGTGCAGGTCTCAGCCAGGTCCTGAGGGCCATTTGAACTTCCAGAAATGAGGTCATGGTCCAGAGGTGCATGGGGGGGCTGTTCCTGGTTTTTGCTGCGATGTGAAAGAAGGAGCGCCCTCCATCTCTGCTTCGGTAGATATGGGGAGTATGGGCAAGTGAAAGGGAGGCAGAGATTAGTTTTCTCGATGGTTAGTGGAGTTTCAGGCAGTAGTTAATGTACCTGGGTGCTTTGTTGTGTAGAACCTTGTGTGTGTGGGTCAGCAGGTTGGATTGGCATCTGTTCTGTACGGGAAGCCAGTGGAGTTGCCTGAGGTGGCATGTGATGTGGGTTCATAAGGGAAGGCTGAAGATGAGTCTGGGTGTAGCGTTATGTATGGTCTGAAGTCTCTGTAGGAGGTGTGAAGCAATTCCTACATAGAGGGCGTTGCAAAGGTCCTGTTGGCTGGTGATGAGGGCCTGTGTCACGGTGCGTCTCGTGTGTAAGGGTAGCCACTTGAAGATCTTATGTAGCATGCACAAAGTCAGGAAGCAGGCAGAGGAGTTGGCCTTTGTAGGAGGCTGGCCTGGTGTGTGCTGGGTACCTGTGATACCTACACCTTATACAAGGTCCAGGTATCCCTTATTAGTGTAGTGTAGTTAGTGTAGTCAGTGTAGTCAGTGTCTGGAAGCCAGGCTCTCTAGAGGTAGCTATGTATGAGCAGCCAGGGCCTATCTAGGAAACATGCAAAGCTCATGCACCACTGTAGTCACACTTACACACACACTTACACATGAAAGAAAACACTCAGGTGGTCATTATGACCATTAATGTGGCAGTATCACTGCCAACAGGCTCACGGTGATGACTGCCACATTATGAGTGTGGTGGGTTGGCAACGGCCACATCTCCACCCATACCTCCATGGTGGTATGAACTGCCGGGTAGGAGATATGTAACTCCGACCCGGCAGTCCACACAGGACTGCCGGCAGTATAATGAGCCGGACCACCGGCATGTTTTTTGCATCTGAAGAACGCCATGAAAACCATGGTGGTAGAGCAACCGGTGACAGGGAAGGAGTTCCCTGTCACCAGTAGATGGCTCCCCCCATAGCAAGCACCTGACTCCCCACCCCCCCGTTCACATAGTGTCCCCCTACTCACATAGCACCCCTCCACCCCCTACTCACATAGCACCTCCTACCCCCCTACTCTCATAGCGCTCCCCCACCTCTACACATGCACACAGACACCCACACGTACCATGCATACACCCATTCACCTACACTACCAGACACGCATCCACTCACACTCATCCATACACGCATTCACTCACACACATCCATCCATTCACTTACACATACTCACACGCATTGAGGCATGCATACACACAAACATCCAAACACTCATCCTCACACGCATACATACTGACATGCAGACATGCACTCACTTTAACATTCATACACACATTTACTCACACGCATGCAACCACGCATACACCACAACACTCACAGACGCATTCACACACACACACACACACACACACACATGCATACACACACAGACACCACACACTCAGACACGCACACACAACACCGCCCACCCTCCAACCCCATCACCTGTCGGGCGCCTGACTAACCATGTCAGGTGAGGAGGTCGTCCGGCAAGGAACAGGAAGGGGCACTGCCACCGCCGGCAGCGCCCTGCCAGCAGGACACCACCAGGACGTATTAATGGTCTTAATATGGCTGGCGTCCATCTGGCGGGGCTGTGCAAGTGGTAGCAATGCCTGTGCACCACCAACCGCCATCATGGCTACTGCTGGATATCTTCCCAAAGTGTGGCAGAAATCCGGCAGTATCCATTATATGGTGGGTGGAAGACCACCAGCACTTGCGGTCTTCTGGCACCCGTGGCTATGGCGGTCTCGCTCAGGGACTGCCAGAGTCACAATGAGGGCCACAGTGTTACAAAAATAAAGGTACTTTATTTTGGTGAAACAAATACCAAAATTACCATAGAGGCTTTACTCGGTTAGGAGATAAGTAATACACAAATTATATACACTAGTATGCAGAAATAGGCATAAAAACTGTTAGAAAAAAGTGCAATTGCTAAAAATCATAACATTGAGAAATAGTCCTGGAGGAGCGCAAACCATATACTAAAAAAATGGAATGCGAAAGTTGGTCCCCTACCTAGGTAAGTGTAGTTTGTAGGGGGGAGGTGGGAGTACTAAGAAAGACCAAAGGTAAGTACCACAACCCAATACAGCGAGCAGGAAAGCAGGAGTAAGTCATAGCGAGTTTCCAAGAACACACACAGAGAAGAAAAGAAGAATTATGAAAAACCCAGAAGAGACTGCAAGACACCAAAAGTGGATTCCTGGACCAGAGAACCTGTGTAAGAAGAGGACCAAGTCCAAGGTGCACAGAAGAGTCCAAGAAGGGCAGGAGCCCCTACCCACCAGACGTAAGGTGCAAAAAATGAGTTGACGTGGAAGAAGGAGAGTCAGTAATGCGCCCAAGAAGATGAAGTTGAGTTCCGGGAGGATGCAAGTGATGTCCCTCGCTGGAAGGAGTATTGCAGTTGGGTTTGCGTCTTCAGATTCTACCAATAAGCCTTGGCACACGCAAAACTTGTGGTTAGGGGACAGTGGAGCTGCCGGAGACCAGGAAGGACCAGGTGGACACTACCCAGGAGGGAGAGTCAGAGGGGGCCCTGAAAAACACAGAGAGCCCACAGCAGCCTGGCAGCACCCACAGGAGTCGCACAGGATGGGGACACAAAGGTCGGGGAAGAGGCCCACTCAGCACTACGACAAAGGCTCCCACATTGTCGAGGAACCACTCAGGAAGCTTTGTGTCACAGGATGGAGTGCTGGGGGCTGGAGCTTCAAGATGCCTGGAGATCTGGTGAAGAATTTGCCAACAGGCCTTGGCAGTTGCAAAGGATCTAGTGCATGGGGGTACTGTCCTGCGTGGGCAGGCAAGGGCTTACCTCCACCCAAGTTGGACATCTGGAAGAGAGGTCAATCGGGACCACTTCAGTCTACCACCCGTGATGTAGTATCCTCGCAACTCAGCAGGAGAGGAGATCCACACGGCAAGGGTCGATGCAGTTGGTGCCTACAGAAGCAGAGGTGTGACTCCTTCACTCCAAGAGAGATTCCTTCTTTCTTCTGATGCAGGCTGAAGATGGGCTGTCCTCAGAGGATGGATGACCGGGGAAATGTTGCAGTTGTTGGAAGGAGCCGTGGACACAATGTTGCAGAAGGTGTCTTGCTTCTTTGTTGCAGCTGGCTGGGTCCTAGAGCATCCAGATGCAGTTTCTTCAGTCAGAAGTCAAGGCGGAGGGTGCAGAGGTTACCTGCTGGATTCTTGCAATCCGAATCGGAACAACAACCCAACAGAGAGACCCTAAATAGCCCTGGAAGGGGGATTAGTCACCTAGCTGGGTGACCACCTATAAGGAGGGGGCTCTGATGTCACCTGCTGGCACTGGCCACTGAGATGCTCCCAGAGTTCTCTGCCAACCTTGAAACCAAGATGGCAAATTCCAGGGACCCGGTGACTCTCTGGAGGAGCTCTGAGCACTACACCTGGTGTGGTGATGGACAGGGGAGTGGTCACTCCCCTTTCCTTTGTCCAGTTTCGTGCCAGAACTGGGACTGGGGGTCCCTAAACTGGTGTAGACTGGTTTATGCAAGGAGGGCATCAAATGTGCTCTTCAAAGCATTGCCAGATTTCTTTGCTCCCTTTTTCTGCCCCCCTAATGGGGGAATGCCCCTGTGAGTTCATTATACCTTGTGAATTCATAATGTGGCATAATGGTAGCATTGCACCACTTTGTAAATATGACAGCGTGTTTTTGGCCATCTATCGCCAAATTAGTGTAAAAAACTGATGCTAATGTGTTATTAGATGGTGCTAGGCCCTCTTAAATGTGGGCCTAGGTAAGGTGACATCACAGCCTTCTGCATACATCTCTTGACACATGGATGTTGTCAATGTGAGACCACATGTATTTGCATGACAGCATGAACTGTGTATGCATGTTGTACGTCAGATGTGTGTAAAGTGAGCTATGTGTATGTTGCCACTGTAATATCAGACCTCATCTGGCCTTACTAAACAGTTATGCTGAAGGTATATCCTGATTCACTCTGCACTTCAAGTTGCCTCATAAACACCACATGCCAAATTGTTGTTAGCTTCATGATGTACTGCTATGCAAGGAAGTGATGGGAATGGAGTTTCATGTAGGTTCCATCTGCTCAGACTATAGAGACCAGGGCCTGCCAAATGTATCTCCCAGTATGGGTCCAAGTCTTGGCTGGTGTTGAGTCAATTTGACTATGCAATTATGACACTGAGCCCACTCCCTGTATCCCAGTATATCCCGTTTTGTGAACTAATCTAGGCTCTGTGATAAAATGCAGCTTATTGAGGTTCTTTCCCTGATGAGTATTGTTAGAAATGGGGTCTTTGGTTGGCAGTCAGGTTACCCCCTGTCCAAGCAAGGACCCTCACTCTAGTCAGGGTAAGTCACACACAATCCAAATTATCCTGTGCCCACCCTCTAGTAGCTTGGCACTGAGCAGTCAGGTCTAACTTAGAAGGCAATGTGTAAAGTATTTGTGCAATAAGTCATATAATAACACAATATAGCACCACAAAAATACACCACACAGTGTTTAGAAAAATATATAGGGCCTCATTCCGACCTTGGAGGCCGGAGGTAGCACCGCCAACAGGCTGGTGGTGCTACATGGGCAATTCTGACCGCGGCGGTAAAGCCGCGGTCAGAAAAGGGCAACCAGCGGTTTCCCGCCGGTTTACCCCTGCCCAAGGGAATCCTCCATGGCGGCGCTGATTGCAGCGCCGCCATGGGGATTCCGACCCCCTTCCCGCCATCCTATTCCTGGCGGTTGTTACCGCCAGGAACAGGATGGCGGGAATGGGTGTCGTGGGGCCCCTGGGGGCCCCTGCACTGCCCATGCCACTGGCATGGGCAGTGCAGGGGCCCCCTAACAGGGCCCCATTAAGATTTTCAGTGTCTGCCTTGCAGACGCTGAAAATCGTGACAGGGTGCCACTGCACCCGTCGCACCCCTTCAACTCCGCCGGCTCCATTCGGAGCCGGCTTCATTGCTGAAGGTGCTTTCCCGCTGGGCCGGCGGGCGGCCTTCTGGCGGTCGCCCGCCGGCCCAGCGGGAAAGTCGGAATGACCGTCGCGGTCTGTTGACCGCGGAGCGGTCTTCCGACGGGGTTACTTTGGCGGGCGGCCTCCGCCGCCCGCCAAAGTCGGAATGACCCCCATAATATTTATCTGGATATTTGCAGGTCAAAATGATAAAAGGTACAATATGAAAATGTAAGAATATCACTGGAAAATGATACAAAGGTGGTCATTACAACCTCGGCGGTCTTTTAACAAGACCGCCGAGGGACCGCCGTGCAGAAGACCGCCAGTAGTGGCGGTTTGCCGCTCAGCGTGTTATGACTGTTGGCTGCTCTCCGTCCTTTTTACGACGGAGAGCCGCCAACAGCCATACTGGCAGGCGGCGGGGAAGTGGAGGTTGCTCCACCTCCACCGCCACGCCAACAGAACACCGCCCAGCGAATCACGTCCTGTGATTCGGCGTGGCGGTGTTCTGTTGGCGGTGTGGTGTCGGCGGAGCAGCCCCCATGGCTCCCATCCCCTCCCGGAGGATCGACAGACAAGGTAAGTCGATCGCCTGTTAGGGGAGGGGGGTGGAGGGGTGCTGTGTGGGTGCATGGGGTGTGCGTCTGTGTATGTAGAGGGGGGTGTGAGTGCGTGTATGCTTGCGGGTGTGTTGCGTGTGTTGGGAATGAGTGCGTGTATGTCTGTATGTATGTCTGTATGGATGTGTGCGTGTATGTCTGTATATGGGTGTGCATGTCTGACTGAGTGTGTGGATGTAGACATGTATGTTGGTGTTTGTTCGTGTATGTGTGTTGGTGGTGCCTGCGTGCGTGTCGTGTGTGTGTGAGTTATGTGATGTTGGGGGTCGGGGTGGGGAGGAGGGGCCTGCCACCTTTGGGGGGTGGCAGGGGTGGTGGGGGGTGTAGGGGAGGGAGTCGGGTGGGGAAGACCCCTATCAGTGGAATTCCCTGGCACTGATAGGGCTTACCGCCATGGATTTCATGGCGGTTCCAACCGCTGGAAATCCACGGCGGTAAGCCGGGTCGAAATACTGGCGGCGGTATTGTGACGGCCGCCGGGTTGGAGACCCAGGTCTCCAGCCCAGCGGGGGGAACGGTGAAGCGGTGGATGACCATTGTGGTAACCGCCATGGTCATAATACTCAAAAAAAGACCGCCAGCCTGTTGGCGGTCTTACCGCCGCTTTAACACCGTCCGCCAGGGATGTAATGACCCCCAAAGTGTCTTAAGTGTTTAAAAAGTAAACAAAGGGGGTCATTACAACATTGGCGGGAGGCTGCGGCCGCACTCCCGCGGTATCCATTACAACATCCACGCTTGGCCGGCGGGCGCAAACCTAGTCTGCTATGCAGACAGTGAAAAGCTGCACGGGGCCCTGTTAGGGGGCCCCAGGACTCCCCTTACCACCAGCCTCTTCCTGGCGGTTCAAACCGCCAGAAACAGGCTGGCGGTAGGGAAGTCATAATCCCCAGGGCAGCGCTGCTTGCAGCGCTGCCCTGGTGGATTATCACCACCGGGGCTAAAACGGCGGGAAACCGCCGGCCCCGGCGGTGCGCCGCGGTCAAAATACGCCGGGAGGCACCACCAGCCTGTTGGTGGTGCTCCCGTCATTTTGGCCCTGGCGGTCTTTGACCGCCAGGGTCATAATGACCACCAAAGTCTCTTTCAAGCACAAAGTACCTGGTTGGAGTGAAAAATCTCCGCAAAGGGCCGCAGAGGAGGAGATGCGTGGAAAATGGTGTGTGCGTCGGTTTCGCCCCTTCACACACGGATTTGCGTTGTTATTTTTCACACGGGGAGGCCGTTGCGTTGATTTCTGGCGTGCGGACAGGTCCCCTCTGTGGGTCGCGGGGTTTTCAGACGCCCCGGGGTCTGTGCGTGGAATCCTGGGCTTGTTGACCGTCTGCACGTCGTTCCGGTGGCCGATGCGTGGAATTTTCTCCCTCACGGCAGGCGCTGAGTCAATTTCCCCTCTGGAAGTCGGGCGGCGTTGTCCAGGCGGGCCGTGCGTCGAAGTTCCGGTCGCACTGCAGGCGTCGCGTTGATCTTTTCCTCGCAAAGTCGAGGGGCGTCTTCCCGGTTCGCCGTGCGGTGAATTTTTCACTGCGGAGCAAGCTGTGCGTCTATTTTTTGGCTGCACAAGGAGTCCAGTTGCAAGAGAGAAGTCTTTTTGGTCCTGAGACCTCAGGGAACAGGAGGCAAGCTCTATCCAAGCACTTGGAGAGCACTTCTGCAGCAAAGCAAGGGAGCAGCAAGACAGAAGGGCAACAGCAAGGCAGCAGTCCTTTGTAGAAAGCAGTCAGGTGAGTCCTTTAGGCAGCCAGGCAGTTCTTCTTGTCAGTGAGCAGGTTCTGGTTCAGGTTTCTTCTCCAGGAAGTGTCTGAGGTGGTAGGGCAGAGGCCCTGTTTCATACCCAAATGTGCCTTTGAAGTGGGGGAGACTTCAATGAGTGGCGTAGAAGTGCACCAGGTCCCCTTTCAGTTCAATCCTGTCTGCCAGGGTCCCAGTAGGGGGTGTGGCAGTCCTTTGTGTGAGAGCAGGCCCTCCACCCTCCCATCCCAGGAAGACCCATTCAAAATGCAGATGTATGCAAGTGAGGCTGAGTACCCTGTGTTTGGGGTGTGTCTGAGTGAATGCACAAGGAGCTGTCAACGAAACCCAGCCAGACGTGGATTGTAAGGCACAGAAAGATTTAAGTGCAGAGAAATGCTCACTTTCTAAAAGTGGCATTTCTAAAATAGTGATATTAAATCCAACTTCACCAGTCAGCAGGGTTTTGAATTACCATTCTGGCCATATTAAATATGACCTTCCTACTCCTTTCAGATCAGCAGCTACCACTTCAATAATGTATGAGGGCAGCCCCAATGTTAGCCTATGAAGGGAGCAGGCCTCACAGTAGTGTAAAAACGAATTTAGGAGTTTTACACCACCAGGACATGTAAACTACACAGGTACATGTCCTGCCTTTTACCCACACAGCACCCTGCTCCAGGGGCTACCTAGGGCACACCTTAGGGGTGACATATATGTAGAAAAAGGGGTGTTTTAGGCTTGGCAAGTACCTTTAAATGCCAAGTCGAAGTGGCAGTGAAACTGCACACACAGGCCTTGCAATGGCAGGCCTGAGACAAGGTTGAAGGGCTACTTAAGTGGGTGGCACAACCAGTGCTGCAGGCCCACTAGTAGCATTTAATCTACAGGTCCTGGGCACATACAGTGCACCTTACTAGGGACTTATAGGTAAATTAAATAGTCCAATCGGGTATGATCCAATGTTACCAGGTTTAAAGGGAGAGAGCATATGCACTTTAGCACTGGTTAGCTGTGGTAAAGTGCGCAGAGTCTAAAAACCAGCAGAAATGAGGTCAGAAAAAGAGAAGGAGGAAGGCAAAAAGTCTGGGGATAACCCTGCAGAAGGGCCATTTCCAAAAAGTATGTAAATGGTTTTGGTAGGGAGTCAATCGTCTGTGAATTATGTGCACTTGGCATCACAGTCAATGTGTGTCTATGACCCCTGATAGGTCCCTTACTCCCACAGTCCTGTTGACATCATCACACAGGTCATAATTGTCCTGTGCAGATTTATTGCATAAATGATAGTCCCACAGTGCAAACAGTGTGATAAATCCTGGGAATTCATGATATTTAACTCATTTGTTTGGTCACATAGAAAAAAATAGACAATGCATGCCTTTGTTTGTTGGATGCCATCTCTGTAGGCTGGATACAAATGTCCAGAAGCATGTTCTGTGACACAGGTACACAGGTACATGATACAGAACCCCACCCCTTGAGTTGGCACAAGTGTGCATTTGTCAGTCCACTTGTCCACACATGGAGAGGTTAGACACCTTCTAGACCCACTGTATGCAAGGAATCATTCTCACAGAGTGTGAGTGTTTTAATGCCTTCATGCCTAAGGAGTGTACCATTCAGAACCCACAGCGGTGTGATGTGTCCCATAGTTCCTCATCTCTCAGTCAGATTCCTAGAGCAAGATCACAAGATGTCAGTTGTACTACCCAGTCAGTGGAGGGCCTGAGCAGGGTGGTGGGTTGGTCTACAGATTGAGAAGTGTTTCTAGTCATGTCCCTGTACTCAGTGGCTGGTATGTGGCACACTTGGGCCATAGCCGTGTATATTGACATCAGTGTGTATTGACATGTATGTGACTCAGCCATTTTGGATGGGACTTTACATAATTTCTTGTCTTGTCTTTTGAATCCATGCAGGTCAACGCTCATCAGAAGAAAGGGATTTGGGAAGCCATCGCCAAGAAGGTGCGGACTGTGGGGGTCCACAGCCGGCAGAGTCCCACTGCAGAAAGAGGTGGGAGGACCAGAAATGCTGGGCCCGGAAGATCACAGCGGGCCAGCTGGGGCTGTCCTCCCAGCATGGGTGGGGTGCCTATTGGACAACGACACCCCCTAATGGCAAGCATTTTGGCGGTGTCCTACCCGGAGCTGGATGGACATTTGAGGGCTGCAGAGGGTGAGTAGACAACAAATTTCCTGCCTGTCCTATTGTTAGGTGATTGAATGGGGCAATGACTGCTCCCCTTGACAATTAGGGTTGACCCATGTGTCACACAGTAGATGGGAGATTGTTTGTGTTGACATGTCATGTGTATGAAATTGGTGTACCTTGCCTTCTGAAAACTGGAATTTTGTACACACCTGGGGGAATCCTCAAACAATTTTCTGTGCATGGACCACAAATGGCTGTGTACAGTGATCTTTCATGTACTTTTTGTTGTTGTAGTGGGTATAAATTCTGACCCACAGATCACTTCCCCTGAAAGTCACAGACAGAATGTAAGTGGGCTATGGATCACTCTACTCTGCCATGTGTAGTCGAATTTCAAGAAATAAAGAAGTGACACAACTCTGATGGCAATATAGTATTTGTTTATATCAAATAAAAATATAGCTGGGAGTACAGCTCAGTTCTGTATCTGAAACCACACTCAACTTAGCTCTTACAAACAGCATCTTTTATAGTCTTGTTCCACAGAGGAAACTTCTCATCTCTTATCATATTCCCAATTAGCACAGTAGCTTGATAATTTGTTATCTTATTCATGCTTGGTACAAGCAATAATTCTCTAAAAAGAATCTGACTACTTGTCACTAAAATGCAGCTGTGGCATATATAATATATATAGGCATCCTCTAACGAGCACAGAGTCTTTTGATCTCACCCTTGGAACTTTATCAGTGTATCCTCCCTACGCTACTTCCATGCTCTGAAGGTTTTACTGCCTGTCCTCCTCCCTCTACCAACCTTGATGCACACAAGCATCCTTTTAGGACTGCCATGATTTACACCTCCCCCTAACACATGTATCAGAAAGTGGCTCAGGCTTTCATGTGTGTGACCTTTTAACTTATCTGAGGTATGTGAGAACCGGCTGTAACTGCTTTGCCCTGCACCACGCCTTCACCTCTGTTCTCCTGTTTGTACCTGTACTCTGTTCTAACATGGAACCCAGGTTTAGGCCCGTACTTGTCTCGCACAATGTGTACTTCTGCACCTTTCCCTCTTAAGCCACGTGTTGACCAGAGTGGGCATTCTTTCTTTTCTTGAGGCCTATTACTCATGTCTGGGCATATTTGTATGGAGACATTTGCTACCCAGAAGCAAGGTATCTTCAGTGTATTATGTGTGCTGGTGCCTCATTGCAGTCTGTGATGTGTTTGTGCCCAGCATATTTGTGACGTGGCTTACATGGATAATGGTTTGCAGATGTAACAAATTACTTTGCCTTGGTAGGTGGAGAATGTCCATTGAGTAGAATTATGTCCCATCACTGTAGCCAACATTCCTTGTACCTACATGTCAGCATGTGTCCTTTTCTCTTTTGAAAACAATCTTATTCTGCAATTTCATGTATGTTCTACCCATGTATATGGGATGATGTCTGTATTCCCTAACATATATGTGCATGGTAAACTATTAGTAAAATAATATATTTCCAAGGTTGGTCCATTTGATGCTGTGCCACAGACAGGATTGTGTCAGCATTGTTTATTGTCTCACATATACCTTAATGTGTCATAGTATGTCATTTGACATGTAGGACTGCAGTAGCAATGAGGGACATGACAGGCAGCCCAGATTGTGTGTATCTATGCTCTTGATGTGGCATGATGTGGAAAAATGCACTGCACATGTTGAATGATTGCGGATTGTTCCCTGACTGTTGTCATGCATCATGGAGTGACTTGCAGTGATGTTGACATCACATGGGTTTGGGTCAAGCATTTATGCACAGACAGATACCAGGGTTGGTCTAGGACGTGGATAGTGATGTTGCTTCCCATTGGACAACAGGTTGGGGCCCTTTTATTATTCCTTGAAAGTTCTGTGTCTCTCCAACATGCAAGGTACAGATGTTTACACAGACACACCCAGATGATGTCATTGTATTGGGTGTCAGACACTACTGGTGACTATCCTGGGGCTTAGTGATTCATTGTGACGTGTATCCTGATGACATATCTCCCTGACATATTGGACCTGATGTCAATGTTGTTCCTATCAATGACACATGTGAGGGCTATCTGAGTGACATTTATGATACCGCCTTGACTCTATTGGGACAGGTTTCACTTGTTGAGCTGTACACTGTTGAAATGTGTCCATTGTGACATGGGTATTTCCATGTCAACTACTCCAGGATATTGCACTTTTGTATCTGAGATAGCTGGGTTTCATTGGCATCATCATATAAGTGCAAAATAGATGTGTGCATAAACGTGTGTGTGAAATATGGGAAGATATTTTACAAAGGGATAGTATTGTTGGCTACAAGTTAACTGGTCTGCTGCATGTGGCACACCTGTGAGGATAGAGAGGTCACCTAGTTGTTGTATGTTTATTGTAGTTGAAAGACTTCAGCCATGCAAATGTATTTGTCTGGGATCCTGATTAGCCTGTGAGTAACTTTGGTAAGGCCAGATGGCATGCATGCAAATGTTATGGCACATGAATGTGCCACTTAGGTTAACGTTTTTGATGGAGCCTACTTGACATGATGGTATTGTTTGTCAGTCAGATTTGTGATTGAAGTGTTATAATGTATAAATTATGACCCTATTTAGCATTCTTTTTGCAGAATGAACACAGGATGGCGAAGGAGATGGGGCACAGCTGAGTGGGGAAGAATCCAACTGAGTGGAGAAGCATCTGGCTATGAGACCTTGAGTTAAGATACCACTGACACAGAGGGACCTAGTGGCCTGGAGGGCAAGGGGAATGCCACTGGGGAGACAAGATTTACATACTCATCATCGGATTCCTTGTCCAGTGGCCACTCCCTACTAGTGGCCAACCCATCGGGGACCCCAACAGGACCGTACTTGTCCGCCACCCTCGTCTATCACCGTCCTCCCTGTTGTTCCCCACCTAGTTGGCCCTGCGTGCTCACCCAAGAGGGTGGGTGTCTCATTTGCAGCAGGCACCTCTGCCCCAGCCCGGGTTACCCTTGCTGCCCTCAGTGAGGAGGCTATTGACTGCCTGAGAAGTATCTCTGTGGGTCAGACTGCCACTGGGAGTGCCATCCAGAGAATGGCAACTCAGCTGCAACAGACAAATGCATTTCTGGAAGGCATTCATGGTGAAATGTCTGACCCACAAGGACTTTTTCAGGCTCTGGCCTCTGCTTTGATGGCAGCCAGCCACCCCCCAGCTTCTGTCCTCCCTTCACCTCCCTCTTCCCTATCCAAATCCACCTTCCCCTATCAACACAAAGCACACAAACAGATCCTCATGCATCCACCTCAACAGACAAATGTAGCGCACACAAGCACAAGCACCACAAGACACACGGGCATGTACACAAACACAGACACAGCAACTTCCCCTGAAACCCCCATCCCCCAGCTTTACACACACGCTATCAAGCATACCTACAGACACCACCACAACAGTCACTGACACAGCCACCACACCCATCCTACCCCCAGACACACCCCCAGCAGACCCTCAGACATCACCACAAGTACCACACCCTCATCCACCACATCCACCATACCTACAGACAGAACCCCATCAGACGCCCACCTGCCCATCACAACATCTCTCAGCACCTCCATCCCCCCAAGACCAAGCCACATAAACACCCTCACTCACCCACCCAACAGACACCCACCACACATAAGCATATACCTCCCATAAACACACACCCAAGACATCCACACCTACACAGCTTACATCCACTCCCTCAACGTCCAAATCCTGTCCCCTTTCTGATGACCATCCTGTGTATCCCCAAAACTTTTTTTATTTGACCTTCACCTTTGCCCTGTTCCATCACTTCCACCCCAGACCCAGAAGGACCCCACCCAGCTCCCAGTCTGTGCCTTCTACCTCCAAAGACTCCTGTGCCCCACGCAAGTAGACATTTTCCCCTAAAGAGTCCCACCCCTCCCAAAAAGAAGCCCACCCCTCCCCAGACTCCCCTTCCCAAACTACCCCATCCCGAATCCAATCCCCCCAGAAAACCCTGAGGCGCCTGCCTGCCCCCTTGATGCCCCTTCCTGTGGAGGTTACATGGCAGTCAGGAGTCACTTTGGGCACAACAGTGTGCCATTATTGCCAATTATTATGAACTAATTAATGGTCTTTAGACAATCATAGTTGTTCCTGTTAATAAACCCAACAGTTGTTTTGTTTTATGTACACCTTTGTCCTGCAATTCCCTTTCTAGCTTTCTGTTGTCTCTGAGTGACTTTGGTTCTGTGCCTGCAGTTGTTTATGTTTGAGCCTGCTTGCTGCTCCAGTAGCTGTTGTTAGCAGTATGTGAGTTTGTGTGCAATGCAGTTGTCCCCCCCGGAGAAGGGTATATGTTGGGTGCATAGGTGTTTGTGTGTTTGTGTAAATGCAATGGTGGTGTTATGGCATTGCGCACTGTTTGGTATGGTAATTATTTATTTTTGTGATGTCCAATATGAGCATGTATGGTGTTAGCCTTGTCCCCCTGCTCTGTCTTATGTATACATGTGATGTGTGTCATCTTGAGTTTTGTATGTACAGGCATGGAGTGTGTTGAATTGTGATAGCTTTGTTTGCATTTGCCTGTGCAAGTTTCCATTTAGGTCTGTGTCCGTTGCAGATGCTTGCTGTAGAGGTGTGTCCCATGCAGTAGGAGCTGTATGTGCTTTGTTGACTCTCCCTTCCTCATTGTTCAGATGTGCATGACAAATAGTTTTGGTATTGCTTGTCCCTGAGATGCATGTAGGGCCATTTCCTGTGGACATGTTGCTTGAGGGTCCCGTTCAAAGTGTCCCAGTGCAGTCTCCTTCCCTGTGTGTCCTAGCTGGCCCCATCCAAATTGTGTAGGTATAGTTGTTAATTTGTTCTTGGTGTATTTGTCTCTCTGTGTTTTATGCATGCAATTGAGCTTCCATTGGGATATGATGTGTGTGATGTGTGTGTCCATTGCAGGGCTGTTCACTGGTGTGTTGTTTGTGTTCAATGCCACATCGATAGATAAGTGTGTTGTATGTGTGTACAGTCCCTGGCCTTCAGTGTCTGTGTTCCTGAGCTGTGCGGCTGTGTGATTTGTGTTGTGTTGCAGTGCAGTATGAGTGTGCTGGCCAAAGTTTGCATATTGTGTGTGTGTACATGTTTTTGTTGATGTATGTCAGTGGGTGGGTGTTGTATGAGGCGTGTGCCTACTGTCCGTAAAGCGTACCCCCTATGATGTGTTTGCAAGTGCTACAAGCTGTTCTTAAAGATTAATGATACAGGTAGGTGTGTGTACTTACGGTTGATGGCTTCGATGTTAATTTTTTAGTCTTTTGACGAGCAGCGGCTGGATATTTGGGAATGGCTCCATGGCATCCCCAGGTGTGTAAAGCTGCCTGCAGGTGAGTGTCTCCTTTTATACTTTCCATTTCCCCCAGCTTGTACATGGTGAATGGACTGCTAGGGTCACATTGGTGGTGTGCAACCTCCTATTGTGTCCAGCAGAAACACTGTCTCTGCTGGCCTGTTTGTGCTTTTTGTGACCGTGGCAGTCTGCCTGCCTTCTGTTTGTTCAACGACATAACTCGTAATTTAGCAGTCCACTCCACATGGTGGTCATGGGACTGCCAAACGCGCAATGAAGCCCTAAATTTCTCATAATTTGGGTAGCACTGCTCATGGAAAGTATATCACATGCTCCTTTGATTATTGTGTAGCCCCCTAAACATATTTAAAATTGAGTGTGATTATTTGCTGCCGTTTTTCTTCACATAGTAGATGTTAGCCACCTGGCTCAGCGTTCATTTTAAGCCAGTCTGTGCATCGGTAGATCACTATCACAAACCCCTTGCTGAAAGTGGCATTTGAACTCTGTCCCCATTGACTTCAATGTCTTTGAGCACATGAAAGGCCGTATTTGATTAGTGCTTCTAATGGCAGTGGATAATATCCAAAGCGTGCTGTGTGATCCCACACAGCCCTAGTTTCTGAGGAGAACCTAACTGATCTGTTTGATCATTGCTTCTCTTTTGTCGGAAAACTGCAGCTGAATGTATGTCATAAGCACACATTGTAGCATGCACAGCAGTAATTGCTGTACCCTCATGTTAATCTGGGAGGCATTTAATGGGTCAGTAAGACTCATCTACCAGGAGCATGGAAACCATCCCAGCAACACCATATCAAAAAATGCCACGTCACTGGCCCAATGCAGATTCAAAGGATGAAATGCTGCACTACATCACATGGCCACACCCTCATATTTTTCCACTGTGCTTGCATGTCACACGTGAAGCCAAGATATCATGAGTTGTAAAATCTGATAAATGACCAACATTTAAATGGCCGTGCAACAGAAGTCAAGTTAGCTATTACGTTGTCACCACAACCCTTAATTTAATGCAAACAGTCAATATTTGACATTCAGACAGTTGTGGGGCTACAAAGCATGGGATCTAGCAGACGAGACTGCCAAAAAACAGGTGATTGAAATACAACTCTCCAAAAACATAGTCAATCCCCAATTGTATATGAAATATCTCGGGCAATTTCCATAAACATGATTGTGCATTAAACCGGACACACTTTTTGGCCCTATTCACAATAAGAAATTTCTATTCAGAGATCTCTGAGCACAGATATTTCTGTTTATCTCAAGGTGGAGATCTCCTCGTGGATGGTACTTACTAATTCTTTGTGGAGATCTTGATTTAAATTTACATTTATGAGTCTCCACCATCTCAACTTAGGATGTGGTACCTCCGATGAACAAATTCAAGGCCATCAAGTTAATACGAGTAACGTACACCTGTTTGAGGAGTTCTCCACCCCAGACCACATATCTTCAAATCTGGGGTGGAGGACTCTGAATGAAAGTGAAAGCGAAACACATCATATCTCACCCAAAACCCACACAACTCATGTAAATTACACATAAAAACTAACACCTGTGTCCTCTTCTCCTAAGAATACCTCACTAGCAGGATGCAACACACCAGCTCTAGAATTTAACATTTAAATTAAATATTTTTGTTAGATTCATATTTTCTAATATTTCCATCCTCCCTTGAAGTATCAGCTGTATTGAATGTGTTTGATTCGTGATTACAAGTTGTGAATTATATTACTTACTAAATACATTTTTAATCAATTAAAACATGCCAGTTGCAAGACACGAAATAAACAGTTTGTATTGTATTTTAATAATATCTTTAAAAACTCTAAAAATATGTTTTGTTTGAAAAAGTATAACATTTAAAATTAGAAAAAAATGGCCTGAAAATAGTCTTTCAACTGGCAGTTACCCAAAACATATTTTTCATAATTTACATTTTAAATATATTATTTATTATTTTTATCAATGTGGTGTTAGTGTTATTACTTGCTTTTATTGATTTCAGTGGGAGTGTGAATGAATGGTCATGTGTGCTAAACATATTGCAAGGCATGTCTGAAGTAGATTTGAGCCTATTGTCTTGGTAGTACTACTTTGGGAAAACTAGGTGCATCTTTGATGAATTGCATGTGTCTCACTCTTTTGTAGGTGTGTTTTATGTGCATGTCGTTCCATAAAACCCTTATTAAATGTCCCTAAACACCTGACACCTTATAGTAATTATTCCCTATTTTCCAACCACTCCCCATTGTTCCTCCCACACTGCAACTATGGAGTTCTTCATGTACAGAGATCTCCATGGCCCTGTCGGAGATCAACACACAGAAAGAATGGGAAAAGTGGAGAGGGAGATCTCTGGCTGGAGGTCTGTGAATCGCATTTGTGAGTACATAAAGTAGTACTGCTGGAGTACTACTTAGGTATTAATAATTGGCTTCTATGATCAGGCCCTATGGAAGCATTGCCACAGAAAGTGTTTTGGACTTTAGTTCGCAATGAAGGTTTCTGAAAAATGTCCACCAACACATTCTCCAAAATTAAGTTTGTGTCACATAAACTGCCTTTCCTCACGTCAGAATTTTCAGGCACACCTTTGGGCTGGTGGAGCATACTGAATGCGGAGGGAATATCGGATAGGGAGAGTGACGTGAGCAGGGACAAGGTTGATCACTGTAGAGGAGGAGCAGTGCCAGGTCAAAATACGTCTTCCACTATAGCATAATTTCCATCACCAAGACACCAAGCCCCAGTGATGCATCCCTCCTCATCATAGGCCTATGCAGTGGAAAGAAACAAACCAGCAGGCCTTACACTACCCTAGCAATGGTCAGGTCTTAGCCATGCAGTTTGCAAGAGCACAACGAAAGGCTTGTAAACAAATCAGAATTTCGTAACCTGGAATGCATTGCAAGATCCACAAAATGTATGTTCATGCTACGTGCTAAGAAGACTCTTGACAGGTTTTACTTGCAGTGCAATTATGGACAAATAATGTGAAATATATCATTTGCATTTGGGCAAATAGCATATTTGCAATGAACACATGCCCAAATAGCGCACCATGAAAAAATGTGAATATAATTGTTTTCTTCACCTATACATCATCTTCAGCAAAAAAGAGTTAAGTCATTTTGCGAAAAAAATCATCAGGGCTGTTAGCAGCTATTTCATAAAGAGAAACAAAAACTCCATAACACAAATTGAGAAATGTAATTCACCTCTAAAAATGGCAGCAAAAGTTTTTTCCTCCGGTAGGTTGAGTGGGTCATTAGCAAGCTTTTCACAAACTAATCTGGCATTGAGAATCAATCAACCATCCTGACAGGCTTCAAAGTCAGGCTCTCAGCGTGTGTTCAGAAGTTAATCAGCTAACATGAAAAAGCACACTCCATGTTCCAGAATTAGAACATCACATTGGCATGCCACATGACAGGCATCTCAAGTGAGGGGATAGTGTCGGCATCGTCGCATGCTATTCTTTAAAATTAATTTGATTTTTTTTATTATTGGGATCTGTTAGGAAATCGAAGAATGGTCGGGATTCTTTAGTGCAGCAATAGTTTTTGGTGATATTGAGCCTGTGTTAGTAGCTTAGTTTAGACTTCTTGGAAGACACGTCGGCATTTTGTATGCATTAATTGATCCTGACACACATCGCAAAGGCGCATTTATTTTGCAAACTAGAGTGGCAAGTTGAATGAATGTTTCTATTCGGTGTTAAGAAAGCTATGAGATGGATACTGATGCATCACAGGCCTGACGTGAATTAAACACATGTAGGGATTCAGGGATATGTGCTGCAGAAGAAGAGACCCTGCATTATCAGTGGCTCGATTAAAACATAGCATAGGTTCTCAGAAGTGATAGCGCGTCCAGTCCTTATAAATTACTTATACTTGGACACGCCGGAGGTCGGTGAACCTTTTGACCGGGTTGAGTTCTCCTCATCCAAGAATAGTCGGATCCCTCAAATCAATAATTAATAATCCTTTATAATCAATAACCCATACTCAATTAGTAATCAATCAACAATTTCAGAATCAATAGTAATCAGTAATTTGACACATCATGACCTTTCAGTCATGAATAACCACACCTGTTTATTAAAAGTTAATGAGTTTACTTCCCTATATTAACAAAGCTAACACAATATAAGTAAGTCTCAAAATCAAATGGTATACGTATACAAACATTACTAGCTGACCATAACTACGGAAGAAACGCAATCTACGCAAAATTTGGATTATAATGCACTCAGTTATAGCAATGCAAATCACTAATAAGAGTAACTGAATTTGACTAATTTCATGCATCGGTCAGCATAACAAGATTTCAATTCAGCAGGGTGCATCAAATGAATACCTCAACTAACCTCTGATTAGCATTGGCATGTGGGGCTTCATGCAAAATGAATTTAGTCAACACAAATTTAGAAAACTTCTAACTTGGGCTCTGTCAAAAATAAGCAGTTGGTACCTAAGAAGGAAAACACAATGCATAATACATTTATCTTTTCATAATTACCAAATACAATCAGCATTCAAGGAAAGTCTTCGTCCTTCAGGTACCGGTTCGATCAGCATGGGGCAGAATTCAAGGGACAAAGTTTAAATCAAGTTTTCGTTGCAGCAGCAAGGAAAATAGGAAACAAAAGTTATCGTATGGGCAAGACGGGGGTAAAGTTAAAGTTAAAGTCTCTAGGGTGAGAATTCTTTAAAGTCTCTCTCTCTCTGGGATAGAGAAAAAGCATCAAAGGGTCATCAAAATGGCTTCTTGAATCTTGCTTCAAAATGGCATCAAAGAAAATGGCTGACTTCCCTTTGTCCGGTGGGATTAAATACGTAGTGTTCCAAATTCTTCAGGGTCTTCCATTGGAGGGTCCATGGGGTGGTTTCTCTTTAACCAATGAATAGTGTCCTTCTCTTAATGTTCACCTACGCATAAGGTGTCCTTGGAGTTTTAGAACACAAGTAGCAAAAAAGTTGCCAATTAATTCTGCATTAGTGTCTTTATTGTCTACACCTGCAGAAACTGACCTTGCTTCAAAAGGGATGAAACTTGCCTAGCACGAAACCTTGAGCTAAGTGTATTAGTCATTCTACTGGAAAAAATACAGTCTTTAAAGTTTAAACACATTTTTGTTAATACAAGTGAAAACCACGCAGTTAAAATTGAGACCAGGCAACTAGGCCAAAGCCTCTGCTAAATTTAAGCTAAGCATATAACAGTTTAAATCATAAAATACATCTGCAATTATGATGGATTACTACATTGTCGATTCTTCATGATTAATTAAGCTCGTTTATAATAATGGCGAACTACTTCGTGGGCACATTTTCCTACATACATTATTTTTCTTTGCTAAAATCACATTGCCTTATACGATTTTGTTACATGATATATGAATATTTGTTAGTCTTTCTTTTTCTGCTTCATCAGAAGTCAAACTCTCCATTAACATACATACCTGATATAAGTATGAAAGGAAAAGCAAGCTTCCGTAAAAACATAATTTCAGTTACGACATGAATCATGAAGCTAACACTCAAGAAGGTAGCCACTAACTCTTTTCTTGCCTTAAAGTACAAAAAAAGTGTTGCTTTTATTGATAAGTACTCTATGCACCTGTCACACACTCACTTTTCCTGAAGCATTAGAGGTCCTTCGTGGCAGCTCCACCATTGCTGCTTTGCTGCCTCCCAGTTTACTGAATTGATCACTTTGTTATTGTGCTCACCCTTGTTTAATTCATCTTGCTTTAACCTTGTTCAACTTCTTTAGTTTTGTACTTCTTTTGTTAATTTCTGTTGTTTCTCTGCCCTCTCGCTTGCTCACCATTTTTCCTGCTGCTTTTTCCTGCTGCATCTCCCTCCCGCTAAGTCCCTTGTACCCACTACATTCTAGCACCCCTCCAACATTCCCAAGACCTATCTAATGGAGGCTGCATTGTGGCCCCATTAAGCAGGTCCTTTGTGACAGCTCTGCCCTTACTACTTCGCTGCCTCCCTGGTTCCTGAAGTGTTCACTTTGTTATTGTGCTCAACCTTGTTCAAATCATCTTTGTTCAATGTTGTTAAATTTCTTTAGTTTTGTACTGCTTTTGTTAATTTCAGTTGTTTCTGCGCCCGCTCGCTTTCCCACCATTGTTTGCCTGCTGCATCTCCCTCCTGCTTCCTGCCCTCATAGGCCTTACTGACCTCCACCCAGCACCCTTCCCTCCTGTGAGGACCTACTTAAAGGAGGCCACAGTGTGGCTGCACAGTGGATGTGCCACAGGCATGCCAAAGGCCCATCTGCACTCATTCAAGCCTGACATGCCTGGACCACACCCAGTGCCAGAAACCCTGATATACTGCCACTGAGCTCCGAGCCCTCGACCTCAAACTCCAACAACTGCTGCCCCTCTTCTCCATGATCAACAGTAGGACCTTTTATCTGCTGGCACGGTCTCTTCTTCCGCAACACAGAAGCACCCACATGTACAATGACCACCACCATGCCGACCACCCCAACCACAACTGCTTCGAAACAAATCCACTGCCTCCTTATCAACGCATGATCACACTGCAAGCACGCCACTGAGATGTGGGACAAAGTCACCTCCCTTAGCCCCAATGTTGTCTTCCTCACGTAGACCTGGCTCACCCCACATCTGCACCTGACATCACCTCAGCAACAACCCATGTCTACAAGATACCACACCGGGACTGCATCAACAGACACTGAGATGAAATCGCCTTCATCTACAAAGAAACCTTCCACTGCACCACTGCCGCAGACAAAAGCACCCGATCATAGAACACCTACATTTTCAACTCTGTGGCAAAACCACCGTCAGGGGCACCCTCAGCTACAGACCTCCAGGACCATGTCCCTGTTTCTGAAATGATATCCCCCAATTCATCAGGTCGTTCTCCATTGATTTTACCCAGTACATCTTCCTCAGAGACATCAATTTTCAACCCAACAACCTCAATGACGCCAACACCACCAACCTCCTCAAAAGCATGAACAACATCGGCCTCACCCAACTAGTCACCAACCCTAAACACTACAGAGGACAAACACTTGACCCCACCTTCAGGGCCAGCGACAGAGTCAAGTACAACCATGTCACTGAGCTCAACTGGAGAGGCCATGCCATCAACCACTTCACCATCACAGGATCCCCCAGTACTGCCACCAAGCCTCCCAATGCCTCACAGTGCAGCTGGAGCAAAGTGTCAGAGAGACAGTGGACTGACTCCCTCCACACTTACCACCATGAAACGACAACCAACCTCGAATAGGCTGTCAAGAACTTCTCTGCCTGGATCACCGATTGCACTGACACAGTCTCCCCTGTCAAGCCCACCAAACTCAAGAGAGCCACCAAACAGGCCGGTTGGTAAACCATTTAACTGAGAATCGTGCAATGCAACTGCAAGCCACTAGAAAGGAAATGGCACACCAGCAAGGACCGCACAGATTGAGCCACCTTCAATTCATCCCTCAACCAATACTCCTAATTACTGAAAGAGATGAAGAAGAGCGCCCTGTCTGACTGCATCAAACCACAACAAAGAAGTCTTCAGCATCATCAGAGAGTTCTCAAACCCCTCAGTCACCAAAAACATTGTCAAAGCTTCTTAGGAAATCTGAGACAACCTGGCGGACTTCTCCACAATAAGATCTCCACCTTCTATAAAACTTCGAACCCCAACCCACTGCCGTTGACACCATCAGCCTCCTCATGCAAACCCCAATGCTAACTCTGACAACCTGCTAACTGCATAAAACTCCAAAGCCGTCATGAACTTCATCTCTCAGGAGCATCCACAGACCCCTAGCCCCACAACATTTTCAACCTTAGGGTCAAGATAGTCAGCAGAGAGCTCAAATCTTCAACTCATCAGTAACCATGGCCACCTCTGATCAAATCATGGAAGCATGCAGCAGTCAAAGCCCTTTTCAAGAAATGTTACACCTGCCCCAGCAAGCTGAAGAACTACTGTACCATCTCTCTGGTTCCCTTTCCTGCCAAATTCATCGACAAGGCAATAAACTGCCAACTTACACAACACCTGGAGATCAACAATCTTCTGGAACCCTACCAATCTGTATTCTGCACCAACCATAACACCAAAACTTCCCTGATTGCTGCCACTTATGACATCAGAACCCTCCTGTAGGAAAGTACCCTATTTCTTGGCATGGTTACCCCCTTTTTCTGCCTGATGTCACTGTGTTTGACTGTATTCACTGGGTGCCTGCCAACTAGGACCCCAGTGATTATGCTCTCTCTCCCAAAACTATGTATTCATCCCAAAATTGGCATACTGGTGCCCCCATGAAACCCCTACTATATAGTACCCAGGTACCAAGGGCACTGGGGTTCCAGGGGATCCCTATGGGCTGCAGCAGTTATTCTGCCACCCATAGGGGAGCCCATGCAAAGGGTTCTGCAGGCCTGCCATTGCAGTCTGCATGAACCGGGTGCATGCACCCGTTTTCACTATAGATCACTGCACCAGGTCACTCTAAGTCGCTCCTATGGTAGGCCCTCTCAGCCCAGAGGGCAGGGTGCCTGTACCTGTGTGTGAGGACACCCCTGCACTAGCAGAGGTGCGCCCACAAACTCCAGGCCCATTTTCCTGGACTTTGACAATGCTGGGGGTCACTACCTATGTCAAGCTCCGTAATGGTAACGCCGAACCTAGGCATGTTTGGTATTAAACATGTTGAAATCATACCCCAATGCTTTTCCAAGTATTGGTTGTATGTTTCCATGCACTCTTGGGGCTCCTTAGAGGACCCCCAGCATTGCTCCTATAGCCTTCTGAGATTTTCCAGGCAGTCCCAGCTGCTGCCACCTCACAGACAGGTTTCTGCCCTCCTGTTGCTTGAGCAGCTCAAGCCCAGGAAGGTATAACAAAGAATTTCCTTTGGCAGAGGGGTGTTACACGCTCTCCCTTTGGAAATAGGTGTTACATGGCTTGCGAGGGGTAGCCTCCCCAAGCCACTGCTATGCTTTGAAAGGCACATTTGGTGCCCTCCATCCATAAACCAGTCAACACCAGTTCAGAGACCTCCAGTCCCAGCTCTGGTATGAAACTGGACAATGGAAAGGGGAGTGACCACTCCACTGTCCCTCACCACCCCAGGGGTGGTGTCCTGAGCTCCTCCAGAGGGTCCCTGGGATCTGCCATCTTGAATCCAAGGTTGGCAGGAAACTCTGGGAGCATCTGAGTGGCCAGGCCAGAAAGGTAACTTCAGAGCCCCCTCCTTATAGGTGGTCACCCAGTCAGGGCCATTTAGGGTCTCTCTTTTGGATGTTTCCTCAGATTCAGCTTGCAAGACTCCAGCAGGATTCCTCTGTATCCCTTTCTTCAAATTCTGACCAAAGAAACTGCATCTAGACTCTCCAGAACCCGGCAATCTGCAACACAGACGAAGAGTTTGCCTACAACATTGTTGCTCCGGCTCCTTCTAGCCTTTGCAACATTTCTCGGTCATGCATCCTCTCAGGACAGCCCATCTTCAGTCTGCTCAGGAAAGAAGAAGGAATCTCCCTTGAAGTGTAGGAGTCACTCCCCTGCATCTGCAGGCACCAACATCCCCTCTCCTGATGAGCTGCATGGATCCTGCAACATTGGTGGTGGTCAGAAGTGATCAAGATAGTCCTCTCTACCAGCTATCCAACTTGGGTGGAGGTAAGCCCTTGCCTTCCTAAGCAGGGCAGTACCCTTGTGCACCGCATCCTTTGCAGGAACCAAGGCTTGTTGGCACTTCTTCCAAGGGGTCTTCAGTCTTTGTGTAGCTCCAGCCCCCAGCACTCTGTCCTGTGATGCACAGCTCTCTGAGTGAGTTTCCTGAGCCGTGGGACTTCTTTTTATAGTTGTGCATAGGCTCCATTTGCACCTTCTGTGTCCCCGTCCTGTGGGGCTGCCTGTGCTTCTGTGGGCTCTCTGTGATGCTGAGAGCCCCCTCTGACTCCATATCTTGGGTTGAGTCCACCTGGGCCTTGCTGGTCCCCGGCAGCACCACTTTCCACCAACTGCAAGTTTTACCTGTGTCAAGGCTTGTTGGTGGAATCCGGACACACAAACCTGACTGCAATCTTCCTTCCAGTGTGGGACATTACCTGCATCCTCCAGAAACTCGACTCCGACTCCAAGGAAGCAGTGCTGACTTTCCTTCTGTACCGTCGCCCAACTCCTGCAATCCTCAGCTTGGTGGGTAGGAGCTCCTGCCCCCACTGGACTCTGCTGTGTCTTCTAGACTTGGTTCCCTCTTTCCACAGGTCTTCCTCTTCAGGAATTCACCATTGGTTTCTTACAGTCATCTCTCGGTTTTCAAATTCTCCTCTTTGAAGTGGGTGTTCTGGGGAAATTCTAGTAATTTACTCCTGCTTTTCTGGTTCCTAGGGGGTGGTGTGGTACTTACCTTTGTGTTTTCCTGGTACCCCCGTGACCCTCTACACACTCCACTTACCTGGGCGGGGTGACACTCTTGCATTCAATTTTTTTAATATATAGTTTGTGCTTCCCCTAGGTCCACGATCTCTATTGTGTTTTACACTATTTGCACTGTTTTCTAAGTATTCTTATGCCTATTTCTGACAACTAGTATAAATAACTTGTGTATTACTTACATCCTAAGGGAGTATTGCCTCTATAGCATTTTTGAACAATGTTACCATAATAAAGTAGCTTTATTTTTGTAACACTGAGGCCCTCATTACAATCCTGATGGTTGGTTGTAAAGCAACGGTAATACTGCCAACAGGCCAGCGGTAAGAAAAATGGAAATATGACCACGGTGGAAACCGCCAACACATACAGCCACTTTAACACTCCGACCGCCACGGCTGTAGCAACAAACACCGCGGCGGTAACCACCAACAGCCAGGAAGAAGACAACGTACCGCCCACACTATTATGACACACCAATCCACCACCTTTTCCGGGGCGGTACCAATGCCATCAAAAGCACGGCGGAAACAGTACACAGAAGGGAAACGACTCACCTCTCGACACACAAGGAAGAATCACAATGCCATGGAGCCCGAACTGCACCTATTTCCAATGCTGGTCTACCTCCTCCTACAGCAGGAACATGAACGGCGGCAAAGACGATCACGGTGAGTACTGGACCTAGCACACAAGAGAGGGGAGAGGAAAAAGAGAGTGACACACACACACAACACGCACCACCCCCACCCCCAACACCATACACACAAACAGATGCAACAACATCACATATACACCCAGTAACACTCAGGAATAATGCAAGGACAAAAGGAATTGATTAAAGTGAGTGTAATATTACAAATTTAGATATACACGTCCAATATATACAGATGGAGGGACAATGCACAGTCCAAAATGTCCGAGGCCCACAGGGCCATAACACATAGGCGAAGGCCACACTTGACTCCTGCCTCATCAAGGAGAGAACACTGCAGGGGCATCAGGTCAAAAACACAAAGGCACCTCAGGGAGACGGGGAACGGGGGCACCTCAGCCAGAAGATGGTACAACGCCACTGCTCCTGGAGGGGACTACATGCCATCTGTGATGTCCTGGGGAGTGCAAAGCCACAGTCTCTCAAGTGGGTGGTTACCCACTGCTTGTTCCTGGGAAGTGCAAGGCCACAGTCTCTCAAGTGGGTGGGTTGCCCACTGTTTGGTGCTGGATAGTGCAAGGCCACAGTCTCTCAAGTAGATGGCTTCTTCCACTGCTTCTGGAGGGGACTTTGTGCCCAGTGTGCTTCATCCTGCCAAGGGGGGGTGAGTGGATTCCTTCTTCCACTGGTTCTGGAGGGGGCCTTCTGCCCAGTGTGCTTCATCCTGCCAAGGAGGGGGTGAGTGGATGCCTTCTTCCACTGGTTCTGGAGGAGGCCTTGTGCCCTGTGATGCTGATCCTGGATGGTGCAAGGTCACAGCCTCTCACCTGGGTGTCACACCTACAGGTGTTGCAGGGGCTAGGGCACACTACAGCCCATGTAGGCACGACAACACACTGCTCGCCGGCGGTGAAGGCTGCTCAGTGGATGGCAGTTGCGCTGCAGGCGGCGGTGCTGTCAGTGGTGGGGGGAGGCTCCAGCCCTTCCCCTGCAACCTCGGAAGGCTGCCCACTGGGGCTGCTGCTACTGGCAGTGGTGCTGCTGGCGGTGCAGGTGGCTGTGCAGGTGGCGGTGCTGTCAGTGGTGGGGGGAGGCTCCAGCCCTTCCCCTGCAGCCTCGGATGGCTGAAGTGCCATGGCTGGTGTTGTTTGCCCAGATGCTGCTCCAGCCCCAGGCACCAGATCCATCCTGCCTGCGTCAGTTCCCTTTACATTGGCATTTGCAGCTGTTGTCCCCTTCCTGCCCTTGACAGATGGTGGTGCCTCCTTGCTTCTGCCAGCTGGTGTTCCCTTCCTGCCCTTGATGGCTGGTGTTCCCTCCTTCACCTTGATGGCTGGTGGTTCCTCCTTCCCCTTGCTGGGTGGTGGTGCCTCCTTCCTCTTGCTGGGTGGTGGTGCCTCCTTCGTCTTGCTGGCTGGTGTCCCCTTCTTGCCCTTGCTAGCAGGCGGCCTATTCTTGCCCTTGGCAGGTAGTGCAGGCACACTGGCTGTGCTGACGGGTGCCTCCTTGGAGCCTCTCACACCTGCAGTAGCTGCAGGAACTACAGTGGCCGTGGACTGGGTGGCTGAGGTGCTGGCCTGGGTTCGGACCACCCTGGCCCTAAGTGAAGGATGGGGGAGGGGCAGGGAAGAGGTCAAGGGTGGAGAGGAAAAGCCTTTTATGGACGCTGGGGCTGGAAGAGGATGAAGGTTTGGGAGTGGAGGAAGAGGGAGTGGTGGTAGGAGGTGTCAGTCTGGTGTGTTTGGGTGCAGGTGCATGGGCTGGATGCTGTTGTGAGGTGGATGGCTGTTGGGTGTCTGAGTGCTTGCGTTTGTGTACTTTGTGAGGAGTGGGCACAGACACAGTGGGAGAGGACACTGGGGATGTGTGCATGGATGTGGGGGTGGTGAATGCCAGTGAGGGGCGTTTTGTGATAGGTGTGCTGGTGATGGAGGTAGTGATCGTAGTGCATGCAGGTGTGAGTGTAGATGCGACTGGGAGGGAGGTGGACGACGAGGAGGATGGGGATACAGTGGAGGCAGTGGATGTTGGTGTGTCTGCATCTGGATGGTGCTTGTGTGAGTGCCTGTGGGATGAAGTGTGGTGCTTGTGTTTGCCTGAGCCACTTCTGTGTGTTGATTTGGGTGCATGCACGTCTGAAAGTGTGCTCAGGATAGGCTGGGGTTGAGGGGAATGGGACTGGGTAGAGGAAGTTAGAGATGGGAGGTGGGAGGCTAGAGACAGGATAATGGCTGCCATCAGTGAGTTGGCCAGAGCCTGGAAGACTCTCTGTTGGGCCGCCACCCCAGTGTGAATGCCCTCCATTTATACATTTGTTTGTTGCAAATGCCCTGCTAGACCCTGGATGGCATTCAGTATGGTTGACTGCTCAACAGAGAGGGATCTCAAGAGGTCAATAGCCTCCTCACTGAGGGCAGCAGGGCTGACTGAAGCAGGGCCTGAGGTGCCTGGGGTGAAGGAGATGCCCACCCTCCTAGGTAGCTGGCACGGGAAACTCGCTGAGGGGTTGCTGGGAGGGTGGTGCTGGTACGGGGGTGGCGGCTATACCTGTAGTTGGGGTGGCCACAGAAGTGTTCGCCACCGCCAGGGAGCTTCCATCGGAGGAGGTGTCGCTGTCAGAACTGTCCCCTCCTGTCTCCATCGTGGTGCTCCCCTCGCCCTCCGTCCCACTGGTGCCCTCACCGTAGGTTGGATTCGGCCTCCAGGTGGGATGCAGCTTCCTCCATCGCTGGTGCCTCTGCTCCTCTGCCAGATGATGCTAATGCACACAAGGATAGGGTGACAAAACAAAGAGGGGGGTGAAGAGACAGAGGATACACTTGGTCAATGCCAGCAACAACACTACTGTTGGCGTACACAACTCACAGGGAACAGCCCTATGCACTAGGCCATGCACTACCAGTTACAATGCTAGTCACCAGGCCATGGGGTACAATGACTAACGCCATTTGCTGCACACTTGGAACCCACAGGACCCTGCCAAGTAGTAGGTGCCCACTAGCATTATTGGGGTTGGAGTGTATCTGAGCTTGCCCATCATGGAACCTACCCTGCCATGTTCACCCTGGCCTAGGGTCACCCACAGACCCACATCACCCACCCAGGTAACACCATAATGTGCGTAAAGTCATGATTCTGAATCTGTACTCACCCCCTTGTGGCTGCTGTGATGCCTTCACGTGCCCATCCAACTTCAGATAGGCCACAGCCAGGAAGCGGAACATCAGGGGGGTCAGAATACGACGGGGACCCCTTCATCGTTGGGAGGCCAGCCCCAGCTGGACCTCTGCCTTCTTCCTTGCCCAGTGGCACAGGTCCTCCCACTGTTTTCAACAGTGGGTGCTCCGCCTGTCAAAGACCCCCAGGGTCCGCACCTCCTTGGCGATGGCACGCCAAATACCCTTTTTCTGATAGGCGCTGACCTGCAGAAAAATATACAGCAGAAAAAGTATTATTTATTCCATCCGCACTCATGGCCCACCATATCCCCCCATCCCCTTACCCACAGACATTGCCCACCAAACATGCAGCAGTCTGTCCAGGACCCCTCAGCCCCCCCTACACGAGGCTTACACACACAGCACTCCATACATTCATGCCCCACGCATCGTGCTCACAGTGTACTCACCTGTTTGTCTGGAGGCCCATAAAGTAAAGGGTACTGGGATAGGACCCCATCCACTAGTCTCTCCAACTCCTTGGAAGTGAAGGCAGGGGCCCTTTCCCCAGACACGCGAGCCATGGTTGCTTCCAGACACAGGTCACAGCAGCACTTGCAGTGTAGGTCCTCTCCTGTTGAAGGTCAGGTAGCAAGTGAGTTAACAGATAGAAAATGGTGGTCACGCCCGCAGCGGTGCGTACCGTCACCGCTGGCATAATTCACAATTGGCTCCTGGAACCTGTAGGCCCAAATGAAAACCAATAATGTGTTGCATGGCGGTTGTCGACCGCCTCCTGCAACGGCACACAATGTCAGCAGAATTACCTTGTTTCCACTTGTCCCTCCTCACAGGTCAGGCGGCTGCCATTTCAGGGGGGCACAGGCCATGGCACCTAACTGCGCCACAGCAGACATATGCACGTCAACGGACTTACACGTTCACATACTGTTTCTGTAAAAAAAAAGGCATATTAATCAGAGAATATGTTTGAATATGATCATCTGTTCACTGTTTTTCACCCAGGAGTTCAACCGCTGAGAATGAATAGGAGATTCAGTGCCCAATTGGAGCCAGACCTGATTTCAGCAATCCGCCACCCCACAGGTATCCCCCTCTAGTGCAGGTCCTGTCAGTGCTCCATTTCTTGGCAAGTGGTTCCTTCCAAGTGACACTGGCCATGGCATCAGGGATGTCACAGCCTTTGTTCTCAAACGTGCTGACCAGAGTGTTGTCTGCCCTGATGAAACACATGCGCAGCTACATCGTATTCCCTCAGTTGGAGGATTTGGCCACAGTGAAGGCTGACTTCTATGCAATGGGACATATCCCCAACATCATTGGTGCTCTTGATGGTACACATATTGCCTTTGTCCCACCCTGGAGAAATGAACAGGTGTTTAAAAATCGAAAGAGCTTTCACTCTCTGAATGTACAGATGGTGTGTTTGGCGGACCAGCACATCTCCCATGTCAATGCAAAGTTTCCTGGCTCTGTGCATGATGCCTTTATCTTGAGGAAAGACATCATCCTATATGTGATGTCTCAACTCCAGAGGCACAGGGTGTGGCTAATAGGTGAACCCATGGTCCCAACCCAGTTGATGTAGGTATGTTGGTGTGGGTTTGGACCTAAGGGTGAGTGTCTGGATAACAGGTGAGGTGACTCTGGTTACCCCAACCTCTCATGGCTCCTGACCCCAGTGAGGAATCCCAGGACAAGGGCAGAGGAGCGTTACAATGTGGCACATGGGCGTACAAGGAGGATCATTGAGCGCACCTTTGGCCTCCTGAAGGCCAGATTCTGGTGCCTCCATCTGACAGGTGGATCTGTGTACCACTCACCCAAGAAGGTGTGCCAGATCATCGTTGCATGTTGCACAACCTGGCCTTGAGACGCCAGGTGCCTTTTCTGCAGGAGGATGAGGCTGGAGATGGTCGTGTGGCAGCGGTGGAGCCTGTGGACAGTGACGAAGAGGAGGCAGAGGAAGAGGATGTGGACAACAGAACTACTATAATTCAACAGTATTTCCAGTGACACACAGGTAAGACACTGGAACTTCACCTCCCATTGCAGTTTTGTGTTGCACATTGTACATGGCAGCCTGATTTTCCTATTTCTATGGCCACTTACTGTACCCTTTGGCATCTATATTTTCAGATATCTGTGCCCCACTCTGATTCGTGGTGTGTTTACTGCTGCCCACTACATGTCATACCTATGTATATATAACTGTACATTTGAATTGTAATGTTTACAGCTTGTTGAACTAATACATATTTCAATCAATTGACAGACTCCATACTTGTATTTGTTCCAAGGGTGTTTATTTATGTGATAATAAGTGTAGGGTGTATTACAATGGGCTGGGGTGATGGTGGAGGAATGTGCAGGATAGAGTGCAGTCTATTGGTATCACAGATGCATTGTCCAAGGGGGCATAGGGAGCGGGGCAATGGCAGTTCAAGGTGACAGGGTGACAGAGTGGGACACAAGGGTGACATTCAGGGGAGTCTTACCTCCTGGCGGGGGTCTTGGCAATGTTCTCTGGCTTCTGCCTGGATCGCAGGGACCTTTTGCGTGGTGGTTCTCCTTCTGCAGGGGGAGAGGTGCTGGTGGCCTGTTGTTCCAGTGGCGGGCCTCCTGTCCACTAGTGTCAGCGGAGGTGGAGGGCTGTTAATCTGTGTGGCTAGTGTCAGGGGCCCGTTGCTGTGCTCCTGCCTACCTCATGGTGTTGGCCATGTCTGCCAGCACCCCTGCAATGGTGACCAGGGTGGTGTGGATGTCTCTCAGGTCCTCCCTGATCCCCAGGTACTGTCCCTCCTGCAGCCACTGGGTCTCCTGCAGCTTGGCCAGTATCTGGCCCATGGCCTCCTGGGAATGGTGGTATGCTCCCAGGATGTTAGTGAGTGCCTCGTGGAGGGTAGGTTCCCTGGGCCTGTCCTCCCCTGTCGCACAGCAGTCCTCCCAGCTTCCCTGTTGTCCTGTGCCTCTGTCCCCTGAACTGTGTGCCACTGACACGAGGTCCCTGATCGTCCTGTGTTTGTGGGATTGCCTGGGGTCCCTGTAGTGGTGGACACCCTGCTGATTAATGTGTCCTGGGGACAGAAGGATGGGCCCGCTGGGTGGGTGCTGTGCTGGTGTTTCCTGAGGGGGGAGGCTCTATGGTGGTTTGGGACTGTGGCTGGGTCACCGACTGTCCAGAGGTCCCTGATGGGCCAGGTTGGTCATCCTGATCCAGGCGTGCAGAGCTTCTGTCATCACTGTGGGCCTCTTCTGCGGGCGGGGGGGGGACTGGCTGTTGCTGGCACCTCCTCTCTGGTGACATTGTGTGGGGGACCTGTGGGGATGTAAATGCAGTGTTATTGTTTCTGCATGTGACATCTTGTGCATGGGTATGATCCCCTTTATGGTTGTTATTACCAAGGCAGCTTTGGCTTTTGTGAGTTGTGATTTGGTTGGCTAAGTGATTGTCACTAGTGTGCATTCTGTGGTGATGGGGGTCCATGATGGACTGTGATGGGGGTCCACACATTGATGTTGTATGCAGGGATTGGTATTGGGATGGGTGGGTTGTGATGGTGGGGTATATGTGAGGTGGTGGAGTGATGGGTGTGAGGGTAGGAATTTGTGATAGCATGCAGGTAGTGGGGGGTGAAAGTAGTAAAGATTTGACTTACCAGAGTCCAGACCTCCTGCTACTCCTGCCAGACCCTCAGGATGCATGATCACCAAGACTTGCTCCTCCTATGTTGTTAGATGTGGGTGAGGAGGTAGGAGTCCACTGCCAGTCCTCTGTACAGCTATCTGGTGTCTTGCAACCACGGAACGCATCTTCCCCTGTAGGTCGTTCCACCTCTTCCTGATGTCATCCCTTGTTCTGAGGTGCTGTCCCACAGCGTTGGCCCTGTCCACGACTATCCGCCATAGCTCCATCTTCCTAGCAATGGACGTCTGCCGGACTTGTGATCCAAATAGCTGTGGCTCTACCCGGATGATTTCCTCCACCATGACCCTTAGCTCCTCCTCAGAGAACCTGGGGTGTCTTTGTGGTGCCATGGGTGTATTGTGAGTGGTGTGTGTGAGGGTGTGTGGGGTGATGTGTTGGGGTGTGTGCTGTGAGGTGCGTGGATGGTGTATGGGTGATGGTGTTCTGTGGCTCTGGTTGTGTGGGTGCTCTTGGTGTCTCTCTCTCTCTCAGTTGTCAATTTATTTTTTCATAAAGGGTTGTGGGTAGTGTGGGTGTGTGTTTTATAGTGTTGTGGGTGTGGTGTGTATATGTGTGTCAGGTGTGTGTAGTTTGAAATGTCCATTGTGGTGTTGTTTTGTTTGTTTGTGGGAATTTTGAGCGCTACGGTATGTACCGCCAATGGTTTACCGCGTTTGAATGTCCGCCGCAGTGATTCGTGGGTCATAATGCTGTGGGCTTAGTTCTGTTGGCGTAACAGTGTGGGTTTTGGTACCTTCGTTTTATCACTGACATGTGGGCTAGCAGACTGGTGTGTGCCTGTATAGTGACGGATTTCTATGTGTGGGTCATAATACGCGTAGTGGTATACATCACGGTCGCGGTATGTTAGCGGCAGTCAACATGGCGGTAAGCGGCACTTACCGGCAATGTCATAATGAGGGCCTGAGTGTATTCTTTTATCTATGTAAGTGCTTTGTGATTGCAGTGGTATTGCCTCAGATTTGCATGTCTCCTAGATAAGCCTTGCCTACTCATCCATAGCTACCGCTAGAGAGTCTGGCTTCCAGACACTGCTTACATTTCACTAATAGGGGATATCTGACCTGGTATAAGGTGTAAGCACCTTAGGTGCCCTCCACATGCCAGGCCAGCTTCTTAAACCTCCTCAAACGAGGAGAAACAGCAGTCCTTATCCTCCTTGACCACTCAGCAGCATTCAACACTGCATCCCACCACACCCTTCTCAAGAGATTTCATCACATCCAAATTCAAGTAAATGCCCTCAAATGGATTGCATCCTTCCTCACTGGAAGAACCCAGAAAATCTACCTACTACCTCTCATGTCAGAATCCATGAACATCATTTGTGCCATCCCTCAAGGCTCGTCCTTCAGCCCTACACTGTTCACCATCTACATGAACCCCTCGGCCAACATGGTCACAACCCATGGAATGAACATCATATCCTTCGCAGATAACACCCGGCTCATCTAGATAAAGCAGGAGAGCTTATCTTTGGGAACAAAAACCTCCCACTGGAACGACCTCTGGTGGCCTACCGAGCTAGGACCAGCACCCACTCCGAAAGACCATGCTCACAACTATGATATCATCCTAGACATTAAGCTCACCATGAAAAACCAGAGCAACATAGTCTCCTTCGCCTGCTTCCTCATTCCTTGCATGCTCCATAAAATCTTCAAATGGCTCCCGTCAACACCAGACGAACCGTCACTCAAGCCCAGGTCACTATCTGGCTAGACCATGACAAAGCACTCCATGTAGGAATCACCACGTACCTTCTGGAAAGGCTACAGACCATACAGAATTCAGTGGCCAGACTTATCCTTGATCTCCCCAAATGGACCTACACCACCCCCACCTCAAGAGGTTCCACAGGACCCCCATTCACAAGGGATGTCAATTTAAGATGCAGATCCACATAGACAAGGTCCTTCACAATCAAAGACCAGCATACTTTAACCACAGCCGAAACTTCCATCAACACTCCAGACAACTGCGCTGCACTTCCCTCGCCCTTGCACACACCCCAATATCTGCTGAAGCAACAGTAGAAGATGCTCTTTCTCCTACCTCACAGCAAAATCCTGGAATGGCCTTCCCCTTCACCTGCAGACCTCATCCCCTCTTCTGGAAGTCTCTCTTTTACAGGGTATGTAAAGATTCATTACCCAATGTCTCACTTGCCCCTCTGATTTGCCAATTTATGTCTTGGTTTGCCCTTGTGGCAAATGGTATGTGAACAGCACTACTCATCCGGTAAAAATTATGTCCTGGAACATCTGAGGGCCATCAATCTGGGTGATAAGCATCACTCTGTGGTGAGACATTATTACCAATTCCTTGAAGGAAATCATACTTTTTAAAAGTATTTTCCATAGACAGACTATCACAAACTTAAAGAGAGGGTAAGAGAACTAGTTCTGAGATGGTTAGAGTCTATACAGACACCCTCACAAGTCCGACACACCAAAGGTCAGTGATAAACTGGTGATGGCAAAACCCACACTGTTACGCCAACAGGAATACACCCATGGTATCATGACCCACGAATTACCGCGGCGGTCTTTCAATTGCAGTAAACCATTGGCGGTACACACTGTCGCGCTCAAAATATACATACACTTACAAAACACCACCACATTGGACAATTCAAACTACACACACCTGACACACATACACACACCACACCCACACACTAAGACCACTATAAAACACACACCCACATTACCCACAACTCTTTCAACGAAAAAAAAGATTGCCAACAGAGAGAGACACAAGCCAGGAGCACCTCACAGCACACACCACAACACAGCACCCCACACATCACCCCACACATCCTCACACATATCACTCACGCCACATCCATGGCACCCCAAAGACACCCCAGGTTTTCAGAGGAGGAGCTAAGGGTCATGGTGGAGGAAATCATCCGGGTAGAGCCACAGCTCTTCGGATCATAGGTGCAGCAGACGTCCATTGCTAGGAAGATGGACATATGGCAGAGAATCGTGGACAGGGTCAACGGCGTGGGACAGCACCTCAGAACAAGGGATGACATCAAGAAGAGGTGGAACGACCTACAGGGGAAGGTGTGTTCCGTGGTTGCAAGACACCAGATAGCTGTACAGAGGACTGGCGGTGGACGCCCACCTCCTCCCCCACAACTAACAACATGGGAGGAGCAAGTCTTGGCCATCATGCATCCAGAGGGCCTTGCAGGAGTAGCAGGAGGACTGGACTCTGGTAAGTCAAATCTTTACTACTATATCCCCCACCCTACCTGCATGCCATCACAAACTCCTACCCCTACCCTCACACCCATCACTCCACCACATCACATATACCCCACTATCACAAGCCACACATCCCAATGCCAAGCCCTGCATGCCATACCAATCCATGGACCCCCATCAGAGACCTGCATGGACACCCATCACCACAGCATGCCCATTAGAGAGAATCACCTAGCCCACAAAATCAACACGCACACAAGCTAAAGCTGACAGGGCAATCACAACCATACAGGGAAACACACCCATGCACAAGATAGCACACGCAGATACAATAACACTGCAGTTGCATCCACACAGGACCCCTACTCAACGTCACCAGAGAGGAGTTGCAACCAACATCCAGTTCCCCCTCCCCGGAGGAGGCCCACAGTGATGACAGCAGCTCTGCACGCCTGGATCACGATGACCAACCTGGCCCATCAGGGACCTCTGGACAGTCGGTTACCCTGCCACAGTCCCATACCACCACAGAGCCTCGTCCCTCAGGAAACACCACACAGCACCCACCCAGTGGGCCCATGTCACTGGCCCCAGGACACATCAATCAGCAGTGTGTCCACCACTACAGGGACCCCAGAAAAACTCTCACACACAGGACGATCAGGGACCTGGGGTCAGTGGCAGTGGGCACATGGTTCAGGGGACAGAGGTAAAGGACAACAGAGAAGGTGGGAGGACTGCTGTGCGACAGGTGGAGGACAGGCCCAGGGAACCCACTCTCCAGGATGCACTCACCAATATCCTGGGAGCATACCACCATTCCCAGGAGACCATGGGCCAGATACTGGCCAAGTTGCAGGAGACCCAGCGGCTGCAGGAGGGACAGTACCTGGGGATCAGGGAGGACCTCAAACACATCTATACCATCCTGGTCACCATTGCAGGGGTGCTGGGTGACATGGCCAACACCATGAGGGAGGCAGTGGCACACCAACGGGCCCCTGACACTAGCAACACCAAAGAACAGCCCTCCACCTCCGCCGGCGCTAGTGGATGGGAGGCCCCACCACAGGACCAACAGACTACCAGCACCTCACCCCCTGCAGAAGCAGAACCACCCCGCAAACTGTCCCTGCGATCCAGGGAGAAGCCAGAGAACATTGCCAAGACCCCCACCAGGAAATAAGACTCTCCTGATTGTCACCCTTCTGTCTCACTCTGTCACCCTGTCCACCTTGAACTGCCATTGCTCCCCTTCCTATGCCCCATTGGACAATGCACCTGTGATACCAAGAGACTGGACATTCCTCCACCATCACCCCAGCCCATTGCACATCTCCCTCTACTTATTAGCACTTAAATAAACACCCTTGGAACAAATACAAATCTAAAGTCTGTCAAATGATTGAAATATGTATTAGTACAACATTCTGAAAACATTGCAAGTCATATGTTCCGGTATATATACATTGGTATGACCTTCAGTGGGAAGCAGTAAACATACCAGGAGCCAGAGTGGGCCACAGAGACCTGAAAAGAGAGATACCAAAGGGTACAATAAGTGGCCATAGACATAGGAAAATCAGGCTACCATGTACAATGTCCAACAGAAAACTGAAAAGTAAAGTTAAATTACAGTTTCTTACCTGTGTGTCACTGGAAGTACTGCTGTATGATATTACTTCTGTTGTCCACATCTTCTTCCTCTGCCTCCTCTTCCTCACTGTTCTCAGGCTCCACCGCTGCCACAAGACCATCTCCAGGCACATCCTCCTGCAGAAAAGGCACCTGGCATCTCAAGGTCAGGTTGTGCAACATGCAACATGCAACGATGATCTGGCACACCTTCTTGGATGAGTAGTACAGGGATCCATCTGTCAGATGGAGGCACCGGAACCTTGCCTTCAGGAGGCAGAAGGTCTGCTCAATTATCCTCCTTGTTCACCCATGTGCCTCATTGTAACGTTCCTCTGCCCTTCTCCTGGCATTCCTCACTGGGGTCAGTAGCCATGAGAGGGTGGGGTAACCAGAGTCACCTGAAAACATTGAGGGACAACTGTTAGACACACACTAACCCTTAGGGACAACCCCATACCCAGACACCAACATAAACTTTGAGGGGACCTTGGGCTCACCTGTTATCCACACCCGGTGCTTCTGGAGTTGAGCCATCACATGTGGGATGCTGCTATTTCTCAAGATAAAGGCGTCATGCACTGAGCCAGGATACTTGGCATTCACATGGGAGATGTACTGGTCTACCAAACACACCATCTGCACATTCATAGATTGATAGCTTTTTCTATTCCTGAACACTTGTTCATTTCTCCCGGGGGGGGACAAATGCTACATGTGTACCATCAATGGCACCAATGATGTTGGGGATATGTCCCAGGGCATAGAAGTCAGCTTTCACTGTGGCCAAATCCTCCACCTGTGGCAATACAATGTGGCTGTGCATGTGTTTCAGCAGGGCAGACAACACTCTGGTCAACACATTGGAGAACATTGGCTGAGACATCCCTGATGCCATGGCCACTGTTGTTTGGAAGGAACCACTTGCCAGGAATGGAGCACTGTCAGGACCTGCACTAGAGGGGGGATACCTGTGGGCTGGCGGATAGCTGACATCAGGTCTGGCTCCAATTGGGCACACAGTTCTTAGATTGTGTCCCGATCAAGTCTGTAGATTAGGATAATGTGTTTGTCCTCCATTGTCGCAAGGTCAACCAGGGGTCTGTACACTGGAGGATGTCTCCATCTCATATTTATCCTCAGCAGTCGAAGCCCAGTCGAAGCCCATGGAGGACAATGGTGAGCAGAGGGTCATAATCACACATCTATTGCAATAATGATGCATTTTTACATTTACAGAACCAGTATGTGAATCCGAGAGTCAGTGAGGTGCCATGGCCTGTGCCCCCCTGAAATGGCGGCTGCCTGACCTGTGAGGAGGGACAAGTGGAAATGAGGTAATTCCGCTGGCATTGTTTGCCGTTGCGGTAGGCGGTCGATGACCTCTGCGCAACTTTGTATTGGTTATCATTGGGCCCTATGTGTTCCAGGAGCCAATGGCGATGTACGCCGGCGGTGACGGACTGCCGCAGACGTGACCACCATTTTCTATCTATTCACTCACTTGCTACCTGACCTTCAACAGGAGAGGACCTACACTGAAGTGCTGCTGTGACCTGTGTCTGGAAGCGACAATGGCTCATGTATCTGGGGAAAGGGCCCCTGCCTTCACTGGGGAAGAGTTGGAGAGACTGGTGGATGGGGTCCTACCCCAGTACACTTTACTCTATCGTCCTCCAGACAAACAGGTGAGTACACTGTGAGCATGATGCGTGGGCCATGAATGTATGGAGTGCTGTGTGTGTAAGCCACATATAGGTGGGTGCTGAGGCGTCCTGGCTAGAGTGCTGCATGTATGGTGGTCAATGTATGTGCATCAGGTGATGGGAGGGATATGGTGGGCCATGAGTGTGACGGTCCGGACGGTTAACTAATTCCCTCTTCTGCTGTCCCTTTCCTGCAGGTCAGCACCCACTAGAAAAAGGGTATTTGGCATGCCATCGCCAAGGAGGTGCAGACCCTGGGGGTCTTTGACAGGCAGAGCACCCACTGCCGCAAACGGTGGGAGGACCTGCACCACTGGGCAAGGAAGACGGCGGAGGCCCAGCTGGGGCTCCCAACGAGGAAGGGGTGCCCGTCGTACCCTGACCCTCCTGATGTTCTGCATCCTGGCTGTGGCTTATCCGGAGTTGGATGGGTGCTTGAGGGCAACACAGCAGCCACAAGGGGGTGAGTACAAATTTACATTCAGTACTTTGCGCGCCTTAAGGTTTTACCTGGGTGGGGATGTGGACTGTGGGTGCCCCTAGGCCAGGGCGAACATGGCAGGGTAGGTCCCTTGTTGGGCAGGCTCTGAAGCACTCAAACCCCAATAGTGTTAGTGGACATCTACTACTGAGCAGGGACCTGTTGGTTTCAGGTGTGCAGCTGATGGCGTTAGGCATTGTACCCCATGGGCTGGTGACTAGCATTGTAACTGGTAGTGAATGGCCTAGTGCATATGGCTGCCCCCTGTGTGTTGTGTACCCCAACGGTAGTGTTGTTGCTGGCATTGACCAAGTGTATCCATTGTCTGTCCCCCCCCCTTTTTGTTTTGTCACCCTGTCCTTGTGTGCATTAGCATCATCTGGCGGAGGATCAGAGGCACCTGCGACGGAGGGAGCTGCATCACATATGGGCCTGGAGGCCGAATCCACCAACGGTGAGGGCACCAGTGGGACGGAGGGCGAGGGGAGCATCATGAAGGGGACAAGAGGGGACACCACAGACAGCGACTCCTCCTCTGATGGAAGCTCCCTGGCAGTGGTGGACACCTCTGTGCCCACCCCAACAACAGGTACAGCCGCCACCCTCCCACCAGCACCACCCTCCCAGCAGCCCCTCAGCGTGTTTCCAGTGCCCGCTCACCCAGGAGAGTGGGCATCTCCTTCGCCCCAGGCACCTCAGGCCCTGCCCCAGTCAGCCCTGCTGCCCTCAGTGAGGAGGCTATTGACCTCCTGAGATCCCTGACTGTTGGGCAGTCAACCATTGTGAATGCCATCCAGGGTGTCAAAAGGCATTTACAACAAAACAAATGCATACCTGGAGGGCATTCACTCTGGCGTGGCGGCCCATCAGAGAGCATTTCAGGCCCTGGCCTCAGCACTGATGGCAGTCATTGTCCCTGTCTCTAGCCTCCCCCTTCCAACTTCCCCTACCCAGTCCCAATCCCCTCAACCCCAGCCTATCCCAAGCACACCTTCAGACCAGCATTCACCCAAATCAACACACAGAAGTGGCTCAGGCAAACACAAGCACCACACTTCATCTCACAGGCACTCACACAAGCACCATCCCCATGCAGACACACCAACATCCGCTGCCTCCACTGTGTCCCCCTCCTCCTCCTCGTCCACCTCCCTCCCAGTAGCGTCTGCACTCACACCTGCATGCACTACATCCTCATCCACTACCTCCATCACCAGCATGCCCATTACTACATGCCCCTCACTGGCAGTCACCACCCCCACATCCATGCACACGTCCCCTGTGTCCTCTCCCACTGTGTCTGTGACCCCTCCTCCCAAAGTACACAAACGCAAGCACCCACCCACCCAACAGTAATCCACCTCACAAAAGCATCCAGCCCATGCACCTGCGCCCAAACTCAGCAGATAGACACCTCCTACAACCACTCCTTCTTCCTACACTCCCAAACCTCCCTCTTCACGCCCCAGTGTCCCTGAGAAGCTTTTCCTGGCAAACATTGACCTGTTCTCCCCCGTCCCTCCCCTCGGGCCAGGGTGGCCAAAACACTGCCCAACACCTCAGCCACCAAGTCCACATCCGCTGTGGTTCCTGCAGCTGTCAAAGGCTCAAAGGTGGCACCCGTCAGGCCAGCCAGTGTGCCACCAACCCCTGCCAAGGCAAAAAACATTCTACCACCTGGCAATGTGAAGAAGGGGACAGCATCCAGCAAGGGGAAGGAGCCACAACCACCCAGCAAGCCCACCTCAAAGACTCCAGCTGCCAGACCAAGGTGACACCACCATCTGCCAGTGTCAGGAAGGGGCACAAAACAACAGGCAAGGTACTTAAACCGTCCGAGGCTGCAGGAGAAGGGCTGGTGGCAGCAGCCAGCACCGCCAGCAGCCCCGCCGCAAGCACCGCCAACTGCACCACCGCAAGCACCAATACAGTCAGCAGCAGCAGCCCCAGTGGGCAGCCGGCCGAGGCTGCAGGAGAGGTGTTGGAGCCTCCCCCTACCACTGGCAGCACCACCACCTGCACCGCCGCAAGCACCGCCACCTGCACCGCTGACAGTAGCGCCACAGGCAGCAGCAGCAGCCCCAGTGGGCAGCCATCCGAGGTTGCAGGAGAAGGGCTGGAGCCTCCCTCCATCACTGCCAGTACCCCCACCAGCACCGGCACTACCACCACTGTGCAACCCCGACTGCCGCCGGATGGACTCTAGCCCTGCCTCCATGGACTATCATGCATCCTGGTCACTGCAAATCTCGTGGCTCAGACACCCAGGTGAGGGACTGTGAACTGCCACCCCCCCCAAGTGTTGCATCACTGGGCACAAAGCACCCTCCAGAACAGGTGGAGAAAGGCATCCACTCACCCTATCCTTGGCAGGATGAAGCAGACTGGGCACAAAGCCCCCTCCAGAACCAGTGGAGAAAGGCATCCACTCACCCTATCCTCTGCAGTATGAAGCACACTGGGCACTAAGCCCCCCCCAGAACCAGTGGAGAAAGGCATCCACTCACCCTATCCTTGGCAGGATGAAGCACACTGGGCACAAAGCCCCCTCCAGAACCAGTGAAGAAAGGCATCCACTCACCCTATCCTTGACAGGATGAAGCACACTGGGCACTAAGCCTCATCTAGAACCAGTGGAAGATGTCAACCACTTGAGAGACTGTGGCTTAGCACTCCCCAGGACCAAGCAGTGGGAAAACCACTTACTTGAGAGACTGTGGCTTTGCACTCCCCAGGACCAAGCAGTGGGCAAACCACCCACTTGAAAGACTGTGGCTTAGCACTCCCCAGGACCAAGCAGTGGGCAAACCACCTACTTGACAGACTGTGGCTTTGCACTCCCCAGGACCAAGCAGTGGGCAAAACACCCACTTGAGAGACTGTGGCTTAGCACTCCCCAGGACCAAACAGTGGGCAAACCACCCACTTGGGAGACTGTGGCTTTGTACTCCCCAGGACCAAGCAGTGAGCAATCCACCCACTTGAGAGACTTGAGAGACTCTGGCTTAGCACTCCCCAGGACCAAGCAGTGGGCAAACCACCCACTTGAGAGGCTGTGGCTTTGCACTCCCTGGGACATTGCTGTGGGCATGTAGCCCCCTCCAGGAGCAGTGGTGTTGTCCCATCTTCCGGCTGAGGTGCCCCCCCTTCCCCATACCCCTAAGGGACCTGTGTGTTTTTGACCTGATGCCCCTACAGTGTTCTCTCTCCGTATTGGGGCAGAAGTCAAGTGTGGGCTTAGCCTATGTGTTTTGGCCCAGTGTCCCACGGACATTTTGAGTGGACAATGTACCGCCTTATGTACATATTGTATATATTGTAAATACTGTATTCAAAATTGTTACGTATATCTGACTATTTCTAATATGACACTCATTTGACCCCATTCCTTTTGTCCTGGTGGTATTCCAGAGTGTTACGAGGTGTATATATAATGTTGATGCATGTGTTTGTGTGTATGGTGTTAGGGTGAGGGTGGGGGTGGGGGTGTTGCATGTGTGTGTCACTCTTTTTTTCCCCCCTCCTCTGTGTGCTAGGTGCAGTACTCACCGTGGTCGTCGCCACTGCCGTTCGTACTCCTGGTAGATGAGAAGATACACCAACATGGGTAACACCTGTAGTTTGGGCTCCATGGTGTCCTGGTTCTTCGTTGAGTGTCAAGAGGTGAGTGGTTTCCCTTCTGTGTACTGTTTCCGCTGTGCTTTTGATGGCATTGGTACGGCCCTGGAAAAGCTGGCGGATGGGCGGGTTGTAATGGGGTGGGCGGTACATTGTCTTCCGCCTGTCTGTTGGCGGTTACAGCCGCGGTGTTTATTGTTACCGCCGTGTCGGTCAGAATGTTAAAGTGGCTGTATGTGTTGGTGATTTCCGCCATGGTCATGATTCCATTTTGCTCACCCCCGGCCTGTTGGCGGTATTACCGCCGCTTTAACACCGACCCCCAGGGTTGTAATGATGGCCTTAGACTTTTGGTGTAAAGTTAGACTTTTGGTCTAAGTTTAGAGTTGTGAATCGTGGCCTAGGTTCCTTACAACAGGGTGGGGTTTGATGACAAATTGACACCCAGGGGCGCTGCCTCAATTCTGCAGGCGCTGCACTGATTTTTCAGCGACAAGACAGGCACTGCATCAATTCTGCAGTATATAATGGAATTCCCAATGCTGGCCTATGATAGGAATACGCTTCACAATAATGAAAAATGACTTTGGGTATTTTTCGCTACCAGGACATGTAAAACTTACAAGTAATCAACATAAGTTTTATTCGATCATAAATAACCATCAAAGCATAAAACCACAACAATCCCAAAATTACATACTTGATAAAAAAATAAATAACAAAGTTAAAAAAACATCCATCAACAGTTATAATAAGATAAAACTCTCATTCCATATCCTGCAGTATACATATTTACAAATTACTATTTTTTAAAAGACGAGTACGTGTGTGCCATGCAGCCACAAGGAACTTAGGGCCATATGTACCAAATCTTTTTCCCATAGACACAGAATGGGTAAAATCCTTTGGTACATCTGGCCCTTACTAACAGCACAAATTAAGGCAAGTGAGGTGTCGCTCCTCAAGATCCTATGGGCGATAATACATTGTCTTATGCCCGTATTCCGGCAACCTGGACAAATCCATTTACGTTGTGGAAGGGCGTACGCTGGACAAAAAAACATAAAATGTACAACAGATTCAGAGACATCATTACAGCCTGGACATAAACCGGGTGTCGATAGTAGTCTCCAGATACCGGTTAAGGGCATTAGTGGTAAACACCAGAATCTAAAACGAGCATACAAGCTCTTACCCAATAAATCCGTAATAAAATCTAAATAGGATTTGAATTGGAGATACCACTTAAAATCAAGGAGTTGAGTAGTCAGTCGTCCATATGATGTACAAAGAAGATAGTTATTTCTGACAAAGGACCAATAGGCAGATTTCAGAAGTTTTTCTGGGCCTTTCCTAGATTCTGAGGGTTCTCCCAGTAGTTCCCAAGTCCCAGGGTGCGAAACCATTTTGACACATGCCTGAGCCATGGGATGGAATCTGCATTAGGTCCATTTAGAATGCCAAGGAGGGAGTCCCTGTAAACGGTGAGCTCTGGTGTGGTCCAGATCCTCACTCAGAAGGGTAAGGGTCTCAGAGCTATCACATCAGAGATGCGATTAAGCTCAAGATCCAGAAAGACCAGAATCAAGGGTATACTACGTGGACACGCAAGTAGAGCTCTGGCGAAGTTGTTTTCGCTCACAGACAATTTTTTAGTATTAGAGAAGCCCCACACCTCAGCACCATAGGCCGCAGCACTCTGTGCTTTTGCCAGATAGATCTTGATAGCCGGAGAAACAGCTTTCGTGGCAGTGCTTTTATAAAAACGCAGAATGGCGCCTCACTCATGCTGAAGAAGTAATACATTTTTACTGATCTCATCCTCCCAATGTAATTTGTTTGTAATTCTTACTCCCAAATAATCTATTGAGCAAACCTTACTTAAGGGGGCCCTGTCTAAAGTAATGGTACATCTCCTAACTGGTCCTGAACTAAGTACCATTAGTTTGGTTTTACTAGCAATGAGTTCCAGGCCATAGTCTACACAGAAAGCATTGAACCTGCCTACAAGAATCTGAAGACCCATAGGGGTTTTAGAGATGAGGAGGGAGAAAAAAGTAATATGGTTATTTTCTGCATGTTAAGGGAGGGGGTATCATTTTGACAGAAGGACACAGCATGCACCATCTCATTTATAAATAAAGTAAATAGAGTTGGTGCAAAAACACATCCTTGATGAACCCCCCCACTGAATGGCTATATGGTCAGTTAATTCTCCCAGACTACCCCATCTCACCTGGGCATATGTGTTCTGATGCAACCGTTGTAGTAAATAAATTATGTTGGCAGGGGTACCTATTCTGTGCAGAACATCCCATAGCTTTTCTCTGGGGACCATGTTGAAGGCAGACCGAAGATCCACAAAAACAACATATAAGTTTTGGTTCGCCAGGACTACACATTTCCAGTATAGGAGGGTCAGCCTAAAAACCTGTCCTGTACTGGTTTTCAGGCAAAAGCCCGCTTGAAGTGGGGAAAGCACCTGATGGTCTTGTGCCCGGTCCAATAGCCTATCCAAAAGCTGTTTGGCAAAGATTTTCTGAAGGTTGTCAATAAGGCTAATTGGTCTGTAGTTGGCAGGGGTGCTCACGTCGCCCTTTTTGTAAATGGGGATTATTTCAGCACCTTTCCAGGTGTTGGGAATTGGGCCTCTTGCAGCTATGGCATTTGAGATCATACTTATGTACCAGTACCAAATTACTGGTTCAGATTAAAAAAGATCCCCCGGTATCCTGTCAGGGCCTGGTGCTTTGGCAGATTTTAAAATCATCATAACTCAAAATGTCCTTTCCTTGATCGTCGGGCAGATAGCACGTTTTAGCCAGCTGCAGGGGTGGGGATTCCTACATCACGAAAGTACTAGGTGGGGCATAAAGTCTGGAAAAATATTTCACCCAACGTTCGGGTTGGATAGGGGTGCAGATTATACCTTTGCCCCCTCTATGTCTATTGGACAATAGCTTTCAGAAAGCCACATTATCATTGTATTTAATTGCATCAAACAATTTCTTCCACGTTATGTCTTCCCAGCTTTTCTTTGCCTGTTTTAGGGTTTTATTATAGGTGAATCTAGCTGTTCTAATCACCCCGCATGAGCGAATCAAAATGACTGATTTTAGAGCTGATTTGGCATTAGAACAATCCTTTTTTAAACCACTCCCTAGTTTTGTAATTATCAGGAGATTGCTTAGTAGTAGTCTTCCTATAGAAAATATCCTGTAGATTCCTCATCATTTCTTCATGAATGCTGAGGACTGGAATGTCACTGACCTCTCGCTCCTCATAATCAGCCATAACATCAATAAACAGTTGATACATTTTCTTGATCAAATAAGGATTAGACATTACTTTTGACCAGCTGACACGAGTATGACTATTGTTCAAAAGAGGCCCTGGAATCACAGTGAGATGGATGTTCTGCGATCTCCTAAATACGTTACTATGTAGGGTAAGAAGCAGGGGATTATGGTCACTCTTGTGACGAAAATCCACCTTCATGTCTATTGATAATGACCAAAGCCTAACATTCACTAAAAAATAGTCAATAACGCTGGAGAACAAACCTCGCTTAAAAGTAGGTGCAATATTCAAATCAGGACAGGTGAGTCCATTGCAGGCCCTAAGTCCATATTTAAAGCATAGGGAAGTCAACTCTAAGGCAGCACATGAGCGAGTACACTGTGGCTTATTCATCAATTGAGGAATGCCCCAGAATTCATCCTCTTCGGCCGTCAGATCACTACTTAAAGAGAGAGGTTCAAAAGTACAATTCATATCCCCTGCGACCACTAATTTGGTTGAAGAATGCAGGGTGTCCATATCCCGGACAGCTGAGCTAGTGTCTGAGACTCCAATCCCCGGGAGACAGACCTGGCATATACATTAATTATAGTTATCTTAAAATCGTGGTCAAATACAAGCAGGACACCGAATAAGTCGGGGGAGTCTATATTTATAGATCAAATCCGTTTATTAATTTCCAATTATAAAACATTGCATACAGACCACATCTCAGTGTGCCAATAGGCTCATAGTTAGCTTACTTCATGCAAAACAATAAGAAAAAAACCAAGAAATATTAAATAAAAAATACAACATTATTTCCCCACGACTGGCTATTAGTGCAAAAATCAGACAATCTCAGGCTCCTTTACAATATAATCCTGGTCATGTGTGGACCTCCCCTTTAAAGTTCGCTCTTTATACTCAAGTCAATTTCAGAACCCTCAAATAGGATGGGCATGTCAATTCAGAAAACTCCCCAGATAGAATACGAAAGTATGGTTGCCAGAGTTCTTTAAAGTCCCCACTCCGATGCAGCGAGGCCAGAGTAAGCTTTTCCATAGCGAGGATAAACCAGAGCTTATGTAACTATGAAATCGTTGTCGGGATCTGCTCAGACCCCCACACGGAGAGCAACAATTGTACTGCGGCATTTAAAGCTAAAGCCATCTGTCGTCCCCTCAGTGACCTCAAAGGAAAAGTGATAGGGTTGGGAAGGCCCAGCAAAATGTATGCAGGGAATCAGGGAATCTGAGTGTCAAAAGCCATGTCAACAATGTCCACTATGTATTTCCAGTACCAGTGTAGCTTGGGACAGTGCCATAGTAAATGCAAAAACGACCCTCCCCTCCGCACACCCCCTCCAACAAAGACTGGATTTAGTGTGATCCCAGGCATGAATCCTTGTTGGCGTGTAATACCAGGAGGTGGCCACTTTATATGCTGTCTCTGTACCTGCTGCGTTATAAGCTGTGTGGTGCGCTCTATAAAAAACACTCTCCCACTCATCCTCCGATAACTCTCTCCCCAACTCCTTCTCCCATCTCAGTTGACCCATAGCCTTGGGCAGGGGGGCCTCCCCCCGCAAGAGGGCATAGAGTTCAGAAACCACTCGCTTATCACCCTTTTTCGTGAGAATCCATTTTTCAAACGGTGTTAACGGCCTGTCAATTAATGCTCTATTGGCTGGTTGCAGGGCTCAATGTCGAATTTGATAGTACATCAACCTATCCGACTCGATCAGACCATATGTCTCTCTAAGCTGGTCAAAGGGGATAACCCCCTGCTCATCGAATAAGTATCCCACCCTTTTACAACCTCCCTCATACCATCGACATAATGCTTCCGGCTGTAGTCCCGGACCAAAATCAGGATTCGCCCCCAGGGGGGTCATTGGGGATGAAAAGGTCGTCAAGCCCCCTCTGCCAGCGACCAGGTCCCACACCCTCATCGAAACCTCCGTGACCGGGGATATGTAAAGCCCCCGTGCTCTATGACAACACCTAAGCCAGGGTTCCTTCCATATGTGAGAGCCGACCACCGCCTGATCCATGAAACACCAATGCTTCTCGGAAGACGGACGGCTCCATTCCAAGAGGAAACGCAATTGTGAAGCTTGAAAGTACCGAAGGAGGCAAGGGACTGCCAACCCACCCTGCCGCTTAGGACGGTACAGTACCTGTTGAGGTAGTCGCGCCGCCTTCCCCCCCATATGAATCTTAGAACCGCCGATTGGAGAGTCGCTAATGTTCGTGACGGAGGCTCCAGAGGAAGCGCTTCAAACAAATACAATATACGCAGTAAGATGGTCATTTTAACTGCTGACACTCTGCCCAGCCAGGACAATTTAAGCCTCCCCCATGTCTCTAGGTCGCACTGCACCTCCCGGGTCAATTTCGCGTAATTCAATGACGCCGTGCGGGCAACTGTGGAACCCAACTCCATGCCCAGGGATGGAAGCCCCGAGGGAGACCATATGAAATGGAATCGGGCCCTCAGGTCCCGTTCATGCTCAGCACTGATAAACTTGCCCACAGCCTGCGATTTTATCATGTTAATTCGGAACCCCGAGACCCAACCAAATTCCTCTAGGACATCCATTAGCGCCGGCAGTGAGGTCATAGGCTCCGCCAAGGTAAGGATGACATCATCTGCGTATAACGATATTAGATGCTCGTCCCCTCCAAACCTCACACCCATAATCTGAAGATTGTCCCGGAGCCTCTGTGCCATAGGCTCCATGTAAAGCGCGAAAAGGAGGGGCGAGAGCGGACAGCCCTGCCTAGTCCCCCTCTGGACCGCAAAGGGCAAAGAGTGCATCCAATTGACTCGCACCGCCGCTCGAGGTGCCTGATAAATGCAGCAAATCCATGCCATAAAGCCCGGACCCAGTCCGAAGTGCTCAAGCACCTTAAACAGGTATGGCCAGAAAACCCTGTTGAATGCCTTTTCGGCATCAATAGACAGAAAGAGTGCTTCCCTACTGGATCAATCTCTTGGTATTATCGCTACACTGCCTGTGCGGTATAAACCCCCCCTGATCAGGATCCACCAGGCCCGGCATATAATAATTGAGGCGGTATGCCAAGATACCAGTAAATAGTTTGGCATCGATATTCAGGAGGGATATTGGCCTGTAGGAGGTGCACTCCTCAGGGTCCTTCCCCGGTTTCGGGATAACCACGATAGTGGCATCCAACATGCTAGGTGTGAGGGTGCCCTTTTGACGAAAGGAATTAAAGAGTTGCACTAGGACGGGTGCGAGTTCCACACAGAAGGTTTTATAAAAAAGCGCAGGAAAACCGTCAGGGCCAGGTGACTTCCCAGTCTGCAGTCTTGTAATTGCAGATATAACCTCCTCTGCCCTTATAGATTGGTCTAACGAGTTTGCCTCTTTTACTGTCAAGGAAGTAATAGCTATATCCTGTAAAAAGGATTCTGGTGTTGAGACTCCAGGCTCCTCAGCCCTATATAGGCCTTCATAAAATTCCACAAAGGCCTCTTCTATTTGGTCGCTCGTATGAGCTTCTGCTCCCGAGGGGGAGCGGACCATTTTTATCAGTGACGCTGCCCGCTGCGCTCTCAACCTATGCACCAGCAGCCTCCCGCACTTGTTACTGCCTAAATAATACTTTTGTTTAAGGCGGATTACCGCATATTCTGCCCTGTCCCAGTCCAGCCTCCTCAGCTGCTTCCTCAATTTCTTGAGCTCTCGCCATATTCTAGGAGCACCAGTATGTTTATGTGAACGCTCCAGTACCCTCACTCGCTGCTCTAGCTCCTCCCTAAGTTGTCTCCTTGCCCTATTGTCCCTAGAAGAAAGAGACATCACCTCACCCCTCAGGACAGCCTTCAGTGCTTCCCACAATGTTGCAATACTTATGGCCCCATCATCGTTAAACCTAAGGTATTCGATAATTGCCCTTTGGATCGCCTCTACTGTTGAATTGTTCTGTAGCATCGAGTCCCTGAATCGCCACCCCGGTGTCCCCACCCGCACCATGTCCATGTGAATCTCAACTGAAACTGGGGCATGATCCGACAGGGCCCGTGGCTCAATCGCTGAGTTTCTAACCCGGGGGAGAAGCTCCTGAGTTGCCAGAAAAAGGTCCAGCCTAGCATATGTTTTGGTTGCCGCTGAATAAAAGGAATAGTCCCTCAACGAGGGGTGCGCACTCCTCCACACATCCACCAGGCCACACTCACTCAGCCACTGCGACCAGCATCCGACAAAGACCCCGTCTGCCCATACCGTTGGCCTGATCGGTCCAGATCCCCATCCATCACAAGATTAAAGTCGCCCCCCAGCAATGCGTCTCCATCCGGGGATTGGAGCAGCGGAGTAAAAGCCTGTCTTAAGAAGGTTTCTTGTTGGGAGTTAGGCGCATATAGGGAAGCGATTGTAAAAGAAAAACCGCCCAATCTAAGCCTCAAGGCTAAAAGCCTCCCCGGGACCTCATGCAATTGTGATACCACTTCCCCAGGGAAGGAGCGAGAGAGAAGTATCCCCACCCGTGCATGCTTTGATGGTAGAGAAGACCAGAACTGCCTGGAGAACCAGTTAGATCGCATACGATAGGTGTCCTTATGGACAAGATCCGTCTCCTGGAGGAGACATATATGACTCCCGGATCTCTCCAAGGAAGACAGGATGGCAAGCCTCTTAGTGGGGTTATTGAGCCCCCTAACATTTAAGCTTATACATTTAATGGTCATAACCTATGAGGAGGGGATCAAGCAAAGAAGCAGAATCACACCAGGGGACCACCCCCACAAAGAACTCTAGACCACTTAAAACACCCAGGTCCAGGAGTGTCACTACAGAGAGTCAGTATCGCAGGGAAACCCAGCAACAAATAACTAACAAGCACAACAGGTGCCTACAACACAATAGTCCTCGATCATCGAACTCCTCGAGGTAAGGTCTCCACGGGGCAGTATATCCACCCATGCCAAGTAACCAGGTCCATCGCCCCCGCCACCCGACCCTCTTCGACAGTCAGCATTTTGTTAGCAGCGCAGCCCAAAGCAAACCTGGACACCCCCGAGCCTCCTCTTAGGCCGAAGTCCCGGCGGCCACATTGTTCAAAGCGGATTCTCTCTCCGATCTCAGCTCCGAGGCCGTCGGGCGCTGCACCTTCATTCTCTTCTCTTTTCTCCGCCAACGAGGGAGACCCCTGACGGAAGAGCCGTCCCCTCACAGGCCTCTCGGCCTATATCCTCCAGGCCCAGGACACGGCTAGCCTCCGGGATGGATTTCACCTGCCGAAGCTGCTCCTCCCAGCGGAAGACCAAGCGGAATGGATGGCCCCAGGAGTACGACACGTTGTGCACTCTCAAATGATCTGTGATCGGTTTGAATTCTCTCCGCCTCTGCAGGGTCCGCACAGATAGATCGTGAAAGAACTGTAGATCATGCCCTCAAAAGGCTACGTGCTGAAGATTGCGGGCCCGCTGTAGAATCTTTTCTTTAAGAACAAAGTTATGGAGGCAAGCTAGGATGTCTGGGGGGCGGCCTCCGGGGCCCCCAGCACGCCCAACCCGATGGACCCGATCCAGGACGACCTCCGCGTCTCCTCTGGCCCCAGCAAGGAGCGGAACAAGTCCACTACGTAGGCTCCAATGTCCTCCTTGTCCGGGGCCCCTCTAATACGAATATTTTGTCACCTTGAGCGGTTATCCAAGTCCTCAACCGCCATCTGGAGGAGATCCTGGTGCTCACGGAGGCAGACTACCTCTTGCTGCAGTCCCGCCACCTCTTCACCACGAGGGATCTCATTATCTTCTAGCTGCGATACACGTTCACCCAAGGAGGAAACCTCTCCTCGCAGCTCCCTCACCTCCTGTGAGATGTCCCTGCATAGCTCTTGAATATCGCCTCGGAGCAAATCAAACAGGGAGGTCAAAAAGCCCTTCGTAACCGGAGAGCTCTCCTCTGAGTCCATCTCCGCCCGGCTCTCAGGAGCCCTCGTCCCAGACACCTCCTCCGGCGCAGTACCCGATACTAGGCGCGTTCCGGCAAGCATGTCCCTCACTGAGCGCTCAGGTTTTGATTTTGCCATCACCATTTCGCACAGACCTCATCAAGACTCGCCAGCTCAGTCTCACAGGGCCACCAGAGTCTCCGTCCAATGCCGCTCCGCTACTGCCTCCCAGTTAGGGACCGCACCTGGTCCAGCCGACAGGAGCCACCGCTCACAAACTTGTTCAGGAGTCAATCGGCCGCAATCAGCAATGTAGGGCCTGTCACCGGGCCCTCAGCCTCCGTCATGGTCCCGCGCTCCACCAGGCCCCAATCGGCCAGTCCGCAGCAAGGAGCACCGGCCTGGGGCCCCCGAGCCAAAGGCACAGGCCGGGGCTCCCCACTCCTCCAGGGTGTCCAGGCAGCCGAGGGCCAGTGCCCTTGACATAAACACACTGTTCAGGGGCCCAAGGAGAGCCCCGGGGCCCCCCTGCTCCCCCGGCGCCAAACTCCAAGGGCCGCCGGAGGAGAGCAAGTCCCGCGGCCCAGACCGCCTCCCTGGCCGGGCCGCAACCACGCCCCAGCTCCAAGGCCGAGCTCCGCTCTCCCGCGGGAGCCGCCGAAACCCGGTCCGGGTCGCCGCCGAACGGCAAGTGCCCCGAGGCTGCCTCACAGCTCGGGGGGAGCCTCCAGGCTTCCCCCAGGCAGGCGGCGCTTATGTGGGTCGAGGCAGCGGAGCGCTGAAGGATCTGTCCTATCGCTCCGCCATCTTGGACACGTCCCCGGGAGTCTATATTTAATGCAAAATGAGCACACTGTAATTTTTTGTTTAAAAGTATCATGAGCCCCCCCTTATCACGGGCAAAGCCCTCCGCTGCTGGCTGGGCCACGGAAAAATATGACAGAAACCCATCTATGTAAACCGGGTCCTCGGCCCAAGTTTCCTTGAATAGGCATTGTCCTGCTTATTTATATAATTGACACACTCGGGGTCTCCCAACTTTCTGCCTAACCCAGCCAGATTCCAAGACGTGATAGAAAGTTCACCAGCAGCCTGCCTACAAAATGAATAGAGATTAAATCAAAGTTTGAACCAAGCTGATTGTGTCTGCCCACCTCAAGAATATCTGCACGGATAACAGAAAGGCAGTTTCGCTGGACTCGTAACCAATAGATGACCTTATTTATGAGGGAATCCTAGCTTTCCAGAGAGCCAATGGGCAGCTTTGATACCCTAAGCATATAAGTAGTACCTCCTTTGTTCCACAAACCTCAACCCTGGTTCTTAATAACAGGTCGACTCATTCCAGCCCATATAAAGTATCATCAGATAGCTTAATAAAATCAGTAGAGGAGATAGTTGTTCTAGCCTGCACCTGGGTACCAGTAGTCCCCCGAAGGCCCTTAACATGATCGGCAGACTGGGCTTTATACGGCCTCTCTGGCCCACATATATTCCTGTCCTTAAAACCAGAATTATACTTCTGGCTTGCAGTTGCTGGCACAACCGGGAGACCCTCTACACAGGGTACAGGCAAGCTTTCAGCAGGGGAGATAATAGCCAGCCCCAGGAGAAGCTTGTCTACTCGAGTGCTGGATTCTGACACAAAGAGAGCAGTGGGCAAGCCCCCTGGAGCAGGCAAGATCCGACCCCTGTTTACCCTCAAGCATTTGTACGCACACCTCTGTGCCAGTTCACCCGTAAACGTATCCATCATCAACAACACCAAGCTCTTTAGTTCGTCTAATTTCTGAAGGATGGAGGCCAAATCAGGTTTCCCACAAGGCCGTGACAGTCTGTCCAGGTCCAAGGGCAAACTATTCACAGCGTTGTCATCAATACAAGTTCTAGATTGTAAGTGTAGATCACAGTCCTGAGACCCCCCCAATCTCTAACAGAGGCCCATAATGATTAAAACATGGGATATTGGAAGTCACCAAGACCTCAGGACTTAATGGAGGACGGGGAGCCTTTTCCCCCGTAGGAGAGCCACCTTTGGTGGCCAGATCCCTGCGCAGGGGAATGCTTGACACAAGTGGAGAATTAGGTCTCAAAGCTTGAGGTGCCATGTTTAGTTCATCCTCTATGGGGGGATTGGACAGTTGTGGCTTTTTATTAAATATATCAGGAATCTTTTTAGCAGAAGTATAAGAAGTACCATGTTTTGTGGATGGTATGTTGAAATTACTTCTCAAAATGGCTTCCACCTCTTCAAATAATATATCAATGTCTTCTAAAGGGTTACTTCCTTTGTTAGACAGGCAGCTCGTTTTACTATTAGACTGTTTTTTATTTATTTTTATTCCATTGGGGTGTGCGGGTACATCCACAGCCTTACTTTTTCCCACATCTGTTCAGTCGATGATATAATCAGAAACAATGAGAGTAACCAAGGCAACTCCCCAAAACAAAGACTTACTTCCCAGGCGTTAGATGGATGCGCCCAGCCCAGCCTCTGTCGGGCGATGACGGGCATAGACGGGCCCGTCTTGGTCCGGTCTTCGCCCAGGCACAGCCCAGGAGCGTCCCGCACTATACGAGTCGAATGCGCTTATGAGCGCCTGAGGAAGCAGAGGAGCCTGGGGGATATGGTCCCACCCCAGGAGTGCTGCCAAGGAAGTGTCCAGCGAGAAGCAGCGCATCCCGCGCTGCGCAAGTCTAATGCACTCATGAGCGCCTGAGGAAGCAGAGGAGCCTGGGGGATGTGGTCTCACCCCATTAGTGCCGCCAAGGAAGTGCCCAGCGAGAGCAGCGCGTCCCCTTACAAGTACATATCCTGCCTTTTACTTACAAATCACCCTGCCCTATGGGCTACCTAAGGCCTACCTTAGGGGTGACTTACATGTAATAAAAGGGGAGTTTAAGCCTTGGCAAGTAGTTTTAAATGCCAAGTTAAAGTGGTAGTAAAACTGCACACACAGGCCTCGCAATGGCAGGCCTGAGACATAGTTAAGGGGCTACTTATGTACATGGCACAATCAGTGCTGGAGGCCCACTAGTAGCATTTAATTTAGAGGCCCTGAGCACATCTAGTGCACTTTACTTTGGACTTCGAGGTAAATTAAATATGTGAATTGGGTAGGAGTCAATGTTTCCATGTTTAGGGGAGAGCATAAGCACTTTAGCATTTGTCAGGAGTGTTAAAGTCCTAAAACCAGCAAATACAAGGTCAGAAAAATGGAGGGAGGCAGGTAAAATGTTGGGAGAAGACCACCCTAAGGCTGTCAGGTCTAATAAGGATGCAGGAGGAGCCCCATTGCCTCTGCAGCCCCAGACACCTCCCTGCATGCTGAGGGAGCTGGCATTGCTGCTGCCCAGTGGGAACATCTGTTTTTATTGTGTGTAAGAGTGTGGTAAGTCTGCTCTCTTGGGGGAGCACGTTTAAAGCTCCAGCTGAGAGACAAGAATGTGCCATCTCTTCCTGCATTGCTGCAGGTAAGGAAGGCATCTCTGCTCCCACTCAATGGGAGCCTTTAATATGCACCCACTGGGTGGGAGCTTTTCCTACCAATGCTAATGTGGGCAAGGAAACTACTGTGGCACAATTTGCAGTGCCTGCACTTTGTCTGCTTTGCATTTGAAGAAGCAAACCTGCTAGACATGAGAGTGGGTTTCCTATTTTCATTTCAAGATGAGCCCAAAAAAAGTACTTAAAAAAATGCCATCCGCTCTCCTTTTGTTCGAGTTTTTTCTTGGCTGTGGTGTACCCTCAGCCTAGCAGCTTGATGTCTATGTGATAGGGTGTCAAAATGTTTTACATCACACAGCTCTCATATTGAGACAGCAAATCATACAAGTTTGGAAATCAATTTGCAGCAAAATTTACAGAAGACAATGAGGGCTACAAGGTGTAGGCATCACATATCGCTCATACATTTTTACATTGTGGGGCAGATTTAGGAGCGCCTAGCGCATTCTTTGCACCACAATAGCGGCATTTTTTTATGCTAATGTGGCCCAATGAGGCCAAAATCACAGTGCCAAATTTACCAAGTGGTGCAATGCATGCATTGCTCCACTTTGTAACCCTTTGTACTACATTATGCCTGCACCAGGCATAACGTATGCAAAGGGATCATTCCCCTTTTAGGGGGACCAAAGCAATGGCACAAAGAGATTTCTTTGCATCATTTTTTTCGACACTTTTAATGCCTGCTCAGAGCACGTGTTAAAAGAAGGCATACCATTGTTTATAATGGGCCTCAATTGGCTCTGGAGGATTAGCATCAACATTTTTGACGCTAATCCTGCAAAGCTCTGAACTAACTTCAACAATTTTGATGTTAGTTTCCCTAACAACTGCCATGATGCGCCATATCTTAGATACAACGCACTCATGGTGTCGTTTTGGTGGCGCTAAGGGGCGCAAATAAAGTGGTCCTTCACTGGGTGCAGCTCCCCTTTTCTTAAATCAGGCCCTAAATATATTTCACGAATGCTTGGTCTGGAGTAACATGAAGTCAGCATTTAACACAGTGATTGGGGTTGCCTGTACTAATAATTTTATTAAAACCTAACCCTTCTTAGTAACCTGAGAATAACGAAAGATTGACAAAAGTAACCAATATGGTTCTTAATATGTATCCTGCAGTGATCCACTAAGCTATCAATGTAAAATGCAAATCTGTGATTTTCATGTTCCACATGTTTTGCATCAGGCACATTATCCCTATATGCTGCTTTATGACGAGTTGAAATCAGAGAAGTCACAAATGACTCCAGCAAGTGCATTAATCACCAGAATGTCTAGGTTCACAGACTTCAAAGTGGGGGGTCTAGGATTGGGCAAGATATTCAAAGCAGGAGAAAGGCAGAAGATATTTCTGTCACAGCAGAGGGATGGAGAAGCAAAGCATCACGAGTATCAAGGCAGTGATAAAAAAAAGGAGGTTGTGAATTTGTGGACCAGGGATTCAAAGCTGCCATGTCATATCTTATAAAATGGCAGATTTGTCTCATTCTGGGCAACCAGAAGCACACATACTTTGAATCATGCAGGGATCTGTGTGGCCCCATGCATTTGTAGAGTGGGAAAATTAACCCCTATGTTTTCTGTCCTTGGACACCGTTCTTTATTTGATTATAGGAACAAGACCCCGTTTTGACTGTGTTAGCGCGTCAGTCCTTAATAAGTAAACTTACAAGGTGACGCGCAAGGTCGATGAACTTTTTGATTCGCATGGTGTATCCTAGCTATGATGTGACCAATGTTTCTCAGTAATCAATGCAAAAAATGCAATAACCATTTAGACAAATCATTAATCAATAATCAATAAAAGCAATAAGCATCACACCATGACTTTTCAGCCATGAATAACCACATCTTAATATTCGTTTTAGTAATTTTATTTCCCTTTTTGTTACAATACTAAATCATGAGATTAATTCAAAGCCAATTCAATTCAAATAAAAACAGCATTAATTAGTTAGAAGATGTAAAAAACATAATCTAATGAGAGCTTGCATCAGAGTACATTCTAAAGCATTAGCACAAGTCAATAAAAGAATCAAAGGCAATAAATCATTTCTAGTCATGGAGTTCAGCAAATTAGTCCGTCAACCATTGTCTCTGTAATCTGTCAATCGTCATTTAAGGAACCCTTATCTAATCCAGATTAGCATCAGCATGTGAGACTTCATGCAAAACAATTTAGAAACAAGAATTTAGAAAACCATCTAACTAAGAAAACTATTTAGACAGCGCAGTTGGTACCTAGAAAGGAAAAGCACAAAAATATAATTCAGTCATATTGTCATATCTACCTATCCTCAGTATGGGTCAGCAACAGAGTCAGTCTTCGTCCTCAGGTCATCAGGCGATCAGCATCACATCAGGCTCTCAGTCAGAGAGTATGAGCCCTATGACAGAATCTTGAATCTCTTCTCCCCAATATCACCTCAAAACTTCGGTAAGTGGTCTGCACCCCTAACATCTCTCCTCTCTTCCCCATGTCACCTTGTTACATCAAAGTCACCCAGATTATCCCCCAATTTCCAATTGGTCAATTAATCGTGTGTTATTACCCTATCCAAGAGAGTCTGTAAATCAAATCTATGAATTCTAATATTTTACAGTTCACATGTTGTTGATTGGTTCGCCTTATGATGTTCTCATAATCCGGCTCGTGAGGTATCAAAAATGTTGCATCTTCTTCTTCAGTCAGTGTCTTCATTGTTCGAGTCCTGGGAAAGTACATGTCATGCACATTACATACTATTACATACTTTGCTAGAGACATCATCTTATGTCCGTCGGTTCTCATAGAAAGCTTCAACTAAGCATTTTATTAAACAATAAGCAGTTCACGGTTAGTTCATATTGTCAGCATTTTCCATTATATGTTAAGAAATACAGCTTCTGTGTGAGGCCTGGCAAGACTAGGCCAAGACCCTCGCTAAGTTAAGGCCTATAAAATTATTAAAGAACATAGGTTATAATTCTCAATATGACATATTAATCTAATACATTTTCAATAATTCATATATGTTAATCACTCATTAAGTACAATTCGTAAATACTGGTGGCCATTCTCCGAGGTCACAATTTCAAACGTGCACATTATTTTTCTACGTTCATCCATTTTCTACTAAATTAATTATTCAAAATACATAAACATTCATTAATAAATTGTAATTAAGACATTTACGTTAACAGTCCCTCCTCTGATGACTAAATATGTCATCACACTACTTTTACCACCCACAAATTTTATAACTCGATTTCCTCGACATTTTGGGGGTGATTCTAACCCTGGCGGTCGGTGTTAAAGCGGCGGCCAACCCGCCAACAGGCTGGCGGTAAAAAATATGGGATTCTGACCCTGGTGCGAACCGCCAACACAGACAGCCACTTTAACACTCCGACCGCCACGGCGGTACAAACAAACAGCGCGGCGGTCACCGCCAACAGCCAGGCGGCAGACAATGTACCGCCCACTCTATCACAACTCACCAATCCGCCACCTTTTCCGGGGCGGGAGCACCGCCGATAAAAACACGGCGGAAACAGACTACGGACGGGAAAACGCTCACCACTACGCACTCCAGGAGGAAGGAGGACAGCATGGAACCCGAATTAAACATCCTACCTGCTCTCGTCTACCTTCTCATCTACCACGAGTACGAAGTCCGGCGCAGACGACAACGGTGAGTACTGCACCTACGACACACGGGAGGGGGGGGGACGAAAGGTTACGGGCACACACATATGCGACCCCTCCCCCCCCCCAACTATGTACACACCAATGCAGAGCAACAAGTCACAGTGACACCACCCAAACACCCCAGAAAAATGCTAGGACATAATCAAATTTGGAATAAATATTTATGTACCAAAAAGCTCCTGAAAATTATCGTACAACCATGAAAGATATTCACAACAAAACTAATGACATACACATCAGTGTATAACTGAAGTAACAAGTCCTGCACATCCTACGAATTCATCATGTCCGTGGGCCAAAGTTTTGAGAAACAAGGGCAAAGCCCACACAGGAGACCTGAGTCCTTTGGAGAGAACACTGCAGGGGCATCAGATGTAAAAACTACAGGCACCTCAGGGGGAAGGGAAGGGGGGGGCACCACAGCCACATGAGTCCACGACGCCAGATCCACGAGGAGCCACCATGCCCACTGTACCATCCTGGGGAGTGCAAAGCCACAGTCTCTCAATGTCTCTACAGTGGGTGGGCTGCCCACTGTACCATCCTGGGGAGTGCAAAGCCACAGTCTCTCAATGTCTCTACAGTGGGTGGGCTGCCCACTGTACCATCCTGGGGAGTGCAAAGCCACAGTCCATCAGGTGGATGACAGTCTCCACTGGTCAAGGAGGAGGCATGGTGGGCACAGTGAACCATAAACAGTGATTGAGACGGCGGTGCCCAGCGGAGCGGTGCTTGACAGGAAGGGCCCAGCGGAGAGGTGGAGAGACAGTGGGGTCCAGCGGAGCGGTGCTTGAGAAGAAGGGCCCAGCGGAGCGGTGCTTGAGAGGAAGGGCCCAGCGGAGAGGTGGAGAGACAGCGGTGCCCAGCGGAGCGGTGCTTGAGATGAAGGGCCCAGCGGAGCGGTGTTTGAGACGGCGGTGCCCAGCGGAGCGGTGCTTGAGAAGAAGGGCCCAGCGGAGCGGTGCTTGAGAAGAAGGGCCCAGCGGAGAGGTGGAGAGACAGCGGTGCCCAGCGGAGCGGTGCTTGACAGGAAGGGCCCAGCGGAGAGGTGGAGAGACAGCGGGGTCCAGCGGAGCGGTGCTTGAGATGAAGGGCCCAGCGGAGCGGTGCTTGAGACGGCGGTGCCCAGCGGAGCGGTGCTTGAGAAGAAGGGCCCAGCGGAGCGGTGCTTGAGAAGAAGGGCCCAGCGGAGCGGTGCTTGAGAAGAAGGGCCCAGCGGAGCGGTGCTTGAGAGGAAGGGCCCAGCGGAGAGGTGGAGAGACAGCGGTGCCCAGCGGAGCGGTGCTTGAGATGAAGGGCCCAGCGGAGCGGTGTTTGAGACGGCGGTGCCCAGCGGAGCAGTGCTTGAGAAGAAGGGCCCAGCGGAGCGGTGCTTGAGAAGAAGGGCCCAGCGGAGAGGTGGAGAGACAGCGGTGCCCAGCGGAGCGGTGCTTGACAGGAAGGGCCCAGCGGAGAGGTGGAGAGACAGCGGGGTCCAGCGGAGCGGTGCTTGAGATGAAGGGCCCAGCGGAGTGGTGCTTGAGACGGCGGTGCCCAGCAGAGCGGTGCTTGAGAAGAAGGGCCCAGCGGAGCGGTGCTTGAGAAGAAGGGCCCAGCGGAGCGGTGCTTGAGAAGAAGGGCCCAGCGGAGAGGTGGAGAGACAGCGGTGCCCAGCGGAGCGGTGCTTGAGATGAAGGGCCCAGCGGAGCGGTGTTTGAGACGGCGGTGCCCAGCGGAGCGGTGCTTGAGAAGAAGGGCCCAGCGGAGCGGTGCTTGAGAAGAAGGGCCCAGCGGAGAGGTGGAGAGACAGCGGTGCCCAGCGGAGCGGTGCTTGAGATGAAGGGCCCAGCGGAGCGGTGCTTGAGAAGAAGGGCCCAGCGGAGAGGTGGAGAGACAGCGGTGCCCAGCGGAGCGGTGCTTGAGATGAAGGGCCCAGCGGAGCGGTGTTTGAGATGGCGGTGCCCAGCGGAGCGGTGCTTGAGAAGAAGGGCCCAGCGGAGCGGTGCTTGAGAAGAAGGGCCCAGCGGAGAGGTGGAGAGACAGCGGTGCCCAGCAGAGCGGTGCTTGAGATGAAGGGCCCAGCGGAGCGGTGCTTGAGACGGCGGTGCCCAGCGGAGCGGTGCCTGAGAAGAAGGGCCCAGCGGAGCGGTGCTTGAGAGGAAGGGCCCAGCAGAGCGGTGCTTGAGACGGCGGGGCCCTGTTCAGCGGTGCTCTTCTTCACCGCGGGCCCTGTTCAGCGGTGCTCTTCTTCACCGCGGGCCCTGTTCAGCGGTGCCTATCTTCACGGCGGGCCCTGTTCAGCGGTGCTCTTCTCCACGGCGGGCCCTGTTCAGCGGTGCTCTTCTGCCCCGCGGGCCCTGTTCAGCGGTGCTCATCCAGCAGGTCAAGGGAGCCAGACCTGGCCTGGACTCCCTGCTCAGTCGCCCTCGGACCGTGACGTTTCTGGACCCTTCGGGGACGGACTCCTGGCCTCCTTAGTGTCCTCCTTCCCAGCTGGGATGTGGCATGTGGGGTCCACCTTCTCCGCGCTCCTGCTGCCCTTCCGCTCCTTTGATGGGGCTCTCGGGCCCTTGCCTCCCCTAGATGGTGTGGGTGGTGAAGTGGCCGCACATTGCTCCTTGGGGGCAGCCCTGTCGGTCCTCGCACGGCGGCCCTTGTTTTTGCGGGTCCTCTTGCCGGGGGGGGGGGCTGGACGTGTCCTTGCTGCTGATCGATGTGTCACTGCTGGCAAAGGGTGGGCTCCAGAACCCATGCACAACAGTGACACCCGAAGCTGGGCTGGTGGTGGCTGCGGTGCTCTTGGGACTCTTTGAAGATGGATGGGGGAGCTCATCGGGGGGAAAGAGGTCAAGGTTAGCCATGAAAAGTTTTTTAGGGCCAAGGTAAAGGGTAGGAGAAGTGGAGATGGAAGTGGAGGTAGAGGAGGTGGTTGTAGGAGAGTCAGGTGTGCTGTCATTGGGTGAAGGTGCTGGTGCTGTAGGCTGTCGTGAGGTGGATGGCTGTTGGGTGGGTGGCTGCCTGCGTTTGTGTGTCTTGGAAGAGGGGGTGACAGACACAGTGGGAGAGGACACAGGGGACGTGTAAATGGCAGTGGGGGTGGTGACTGCACGAGTGTGGACTGTACTGGAGGGTGAGGTGGTGATGGAAGCACTGGCTGATGTTGGGGTGCATGCAGGTGTGAGTGTAGACGTCACAGGGAGGGAGGAGGGAGACGAGGAGGAGGGGGACACAGGGGTGGCAGTGGCTGTTGGCATGTCTGCATCTGGGTGTGGCTTGGGTGAGTGTTTGTGGGATCTGTGGTGCTTGTGTTTGGATGAGCTGCTCTTGGGTGTTGAGGTGTGTGCAGGCTGGTCTGATGGTGTGGATGGGATAGGCTGAGGAACAGGAGACAGAGAAAGGCTGGAGGCAGTAAGAAGAGGGAGGCTGAAAACAGGGACAATGGCTGCCGTCAGTGCTGAGGCCAGAGCAGTGAACGATCGTTGATGGGCAGCCTGACCCGAATGAATGCCCTCCAGGTACGCATTGCTCTGTTGCACCTCCCTTTGCACACCCTGGATGGCATTCAAAAGGGTCGTCTGCCCAACAATGAGCGTCCTTACCAGGTCAATGAGCTCCGCACTGAGGGCAGCAGGGGCAACAGGGGCTGAGGTGCCTGGGGCGAAGGAGACGCGCGCCTTCCTGGGCGAACGGGCACGGAGCGAAGACTGAGGGGCTGCTGGGAGGGCGGGGCTGGTGCGCTGGGTGGCGGCTGTACCTATAGAGGCGGGGGGCACGGATGTTGCCGCCACCCCTAGGGAGCTCCCATCCGAGGACGTGTCGCTTTCGCTGCTCTCACCAGCGGTCCCCGTCGTGGTGCTCCCCTCGCCCTCCGGATCACTGGTGCCCTCGGTGTCTGTTCCTGGGCCCACCGGGGCCTTGTGTCCTGCAGCTCCCTCGTGCTCCGATGCCAAATCTCCTCCGCCTGATGATGCTAATGCACACATGCACAAGAAGATGAAGAGAAAGGGTGGGGGGAGAAAAAAGAAGACCAGGTTGAGTGCATGCAATGTCAACACCGTTGGCGGAGAGGACAGACACAGTAGCCTAATGCACTAAGCCGCGCATTCGGGGTACACTACTCAGTACTACTGACTAGAACAACAGGTCAAGAGACGTCAAACGCGCACATGGGAGATGCTGGACCTTCAATGGCTGTACTTGTCACCCTACCGAGGTGGGGGCCGGGGGCACAGGGCCATGCCTAAGGGAGAGGACTACACTACAGAAAGCGCCCTGGCCTAATGTCACCCACAGCCCTCCTACCCCACCCAGACGCCTCCACTGCGCAGAAAGATAGGAGAATGTGCTGATACTCACCCCCTTGTGTCTGCTGTGATGTCTTAAAGCACCCATCCAATTCTGGGTAGGCCACTGCCAGGATCCGGGACATCAGGGGGGTCATGGTGCGACTGGCACCCCTCCTAGGTTGGGAGGCCATCCCCAGCAGTGTTTCTGCGGTCTTCCTTGTTCCGCGGCGGATGTCCTCCCACCTCTTGCGGCAGTGGGTGCCCCGTCTGTTGTGGACCCCCAAGTTCCGGACTTCCTTGGCGATGGCACGCCAAATCTCGATCTTCTGATGGGCGCTGACCTATTTGACATGTACAGGGTGGAAAGGAGGAAATCATCAATGACCTGCATGTTAGATGTGATTGCCCCCCCCCACCAACTTTGCCATATGGCACATGCTCTCATCTGTCGGGCGTTGCACTCCTCATTCGCCCCCCACCCCACCAACTTACATCCACCCCAATCCACACAGGCATAGCCCATTCCATGTGCACCCGGTGTACTCACTTGTTGGTCTGGAGGACCGTAGAGTAGCGCATACTGGGGGAGGACCCCATCCACAAGCTTCTCCAACTCTTCAGACGTGAAGGCAGGGGCCCTTTCCCCAGTCGCAGCAGCCATTGTATCTTCCAGACCGAGGTCACAGCAGCACTTGCAGTATAGGTCCTCTCCTGTGGATGATCAGGTCTCGAGTGATTATGCAGATAGAAAATGGCGGTCACGCCTGCGGCGGTGCGTACCGCGGCGGTGCGTACCGCGACCGCCGGCGCACATCGTCATTTGCTCCTGAAACCCATAGGCTTCAATGTTAACCAATGCGGCTTTGCGCCGCGGTCTTAGACCGCCTACCGCCACGGTGTGACCCGCCAGCGCATTCACCTCACATCCCATTGTCCCACTTCACAGGTCAGGCAGCCGCCATTTCAAGGGCCTACATGGCTTAATTTTGACTGCGACACACAGGCCTAGGCCTTGCATTGCCACACATACACGCCTTTCAACCCATTGCCATTCTTTAACTGTGCAAGCTGTCTGTACGTACCTGTGGTTTGGCTGACTCTGTGCTCCATGTTGTCCTTCCTAGGCACCGTCCGCTGGGACTTGGGATGAGAAGGAGGAATCCTCGCGTGTACCGACCGCTGGTGGACCTGTCGACAATGGAAGAACGCCATATAATACTTCGATACAGACTTGACCGTGCCACTATCCATGACCTGTGTGCCCAGCTGGAGCCAGCCCTGATGTCCCCCATCCGCCAACCCACAGGGATTCCCCCTCTGGTGCAGGATTTGTCAGTCCTCCATTTTTTGGCAAGTGGGTCATTCCAGACCACAGTGGCCATGTCATCTGGAATGTCTCAGCCTATGTTTTCAAAGATTTTGAGTAGAGTGTTGTCTGCCCTGATGAAACTCATGCGGAGCTACATCATTTTCCCAGAGGAGGGTGACTTGCCTAGAGTGAAGGGTGATTTCTATGCCCTTGGACATATCCCCAACATCATTGGTGCCATTGATGGGACCCATGTGGCTTTGGTACCCCCAAAAGACGATGAGCAGGTGTACCGAAACAGAAAAAGTTATCATTCGATGAATGTCCAGGTGGTCTGTTTGGCTGACCAGTACATCTCCCATGTAAATGCCAAGTTCCCAGGGTCAGTGCATGACGCGTATGTGATGTGAAATAGCAGCATCCCCTATGTGATGGAGCAGCTACAGAGAAAACGTGTGTGGCTAATAGGTTACTCTGGTTACCCCAACCTGCCTTGGCTACTGACCCCAGTAAGGAATCCCCAGACCAGGGCAGAGGAACGGTACAATGAGGCCCATGGGCGAACTAGGAGGATCATCGAAAGGACCTTTGGCCTCCTGAAGGCCAGGTTTAGGTGCCTGCATATGACTGGGGGATCCCTGATGTACTCACCAAAGAAGGTGTGCCACATCATCGTGGCCTGCTGTATGCTTCACAATCTGGCATTGCGACGTCAGGTTCCTTTCCTGCAGGAGGATGGTGCAGATGGTGGTGTTGAAGTAGCTGTGGAGCCTGCGGAGAGTGAAGAGGAGGAAGACTCAGAGGACGACACAGACAACAGGGACAGAGTAATAGAACAGTATTTCCAGTAGCACACAGATAATAATCACCCATGCCATTTTACATTTCCTGAAAGCCTCCTGCATCTCAACTTTGTCGGTTTCCCCCCAGACCTATGAACATGATGTTTGATTTTCCCTTCCCTTTTCTGTGCTGTATGAGCCACTGCGTGACCTCGGCTTGGTTGGCCCATGGACTAATGCTAAGTTACCTCGGTATGTGTAATTCACAATGTTCACAATACGTAATTGATATGTAATGTGTCATACATTTGTAAATAAGACAGGCTGAGTCCTGATTGATTTCAGTGCAATGTGTGATTTATTATTAGTGCATAGATATTGGTACATGATAGTGAAACAGTGATGGGTGGGGGTGGAGTAATGTCCATGGCGGAGTCCAGTTCTCAGTCTCACAGGTGCATTGTCCATATGCCTGTGGCAGGATGGAGCAGGGGCAGTTCAAGGTTTGACAGGGTGGCAATGTGGGACAGTGGGAGGACTTCAGGGGGTATGTGATGCTGGCGGGGGACTTGACATCCTACTCTGTCGGTTTTTTTTATCTCAGGCTCCTTTTGCGGGGCGGTTGTTGTTCAGCAGGAGGTGGGGTTCTGGTGGGCTGTCGTGGTGGGGCCTCCTGTCCACTAGCGCCGGCGGAGGTGGTAGGCTGTTCCTGGCTAGTGACAGGGGCCCTGTGTGATGCCACATGGTCCCGAAACGTGTCCTCTATGCGGTTCAGGGCCTGGACTATGCTCCCCATAGCGGTTGAGATGTTGCTGAGTTGGTCGCTGAACCCCATGTAGCATTGCTCCTGCTGTGCCTGGATCTCCTGGAACCTGGCCAGTACCGTCGCCATCGTCTCTTGTGAGTGGTGGTAGGCAGCCATGATAGTGGTGAGGGCCTCTTGGAGAGTGGGTTCCCTGGGCCTCTCCTCCCCCCCCTGTCGCACAGCAGCCCTCCGAGTTGCCCTGTTTCCCTGGGCCTCTGTCTTCTGGACGGTGTGCCCACTCCCACTGCCCCCAGGTCCCTGTTGTTGTTGGGTTGGTGGGTTACCCTGGGGGCCCTGTAGTGGTAGACACACCGCTGCTTGACCTGTCCTAGAGACAGAGGCATGGGCCCGCTGGGTGGGAGCTGTGCTGTTGTTCCCAGAGGGGGTTGGGTCTGCAGTGGCCTGTGTCTGGGTGAGGGGAACCGACTGCCCAGAGGTCCCCGATGGTCCGGGCTGGTCGTCAGGTTCCAGGTCGACAGAGCTGCTGTCATCACTAGTGGCCTGTTCCGGGGGTGGGATGGACATTTCTGGTCCCTCCTGACCGGTGTGTTGTCGTTCGGGTCCTGCATGGGGTAAGAGGGTATGGTTATTGTTTCTGTGTGTGCATTAGTTTGCGTTTTATGGGTGCCCTTGTCCCCCAGTGCTGGCATTCCCTTGGGGGAGGTGTTGTGAGGGTGTTTTGTGGGGGGGGTGATGGGTATGTGCAGTGGTCATGCTTAGGTGATGGGTGTCCATAGTTTGGGGGTGGCATGCAGGGGTTGGTGTTGGGTGGGTTGTGCTGGGGAGACATTCTCAGGGAGGATGTGTGCTGGGGGGTTGGGGGTGAGGGTGGGGGTTAGCATGCTGGGGGGGGGGTGAAGTGGTTGGCCTTGTACTTACCAGAGTCCATTCCTCCGTGTACTCCAGCGAGGCCATCAGGATGCAGGATGTTGAGTACCTCTTGCTCCCATGTTGTGAATTCGGGTGGAGTGGGTGGGGGTCCCCCGCCAGTCTTCTGCACTGCGATGTTGTGTCGCGAGACCATCGAGCGCACCTTCCCCCGTAGGTCGTTCCATCGTTTGCGGATGTCCTCTCGATTTCTGGGATGCTGTCCCACCGCGTTGACCCTGTCCACGATCCGCTGCCAGAGCTCCGCCTTCCTTGCTATGGTGGTGTGCTGGACCTGTGAGCCGAAGAGCTGGGGTTCCACTCTTATGATCTCCTCCACCATGACCCGGAGTTCTTGGTCCGAAAAGCGTGGGTGCCTTTGTGGTGCCATGGGGTGGTGTGTATGAGGTGTGGGGTGGTGTATGTGATGATGTGTGTGTTGGTGTGTGGTGCTTTGTGCTTCTATGTGGTGTGTGTGATGTTGCGGTGTGCCTCTGTGTGTCTGGCTATCTATTCTCTGATGTGTCTCTCTCTCCTTCGTCTCTGGTTTTTGTTGGTAGGGGTTTGTGGGTGATGTGGGTGTGTGTTTTATATGGTATTGGATGTGTGGGAGTGGTGTGTGTATGTGTTTCAGGTGTGTGCCTTTCAAATTGTCCAATGTGGTAGGGGTTTGTAAAGGTGTGTGTATTTTGACCGCGGCGGTGTGTACCGCCAATGGAATACCGCGGTTGAATGACCGCCGCGTCGATTTGCCGGTCATAATGGGATGGGCGTATTTCTGTTGGCGTGGCGGTGGAGGTTTGGTCTTCTCCAGTTTACCGCTGGCCGCTGATGTGGCGGACTGCAGTGGAGGGCGGATTTTCGGAGGGTTTGCAGTTGTGGGTCAGAATGTCCGTGGCTGCTGACCGCGGCCGCGGCGGTATTGTGGCGGCCTTCTGACCGGCGGTAAGCGGCTTTTACCGCCGAGGTCAGAATGACCCCCTTTGTCTTCTTCTTGAATTTTCCCTAAAGATTCTTTCCCTATTTTGTTCTTTCCTCCTCTGATGATTTTTAGACCTTCTCAATCTAATTCTTTGACACAATTTACATAATCCCCTAATTCCTAGTAGACAAGCTATCACAATTAATATTCCCTGTATAATTTTTAGTAGCACCCCATTCCAAATTTTGCTAAGCCAATTTCCCACTGAAGCAAACCCTTTATCAACCTTTTCCCAAACTCCTGTTTCTTTCAACTCTTTCAAATCACTACTTGAGTTAGTCAGATTCATAAGTAGGTCTCTTATTTTATCTCTTTATTATTGTTAGGAATATAAGAACAACAATGCCTAGAGTTAATCATTTTACAGACTCTGCCATCCTTCGCTAGAAGGATGTCTAAAGCAAGACAATTTTGAAGAGTCATAGCTCTATCCGCAGCCAATTCAGTATCTATCAGGAGTATTGTTCCTGTAAAATTTGTCAGCATGTTATCCACAATAGTAAACAACATTCGAATCTTGATCAAATTCAGGATAACTCCTAGTGAAGGAATTACTGCACCAAATATATCACCCACTACCGCAGAAGAGGACTCCCTCCTCAGTCTCTTATGATGTAATTCAGTCAATTTCGGAAACTTTTTTAAATCATTTTTCTGGTAAATCTTTGGGAATACTATCCCCAAATAACATGTCCCATACCATCCGCTTGGAAGACGGTAATAAGCATTAAGTCCACAAATATAATAAATCCCCAGAATCGCAGGGTTTTGACCATTCAGCATAAAAGTCCATTTACTCTGAAACAAAACACATGCCTACATTCATTCGTACCCACAAATAAAGTGTCAGTGCGCGACCTTGGCCTATATATACAAAGCTTCACTACGTGTAATGTATCTAAAGCTAATTTCCCTTCTGTTTTAATTGCAGTGTAAGCATGATCATTCTTGTAGTCCTTTTCTCTAAGCCTTTTTCTAATTTTTCCTTTAATGCTTTTCTCCTATCGTCAGTATGACCTAAGAAGCTCTTCTAAAGGTGTAAGCAAGCATATTAGGTTGTTCTTATGCGCATGTGCCATTCCAAATGTTAGTGTAGTTTCAAAGAATCCTCTAACCAGTACTATGTCATGATCTTTAGCTGCTCTACTCAAATACCTAATAATTGGAACAAACGAAAACACTACGTCGTGATTTGAATAAAAATACTGAGTATACTCCTGGTCATAAAACCTTGTTAGTAGCAGACTACAACTTATCCCGTACGTTAGTGGAAGACTATGGTAAGTAACTCCTTCCTCGACTGATGAAGGAATTTGCACACACACAAGATAATCCCTCGCATCCAGCGTCTTAACATACTCACTCAACAAGCGATAGAAAACGCTAGAAGAAAGTTCTCTTTGAGCATTAGTGCAATCATGCAAATATTTCTCATCTTACTTAAACTTTTCTAAGGCCATCAGTGTAGTAGTCTCAGACGCAGAAGTATGGTTGGCTCCTTTTACATGAAGAACAGACATACCCACAATCAATACCATAAACAAAATCCCACACAGAATTGCCAAACCAACACTTATATATCTACAGCGCCTAGCATCTCTAACATGATTATTAAACTCAGCCATGATCTCTAAAGAATCAGAAAGCAGGCATAACTTAGAAAAGTGCAGCAAAAATCAAAAATAGACAATTCTTCTTTCAGCAGTTCAGTTTCACATCCAGTAACCCTTTTCCTTGTCAAAATCGATTAGCGGCTTTGTCACATCCGGTTTTCAAACGTCAAATCAGGTTATCAATGATTTTTCCAGTTTACTTTCAACAGTCTCTTTTCTCAAAATATTTCAAAGATTAGTTTCAACAGTTGAGCTCCTTGATCATCTTCAGGTCACATCAAAATATTGACTCAGAACTTCCCTATCAAAACAAAAAGACAAACTTGTGTTGCCATTCGTTTGTAGTTGCATACACCCATTCAGGACCTGCGTAGCTTCAACTTGCTATTCTCTTTCTTTTTAACTTTCGATCACCACTCAACTCTCCTTCACTCAATTCTTCTTTTCTCGTGGTATCTACTTCTTCCTCTATCGTTTGATCAACAACCACTTCTGTCCTTTTCTCTACTTGCGATTCAGGCCATTTGTCTCCTTTCCTTGAACCTTCTGTCAGTATTTTCTTTAGGATTGAACTTGTCTCCTTTTCTTTATCCGTAGTATTTTTTCTTGATGGCCCTGCAATATGCTCAGGAGGAGTCAGATTACTTTGACTTTGATCCAGCTCAACTCCTTCCCCTTCTGGGTCTAGCTCTTGCTCTGTTTTTCAGAATCGTCTACTTCTAGGAGAACTCCTGCTGTGCTAGGCTCTCCTTGTGCGTCAGACGAGATAGATTCTCCAGCACCTCCTGTAACTCTTAACTTTCGTCTCTTACAGGGGTGATAGGACCATCTTGCCCAAGCTCTAGTTCGGCTTCAGGTTCTCTTTGTTCCTTCTCTGGTTCTGGTGCTGCAACTTGCTTCGCAGTTGTTGGTGCTCTCAACAACGCTTCTTCATGATCTAGTGGACTTGCCACTTTCTTCGTGTGACTTGCGTGAAATCAAGTTCGGAATTCCTTCACACTTCATAGCTGTCGTAGTTGTCAAAATCACCTGGTACAGCCCTCTCCAACATGGCTACAAACACGTCTTGCGAACATGTTTTCGGACAACAACCCAGTCGCCGGCTCTCAGGTTGTGCCCTGGATCGTGAATGGGTGGCAGTATGGTGGCCTCCACCTGCTGAGAGAAAGAGTGAACCACATCAGCCAGACCCTTGCAGTAATCCAACACCATATCATCTGTAATATTGACAAGTGCATTGGCTGGAAATGCTGGCATCCTCATTGCTCTACCCATAAGGATCTCGTGGGGTGACAGTCCTGTCTTCCTGTCAGGTGTATTTCTCTGCTCCACTATTCCTGATGCTTCAGGGTGGTAACTACAATGCAACTTTTGTTCAATGTTCAGTGCTGCACACAAACGTTTAATCACCTCGTTATTGAAGTGCGTTCCCCTATCTGATTCTAAAGAGTTCGGAAATCTGAAACGTGGTATCAATTCTCTAAGCAACAGCTTTGCTACTGTGAGGCTATCATTCCTTCTTGTAGGGTACATTTCAATCTAGTGACTAAAAATGCACACAATCACCAATACATATTTCAACCCTCCACACGCAGGCATCTCAATGAAATCCAATTGCATTCTGCTCTTCCAATGTGGCTCAAGTTCACCACAGTCCCCTTTCCCGCATTTAATTGCTGACAAATAACACAGCAATGGCATACTGCTTCATCTGCCTCTCTAAACTTGGGGTTAAACCAATCAATTTTGAACAGACAAACCATGGCATCCCTCCCAATGTGTGCCTGGCCATGATTGTACCTTGCCATCTGTGACAGCAGACTATTTGACAAAACCATTTAACCCTCTTTGGATACCCATAGCTCATACTGCCTTTGAACACATTTCATTTTAAGCCATGAACGTTTCTCTTCTTTGTCAACATTACTTTTCAAAGTTTTCAATTCTTCTAATGTGTAAATTACCCTAATGCAAGACTCGTACATGTAGTTTCTTCTTCAGATAACAATTACCACTTGTCCTTGAATGATATACAGTTCAATGTGCAAAACCTTGCAACTTGATCTGCATATCTATTTCCCAGTGACATGTAATCCTGCGATTCTAGATGTGCACTGCATTTCACCATGGTAATTTCTTCAGGCAATTGAATTGCATTCAGCAACTCTTTTATTCTTTTGTCATTTCTCACTGGTGAACCAGTAGAGGTCAGGAAACCTTCCTGTTACCACAATTGACCAAAATCATGAACTATTTCAAATCCGTATTGGCTACGTGTATAGATAGTGACTCTCAATCTAGCAGATACATGTCATGCTCTAGTAAGAGCTACCAATTCTGCTACTTGTGCAGAACAAACTCCTCAAAGCCAGGAAGCTTCTAAAGTACCTGTAGTTGTGCACACAGCATCTCCTGCTCTCAATGTCCCTGTACCATCTCTGAGACAAGAACAATCAACGAAAACAATTTGGTCATTCTCTTCCAAATGAGTAGCTCTAATGTCAGGTCTCGGTTTTGTGCACAACTCAGTTACCTCAAGACAATCATGCTCAATGTCTTTCTCTTTTTCAATTTCAGCAGTGTCACTTGGAAGTAAAGTTGCCGGGTTCAGCACTGTACATCTTTTCAGGGTCACATTAGGTGCTCCCAAAATACTTGTCTCATACCTTGTCAATCTGGCACCAGTCAAATATTGTATTTTCGTCCTTGTCAGTAAAATCTCAATTGAGTGAGGGACCATTATCATCAGGGGATATCCCATTACTACTCCTTCACACTGTGAAAGACTCTGACCAACTGCGGCAACTGCAAGCAAACAACTTGGTAAGGCTGCTGCAACTAGGTACAACGTAGCTGAAAAATATGCTAGCAGGCGATAAGCACCTACATGGACCTGAGTCTAGACAGACAATAAACATGCATACCTCTCATGACAAAACAATGTGAAAGATTTTGTGTAATCAGGCAAACCCAATGCTGGAGCGCTGCACAAACTCTCTCTCAACTTAGTGAACGCTTTCATCTGTTCCTGATCTAATGCAATGGGATCGGTAACATCTTTATGTGTCAGCTTCTGCAATGGCTTTGAAATCTCAGCAAAATTCAGAATCCACTGGCGACAATAACCTACCATTCCCAGAAACATCCTGACATCTCTCTGTGAAGTCGGAGGACTTCTCTGCAATTTCATTGTGATCCTTTCTCTGGAAATTCTTCTCGACCCTTTCTCAATTTGGTGGCCCAAATATTTCACTACCTTCTGACAGTACTGCAACTTCAATGGTGACACTTTATGACCAAATTTTCCCAAATGATTCAACATGGCAATCAAGTTATACTTACATTCGTCCCTTGTTTTGGATGCAATCAAGAAATCATCAATGCACTGTACCAAAGTCGATTGAAATGGCAATTCCAATGACTCCAAGTTATTTTTCAAGATCTTATTAAACAAGTATAGTGACTCTGTGTACCCTTGAGGAAGTCTGCACCAGCTATAGACTCTGTCTAGGAATTTGAAACTAAAGAGAAATTGACTACCCTCATGAAGAGGCACAGAAAAGAATGCTTGTGAGAAATCAACCACTGTGAACCATTCTGCATCACATGGACCCTGGAACATTATTACTGCTGGATTGGGCACTACAGGACAACACTTGACCACGGTGTAATTTACCTTTCTTAAATCCTGTATGATTCACACCTCCCCACACAGCTTTTTCAAACCCATTATCGGTGAATTACATGGGCTCTTCAGCACTTCTTTCAGGACTCCCTGCGTCACAAAATCTCGAAATATCTGTGCCACTTTCATTAATACATCTTGTGGCATATTGTACTGTGGAAGCTGTGGAAACACTACATTTGGCTTCAAAGTAACCTTAATTGGTTACACTCCCTTGATCAATCCCACTTCTTTACCTGTCAGATCCCACACATTTTCCTGTACTGTTTCCTGCAAATCAGAATGAAGCTCTTTCACTGTAAACATCAGGAAAAATGCAATCAATGGGTATTCTTCATTGGCCGTTTCACACTAAACCTCTGGAGCTGGGTCTTCTTCATCATCACTATTGGTCTGAATCTCAATTCGATCATTTGAACAAGTAACTGAACACCTGGTTTTACACAATAAGTCCCTTCCCAGTGGGGATACTGGACTCGAATCACAGACTACAAACTTATATAGTCCCTGGAAGTTGCAAATCTCAACTTGCACTGGGTCTGTGATCGGATTCATCAAATGCTTATTCGCTACCCCACAACCTGAACCGTTCTTCCTGAAAGAGGCAAATTCGGAACTTCTGCCCTTCTCACCGTAGAGCGCGTAGCTCTTGTGTCCACCAAAAATGAGATCTTGTGACCCATCACCTTCCCTCTCACATAAGGTCCTCTATGGTCTACTTCTAAGGAGGCTGCAAGCACACATGGCTCCTCATCTGAACTATCACTCATCCATTCACCATTTATTTCATTCTCACTGTGTAACGGAAATTGTTGCACTGTGATATTACTTCTGTCTTGTCTCTGACCCGTGACCTGTTGAGTAAGTATCATCTGTTGCTGCTCTATTGGTGCTTGAGGTTTCTGCATTTGCTGTCTAGTTACCATAGGAACCTGCTGCTAAACTGGTTGCAACTGTGTCAACTGTGCATGAGGCATTTGCACCTGCTGCATGGGTTGAAAATGTTGCATCTGATTCAAGTTATTCTGGAAATTTGGATGAGGACATCTCATCCTTGATATTCTTACATTTTGAAATGTATTGAGTTCACCATTTTGCTGAACAACCCCTTCTTGCACCATCATTGGACACTCCCGCTTCCAGTGTCCCATGGCTCTGCAAATGAGACACAGTAACATCTTCTTCATCCCTTGCACATCATTCTGAACCACCACAGTACTCAAATCCGGGCCGCGATTTATACTAACTACACAACACTTACCTCTCATCTGAGGCTGGAACATAACAGTTCCCTGTTGCTGTGGTATCTGTTGGACAAAAGTTTCCTGCACTCCTGCCTGAGCTGCCTTAATCTGCATCGCCATTGCTTTCTCCTTCAGCTTTTTCTGCTTCAACTCATTCTTGTCATTACAGTATTTTGCATATTGCAACACCTCATCTATTGGCTTTGCTTGCCAGCAAATCAAATGACTCTTAATCATCTGACCTATTTCAGGTCTCAGTCCTTCCACGAACCTAAACACAAAATGCAACATGTCTTTTGGCTCAATTGCTTCCTTGCCACCGTACTCCTTGAATGCTTTCAACAATCTCTCATAGCACGCATGTATTGACTCCTTTACCTCCTGCACTGTGCTGTCAATCCTCCGCCAATCAATATTTTTACGCAAAACTCTAATCTTCAGGTACTCAATCATCTTATAATAATGCTTCATTACTTCAGGAGATGGTGCACCTGTGCTTCTATCTCTTACACTCAACTGACCACTATTTCCAACAAGGTATTTAGGTCTTCCCATAGGCATTTTGAAAGCTTCACAAACCTGGCTGTCTGCTGATACCACTCAACCGCTTTCTCCCTTAATTTTGGATAATCATTTGCGAATGACAGAATATCGCTCCTGTGTCAAGGAACATGAACTAATTGCCCTCCTGAAATCTCTCTCATTGGTAAAAATTTTACCGGACCATAATCCTTTTGTACACTTTCAGACCCTTCTTGAGAATGTTGTTTCCTTTTATCTGGTTTCTTCACCCATCTGCCTTACCATTTCCAATGCTCCCCAAATTTGAGCATTCTGCAATAGTTGTTTAAGGTGTGCCTTCATTCTGACTGACCTCATGTGTTCAAAATCCTTTGCCTCAAAATCTAACCTGTAGCTCCTTTTCAAATGCTCTGTTTTCTCAATTTCTATATCATGTTTTTTTGCTAGATCTGCCAATCTCTGATGAACCTTGCCCACCTCTATCGTAATTCTCAGACATAAGTATCTCAACTCTGCTTTCATATAAGATTCCAACCTATTCACCCCAATTGTTCCCTCAACTAGTTAATTTACTTTCCTACTCAACCTAACATAATTGATCTGCTCTTCACTCTTGGACTCATTCTGTGGGGTGTTCAAATTGTTTAACCACTTGTTCAACTGCTGTGCTGTCAATCCCTGTAACAATATGTTACTCGCATTTAGTGATGGCACCTGTTGTACCACTGCACTTGGGGGTTGCGGTGTCATAAGCTTTAAGCTCTGACCTGCACTCGTACCCTTTACGGCATAAGGAAGTGCAACAAGTGGACTGAGATCCAACTAAGACCTCGATCCATCAAAGGTCTCACCCATGGAAGAGACTACTTGAACATGCTCACTTATCCCTCTCCTCGCGAGACTCTGCAGTATCTCACCCTGTTCTCCTGTGATTGATTTCTTCTGCGCAAACAATAGTACAGCTGGACCAACAGTAATCGGCAAAGATATTGCATCTGGGGCTGCTCTAGCACCTGCATTCTGTGGAAGAGTAACTCCCATACTCTGATTCATTATCGGAGTCAAATCTGACTGTGTCAATGTCATTGGTGTAAACCTCGGCATACCTTGTGGCTGTGCCTGGGGCATCAATATCGGAGTTGGCTCAGCCTGAACCAGTAATGGTCTTGGAACCACTTGCTCCGTAGGCACCACTCAGTTTGAAGTTGTCTCAAGAACCAGCACTTCAGGGTAAATTCTCTGTTTCGATGGCAGATGCAACTGTGCCTGGACTACCGAGGCAGTCAACATGTTAGGATTACCCTGCACCACACCTTGTACCTGTCCATTATTAACCTGTACTGGACTCACTGTCCCCATTGCCTGTGCCGGGGCTGTTGGATCAGAACTAGTATTTGGACCCCCCTCATGAACTGCATATGGTGGAGGTCGGTCCCTCAGTGTCTGAGTAATAAGATTCTCATCATCTGATTCTTCTTCTATTATGGAAGCCCTTTTTGCCTCTTTTCTCCCAGGCGAACTCTTATCACTTTTGCTAGTCGCTTTCTTTCCTTCTATCTCATCTTCCTGTGTAATAGCAGGAAACAACTTAACATCCTGCAATGTCACTGCTCTCCACTTCTTCTGTTCCCAATCCCATCTCGCTTCCGCTAGAGACTTCTCTTCCTTTCTTATTCTCCTTTTAAAATTTATTTCCTGCTGTTGTCTTGCTATCAGCTCCCAAGCTGCTAATGCCTCAAACTGTGCTGGTCTCAGAAGGGGCCTTGTTTCATACAGCCCCATCTGCAACTGGTCTAAAATTCTCAAATTAAACATTCCATGCTCAGGAAATGCTAAAACTCCCTGTTTCTCTGTCAATTTGCACCATTGCTTTAACCAAAGGCATGGCGCGACACCTTGCTACTCCATCACAATATAAGGGGTGTACTTTCTGGCGGTGTAGGCTCCCCTACAGTCGCTTTAGTATATGTATCTCCCTTTAGGGCACTCCTAAATGCTTTGAAAAACTTAGGGGGTCATTCTGACCTCGGCGGTAAAAGGCGCTTACCGCCGGTCAGAAGACCGCCATAACACCGCCGCGGCCGCGGTAAACCGCCACGGTCATTCTGACCCGCAACTGGCAAACCGCCAAAAACCCGACATCCACAAAAGTCCGCCAAACCAAAGGTCAGTGAAAAAATGGCGATGACCAAACCTCCACCGTCACGCCAACAGAAATACGCCCATACCATTCCGACCCACAAATCCACGCGGCGCTCTTTCAAAAGCGGTATTCCATTGGCGGTACACACCGCCGCAGTCAAAATACACACACACATAGAAAACTCAGCCACATTGGTCAGTTTGAAATACACACACCTGATACACATTCTAACACCACTCCCACACACCCAACACAATATAAAACACACACCCACATCACCCACAAGCCCCTACGACCCGAAATTATTAACGAAGGCTAGAGAGAGAGCACAGAATAGACAATCCCACAACACAGAGGCACACAACACCATCACCCACACAGAATCCACGCACCAAACACCACACACCACCACACGCACCACACTCATCACCACAAACGCCACCCCACACCTCAACCACACCAGCCCATGGCACCCCAAAGACACCCCAGGTTCAGTGACGCCGAACTCAGGGTCATGGTGGAGGAAATAGTCAGTGTAGAGCCCCAGCTCTTTGGGGCACAGGTGCAGCACACCACAATTGCCAGGAAGATGGAGCTATGGCAAAGGATAGTGGACAGGGTTAACGCGGTGGGACAGCATCCACACAATCGGGAGGACATCAGGAAGAGATGGAACGACCTACGGGGGAAGGTGCGTTCCATGGTATCAAGACACAACATTGCGGTGCAGAAGACTGGCGGCGGACCCCCACCTACTCCCCCCGAATTTACTGCATGGGAGGAGGAAGTCTTGCACATCCTGCATCCTGAGGGCCTCGCAGGAGTAGCCGGAGGAATGGACTCTGGTAAGTCAAATCTTCACTACTGCTTCCCACCCCCACCCCACCTGCATGCCAAATCATACCCCCACCCTCACCCCCACCCCCATCACACCAAAACCTAGCAAAAATGCTCACCATCACAACCCACCCATCCCAACACCAAGCCCTGCATGCGACCACAAAGCATGGACACCCATCACCAAAGCATGCCCACTACACACACACATCACCCCCACAAGCCACCCCCACAAAAGCCCCCACAAGGAAATGCCTGCACTTGGGTACACGGACACCCACCCATCACACGAAATGCCACACACAGAAGCAATAACTATACCTTTATACCCCTGCAGGACCCGAACGCCACCACACCGCCACGGAGGGTCCAGAGATGTCCATCCCACCCCCAGAAGAGGCCCCCAGCGATGACAGCAGCTCTGTCTCCCTGGAGCCAGATGACCAGCCCGGCACATCGGGGACCTCTGGACAGTCGGTTCCCCACAGACAGCCACAGGCTACACCAGACCCAACCCCCTCTGGGAACACCAGCACAGCTCCCACCCAGCGGGCCCATGCTTCTGTCTCCAGGACACGTAAATCAGCGGTGTGTCCACCACTACAGGGCACCCAGGTTGACCCACCACCCCAACAACAACAGGGACCTGGGGGCAGTGGTAGTGGGCACACCGTCCAGGGGACAGAGGCCCAGGAACACAGGGGAACTGGGAGGGCTGCTGTGCGACGGGGGGGACAGGCCCGGGGAACCGACTCTCCAAGAGGCCCTCTCCTCCATCATGGGAGCATACCACCGCTCCCAGGAGACGATGGCGACGGTACTGGCCCGGTTCCAGGAGATCCAGGAACTGCAGGAGGAACGGTACATGGGGTTTAGGGAGGAACTGAGGAACATCGGTTCCGCAATGGGGACCATCGTCGTGGCCCTTACCCAGATCGTCACCACATTGCGGGACCATGTGGCACCCCAAAGGGCCCATGTCACTAGCCCAGGCCAGGAACAGCCTACCACCTCCGCCGGCGCTAGTGGACAGGAGGCCCCCACACAACGACAGGCCACCAGAACCCCACCTCCTGCAGAAGAAGAACCACCCCGCAAGCGGAACCTGAGATCTCACAAGAAGACAGAGTAGGATTGCAAGACCCCCGCCAGCCTAAGATACCCCCTGATGTCATCCCACTGTCCCACATTGTCACCCTGTCCAACCTTTAACTGCCCCGGCTCCATCCTTCCACAGGCATATGGACAATGCACCTGTGCAACTGAGAACTGGATTCTGCCATGGACATTACTCCACCCCCACCCATCACCGTTTCCCAATCATGTACCTATATGTAGCACTTAAAATAAATCACTTATTGCACTTAAAATAACAGGAGTCTGCTTGTATTCTTAACAAATGTATTACACATAACGGAGCAATAATGTCCAGTTACTTTGTGATGACAACATACCAATTTCAATAAGCTTTAGTCCATGGGCAAACAAAGCTGAAGTCAGGCAGTGGGTCATACAGCTCTGAAAAGGGAAGGGAAAGTCACAAATCAGTTAACAGGAACTGGGGGAAACACAGACAGTGGAGACGCATGAGGCCTTAAGTAAATGTAAAATGGCGTGGCTGATTCTTACCTGTGTGCTACTGAAAATATTGTTGTATGACTGTATCCCTGTTGTCCGTGTCGTCCCCGTCGTCTTCCTCCTCTTCACTCTCCACAGGCTCCACAGCTGCTACAACACCACCATCTGGACCATCCCCCTGCAGAAAAGGCACCTGGCGTCGCAAAGCAAGATTGTGAAGCATACAGCAGGCCACGATGATCTGGCACACCTTCTTTGGTGAGTACATTAGGGATCCCCCTGTCATATGCAGGCACCTAAACCTGGCCTTCAGGACCCCGAAGGTCCTTTCTATGATCCTCCTAGTTCGCCCATGGGCCTCATTGTACCGTTCCTCTGCCCTGGTCCGGGGATTCCTCACTGGGGTCAGTAGCCACGACAGGTTGGGGTAACCAGAGTCACCAATTAGCCACACACGGTGTCTCTGTAGCTGTTCCATCACATAAGGGATGCTGCTATTTCGCATGACATACGCGTCATGCACTGACCCAGGGAACTTGGCATTTACATGGGAGATGTACTGGTCAGCCAAACAGACCACCTGGACATTCATCGAATGATAACTTTTTCTGTTTCTGTACACCTGCTCACTTTCTTTGGGGGGAACCAAAGCCACATGGGTCCCATCAATGGCACCAATGATGTTGGGGATATGTCCAAGGGCAAAGAAATCACCCTTCACTGTAGCCAATTCGCCCACCTCAGGGAAAATAATGTAGCTCCGCATGTATTTCATCAGGGCAGACAACACTCTGGACAAAACCTTCGAAAACATAGGCTGAGACATCCCAGATGATATGGCCACTGTTGTCTGAAAAGACCCACTTGCCAAAAAATGGAGTACTGACAGAACCTGCACCAGAGGGGGAATCCCTGTGGGTTGGCGGATGGGGTACATCAGGTCTGGCTCCAGCTGGGCACATAGTTCATGTATAGTTGCTCTGTCAAGCCTGTATGTAAGTATGATATGTCGTTCTTCCATTGTCGACAGGTCCACCAGCGGTCAGTACACGGGAGGATTCATCCTTCTCCTCGCAAGTCCCAGCGGACGGTGCCTAGGAAGGACAACATGGAGCACAGAGTCAAGCAATCCACAGGTTCGTTCACACAGCTTGCACAGTACACGAATCGCTATGCATTGAAAGGCTTGTATGAGTGGCAATGCAAGGCCTAGGCCTGTGTGACGCAGTAGAAATCATGCCATGTGGGCCCTTGAAATGGCGGCTGCCTGACCTGTGAAGTGTGACAGTGGGATGTGAGGTCACTGTGCTGGCGTGGCACACCGTGGTGGTAGGCGGTCGAATACAGCGGCGCAAAGCAGCATTGGTTAACATTGAACCCTATGGGTCTCAGGAGCCAATGACGATGCGCGCCGGCAGTCGCGGTACGCACCGCCGCGGTACGCACCGCCGCGGGCGAGACCGCCATTTTCTATCTGATTAATCACTCGAGACCTGATCATCCACAGGAGAGGACCTATACTGCAAGTGCTGCTGTGACCTCGGTCTGGGAGATACAATGGCTGCTGCGACTGGGGAAAGGGCCCCTGCCTTCACTTCCGAAGAATTGGAGAGACTTGTTGATGGGGTCCTCCCCCAGTATGCGCTACTCTACGGTCCTCTAGACCAACAGGTTAGTACACAGGGTGCACGTTGAACGGGCTAGGCCTGTGTTGAGTGGGGTATATGTAAGATGGTGGGGAGGGGAGCGAATGAGGAGTGCAACGCACGAAAGATGAGGGCCACTCACATTGACCAGGCAGAAAACTGATGCGATTTCCTTTACCACCCTGTACATGTCACATAGGTCAGCGCCCATCAGAAGATCGACATTTGGCGTGCCATCGCCAAGGACGTCCGGGCCCTGGGGGTCCACAACAGACGGGGCACCCACTGCCGAAAGAGGTCGGAGGACATCCGCCGCGGGACCAGAAAGACCGCCGAGTCTCTGCTGGGGATGGCCTCCCAACGTAGGAGGGGTGCCAGCCACCAATTGACCCCCCTGATGTCCCGGATCCTGGCGGTGGCCTACCCCGATTTGGATGGGCGCGTGAGGACATCGCAGCAGACACAAGGGGGTGAGTATCAGCACATTCTGCTATCTTTGCGCGCAGTGAAGGTGTCTGGGTGGGGGAGGAGGGCTGTGGCTATCTCCAGGCCAGGGCGCATTCTGTAGGCTAGGCCCCTCCGTTAGACACGGCCCTGTGCCCCCGCCCCCCACCTCTGTAGGGTGCCAAGTACAGCTATCCATGGTCCGGCCTCACCCATGTGTGCATTTGTCATCCATAGACCTGTAGGCCTAGTCACAATAACTGAGAAGTGTACCCCGATTGCGCGGCCTAGTTCAGGGGGCTTCTGTGTCTGTCCTCTCCGACAACGGTGTTGCCAATGCATGCACTCAACCTGTCTTCAGTTCTCCCCCCCCATTTTCTTTGTCATCCTGTTCATGTGTGCATTAGCATCATCAGGCGGAGGAGAAGTGGCATCGGCGCACGAGGGAGCTGCATCTCACATGGCCCCGGAGGGCCATACAACAGACTCCGAGTACACCAGTGAGACGGAGGGCGAGTGGAGCTCCACAACGGGGACCCGTGGAGACGTCAGCGACACCGACACGTCCTCGGAAGGGAGCTCCCTAGCGGTGGCGGCAACATCCGTGCCCACCGCCACAACAGGTACAGCCGCCACGCAGCACACCAGCCCCGCCCTCCCAGCAGCCCCTCAGCCTTCGCTCCGTGCCCGCTCGCCCAGGAAGGCGGGAATCTCCTTCGCCCCAGACACCTCAGGCCCTGCCCCAGTTACCCCTGCTGCCCTCAGTGAGGAGGTCATTGACCTCCTCAGGACACTCATTGTTGGGCCGTCTACCCTTTTGAATGCCATCCAGGGTGTGGAAAGGGAGGTGCATCGGAGCAATGCATACCTGGAGGGCATTCATTCGGGTCAGGCTGCCCATCAGCGATCTTTCAACGCTCTGGCCTCAGCACTGACGGCAGCCATTGTCCCTGTCTCCAGCCTCCCTCTTCTGACTCCCTCCACCCAGTCCCAGTCTCCTGTTCCTCTGCCTATCCCATCCACACCATCAGACCAGCCTGCACACACCTCTACACCCAAGGGCAGCTCATCCAGACATAAGCACCACAGATCCCACAAGCATTCACCCAAGCAACATCCAGATGCAGACATGCCAACAGTCACTACCACCTTTGTGTCCCCCACCTCCTCATCTCCCTCCTCCCTCCCTGTGATGTCTCCACTCACACCTGCATGCACACCACCATCAGCCAGTACTTCCATTACCAGCACACCCTCCATTACAGTCCGCACACGTGCAGTCACCACCCCCACTGCCATTTACACGTCCCCTGTGTCCTCTCCCAGTGTGTCTGTCACCCCCTCTTCCAAACCACACAAATGCAGGCAGCCACCCACCCAACAGCCATCCACCTCACGACAGCCTCCGTCACAAGCACCTGCACCCAAAGGCAGCACACTTGACTCTACTACAACCACATCCTCTTCCTCCACTCCCATACCCACTACACCTACCTGTCCCTGTCCTTCCCAAGTCGTTTTCCTTTCCAACCTTGAGCTCGTTCCAATCACTGACCCACCCCCTCCATCTGGTAAGAGTAAAAAAAGCACCTCAGCCACCACCAGCCCCGCATCTACTGTGACCATAGTGCAGGGCTATTGGAGTCTACCAGCTCCTAGGGCAGGAACATCGGCCAGCAGCAAGGGGACAGCCAGCCCACCCCCTGGGAAGAGGACAAAAAATGCCCTGCGCGACAAGACTGAGACGGCTGCCACCAAGGACAGTAGCCTTGCCCCGTCACCTGCCACATCATCCAAGGGAGGCAAGGGCCACAGAGCTTCAGCGAAGGAGGGCAAGGGCAGCAGGGCGGACAAGTCAGGCAGCAGGCAAGCTGCCCAGGAGGGCCCCACCAGCCCCATTCCGGTTGTGACGGACGACACCCACGGGCCCAGGACTCCATCACAGGAGGGCCCCGCGACCGCAAGGTCGGATGGCGAATGAGCGGGAAGTCTTGCCCAGGTCTGGCTCCCTAGACACACAGGACAAGCACCGCCGAACAGGGCCCCGCCGGGAGGAGCACCGCTGAACAGGGCCCCGCCGGGAGGAGCACCGCTGAACAGGGCCCCGCCGGGAGGAGCACCGCTGAACAGGGCCCGCTGGTAGGAGCACCGCTGAACAGGGGCCCGCCAGGACAAGAACCGCTGAACAGGGGCCCGCCGGGAGGAGCACCGCTGAACAGGGGCCTGCCGGGACAAGAACCGCTGAACAGGGGCCCGCCGGGACAAGAACCGCTGAACAGGGCCCCGCCGGGAGGAGCACTGCTGGACAGGGGCCCGCCGGGACAAGAACCGCTGAACAGGGGCCCGCCGGGACAAGAACCGCTGAACAGGGGCCCGCCGGGACAAGAACCGCTCCACTGGGCCCTTCATCTCAAGCACCGCTCCGCTGGGCCCTTCGTGTCAAGCACCGCTCCGCTGGGCCCTTCATCTCAAGCACCGCTCCGCTGGGCCCCGCCGTCTCTGCACCGCTCCGCTGGGCCCTTCATCTCAAGCACCGCTTCGCTGGGCCCCGCCGTCTCTGCACCGCTCCGCTGGGCCCTTCATCTCAAGCACCGCTCCGCTGGACCCGCCGTCTCTGCACCGCTCCGCTGGGCCCTGCCGTCTCTGCACCGCTCCGCTGGGCCCTTCATCTCAAGCACCGCTCCGCTGGGCCCCGCCGTCTCTGCACCGCTCCGCTGGGCCCTTCCTGTCAAGCACCGCTCCGCTGGGCCCCGCCGTCTCTGCACCGCTCCGCTGGGCCCTTCCTGTCAAGCACCGCTCCGCTGGGCCCCGCCGTCTCTGCACCGCTCCGCTGGGCCCTTCCTGTCAAGCACTGCTCCGCTGGGCCCCGCCGTCTCTGCACCGCTCCGCTGGGCCCTTCCTGTCAAGCACCGCTCCGCTGGGCCCTTCATCTCAAGCACCGCTCCGCTGGGCCCCGCCGTCTCTGCACCGCTCCGCTGGGCCCTTCCTGTCAAGCACCGCTCCGCTGGGCCCTTCATCTCAAGCACCGCTCCGCTGGGCCCCGCCGTCTCTGCACTGCTCCGCTGGGCCCTTCCTGTCAAGCACTGCTCCGCTGGGCCCCGCCATCTCTGCACCGCTCCGCTGGTCCCTTCCTGTCAAGCACCGCTCCGCTGGGCCCCGCCGTCTCTGCACCGCTCCGCTGGGCCCTTCCTGTCAAGCACCGCTCCGCTGCGCCCTTCATCTCAAGCACCGCTCCGCTGGGCCCCGCCGTCTTTGCACCGCTCCGCTGGGCCCTTCCTGTCAAGCACCGCTCCGCTGGGCCCTTCATCTCAAGCACCGCTCCGCTGGGCCCCGCCGTCTCTGCACCGCTCCACCGGGCCCTTCCTGTCAAGCACCGCTCCGCTGGGGCCTTCATCTCAAGCACCGCTGGCCCATTGACAGTGCCGGTTCTGTGTCGAGCAGGGCTTCAGGAAGCACTCTGGGCACCATGCCTCCTCCATTAACAGTGGAGTTGGTAATCCATCTGATGGACTGTGGCTTGGCACTTCCCAGGATGGAATAGTGGGCAAGCCACCCACTGTAGAGACTTGTGAGACTGTGGCTTTGCACTCCCCAGGATGGGACAGTGGGCAAGCCACCCACTGTAGAGACTTGAGAGACTGTGGCTTTGCACTCCCCAGGATGGAACAGTGGGCAAGCCACCCACTGTAGAGACTTGTGAGACTGTGGCTTTGCACTCCCCAGGCTGGGACAGTGGGCATGGAGGCTTTCCTCCTCCCCCCTCCCATGTGTCGTAGGTGCAGTACTCACCGTTGTCGTCTGCGCCGGCGTTCGTACTCCTGGTAGATGAGCAGGTAGACAATAGCTGGTAAGATGTTTAATTCGGGTTCCATGCTGTCCTCCTTCCTCGTGGAGTGTGTATAGGTGAGCATTTTCCCGTTCGTAGTCTGTTTCCGCCTTGTTTTTATCGGAGGGGCTCCCGCCCCGGAAAAGGTGGCGGATTGGTGGGTTGTGATAGGGTGGGCGGTACATTGTCTGCCGCCTGCCTGTTGGCGGTGACCGCCGCGCTGTTTGTCTGTCCCGCCGTGGCGGTCGGAGTGTTAAAGTAGCGGGCTGTGTTGGCGGTTCCCGCCAGGGTCAGAATTCCTTTTTTTGGACCGCCTGCCTGTTGGGGGGTTGGCCGCCGCTTTATCACCGCCCGCCAGGGTCAGAATGACCCCCTTAATCTTTTCTATTTTTGTGTATTCAAATTAAATCAGAAAATTACTTTTACTCCCAAGATTCCTTTCACCCGCATTCTCAACCAATTGCCTCTCATGGACGGCTGCCAATCCATGCGTGACCCTTCTCACTCTCCAACCTATCCCAGCGCGGCTCAAATGATGTCACACTCACATGTACTGGGGCTGACAAAGTCTTGCGGTTCGTCCTCTTAAACTCAAAATCTCACAAAACCAAAGCAAAATATTGCGAGCACTAATCAAAAATAAAAAAAAACCAAACACATCTGCTGGTTTACTACAGGAAGGTTTCACAATCACTTCAGAAACCTTATGGATTTTCACTGATGGCCCTTTCGCTCATGCAGCTATTCCTCTTTCTCAGTCCCCAGATTCGCAAGCAAAATTCGGCCCGACAATTTTATTCTCAACCGATCAATGGGTCTGTCCTGGTGGACATAGTACTCGCCAAATCTCAGTCTAAATTTTCTCTCGCCCACTTTAACTCACACACTGACTTGTTGATCATGCCCGATCAACCTACTAAACCAAACAGATTACAACATATAACCAAATGTCTCCTCCACTTGTCAATATACTCTGGAGTCTTAGACCACGCAGGGTCCGTACATCAACAACCATATGGACTTTTTTTAGCACAAAGTTTCACACACTCTCATATTGAAGAGTACGCACACTCCTACTAAAACTTAATTTGAAGTACGCAGACTCCCTAAGTTCCCTCACATACGTCACAATTCACCTGCAATTTGCATAAGCAGTGCAAGTGCAATCTATCTCTCTCACGCTATCACTAAAAAGCAGACAACATACCCAACATTACTAGCAGGATGCAGGATCTGGGAAAGTCATTTCTGGGCTTAAGGAGACATCATTCTTACTACGATTGCCATTTCGAAAAACAAAAAACAAACCTCAATAATGATAAATAACTGACCAATCTTAAACTACCACCATAAACATCAGTCACCACGTAACTAGCTCTCCAAGGAAACTAACCATCAAGCTACTACAATAAACTGTTAGCGCGTCAGTCCTTAATAAGTAAACTTACAAGGTGACGCGTATAGGTCGATGAACCTTTTGATTCGCATGGAGTATCCTAGCTATGATGTGACCAATGTTTCTCAGTAATCAATGCACAAAATTCAATAACCATTTAGACAAATCATTAATCAATAATCAATAAAAGCAATAAGCATCACACCATGACTTTTCAGCCATGAATAACCACACCTGAATATATATGTTTTAGTAATTTTATTTCCCTTTTTGTTACAATACTAAGGGGGTTTTTACAACATTGGCGGTAAAAGCCGCTTACCGCCGTGCAGAAGACCGCCAACACACCGCCGCGGAATTCCGCCACGGCCATTATGACCCACAGCTCGGAATCTGCCAAACTTTAGACACCCACACAGGTCTGCCACACCAAAGGTCAGTGATAAACTGGCGAAAACAAAACCTCCACCGTCACACCAACAGGAATACGCTCACACTATCACGACCCACGAATCCACGCGGCGGTCTTTCAACCGCGGTATTCCATTGGCGGTACACACCGCCGCGCTCAAAATACACACACTCTTACAAAACACATCCACATTGGACAATTCCAAATACACACACCTGATACACATACACACACCACTCCCACACACCCAATACAATATAAAACACACACCCACATTACCCACAACCCCTACAACCAAAATCCCGAAAGAAGGCCAGAGAGAGAGACTACAATGTACAAACAAGCATCCACAGGCACACAACACCATCATCCACATAACATCCACGCACCCCACACAACACACCACTAAATATCAGCCCACATATCACAACACACACCACCCCACACATCACCCACACCACCCCATGGCACGGCAGAGACACCCCAGGTTCTCTGAGGAGGAGCTCAGGGTCATGGTGGAGGAAATCATCCGGGTAGAACCACAGCTATTTGGATCACAGGTGCAGCACACCTCCATAGCTAGGAAGATGGAGCTATGGCGCAGAATAGTGGACAGGGTCAACGCAGTGGGACAGCACCCAAGAAATAGGGATGACATCAGGAAGAGGTGGAACGACCTATGGGGGAAGGTGTGTTCCGTGGTATCCAGACACCACCTTGCGGTCAAGAGGACTGATGGCGGACCCCCACCTCCTCCCCCACAACTAACAACATGGGAGGAGCAAGTCTTGGCTATTCTGCATCCTGAGGGCCTCGAAGGAGTAGCTGGAGGAATGGACTCTGGCAAGTCAAACCTTAACTACTATATCCCCCACCCTACCTGCATGCCATCACATACCCCCACCCTCGCCCTCACCCCCATCACTCGTACTCCTCACAAATGTCCCAATATCACAAACCACACATCCCAACACCAAGCCCTGCATGCAACACCAAAGCATGGACACCCATCACCAATGCATGGCCACTGCACATACCCATACACCCCCCTAAACCATAATCACACAAGGTCCCACACAGGAATGCAAGCATTGGGGTACACGGTCACCCACCCATTGCACATTATGGCACATACAGATGCAATAATCATGCTTTTACACCCCTGCAGGACCCCTACCCAACGTCACCGCACATGAGGGTCCAGACATGTCCACACCCCCAACAGGCCCACAGTGATGACAGCAGCTCTGTCCAACTGGATCTAGATGACCAGCCCGGCCCATCTGGGACCTCGGGACAGTCGGCTCCCCTCACACTGGCACAGGTCACCACAGAGCTTGCCCCCTCTGGAAACACCAGCGCAGCACCCACCCAGCGGGCCCATACCTCTGTCCCCAGAACACCTCAATCAGCAGTGTGTCCATCACTACAGGGAACCCAGGCTAACCCACCACCCCAACAACAACAGGGACCTGGGGGAGGACAGGCCCAGGGAACCCACTCTCCACGAGGCCCTCTCCAACATCATTGGAGCGTACCATCATTCCCAGGAGACGATGGCAACGGTACTGGCCAAGTTTCAGGAGACCCAGCGGCTGCAGGAGGAGCCATATTTGGGCTTCAGGGAGGAACTCAGATCCATCAATTCCACCCTGGGCACCATCGTAGGCGTGCTGAAGGAAGTCCTCAGCACCAGGAGGGACAGTGTGGCACAAGTGGCCCCTGACACCAGCCTGGACGATGAACTGCCCACCACCTCCACCGGCGCTAGTGGACAGGAGGCACCGCCACAGGACCACCACACCAGCACCCCACCCCCTGCAGATGGAGAACCACCCCGCAAACGGTCCCTGAGATCCAGGACAAAGACAGAGAACAATGCCAAGACCCCGCCAAGAAATGAGACCGCCCTGAATGTCATCCTTTTGTCTCACCTTGTCACCCTGTCCATCCTCAAACTGCCCCAGCTCCACTTCCTATGCCCCTTTGGACAATGCACCTGTGAGACTAATAGACTGGACTCTGCCATGGACATTCCTCCACCATCACCCCTCATCATTTTACAACCCCCTCTACTATTGAGCACTTAAATAAACAACCTTGAAGCACAAAACAATCCGGAGTCAGTCTCTGATTTCGAAATAGTATATTAGCAATTACAGTGACAAAATGCTCTTTCAAATGTAATGTCAACATACCTATGTCACACAGCTCTAGTCCATGAGGAAACAAAGCAGATGTCACACAGTGGGACCCACATCTGTGAAATCGTAAGGGAAAGTGACAAATCAGTGACCATACACTGGGTGAAAAGGACAGACAGTAGAGAGGTAGTAGTATTAAAGTACATGTAGTAGGCAGGTTTGTCTTCTTACCTTTGTCTCATTGGAAATATTGCAGGATCACAGAGTTCCTGTTGTCGATGTCCTCTTCTTCTGCTTCCTCGTCTTCACTGTCCACAGGCTCCACAGCTGCCACAACACCTCCATCTGGACCATCCTCCTGCAGAAAAGGCACCTGTCATCGCAAAGCTAAGTTGTGAAGCATACAGCAGGCCACGATGATCTGGCACACCTTCTTTGGTGAGTAGAATAGGGAACCACCTGTCATATGGAGGCACCAGAACCTGGCCTTCAGGAGGCCAAAGGTCCGCTCTATAATCCTCCTAGTTCGCCCATGGGCCTCATTGTAGCGTTCCTCTGCCCTTGTCCTGGGATTCCTCACTGGGGTCAGTAGCCATGACAGGTTGGGGTAACCAGAGTCACCTGAAAATGGCGAGGGACAACTGTTAGACACACACTAACCTGTAGGGATATCCCCAGACCCAGACAACTATTCCCACTGACTTGCTTCCAGGTGCTCACCTAATAGCCACACACAGTGCCTCTGGAGTTGACCCATCACATAAGGGATGCTGCTATTCCGCAGGATGTAAGCGGCATGCACTGAGCGAGGGAATTTGGCATTAACATGGGAGATGTACTGGTTTGCCAAACACACCATCTGCACATTCATCAAATGATAACTCTTCGGGTTTCTGTATACCTGTTCACTCCTGCCTGGGGGGACCAAGGCCACATGGGTCCCATCAATGGCACCTATGATGTTGGGGATATGTCCCTGGGCATAGAAATCACCTTTCACTGTAGGCAAATCCTCCACCTGAGGGAAAACGATGTACCTCCACATGTGTTTCAGCAGGGCAGACAACACTCTGGACAACATGTTGGAAAACATAGGCTGGGACATCCCTGATGCTGTGGCCACTGTAGTTTGAAAAGACCCATTTGCAAGGAAATGGAGTACTGACAGCACCTGCACTTGAGGGGGGATTCCTGTGGGATGGCGGATAGCTGACATCAGGTCTGGCTCCAACTGGGCACACAGTTCCAGGATTGTGGCACGATCAAGCCTGTAGGTGATGATCACATGTCTTTCCTCCATTGTTGACAGGTCCACCAGCGGTCTGTACACCGGAGGATGCCGCCATCTCCTCACATGTCCCAGCGGACGGTCCCTATGGAGGACAACAGCGAGCACAGAGTCAACCAACTCAGAGGTACGTAAACACAGCTTACTCAGAAAACCATTTATAACCCGAATATTGCCTGTATGAGTGTTGAGGCAAAGCCTAGGTATGTGTGACACAGTTAAAATTAAGCCATGTGGGCCCCTGAAATGGCGGCTGTCTGACCTGTAAAGTGGGACAATGGGATGTGAGGTAACTGCGCTGGGGTTGTACACCGTCACGGTAGGCGGTCGAAGACCGTGGCGCAATTCTGCATTGGTTAACTTTGGACCCTATGGGTCCCAGGAGCCAATGACGATGTTCGCCGGCAGTGACGGTACGCACTGCCGCGGACGTGACCGCCATTTTCTATCTGTTCAATCACTCGATACCTGATCTTCGACAGGAGAGGACCTACACTGCAAGTGCTGCTGTGACCTCAGTCTGGAAGAGACAATGGCTCGTGCGTCTGGGGAAAGGGCCCCTACCTTCACTTCGGAGGAGTTGGAGAACCTCGTGGATGGGGTCCTCCCCCAGTACACGCTACTCTACGGTCCTCCAGACAAACAGGTAAGTACACTGGGAGCATGCTGTATGGGCAATGCCTGTGTGGAGTGGTGCGAATGAAAGATAGGGGTGGGGAGAATGATGCGTGCATGAAACGACGGAGAGTGCATGTACCACATGGCAAGGAAAGGGATGCGGGCCAATGACTGTGAAGGTGCAGTTGGTAATACCTTCTCTTTTTCCCCTGTACAATTCATGTAGGTCAGCGCCCACCAGAAGAAGGATATTTGGCGTGCCATCGCCAAGGACGTCAGGACCCTGGGGGTCTATCACAGACGGAGCACCCACTGCCGGAAGAGATGGGAGGACATTCGCCGCTGGAGCAGGAAGACGGTGGATGCCCAGCTGGGGATGGCCTCCCAACGTGGGAGGGGTGCCCATGGCACCATGACCCCCCTGATGTTCAGGATCCTGGCGGTGGCGTACCCGGAGTTGGATGGGCGCTTGAGGGCATCACAGCAGCAACAAGGGGGTGAGTACACACTCATTCTGCTGATTCAGCGCACAGTGGAGGTGTCTGGGTGGGGGAGGTGGTCTGTGTGTTTCCCTAGGCCAGGGCGTGTGTGCTAGTTAAGTCCACTTTTTCAGGCAGACCCTGTGGCACCCCACCCCACCAGGGTACAGTGCCAAGTACACCTAGTCAGGCTCCTGTGACATCCATGTGTGCAGATATCGGCCATAGCCTCGTAGTCCATGTCCCAGGGATTGTATAGTGGACCCCAAGTGTGCGGCGTAGTGCAGGGGGCTTCTGTGTCTGTCGTGTCCGCCAACAGTAGCGGTAATGCATGCACTGTACATGTCTTTCTTCTGACTTCCCCCCCTTTTTGTGGTCTCCCTGTACATGTGTGCATTAGCATCATCAGGCGCAGGAGCAGTGGCACCGGAGCAGGAGGGAGCTGCATCCCACATGGCCCTGGAGGGCGAGACAACGGAGTCTGAAGCCACCAGTGGGACGGAGGGCGAGGGGAGCTCCACGGCAGGGACAGGAGCTGACACCAGCGACACAGACTCGTCCTCTGATGGGAGCTCCCTTGTGGTTGCGGCCGCATCTGTGCCCCCGCATCTACAGGTACAGCCGCCACCCCCCCTTCAGCACCGCCCTCCCAGCAGCCCCTCAGCCTTTGCCCCGTGCCCGCTCACCCAGGAGGGTGGGCATCTCCTTCACCCCAGGTACCTCAGGCCCTGCCCCAGTCACCCCTGCTGCCCTCAGTGAGGAGGCCATTGACCTCCTCAGGTCCCTCACTATTGGGCAGTCTACCATTTTGAATGCCATCCAGGGTGTAGAGAGGCAGTTGCAACAAACCAATGCATTCCTGGAGGGCATTCATTCTGGTCAGGCAGCCCTTCAGCGAGCTTTTCAGACTCTGGCCTCAGCACTGATGGCAGCCATTGTCCCTGTCTCTAGCCTCCCCCCTCCAACGGCCTCCACCCAGACCCAATCCCCTGTACCTCAGCCTACCCCAAGCATACCATCAGACCAGCATGCACACACCTCAACACACAAAGGAAGCTCAGGCAAACATAAACACCACACATCCCACAGGCACTCACGCAAGCATCACACACATGCAGACATAGCAACATCTACTGCCTCCACTGTGTCCTCCTCCTCCTCGTCTCCCTCCTCCCTCCCAGTCTCGTCTCCACTCACACCTGCATGCACTACATCTACAGCCACTACTTCCATCACCAGCACACCCACCACCACACCCCGCTCACGTGCAGTCACCACCCCCACTACCATTCACACATCCCCTGTGTCCTCTCCCAGTGTGTCTCTGAGCCCACCTCCCAAGGTACACAAACGCAGCCACACACCCACCCAACAGCCATCCACCTCACGACAGCCTCCAGCGCATGCACCTTCACCCAAAGTCACCAAACGGACACCTCCTACAACCACAACCTCTTCCTCCACTCCCAAACCCCCTCCAGCTACCCATCCCAGTGTCCCTAAGAAACTTTTCCGGTCCACCCTTGACCTCTTTCCCTCACCTCCCCCACCCCGTCAGTCTCCTAGGGCCCGACTCTCCAGGTCCCAACCTAGCACCCCAGCCACAACAGCGGCGGGACCAGTGGTGCCAGTAGTCACCGGATTCTGGAGTGCACCAGGCAGCAGGGCAGCCAGTGTGGCAAGGAGCCACAGCACGGACAGTACCCCACCTGTCAAGCATCAAAAGTTGTCCAGTGCCCGGCGGGAGAGGGGGAAGACACCAGCCACCAAAGCCTCTCCCAGGGGTACAGGTGGGAGTGTGGAGTCAGCTGTGACACCTTCCAAGGTGGGGAAGGGGCACAAGAAACCCGGAAAGCCTGAGAAGAGCAGCACGGCGGAGAAGACCGCCATCAGCCCCGCTGCCCAGTATCCGGCCAGCACCAGCCCTGCAGGCCCAGGACTGCCAGCACCAGCCCTGCTGGCCCAGACTGGACCGGCAGCAGCAGCCCCGCAGGCCAGGAGGTGACAGCCAGCACCAGCCCCGCTGTCCCAGACAGGACCGCCAGCACCAGCCCTGCAGGCCCAGACAGGACTGCCAGCACCAGCCCTGCAGGCCAGGAGGTGACCGCCAGCACCAGCCCCGCTGGCCCAGACAGGACCACCAGCACCAGCCCCGCAGGCCAAAAGGCGACCGCCAGCACCAGCCCCGCTGGCCCAGACAGGACCGCCAGCACCAGCCCTACAGTCCCGGAGGCGACCGCCAGCACCAGCCCCGCTGGCCAGGAGGCGACCGCCAGCACCAGCCCCGCTGGCCCAGACAGGACCGCCAGCACCAGACCCGCTGGCCAGGAGGCGACTGCCAGCACCAGCCCCGCTGGCCCAGACAGGACCGCCAGCACCAGACCCGCTGCCAAGGACACATGCCGCCACAAGCACCGCTGAACAGGACACTGCCGCCACAAGCTCCGCTGCCAAGGACACCTGCCACCACAAGCACCGCTGAACAGGACAACACTGCCACCAGCACCACTGAACAGGACACTGCCGCCACAAGCACCGCTGCCAAGGACACCTGCCGCCACCAGCAAAGCTGGCCCATGAGCGCCAAGAGTACTGACGCTACTGAGTCTGCCATGAGCAGGATGAAGCATTCTGGGCACAAAGCCCCCTCCAGAACCAGTGGAGATTCACATCCACTACCTCTGTCCTTGGCAGGATGAAGCACTCTGGGCACAAAGCCCCCTCCGGAACCAGTGGAGATTCACATCCACTACCTCTGTCCTTGGCAGGATGAAGCACTCTGGGCACCAAGCCCCCTCCAGAACCAGTGGAGATTCACATCCACTACCTCTGTCTTTGGCAGGATGAAGCACTCTGGGCACCAAGCCCCCTCCAGAACCAGTGGAGATTCACATCCACTACCTCTTTCCTTGGCAGGATGAAGCACTCTGGGCACCAAGCCCCCTCCAGGACCAGTGGAGATTCACATCCACTACCTCTGTCCTTGGCAGGATGAAGCACTCTGGGCACAAAGCCCCCTCCAGAACCAGTGGAGACTGTTATCCACTTGAGAGACTGTGGCTTTGCACTCCCCAGGATTGTACAGTGGGCAAATCACCCACTGTAGAGACTTGTGAGACTGTGGCTTTGCACTCCCCAGGATTGTACAGTGGGCAAACCACCCACTTGAGAGACTTGTGAGACTGACGCTTTGCACTCCCCAGGATTGTACAGTGGGCAAACCACCCACTGTAGAGACTTGTGAGACTGTGGCTTTGCACTCCCCGGGATTGAACATTGGGCATGTGGCCCCCTCGTGGATTTGGCTTTGTGCACTCAACCGGCTGAGGTGCCTCCCTTTCCCTTCCCCCTGAGGTGCCTGTTTTATTTCTATCCAATGCCCCAGCAGTGTTCTCTCCGTCATGTTCGGGTATCTTGTGTGGGCCTCGCCCATGCAGTGTGGGCCCAGTGTTCCACGGACTTAAATGGTGCAATACCTGGACTTCTATTCTTGGTGTATATATTTGTTTATAGTGTAAATATATTTTTGCCTACTGGATTTTAATATATTACAATTGTTCACCTCATTTCCTTTTGTCTTTGCATTCTTCCGGGGGGCTGTGGGGGTGTCTCTGTAATGTATCATGCTGTATTAGTGTGTGTGTTGTCGTGGGTGAGGGTGGGGGTAGGGGTGTTGCGTGTTGAGTGTGTGTGGCCCTGTTTTTTCCCTCCCCCCCCCTGTTTTGTAGGTGCAGTACTCACCGTGGTCTTCGCTGCCGGCGTTCGTGCTCCTGGTAGAGGAGCAAGAAGATAAAGGCTGGAAAAATGTGAAGCTGTTTGTTTGTACCGCCGTGGCAGTCGGAGTGTTAAAGTTGCTGTCTATGTTGGCGGTTTCCGCCACTGTCGTAATTCCATTTTTTTTACCACCGGCCTGTTGGCGGTCTTACCGCCGCTTTAACACCGACCGCCAGGGTTGTAATGACCACCTAAGTCATGAGATTAATTCAAACTCAATTCAATTCAAATAAAAACAGCATTAATTAGTTAAGAGATGCCAAAATCATAATCTAATCAAAGCTTGCATCAGAATACATTCTAACGCATTAGCACAAGTCAATAAAAGAATCAAAGGCAATAAATAATTTCTAGTCATGGAGTTCAGCAAAGTTGTCCGTCAACCATTGTCTCTGTAACCTGTCAATCGTCATGTATGGAACCCTTATCTAATCCAGATTAGCTTCTCTTGTGTTGTTCTTTGTTCTATTGTAAAGTTCTCCGACACCTATGGGTAAGGTCTACGCTATATAAAACTGCATAAAAAAGTAAATAATAAGCACTTGACCCCTCGAGTAATCATGTCCGCGGGTGTAGAGAGTTTGGGCTCTCTCTTACATCTTACTCTACAGATTAGAGGCCGGTCGCAGTTAGCCTGGAATAAATCCCCTTTCAGGTCTCTGCTTGGAGAAGCACACATGAGCATGGAGCTACAAAGAGGAGGAGGGGGCCAGTTAGCTCCAAGGCAACGTTCAGTGAGGGCAGAGCTAAGCTTTGATGGTGAATGTCTGACAATCATGGCTTTCAGGAAAACTTCCTGCATCCTGACCCCTATAGTTGAGTACCCGTTGTCACTGATTGCGTAAACAAAGAGGAAGCAGGACTATGTGTGGTGAGGTGCTGCATAACACAGCTCAACGTACGTGTTTATTTGCTCAGCTGTGTCAGTTCTGACAAGTGCCGCAATGTGTGACAGTCTTCATTGTTGAAGTGGTGCAGGGAAATTACAGACTCATTTAAATAGGAGTAAACCGCAATTTGGAATACATTTCCCTCGGCAATATGAGAGAGATTCAATGACTAAACTTCAGTTCTGAATGCAGAAAAAATGGGAGGGTTAATTTGGGATTCTTGCCACTGTGTGCACTTGTAAAGAACTCAGAAAAAAAGAAGCATCCGAGATCTGGAGAGTAAGCTAGTGTTGTTGTGATACACTTAAAGTGAGCAGAGAGAGCCAAGACTAAAGCCGGGGCATACTCTGACCACTTTGAAAAAAGAACAGTCTATCCTCCTGCAGTTGATTTTAAGACTACCTTTTGCCATCCAGATTTAAGTAGCCCATAAGCATCCTGCAGATGTTGACTTGTTGCTGTAAAACTGAGCTGGATTTAATCCATATACTAATGAATGGACACTTCAAACTCACCTACTTGTTTTCACAAAAGCTAGATACATAGCCTGAATAGAGACAGTGAGAGGAAGGATTCGTGGGGCACCCCACATAGCATGGGAAAGAGGGAAGATTGAAAACCTGGAGGGCTTGATTTGAAAGCATTAAATCCAGAAAAATGGATTTAAACCACTCAAGTACCTTTCCATCAACACCTATGTGGGATGATAAAATATACATAAGAAACCCATAATTCACTGTATCAAAAGCCACAGAGAGATCCAGAAGCACATGCAGACATGTGTTCCAGCAATCAGTCCATTTGAAAAAAAAGATGAATACCTGCAGCATAGTACACGTTTGTGCTGTTAGAGAGATGAAAACTAGGCCTGAGGCTAGAACTTCACTCTGCCAGTGAAATTTGTGGAATTCGGGCACATGCAGAATAGCGTGGAACTCCCAAATTCTGCAGTCCGTGCAGAGTGGAGTTTGTTCGTGCTCACTAGATTGGGTTTGGGTGATCTCTTGTGAGCACGACAATACTCCTGTGCTGCTAGCAAGCACGCGCAAGACTTTGCCTTCACTAGCATTGCTTCCATCAGCGCAGGTGGAAAAAAACAGGGCCAGTCTTGAGCGCCAAATCACTTCTAAAGTATATTTTCTACTCCAGAGCCACTAAATGTATTCAAAAAGAGATTTTGACTCATTTTTCTTCTCCAATGGACCCGGCAATTTGTTTTTTCAGATTGAGAAGCCATTTTGTTTCAAACAGGAAGGAAGTGTGTCACAGACTCCAACATCCTGTTTCTGTTCAGCAGGTGGAAGGATCACTCTCTTTGACTCCTGGATATACCTTAGGATAAGGACTTTGTTTTTGTTGAATCACACAAGTAAGTTAAAAAACTATTGTATAAGGGTGTTGTGTTTGCTTGCTTGGGCATGCACCAGTATATTTTTTTTACTTTCATTTGATATTTGATTTTAAAAAAAATTAGTGTTGGGTGGGCTGGAGTTTAAGTTTGGACCTAGTTAATCTTTGTTTTGCATTTCATTGATTTTTCATTTTTTGTAAAGGAAAATTGTTGCACAGCTCAGTACCTTTTCTACATGTTTGTAATATTTGCAATATTATTTTAGTATGTGGCCTAGATTTCTAAAGGGCCATTTAGCCAGTCGGCTCAGTACTGGTAGTCATCAGTGCATGAAATAAATGTGTCAGTGGTATATGTTTTTAAACCTTTATTTGGGGCAGGTGTGGAATTAGATTAAATTTAGAATGTTGGCTATTGTTTGCATTTCACTTTTTTTTGCAAAAAGTGTATATATTGTGGGGTAATAATAATTGATGCTATAGGAGGATATTATTTGACCATGTGGCTGGCAGCCATTTTGTGCATGCAACCAGTGCCCCTTTTCCATAGGTTTGCATGTGTTCCTTGTTTGCGATGCCTCATTGCTGTTGTTGTTTGATCCTGTTGCTTGCAGCCATTTTGTGCATACAGCCAGTGTCCCTTTGCCATAGGCTTTCATGTGGTCTTTGTTTGGAATGCCTCCCTGCTCATTGTTGTTGTTGTTTGATCATGTGGCTGGCAGCTATTTTGTGCATGCAGCCAGTGTTCCTTTGCCATAGGCTTTCATGTGGTCTTTGTTTGGAATGCCTCCTTGCTCCTAATTGTTGTTGTTTGACCATGTGGCTGGCTGGCAGCCATTTTGCCCATCCAGCCAGTGTCTCTTGCTATGGACTTGCATGCGTTCTTTGTTCTCCATGCCTCCTCCTTGCCCCTTGTTGTTGTTGCTTGATCGTGTGGATGGCAGCCATTTTTAGCATGCAGCCAGTATCCCTCCCTTTGCCACAGGCTTGGTTTTTGTTTGCCATTCTTGCTTGCTCGTTGTTGTTTGACCATATGGCTGACTGGCAGCCATTTTGTCAATTAAGTCAGTGTCTCTTGCCATATGCCTGCATGTGTTCTTTGTTCTCCATTCCTCCTCCATGCTCCTCCTTCTTGTTGTAACTTGTTGTTTGACCATGTGGCTGGCTGGCAGCCACTTTGTGCAAGCAGCCAGTGTGTCTTTGACATAGGCTTACATACAAACATTGTAATTAATGATCATTTTTATTTTTTTCTATTTCAATTTGTACGTTTATTTGTAATTTTGATTTTTTATACCATTTTGTATTTATTTTTACTTTCTTATTATATTTTAGTTTTAGTTTTTATAGTTTTTTATTTTTTTACTTTCATTTTAATTTTAATTTTCAGTTGTAATTTTTAATTCCTTCTTCATTTCAATGTTTATATTTTATTTTGTAAATGTTTTCTATCATTAATTATTTTAATTGTAATTTAATTCTGCATTTTGCATGATCCATCCATCCACATCCATCTAATCCATTCTGTTCCTCCATTCATACATCCACCGAAGATGCACAGCTGCACTACAGCATTCAGGCCCAGATTTAAGAGGACCTAGCGCCATCTGGGGCCACAGTAGTGTAATTTGTTTTACGATAATGTGGTGATAGTATGGCAAAAACACAGCACCATATTCATAAAGTGGCACAATGCATCGATTGTTCCACTTTGTAACCCTTTGTGCCACATTATGCCTGTTTCAGGCATAATGTAAGCAATGGGGATGTTCCCCCATTAGGGGGGCCAAAACAATGGAACAATTAAATCTAAAAGATTTCTTTGCACCATTTTTAGCACCATTTTTAACACCTGCCCAGAGCAGGTATTGAAAGGAGGCACACCAATGTTTTCAATGTGCTTTGTAGGATTAGCGTAAACATTTTTGGTGCTAATCCTGCAAAGCGCCAAACCAGCGTAAAAAATGTTGATACTAATTCCCAACTACCACCATGGCGTGCAGTATGTTAAACATGGCACACACATGGTGACGTTAGGGGGGCTAAGGGGCACAAGAAAAGTGGTGCTGCATTGCATGCAGCGCCACTTTTCTTAAATTTGGCCCTCGGTTTTTAGGTGTAATTCAATTCCCTCCAGGACACGCTGACTGCAGAGCATGGCTGACACATCAACAACACAATTCATTTTGTTAATGGTTATTGCATTTCCCCTGGACCACCTTGCTGCCATAGGTTATTTAAAGGATTTTTCCATTTACCCATGCACCTCTCTCTGACTATCCCAGGTGGCTCCTTTAAAACAGATAGAGATAAAGCAAAGAGCTAGCTATGCGTAATGTGTGGTGAATTGGAATGTAATTTTTTTATGGTGTGGTGGTGTAGTTTGCCTTTACAATGTTTGATTAAGTAGGTATATTACATAAGTAACCAAACACAGTTTGAAAAGCATTTCTCTGTACTACTTTCAACCTGCAACAATGCCACGTTTCACTAACTACATGTTTTTCTTGCTTGGTTGTTTTTAGGTGCACAAGAGAAGAAACCCCATATCACTCGCAGTACTGACAAAGAAAAGGCCTTTGTGTTACTTCATTTTACAGGCACCAAACTCCCCTTGTGCATCTTAGTGCCACTGCCAACCTAGAGCTTAAGATGACCCCAAAGAATGTTGCTCCCAAGAAAGTGGCCAGTGAGAAGAAGCAGCTTTCTGCCAGTGGTGTGCCAAGTGCAACCTTTTCAGGAGACGTGTGCTTGCCACACCAGCCTCCAGGAAGGAATCTGGGAGCAGCACCCTTGCATCAACAGCACCACCTCAACCCAAGCCCAGGACCATGTCGGTCAGTGAAGCAGCCACTGCAATCATGGTGATGCCGACTAGCAGTGATGTTGAATTGCCACTCGTTTCAGGAAACAGAGCAAAGTATACAGCAGCTACAGCCAGATCTTCCTGAAGTTGGAGCAGGACAGGAGGTCGAGCTTTCTGCTAAGAAAGAACCTCTTCTTTTAGAATCAATGGCTCCCAGATCTCCAGCAAGAAAAAGGAAGCATACTACTCCACCATCTTCTCCAAGAACCACTTCTGATGACGATGATAGAGACATGGAGTGGACCCCGGCAGAATACGGGAGACACCAGGAGAGGCAAGAGAAAAGAAAAGTTCCAGAAAGCCCTAGAATCCTTGAAGAGGATGATGATGAGGAGGATGATGACGGTGACCCAGTTATTTTGGAAGCTGGCACAGAGGAGTCTGACATTACTATCCAACCTGCTCCAAGGGATGTGGCACAGGCAGTACCACCAGCTCCCATATTTGTAAGGCCCAAGCAGAGACTTGCTTACTGGCGACTGATTACATGTGTGTCACTGCCTACTGGATCTCTTTTCTGGGGGTAAAGCAAAAGCTATCTATAGGTCTTGGCCTTGAGGACATTTTTAAGAGCATTCAGTGGCATTTAACATTAGCCATGTTCACCAGGGAGAAATCACACACACCTGCAAACATTTTGAAGGAATTTAGGGCCATATGTACGAAAGCTTTTTCCCATAGACACAGAATGGGTAAAATCCTTTCGTACATCTGACCCTTAATATCAAGGTGTCTAAATCGCTGTGACTCAGAGGTCTTTGAGTTGTATTTATTGCCACAGATAATGGCAGTAACATAGTCAAGGCCATGCCAGACAGTTGCTATTTCAGGGTCCTGTGTTTGACGCACTGCATCAACCTGGTTCTCAAAGACTTTCTTAAAAAAGAAGAAATAGTCAGCAACATACTGACCACCTGCAAATGCATATGCACTCATTTCAGCCATTCTTTTAAGGCCCAGAAACAGATGAGGATTATTCAGCATAATGACAGAGTACTAGTTAAAGCCCTGATACAAGAGGTGCCAACACGTTGGAATTTAACCTATTATATGTTGCAAAGTCTGTACAAACGGATCAATGACTATGTCATTCAAAGACTAGCTGATGCAATTGAAAAAGCTTTGACAATCGATGCTGACAAATGGGGTCTAGTCAAATGCCTCACACAGATGCTGCTACCTTTTGAGGTTTTCACACAGGAAGTTAGCAAGGAGGAGTGTACAGAGGGCCAAGCTATCCTGTTATTGCATCTGCTACAGGTGCAGCTAAAGAAGGTGTCTGAAAGGTTTGCTTTCGAAAACCCTGAAGCGCATGCCTTGGTTAATTGCCTAAGCTATTGCTTGACTTGCAATGTAAGGCTGCATAATTACATTATCTCATCCAAAGAGTATATCTGTGCCAGCCTATGTGATCGATGCTACAAAACAATTCTTTCCACTATCATTATTTTTTCTGAAGGGGATGTTTTACAATATAAGAGGTGGATTATTGAGTAAGTCGAAGAACACTGGAACTTAGAGTCCCACTTTGCCGTTCTGGGTGTCACCTTCAACTTACAGAGAGGGCAGCCTTGTCTCACATCCGCCAACCCCACCAACAAGAAAACCGGTGACAACAGCAACTAAAGAATTGGACCCAACCTCTGCATTGGCTTGGTTTTAAGTGGCAGCTCCTACGTCCAGTGCAGAGGTTAAGGAAAAAGCGGTCGGGCAGGTGGCAGCACCAACTGCCATTCAGAGGATGTTCCAGGATTATCTGGATGACCTGAAAGAGGTGCATGTGGATCAAAACCCATTGATATATTGGTATGTGAAGATGCGCCAATGCTAGATCTCAGCAGGCTGGCAATAAAGTATCTGACTTGCGCTGTAGCCAGTGTGTCTGCTGAATATGTGTTCAGTGCAGCTGGTGCAGTTGTTACTTTGAGAAGGACCAGTCTCTCACCTCAAACTGTGGAGAGCGTAACCATAATCAAAATGAACCAGCATTTGATACCACCTGATTGCATTGTTCCTGAAACACCACAGGAGGAGGAAGAGGATGATTGGTCAGAATCAAGCATCTTAGCTGACCAACTTCTGGGAGACCCACCAAAGTCTGAGGACAAACTCTACTTTCTAGATTGAGTATGCCAGTGCCACCACAGAACATTTTAATTATTTCTCATTCAGCTTCTTTTTCTCTTTCTTTCCTTGGAAAAAAAAGAAAAATATGCTAGTGCAACATCATGTTTGTGTCAGATTTATGCTGCCCCACCATTGATTTCATAGTCACATATAAGTCCGGATTGGAGTTGGACCTATGTGCAGTGAAGAAGTTGGGGATGATGCCTGCCTCCCTCACATGCCATTGCTTATCCTATTTTTCATCACCTAGCAGGGCTGTCCTAGAAGATCATTGATCAAGTGACTGTCAGTGCCAATGCCTAATTCCAATATGTGGATACCTTCAAAGAGGAGGTATTCTGTTCAACCACCATGCTGGGTTTGGAAGAGGTAACTAAGCAACTATTGCACCAATGAGTGGTGATATATTGATTGATTGTGATTGTGAATCTGTGATGACTGATGTATATGATGTATATGGTGGTTGACAGTGAGGGAGGGAGTTCAAAAAATTTGTAAACTTGTTTCTGATGATTAGCAGTGTATTGGGACTGATGGATGAATATTTGTTCCTAAAAGTGATTGGCCTTTCAAAAGTAGTGGCATTTACCTACATGTTCCTCATAATAAACCAGCCACTTTAGTTACCAAACATAAATCTACACAAACAAATACTCCAGTTTTTTTTCTTTATATGTTCTTCAACAGCAGTGCACTTCATAGGTCTACCTTGCTCTGTTTGGGACTGTGATGGAGTTACTCTGAATATGGAGGAAGAAGATGGAAGGACTCAGGGTGGGGCTACTCTGAGTCCTAATACTTACTCAGCTCTGTGAACTGGGGAGAGGTTAATTGATTTGGAAATGAGTATGTGTTTGCTGCATTGCTAGCTCAGACTTGAAACTCCTCTTATGTTCTTGCTCTGCCTCTGAGTCTTCTTCGTATACTACTGACTCCTCATGAAGCTTACCTTGCTTTCTTTTGTCCTTTCCCTCTGCTCAATAATACAGCTACTGTTTTTCAATACGAAGGCCTTCTCCTAGTCCTCTCATGCACAAAACTTAGACTCTAGCTTACCTAATGGACAGGTTCAGACTAGCACCAGAGTGACAGACATTCCAAGAAGAATGGATATGCATCACCCAGTTTGGCAATACAGTATCATTTTCCTTTTAACAATTATAATTTTTAGAACTGGGTGGGTTACATTCAATCTGTCATATTTCACAACTAGAAGACATAACACTTAGGATATATTATCCAGGGTCTCTCTGTGACAGAAGGAATGTTTCCAATCAATTTACTGAACTGTGTCATACTGCTTTATCCCTTGGTTTCCTTCAGCAATAGATTGATTATTGTGTGCTGCTCAGCACCCCAACTAATATTGTGTTTTTTTGTGTGTAGTGTTTGTCTTTGTCACATCTTTCCCCAAATCCCTTTTCCTATCCATTCGTTGGGCCCCTAACCCTCTTCCCCGGGCTGTGTGATTTATTGAGGCGTGACCTGATTTTACACCATAAATGAATCAAACACTTTCTGGGGCGGATATGGTGAAAGCAACACCAACTCACTGCATGACCTTCTACCTTCTATTACCTGAGCAATATTCCACACTGGCCCCATCAACATCTTCATTCATGCCTTGTGTGTGTGTTCTATAAATGCTTATCCTGATCCAAACACTGAGTATGAGTCCACTTCTCCTGAATCCATGATTTAGGCCCTCATTATGGCATTGGCGGTAAATCCCACCTACTGCCATGCTGACAGCCGCCGTCATACCACCACCGCAGTGGATATCATTCACCATATTATGACACACACACACACCAATCCGTCACTATTCAGCCACAGACACAAGTCTGCCACACCAAAGGTCAGTGATAAACTGGCGGTATCCAAACTCACACCGTTACGCCAACAGAACTACGCCCACCACATTATGACCCACGAATCACCACAGTGGATATTCAATGGTGGTAAACCATTGGCGGTACATACCGCCGCACTCAAAATACACACACACAAACAATACAGCACTACATTGGACAATTTAAATAACACACACCTGACACCCATACACACACTACACCCACACACCCACACCACTGTAAAACACCCACCCACAGTACCCACAACTCTTTACAAATACAAACCATTGGCACGAGACAGACACCACAACTACAAACAAAACCAGAGCCACACACCACCTATACACCACCTATACCTATACACCACCCATGCACCCCACATCACACACACCAGCACATCACCCTACACACCCTCACCCACACCACTCACACAACACTCATAGCACCACAAAGACACCCTCGATTCTCAGAGGAGGAGCTAACGGTCATGGTGGAGAAACTCATCCGGGTAGAGCCTCAGCTATTTGGAGCACAGGTGCAGCAGATATCCATTGCTGGGAAGCTGGATCTATGGCGGAGGATCGTGGACAGGGTCAACGCCGTGGGACAGCACCTAAGAACAAGGGACGACATCAGGAAGAGGTGGAATGACCTACGGGGATGGTGCATTCCATCGAAGCAAGACACCACCTTGATGTACAGAGGACAGCGGAGGACCTCCCCCTCCTCCCCAACAATTAACAGCATGGGAGGAGCAAGTCTTGGCAATCATGCATCCTGAGGGCCTGGCCGGAGTAGCAGTAGGGCTGGACTCTGGTAAGTCAACTCTTTACTACTATCACCCCCATACCTGCATACCATCACATACCCCCACCCTCACCCTCACTCCCATCACTCCACCACCTCCCACACACCCCACCATCACATCTCACTCATCCTAATGCCAAGCCCTGCATGCCATACCAATGCATGGACACCACTCACAGCCCTGCATGGACACCTATCACTAAAGCATGCACACTAGAGAGAACTAATCATCCCATCATACACCAACGTACACAAGTGAAAGCTGCCAGGGCAAATACAAACAAAGAGGGTAACACACGGATGCACAATATGTCACACACAGAAACAATAACACTGCATTTACATCCCCAGAGGTATCCCAGCCAATGTCAGCGGCGAAGAGGTTCCAGCAATGTCCAGTCCCCCAACTGAACAGGCCCACAGTGATGACAGCAACTCTGGTCGCCTGGATCTGAATGACCAACCTGGCCCATCAGGGACCTCTGGACAGTCGGTTACCCAGGCACAGTCCCAGACAACCACAGAGCCTCCCCATCTGGAAACACCACTACAGCACTCACCCAGCGTACCATACCTCTGTGCCCGGGACACGTCAATCAGCAGTGTGTCCACCACTACAGGGACCCCAGGGCACACATCATACCCAAGAGAATCAGGGACCTAGGGTCAGTGGCAGTGGGCACACGGTTCAAGGGACAGAGGCACAGGACAACAGGGAAACTGGGAGGAGTGCTGTGTGCCAGGGGGAGGACAGGCCCAGGGAACCGACTCTCCAGGAGGTACTTGCAGAGATCCTGGGAGCATACCAACATTCCCAGGATACACTTGCCCAGATCCTGGACAACATTCAGGAGAACAGGTGGCTGCAGGAGGGACAGTACTAGAGGATCAGGGAGGACTTGCAGACCATCAACGCCCCCCTGGTCTCCATAGCAGGGGTGCTAACAGACATGGCCAACATTATGAGAGAGGCAGTATCACCGAAGGGTGCCCCTGCCACTAGCCAGATATTTGAACTGCCTTTCATCTCCGCTGCCGCTAGTGGACAGGAGGCCCCGCCACAGGACCAACAGGCCACCAGCACCCCTCCCCCTGCAGAAGGAGAACCACCCTGCAAACATTCCCTGCGATCCAGGCAGAAGCCAGAGACTATTGCCAGGACCACTGACAGGATATGAGACTCTCCTGATTGTCATCTTTGTGTCCCACGCAGTCACCCTGTCCACCTTGAATTGCCATTGCTCCCCTTCCTATGTCCCTATGGGCAATGCACCTATGCTACAAAAAGATTGGAACTATACCCCGGACTTTCCTCCATCATCACCCCATCCCAATACACTTGCCCCTCTACTTCTCAGCACCTAAACACCCTTTGCAAAAATACAAGTATGGAGTATGTCAAACTTATTTTAGTATGTATTTTTTTAACCAGGTTCAAACAGTGCAATTCAAATGTACAGTAATATTCAAATAGGAAAGACCTGTAGTTGGTTGCAGTGATCACACTAGGAGCAATAGTGGGGCACCAACATCCGCAAAATGAGTTGCCACAGGGTACAGTGAGTGGGCATAGAAGTGGGAAATAACAGCATGCCAGTGCCAAAGATAATCTAAATAATGACAATGAAATGTGAAGTAACACTGTCTTGTCGAATCACTGCAGTTCTGTTGTCCTCATCCTCTGTCTCCTTATCCTCACTGTCCACAGGGTCCACTGCTGCCACATGGCCATCTCCAGCCTCCTCCTGCATAAAAGGCACATGGCGTCTCAAGGCAAGGTTGTGCAACATTCAGCATGCCATGATTATCTGGCAGACCTTCTTGGGAGAGTAGCACATGGATCCCCCAGTTAGATGGAGGCACCTGAACCTGGCCTTCAGGAGGCCAAAGGTCCGTTTGATCATCCTTCTTGTTCACCCATGTGCCTCATTGTAATGTTCTTCTGCCCTTGTCCTGGCATTCCTCACAGGGGTCAGTAGCCATGATAGGTTGGGGTAAACTGAGTCACCTGCAAATGTCGAGGGACAACATTTAGCCACACATCATCCTATATGCCCCACACCATACCCATACACCAACATCTACTGGGTGTGAACCAGGGCTCACCTATCAGCCACACACGGTGCCTCTATAGTTGGGCCATCACATTTCGGATGCTGCTATTCCTCAGGACAAAGGCATCCTGCATCAACCCAGGACACTTAGCATTGACATGAAAGCACACCATCTGTACATTCTGTAGAGCCGCAACAGTATAATACATGATGTGAATTTGTAATAGGTAAGTGGTATTTGTCCTGTATGTTAAATTTTTAACTGTGACGTAGATATTATCCAGGGCCTGCCGCCCCCCTGAAATGGCGTCCGCCTGTACTGTGTGGAGGGACAGGTGGAAGTGAGTTACTTCTGCTGATGTTGTGGCCGTTGCTGGAGGTGGTCGGGAACCGCCGTGCAAACTCCTCGTTGGTTAACATTGGGCCCTAAGGGGTACAGTGGTCAATGGAGATGTACGCCGGCGGTTACGGTATGCACCGCCACGGACGTGACCACAATTTCCTATCTGATGACTCACTTGCTACCTGACCTTCCATAGAAGAGGACCTACACTGCATGTGCTGCTGTGAACTGTGTCTGGAACCTACCATGGCTAGTGTGACTGGGGAAAGGGCCCCTGCCTTTACATCGACAGAGTTGAAGTGACTGGTAGATGGGGTCCTACCCCAGTACGCACTGCTGGATGGGCCTCCAGACAAACAGGTGAGTACACTGAGAGCACGATGCATGTGGCATGAATGCATGGAATGGTGTGTGTGAAAGCCTCGTGTAGGGGGGGTGGGTGGATGTCCCCTGAGTGGTGTACAGCTTGTGTGCTGGGCTATGTGTGTGTAAATGGCGATGTGAAGGGGTATGGTAGGCCATAAGTGTAACAGCCAGAACAGCCTGACTGATACCATTTCCTGTGAGTATTTCTCTGCAGGTCAGTGCCCACAAAAGAAGGGTATATGGCGTGCCATCGCCAAGGAGGTAAGAACCCTGGGGGTCTACGGCAGGCCAACTGTCGGAAACAGTGGGAGGACCTGAGACGATGGGCACGGAAGATGGCGCAGGCCTAGCTGGGGATGGCCTCTTAACGAGGAAGGGTTGCCCCTCGAACCCTGACCCCCTGATGGCCCGCATACTGGCGGTGGCCTAGCCAGAGCTGGATGGGTGCTTGAGGGCATCACAACAGCCACAAGGGGGTGAGTACAGTGCCCATCATTACAACTTACGCATGGTAGGTTGGTATCCGGGTGGGGGATGTATGTCAGTGGGTGCCCCTAGGCCAGGCCTGACATTGCAGAGTAGGTCCCATGTTGGGCAGGGTTCTGAAGTGATAATCCTGCTACCTAGCTTGTAGGCATCCACAACTGGTCAAGGCTGTGTGGGTCCCAGGTGTGATGCGTTTGGCGGTATGTGCCCCTCCCCATGCATTGCTGGCTAGCATTATAACTGGTAGTGCATTGCATAGTGCATAGGGCTGTTCACTGTGTGTGATGGTGGTGTGTATGCCAACGGTGGTGTTGGTGCAGCCATTGACCCAGTGTATCCTTTGTCTCTTCCCCCCCCTTTTTGTTTTGTCACCCTGTCCTTATGTGCATTAGCATCATCTGGTGGAGGAGCAGAGGCACCAGCGACGGAGGGAGCTGCATCCCACAGGACCCAGGAGGCAGAGGCCACCGACGCTGAGGGCACCAGTGGGATGGAGGGCAAAGGGAGCACCACAGCAGAGATGGGAGGAGACAGTTCGGACACACATACCTCCTCTAATGGAAGCTCCCTGGTGGTGGCGGACACCTCTGTGACCACTCCAGCTACAGGTACATCCCCCAACCCCGTACCAGCACCGCCCTCCCAGCAGCCCCGCAGTGAGTTGCCCGTGCCCGCTCACCCAGGAGGGTGGGCATCTCCTTCGCCCCAGGCACCTCAGGCCCTGCCCCAGTGAGCCCTGCTGCCCTGAATGAGGAGGCTATTGACCTCCTGAGATCCATCTCTGTAGAGCAGTCAACCATTGTGAATGCCATCCAGGGGCTGGCAGTCCAAATGCAATAGACTAATGCCTTCCTGGAGGGCATTCACACTGGCTTGGCGGCCAAACAGAGATCAATCCAGGCTGTGGCCTCCTCTCTGATGGCAGCCATTGTCCCTGTTTCCAATCTCCCCCCTCCAACTTCTTCTTGCCAATCCCATTTCTCTCAACTCCAACCTATCCCAAGCACACAGGCAGACGAGCATGCACACAAGACAGCACACAAGAGTGGCACAGGCAAACACAAGCACCACACAATATCCCACAAGCATTCACACAAACACCATCCGGATGCAGACATATCAGCATCCACAATTTCCACTGTGTCCCCCTCCTCCTCCTCGACCACCTCCCTCCCAGTTGTGTCTACACTCACACCTGCATGCACTACATCCTCATCCACTACCAGCATCACCACCACACCTAGCAAGACACACAGCTCACTGGCAGACACCTCCACAACAGCCATGCACATGTCCCCTGTGTCCCCTCGCACTCTGTGTGTCCCCCCACTCCTAAGGAACGCAAGCACTCAGACACCCAACAGCCATCCACCACACAACAGCATCCAGCCCATGTACCTGCACCCAAACACAGCAGACAGACACCTCCTACAACCACTCCCTCTTCCTCCAATCCCAAACCTTCTCCCTCTTCCCGCCCCAATGTCCCTAAAAGGTTATTCCTCTCCACCATTGGCCTCTTCCCTACCACTACCCTCATCCTTCATGTCTGGCCAGCGTGGCAAAAACCCAGGCAAGCACCTCAGCCACCCAGTCGACGGGCCCAGTAGTCTCCCCACCCACTTGTGGTGGGAAAGGATGCAGGGCACCAGGCAGCCTCAAGGAAAGGATTCCTGCCCCATCTGCAGCGAGGAAGGGTAAGGAGCCATCACCAGCTGATGCGAGGAAGGGCAAGGAGCCATCCCCAGCTGCTGCTAGGAAGTGCAAGGAGCCATCTCCAGCTGCTGCCAAGAAGAGCAAGGTGTTGAAGTAAGCCTCAGCAAGGCCTACTAGTGCAAGGGCTTCACCTTTCTCTGCACAAAGTCCTCAGACCATGTAGGAAGAAGTTGGCACAGAAACTGGAATAAAAGACAAAAGTTTATTAACCTCATGAGGTGGTACTACAGTTCAGACAGCACCCTTGGGTAATGTCTGAAGTAGCACACTGAACTGAGAGAGCATGGTCCTTTTATACCCACACAGGGGCTAAAAGGAGATGGTACAATTATGGAAACAAGACTTGTATACATGTAAGGTCATGTGGAAAATGCACAGTCGACAGGTAGGAGGAGCTAACAGTTTCCAAGGACTAACAGCTGCAGACCTTACTGAGCATGTGCGAAAGTAAGAGATGCTAAATATAACTTGTCACTAGGCAGATTTCAAGAGCAGTTAACAGAAAGGTAGTACAGAGCACATGGTGAGCACATGGCAGCATGTAGCAGAGAAAATGGCTGCCATGAATATAAAATGGATTCCGCAAAATGTTTACAATAGTAACTAAATACAAGATGTCTTCTGCTAATGCTTAATCTAATCACTGCTAAATTACAACAAAGGGGCCTATACCAGCAGGCAGGAAGGACAAGGGGCCTGGTGCAGGGACTCAGACGGAGCCCCCACCACCAACCATGGTTGTTCAGCCATCCAAGGCTGCAGGGGATGAGCTGTAGCCCCCCCACCACCAGCAGCAGAATCTCCACCGCCACTGAGCAGCCGTCACCGCCGGCTGACGGTATGTAGCCCTGCCTCCATGCGGCCTGCACCCTGCAAATCATGTGGGTATGACACCCAGCGGAGAGGCTGTGACCTTGCAATCCCCAGGAACAGAAGCACAGGGCACAATGCCCCCTCCAGAACCAGTGGGTAAGACACCCACCAACCCCAGCCTCCCCAGGATCAGAAGCACAGGGCACAATGCCCCTTCCAGAACCAGTTGGGAAGACACCCACTTGAGAGACTGTGGTCTTGCACTCCACAGGACCATGCACAGGGCATGTTGCCCCCTCCAGAGCATGTGGGCAAGTCACCCACTTGAGAGACTGTGGCCTTGCACTCCCCAGGATCAAGCACAGGGCATGTTGCCCCTTCCAGAGCATCTGGGCAAGTCACCCACTTGAGAGACTGTGGCCTTGCACTCCCCAGGACCAAGCACAGGGCATGTTGCCCCCTCCAGAGCATCTGGGCAAGTTACCCAATTGAGAGACTGTGGCCTTGCACTCCCCAGGACAAAAGCGCAGGGCATGGAGCCCCTTCCAGAACCAGTGGTCTTGTTCCATCTGCCGGCTGAGGTGCCTCCCCATTCCCCATCCCCTTTAGGTACCTGCCTATTTTTCAACTGATGCCCCTGCAGTGTTCTCTCCGTGTTGGTGCAGGTGACAAGTGGGGCCTTGGACTTTGGCCTGTGGCCCTGTGGCCCACGCACAATGAGGACTGGGCAGTGTCCCTTGAACTGTACATATGTATATACCATTACATTGCATTTTCATATTTCTACTGTGTTATTTTTATTACACTCACTTTTGCACATTCCTGTAATCCTTGCATTAGTCCTCAGGGGTACGGGGTAAATATGTATTATAACTACAGATGAGTTTGTGTATTGTGTGTGTGTGTGTTGGGTGTGTGTGGTGCGTGTGTGTGTCATTCTCTATTTCCTTCCTCCCTCCCATGTGTGCTAGGTGGCTGTACTCACCGTGGTCGTCTTCGCCATCCTTGGTGTTCGCGGTGGAGCAGGACGTAGAAAATCATAGGGAATATTTGAAGTTCGGGCTCCATGGTGGCATGGTTCTTCCCTGTGTCTCCAAAGGTGAGTCTTTTCCCTTCTGTGCAGTGTTTCTGCCAGGCTTTTGATGTCGTTGGCACCACTCTGGAAAAGGTGGCAGTTTCCAGGGTCTTAATATGGTGGGCAGAACATTGACTTCCGCCTGGTTGTAGGCGGCTACCACCATAGTGCCTGTTGTTTCCAACCTGGCTGTCGGTGTGGTAAAGTGGCTGTCTATCTCAGCTGTCACCGCCATGGTCATAATTTGACGGTAGTTACTGCCAGCCTGTTGGTGGTATTACCGCCACTTTATCACCGACCGCCAGGGTTGTAAGGAGGACCTTAATTTTCTAAGTTAAGTTTTAGACCATAGCTCCCCTCCATTGCTAAGATTGATATTGCTAGATTTTATTATCATAGCAGGTATTCTTTGCTGTGTGTCAAATACTGTCATTGTGGTAGTCTGGTCTCAGTCTTCCTAAAGTTATGACAATATGATAATGACCCACTAACTCTCTTTTTTCTTTCAATTGAGTTGACAGTGATGGATAACCCTTTGATTAATCCTGTAGTTGGATTTTGCATAGGTGCGAGAGGCACCTTCTGTGAAGTTCTGTCTTCTCTGTTAGTGTGCTCGGCTGCTACTACAACTACCTACCTACTAGCATCTTAAGATGCCATCTTGGGAAAATCCCTGCAGTAAGAAGACTCCTTTACTTCATCTATTCAGGTAAGAGAAGAACTATGGATTAACGTGAACTTGTTCAGTTAATAATTAACTCCTACTGAAGAAGATGTTGTTGCAGAGGGCAATAGAGCAAGGGTCTCGGAAAACAAAATACACTTTTTTAGCAGATTAAAAATAACAGGCTACACTAAAAGACAGCAGTGCAAACTAAAAGTCTAAAACACAAAAATAAAGATTTGAAATGCAAATGAAGCCAAAAAATTCCCTTTATTATTCACAAATAGAAAACCCTCCCTCTCCACCAACAACAGTCCCACCCCTCTTCCCGAACATAAGCCGGTACCCAAAAAGTCCAACAAAAATTCCAAAGTCCATCCCAAATCCCTCCCCACCCTCTCTACCCACAACAAGTCCCTCCCACCAAAAACTTTTTTTTTTTTAATAAAAAGGCTTAAAAAAGGGCACTGTCAATATGGGTCTGGAACTGGTCAAGGTTTTGCTCAATGCTGGTGAGCTGGCTCTCCATCCGGTCCATCTGCTGCAGGATGTTTCGTAGCAATGCCCTGGTGGTGTGGAAGGGTGCAGCAGCAATGATGGACCCTGACTGCTGGCAGCGGTGCCTGCGATGTACTGGCCGGGAGTCTGGGGGCTGGCGTACTGCTCTGCTGGGTCCTGGGGCCGAGGCAGCTGTTTCGGCCTCTTCCACCTCCAGTATCACCAAATGCTGATGTTCTGCCTGAATGTTACCCAGCCTCCGCTGCCGCAGATGGGCCGCTATTTCCTGCCTGGTTGGTGGTGATCTTTGGACAGGAGTAGCTATATTGAGAAAAAGAAGAATAACAAAAGACAAATTGTAATCAATGTTCTGAACAAACACTTCTTCAAATGATAGATAGTGGGTGCTACTGTAGCACTAGATTGCTGGTCCCCTAGGGACGTTAGAATGTTATGTGATTATTTATGATTAAGAGAGTCACAGGGCTAATATTTTATTTGTTTAGCTAGACATGCCTCACATAAGAAGCATTAATTGTCTGATAGAAAATAATTAAGGCAGAATAAGACCAGATAAAAAAAACAGTGATTTCATATATATTTTTTTAAAGTCTTTCCTAGTAACTAAACAGACACATTTAGTGGACAAATAAATATGAATTACCTCTCATTATGATGAGTAAGGCATTATACACTATGAAGTACAAGTTGTTGTGCCAAATAATTGGAGGCATGCTAGTCAACGCTTCAAGTATGTTGCTACTTTTTGCAGCTCAGGCAGATATAGCTGACAATTATCTATCTTTAATTCCAGTGGCCCTGCTCTTCCCCACATGCCGTTCGCATAGATTTGTTTCTACCATCACTCCAAAGAGGCAAATGAATAAATAAGATATTTCACACATGTCATGAATAAAATGCAGATATATTTACCCCATCTACTGTAAGTAGATCGAGAGAAAATGATGCACTGCACTACAGGGAAAGGAATGGGCTATATCGAATATATTTGGCATGTTTATCACAGAGTGTTCCTACACCAACCTTGAAATCAAATCTGGCACTTAATAGTCCCACTTTACTCACTGGTCTCGCCCACCCTCACAAATTCTTTCCAACAAATTGACTCGCTGGGCAGTAAGGAAAGTAAAGAAACTTGAATTACTCTACTGCAGAGTGAGACAGATGGATTAGGCAGGCAGGAAGAGCTTCTGCTATAGAAGACTAGAGGGGCGTTACTGATCTCTCTACAGAAGAAGAGCTCCCGACTTTATTCATCCCAGCAATTATTCAACCATCCATTCATTTTTCCCCTATATATACACCCATAGCCACCATGATTTAAGCTTTACTTTCTCTCATCCAATTATTTACCCAAATTTACAATCCTTTATTCATCCATTCAGTACCCACACCATCCCCCTTTCTTTCAATCATCCTTTCACCCATCCATCCACTTACCCAATACTAATACTCACCCATGCATCCTTTTTCATCCACCCACCCATCTTTTCCTTTTACTCTTTTCACCCAGCCTTTCTTTTAACCTTTAGTTCTTTCACGTTTCTATCAAGCCATAATTTTTAGCATACATTATGTGTGCTTTTGCAGATAGAAGAGGCCATAAGTAACCCAGCCACTGCTTTAGCTGTAATGCGGGGGGTCATGAATCGGGTCATGACAATGTCCTTGTAGCTAGTGAGTGGGAGTAATTGTCAATAAGCAAGCAATGTGACTGACCAGTGCCCATCCCTGCCACTGCATCTCCCCTGCTCCATCTGCTCCTGCAGTGGTCGAACTTGGCCCAGCTCCACTGGTTAGCGTGGCTTTAAAAAAACTGTATACAATTTTTAGATGCCAGGTATAGCTCCCAGTCTTAATAAATAAAAAATAAATACAACCACAATTGTTACAGTTCGGTTAGCACTGAAGCATCTTCTGTCAAAAACATCATTCTGGGCATTTTGTTGGAATATTAGAAAAGCCAGGTAGTCAAACCAACCAAAAGCTTTGCATAATAGAGGGGCAGAGCTATAGCCTATGATTTGAGTGACTCAGAATAATTGAAGAGAAATGAAGTGGTGGAATACAAAATGGTCAATGAACAACAGAGAAAAGATAATTAAGGGATAACAGGGATTAAACAAAACATGGATAAGGGAGCTGGAAAAAAGGCAGACAGCATAAAAAAGTAAACAAGGCAAAATTAAAAGTAGTATAAAAGTGGGGAGAGGTAAAAGTTTGGGAAATAGTAATAATAATACTAAATAATAGGACTTACTGGAATGAGCAGAGCCATCAGCATTGACGCTGGAGGTTGGCGTCTCAGCAGCTCCTGCCGGATCTGCCATTGCAGTGCCCCTCATCTTGCCATTGGGTGATGATGTAAGATTAGAATGAAGATATAAAAAATACATTAGTGGTGCCATTAATCTCAAAATAAATATGATATACCAGGCAAATGCAATAACAGTGTACTTAAATCAGATTGCCTATGGTACTATACTAGTATGATCAACTATAGTTGAGTTGGCTATACTCCTAAAATCCCTATTCCAAATTTCCTTAACACAAACTACATTTGGAACTGATGCATTGCATTTGCAATGAATGATCTTTCATTCTATTCTCATTTCTCAAGCTCCTTGATGGACCAACTCAATCTCCCTTTTTTGCAATGCATGCACACTCGCATTACTGTGAAATTGCTTGGGACTGTATGAGCAACATAAAGTCACAGAGAACGCTAACTCACTGATTTCACTAATTCACTATGGAGACAGGAGGACAGAGGAGTCTGTGTTGCAATGGCTTCCTAAATAATCAGCCAAAGTGAGTGCCTACCTACAAGTACGATGATGTAGCACCTGCCCAGCTCTAATTGGATCACATAATAGATAATATTCTTAACGTAAACTAGATGTAACTTACCTCTGAGTGGAAGTCAAATGCTATTTGGAAAAAACAGTTAGCTTGTAGAACACAAACACAATAACAATATAATACTCACCAAGCCCTAGGACCTTGACGCCTAGCAGGTCGAGCAGGTCCTGCTCGCGGTCAATGATATCCGCCCAGTGGTGCATCAGCTGCTGTTTGACATGCTGGACCTGGTTGGTGGCCCTGCCCAACCGGCGCACCTTAGCCCACCTCTGCCGACGCTCCCACAGGGGGTAACTGCTTCCAGGCCTGCCGCCTGCTGTCAGCATGGAGGGGAGGTGGCGCTGCCCATAAAAAAACAGTGCTGCCACACAATCCTTGCTGAAGATCAGCTGAGGCTCCACCCTGTGATGGCGGCGCCACCAACAAGGCAGGCAGCCGCTGTTGCCCTGCTCTGCCATTGTGCTGGGTGGGGAACTGGTGTAGGGTGAAGAAGAGAAGAAGAGAAGAAAAGAAACAGGGAGAAAAGAAAGGAAGAAATAAGGGAAAATAAACAAAAATACAAGAAGTCACAAAAGAAAAACAAATGAGTCCAAAAAAGATACACTAAGACAATAAATAAAAATAGGGGTAGTTCAAGTGTAGGGTATAGGATTACAAAGATTGGGGTCAGATTGAAGTTAAAGGCCCAGCACCATAAACTGAGTGAAAATCAAAATGGCCACGCCCATGCGAATCACATGGTGGCATTCGCGTGAGATTTTAAACACAAGTATGTCAAACGCAATGCAAACGGGCACAGCAGAAAACTTTGCCTGCTCTTGGTATTCCGCATAACTCAGTGGAGTTTTTTGCCACTTCGCGGAGCACAACACCATGCACTCTGCCCAGTCCTAATGAAAACCTGACTGTTAGGAGCGGAAAAGTACAGCTGCATTAATGTCTTTTTGTAGTTGAAGTGAGATGATTAAAAGAATGTTGCCAAAATAAATAGGCTAATAAAGCAAAATGTTACCCAGGAGTCATCTAAGGAATTGTTTTAGAAGAGGAGAGAGAAGCCCTGTTTTAAGGGTTATAGGAAAGGGTCCCTACCAGAAGAGATGATTTTTGGAGCCGGGTGCTCATCAGAAAGATGGGCAACGATTTTAACTGGAATCACATCATCAGCATAATGTGTGGGTTTAGGAGATGCTAGAGCTCATCCTAGTTCAGAGATTGTGATTTCTGAATAGATGATATTTGTTTGAACAGTTCAGAAAAGAAGTAGTGGATGTGGAACAACAAAGACAAACGAAGTTTCAATATGTTTTTGAATGGTTGTGATTCGGTGAGCTAAGTAATTGTCAAATTTGAGTCCATTTCAGTAGAATGAAGTGGAACAGGAGGAGGACAGAATTTGATGCACTGTGGAAATGTTTCAGAAAGACGTTTTGCACAATTACGTGCAGAAAAACAATTGAAACTATAAGTGCCATTTGTAGGCTTGATTACGTCCCTATATTTGCCTTACAGTCTCTTAGGAAGGATCAACGAGAGATCCTTGAAGAATGTCACCATTCTTTTTCCACCTTGCAGATCGAGCTTTTACTCTCCATGAAGAACTGTAATGCGTATCTGACTTGACATAAGTTGTCCAACAGTTCTGCTGGGTCTGGTAGGCTCTGATTGTTGACTTTGACACCATTGCACGTTGCCTCAAACTCGTCTCTTCTGATGCCTCTCTATTGCTATACAAGGATTAGTGATAGGTCACTTCTGATCTGTGATATGTGGCTATATTTTGTGTTTGAGAGATGGGAAGAGATGAAAGGGGATTTAACCACGTCTGTGGTTGGACCAACATGTTTTGGGGTAGTAAGTTTGCGGGTAAACTTCAGGTGCAGTGTATGTTCAGCTGTGCACTTTGGGCCAGTCGCAGCCTGTCTGAAGACTGTTCACTACAGTTTGTCTGTCACAGTTTTAAGACTGAGCTATTGACCCACAATTCGAAATTTCACGCTATAATTTAATGAACTATATAGTCATTGACAGAAAGTTATAATGCTATATTTTTGTACAGTAAAAGGTTGGTGTGTGCTCACAATGGATGGTTAACATGTTGAGGACGCACCTGTTACCAAACTGTAGGCAACCCACTTTATTTTCACTATCCACATCTGTGTATCATATTTTGGGACATGAAATCGGGTTGTATTCCTTTATAACGTGTTCTTGATTTGGTTAAAAAAAGACTGGTTGTTCTGGGACCTGAAATGGGTAATTAACTTTAATTTTCCCATTTTAAAGTTCGATCGCTTGGAACATCAGGCTACTATAAATAAATGGAATATCTTGTAATATTATCTTTCTACTGAGCAGCATCTGCTTTCACCGAACGCAGAGATTAATACGGAAATTAGATTGGGAAAGATTCAAGTGAGCAATTTTGATGAATATTAAAGGCAGACAAAACATTTGCAAACTTATTCAAATAGTCCTTAACCTTTCAATTAATACCATTAAAGACAACCTGAGATACTATTGTTTTTCTAAACATATTGTAGTCCTGTTGATCTCAGATGTTTCAGAAATAACTGTGCTATATTAGAAATAATATTAACACCTAGAATAACACTAGTAATAGTAACAGTGGTCGTGAGGATAACAGTGTGAAAAATAATAACAGTAACAGTGGTAACCTTAAAATCAATTACATTATTAATAATGTTAAGGATGACGATGTTGATTACGATAATGTAATTAACAATAATTACAAAACCAACAACATTAATTATCCTGTTCTAATAGCGGGCTTTAAAGAAGTAGATATATTTGATTATACAAAGTTAATGTTATACGAAAACAACGTCATAACAAGGAAAGGATAAAAACTTTGGAGTAAGGTGTGATCGAACTATAGCACACAAGAGGTCAGTCCAAGCCCTACAAAAAACTTAAACTTTATCGGCCATACTGAATTAAATAATAATAAGGTGATATGAGTGGGTCTTTGTGCGATCTTAAATTTCCCCCTATAGATGAGTAAACTATGTCAAGGGTCCCTGCAAAGGGCACAGCCCACATCAGTTACTTCTATGCCCCAGGGAACCCCCAGGCCTCTTTATGCTGTCTTGCCCATGGGTACTCACTGGTCGCATCAAGAACATCAGCATATGGTATGGCATTGGAATGTTATCCTCTTTCAAACATTAACTTCAAGTCCTTCAAGCTGAAGCAGGATCATGGCTTATGGAGTAAATGGTGGTAATCAGACCTAAACATTGAACATAGTAATTCGCCATGTTCTTCTGATGGTTTTGTCGCGTAGGCTCTCATCATTCTAATGCCCCCCAGGGGAGCGACTCTTGCCAAAGGGGTCGCTCCCCTTGTGTGAAATTGGCACAAAAAAAAAACCTGGTGCCTAGTGGTTTCTGCCCCCCTTGGAGGCAGATTGGCCTAATAGAAATGGCCTAAAAATAATATTTCCCCCCCCCCCAGGGGAGCCACCCTTGCTTAAGGGGTCGCTCCCCTTATCAATGTAAACAAATAAAAGATACATCTCTGAATCCTAGTTTCTTCTGACCCCCCGGGGGGCAGGAAAAGCCTAATAAAAAAATGTCCCCCTGGGGAGCTACCCTTGCTAAAGGGGTCGCTCCCTATATGCCAGTTTCATAAAAATATATATTTTTTAAAACCTGGTGTCTATTGGCTTCTGCTCCCCACCCCATTCCCCCCACAATAATGTAATTGGTTTAAAACAAGTTTATCAGCTTACATGTTTTTGGCAGTTCAGATGTAGAAGAGGCAAATGAGTCCGAGAAAGTGTTGTTGATGTCGGCAAAATATCCAGAAGCAGTTTGTGCAAAAGCTGGAGTCGTAACTGGTAGGGGTCTCCCCCGGTGGTTCACAGTAAATGACGCCATCCGTCTGTGGTGAAGTTGTGTCAAATCGATCAGTAATTTCTGTATTGTTTGTTGTAATAAATGTTAGTGGAACTAATGAAAGATCATTTTCCACCCTACCCAAGCTCAGAGAGGTGTCAGCGTTGCTGCTTAAAACTTGCAGAGGGACATCTTGACCAGTAGTGAGAGGGATTCTGGAACTACTGGCTACTCCTCTTGGTCTCCTGTGCAGGATCGGCCACATGGTCTAACTTGACATTGTCGATAGATACAAAGCGATTTTCTTTAGCACCAGCCAACGCCTTTAGAATGACAGTTCTGGTACAGTTTATTCCCATGACTTGGACCGGTGCATGATAAGAAGGACCAACTTCTTTTTCACAGTGACCTTTTCACGTACTAGATCCCCAACTTTTGGAATCCAGCCGGTAGGGGTTATTGGTACATCCTCATTCAAGTCAAAAGGTGTTTCTGCTGCCTCCACGCAATGACTATCAAGATCTGGAACATACATTCAAGTTCCAAACAGGCACTCATATGAAGTACAGCCCCTAGGGACCTTCTAGGCAGATTGTTAATGCTCCCTGGACTCCATACAGGTGATTAAGCCACTACGACCGGTACCTAAGACTCTGGCTGTTAAGGACTGCTTTAAATTACGGTTTTGTCGCTCCGTGACACTATTTCCTTTGAGATGAAATGGAGACGAGCAATGGAGTTGGACCCCTAATGGAGCCATCATTTCCCTGAATGCCCTGGAGGTAAAAGCAGGGCCCTGGTCCGAGTGGAAAGCCGAAACTGCATATGTGCCGATAAAGACTTGCAAATCTTTAATAACAGTCTGAGCGTCAGCCGAGCATTGTGGCCACACCCATAGAAATCTGGAGCAAGAGTCAACAGCGACTAGAATGTATTTGTATGCACTGTCCGGTGTTAGGGGACCACAATGGTCCAAGTACACACATGGTAAAGGTTTGTTGGAAGTTAGGAGGGGTGTCTGCGGTGGGTGTTTGACAGTGGAACCCTTAATTTGTTGGCAGATGTCACAACAAAGTAGATACTGCTTGGCCTGTTTGTATAGACCCGACCACCAATAACTTGCTTGCAACAATGCTACTGTAGCCGCCACACCAGCATGGGCAGATGCAACCCCCTCATGCGCTGCTTTAATCAACTCTGGTCTCATGTCTTTGTTGGGAATTACTCGATCCCCTGGTATTTTTACTTCGGTGTCTAGGCAGCCTCCCATTTGGTACGAATATTTAGAAGGAAATGCTTTTGGATAAGGCGTGCCTTCAGCCGTAGCTTTTACAGCAGCTCACATGTCATTGTCCGGTTTAGTTCCAGAATGGATTACTGCAGCAACAACAGCCATAGCTACTGCTGATTTAGCAGCTTCATCAGCCAATGTATTTCCAACAAGGTGTATTCCAACGAGCTGCTGTCCAAGTGTATGTACAACATGGACGTTTGTTAGCATTTCCTTCAGATCCAGTACTTTCCCCCATAGAAGTCTGTGTTTGCTGGTGTTGCGTATAGAACCTCTGAACCCATTCTGGCGTTATTCATTGAATGACTGGACACAATAATACAAATAACAAACAATCATTGTTAGCTTTGTAGGATCTGTATGTTCCAGTGCCATCACCAGAGCCTATAGCTCTGCTAGTTGTGTTGTGCAATCCCGTAGGGTTTGCGTGAATGTATGCTGGGGACAAAATGTATTATCCTCCATATAGCCACTTACGACTGCACAAGCAGTGGAGTATTGATGTTTTGTGCCAATTGCAGATTGTGCTAAGCCATCGGTGTACATGACTCTTTGATATTGATCAATAGGCAATGTATTTGCTGGAACTTATTGCAAAAATTCTTGAGTTTGTTACTTTGGGTCAAAAATTTAGTCAACATCAGTGGCTGTCAAAGACTTTGCCCATTGAATCCAACGTGGATGTAATGCTTTAGCATTTGGAATGCTGGTTTTGGTAACAGCCTCCAGGGCTGGAATTGGAGATACGGTAATAATGTGTTTCCCCTGGGCTAGGGGTCTTTCTTCAGTGACAGCCTTCTGGACAGCAGTGAGAATTTTCTCAGTGGGAGCAAAGCGTTGTTCTGCTGCTTAACACAAATGTGATTTGTAAGCAATCAGGACTGTCTCACCCTCATTGAAAGTTACATAGGTGAAACCAATGTCACCAGCAATTACTCTGATGACCAGAATTTTTTTATTGTCCCTTCTGTGTAAGTGTTGTGCTGCAAGCATATCTGTTTGCAAAGCTCTGAGAATACGTATGTATTTGACTGTCCTGAATTTACTGGAAAAGTCAGGATGTATTAAATCATATAAAGGTTTTATACATGATGCGTAATCTGGAATGTAAATTCTGCCAAAATGTAACAAACCCAATAAGGAGTTTTTTAATTGTATTTGGAGTTTGTAACTGCACGCGTTTTTCTAAGAATTGAGGCGCTTGGCTCTTTCCTTCATTGGATAGCTCATATCCCGAATACAGGATGCTAAGGAAGGCTATTTTTAAAACAATTTAATTTATAGCCAAATTCGGAAAATCTCACAACAATGAAGACTACCCATCTTAAATGTTGCAGTAATTCATCATCCGTGAGATAAATATCATCTACATAGGACAATGCTTCAGGGTCAATGTCGTGCAATATTGAAGTCACATGAGCCGCGAACAGTCCTCGGCTGTTCTTGTACCCCTGGGGTAAACAACAGAATTTTTTCTGGGAGCCTAGTGTGCTGAAACTTGTTAAGTCTCTACCTTCAGGTGCTATATTTTGGCAGAAGAAACCATTGGAAATGTCCTGTGTTGTTTTGTATTTTTTGCACACTATGGGCAACTCGCAATTTGCTATGCAGAAAGGTGTCTCAGACACCTTCTGCGACTCGCTATGGGGTCGCAAAGACCCATCTCATTAATATTAATGAGGTGGGTCGCAGTTTGAGACCCCATAGCGAGTCTGGGCACTCACGGGGATGGTGGCCTGCTGGAGACAGCAGACCACCATGTCCGTGACTGCTTTTAAATAAAGCAGTTTTTTTTTTCTATCTGCAGCCCGTTTTCCTTAAAGGAAAACGACCTGCACAGAAAAAAATACCGAAACCTTTTGTTCGGTTTTTTTTCAGAGTAGGCAGTGGTCCATTGGACCACTGCCTGCTCTGAAAAAATTATTTTGTGATCATTCACAAAGGGGAAGGGGTCCCATGGGGACCCCTTCCCATTTGCGACTGAGTTGAAGTGGCTGGTAACTGCGAGTTGATTTGCGACCGCTTTCGCAGTCGCAAATCAACTTACATCGCGGTGCGAGTCGCATTTAGGAAGGGAACACCCCTTCCTATTTGCGAGTCTGAAACACATTTTGCGAGTCGGTTCCGACTCGCAAAATGTGTTTCTGCATCGCGCGCAGGCATTAGCGCCTCGCAAACGGCGTTTTTCGCCGTTTGCGAGGCGCTAATGCCTTGCTACATCTTGCCCTATGTTGTTTATGAGTGCTGTGCTATGTGAGTTTTGTATGGCGTATGTGTGTTTATGACTGTTTAAATGTCTGTAGTCTAAGACTATTCTGTACGAATGGTCCGGATTAGCTACTGGGAATAAGGGATTATTCATTGGTGAGACACAGGGTTCGATTACGCCCTGGTACTCCAATTGTGTGAGGATTTCCCTCATGGGTGCTTTAGCATCAAGTTGTGGTGGTTGGGGTTGATTTTTAATAGGAATTACATGATAGGGGGAGTCTTTATCCCACCCTACATGGTTGCAATATAACGCGGGTGCCTGCACCAATGCCCAATCAATGGCGAAGGATTGTGCAAGCTCCTTGGGAACAAGGGGCAAGAAAGAAGGTTTGATAACATCTTCCCCATATAGGCAAGTACGGAAAAATTCAGGTGGCTAATCCCTTTCAGCCAGTAAAATATCAGATATATTTACAAAGCGGCCCCAAAAGTTTGTGTCAATTGTGCGCTCAATGTCTCCTTCTAACTGTAAAGTTACTTGGTACACCCTATCAGGCGTGGAGACACGCAGGTCCACAGCTTCAACTTGTAGGAAGTCATCAGTTGCTTTCACCTCCAGATGCTCTAGAAGATTCTGGCGATCTATTATGACCTCTGCCGTGCTGTCTAATGGCGCTAATGCCCAATTCTTGTTCTTCAATAGAGCCCTCTTCTGGAGTGGCATGTCGAACTGCAACTGCTGCCACTTTTTTCTCTTTTAATTTGGGTTTTTGTCGGGGAAGTTTCTCTTCTTTTTTAACAGAAACTTCTTTTGAGCGTTGTGATTCCTGTCTCTGTTTCACATACTCAGTTCTTCACTTTTGACCGTCCATCTGTCTCACTGTGTTTTCCAATGAGTCCTGAAAGGAACAAGATTAGTTTGTATCAGTATATTGATATCTGTCAGGCGTTCTTATAGTTCTGAGATTATATCTATTCTGTGGGGTCTCCGTATGCGGAGATTCTCCCCTTTCTTTCTTAGTTGTTTGTTGTTTTTTATCCCAGCATTTCTTAGTACCCTAAGGAGCTTGCTTGGTAGAATCTTTATTAGATTTACCCTGGAATTGTGGTTTTGTAGGTCTGGCCCCCAGACTATCTCGACCAATGCTAGAGTAGGTCTGCGCGATAATCTTTGGCAGCTCACGTTCTTGATCCTGTTGAGGAACGTCCCGGAGCCGCATCAGCACCGCTACTGCAACCGCTTTCTCTTTAAGGTTACTTAATATAATTGAGAATACTGTGGCTAAATTGCCCATTAGTTGCATCCCCAAGTCCAGGGCTGGGGCAGGCCCGTATTCATCTTGAATTTGTTTCAACACTTCTGGTAAATTGGCAAGTGTCGGTGTACCATGTGCGGTAGTATAGAGTGTAGCAAATACTGTGCCCCAAGTATTACAATTATCTGTAGTGGGAACCATCCCAAATGGCAAGCACATAGTTAATATTCTATGCTTATCCTGAGGTCCTGTATGGGGAAATACTCCCTACAGTGCATTTATCTTTTGAGCTAACCAAAACGGAATCTCTTCTCGTTTGGCGGGTACTTTACCCATGATTGAATGTACAGTCGCAGGATTAATGCCTGGCGTTACTGCATATGGTTGGGCCAGAGCAGCACGTGCTGGGTTTTTTATTTAATGTTTGCATTACAAACTGTACTAATCATCTATATATTTCCATCAGCTCAGCGTATAAGCGGCAGACATCAGCCACCCGTCAAGGTTGCTGCATCAGGGTGAGGTGTATAAGTGTCCAATAAAGGCCAGGTAGGGCCATCATTACTTAGAGGACCTAACCTAACATGTACAATTGTGTGGGGTGGGACGCCATCAAGCCAATTATTATGATTTTGACCAGATAGAGGTATTTATAGATATGCATATGTTCTGTACTGTGCAGGTATATTTGCAGGTGTATAGTGATGAAATATATTTGTGTTCCCATCAGCTGCTGGAAACGTGCCCAAGAATAAAAAAATTCTGTTCTATAGGCTGGATGAGCATCAACAACAAATGTGACTGGACCCCCCTTGGCTGTTAGGCCTTGTGCCAATAAATGTGCAGTAGGAGGTGGTCGCATATTAACTACAATTCCTACCCATTGTGGGTTCGCCATAATAAATGGTAAATTTGTTCAGAGATCAGCACACCAAATGGGCATTATCATTTTAATGGTTCAAGCTTGAACAACCTACAGCATTAGTTAGGTACACCCTACTTAGCTGAGGAGGAAAATCCTCAATACCACGGACGTCTCCTTATATAGTACTGAGGTGTCTTTGTATGTAGTGAGACAGAGATACTCAGGAGGACCCGAAAATTAGAGCCTGACAAAACATTGGCGGTGCCATGTCGTGTAGGCTCTCGTTATTCTAATGAGACTACTGGATTTGAGCGGCAGAATCAACTGCGGTGTGGGGGACTGAGTCTCACCCACAACAAATGACACCTGTCAGCCTAATCCAGGTTTTGCTCCAGCTAACTAGCAGTGCCTCATCTCTACCCAAGAGCAGGGATGATTGGGCAGCCGAGCGCATGACACAGTTGACTTCTCAGGGAAATCGTGGTCACTCACATCTCAACCGTTTCTTTCAGTTACTTTAGTCTCACATATACAAGGAAAATCAATTCAGTATATATTTCAATAAGATTTTAATGAAGCAACTGCATCTTAGATGATAAAACTTGTACTGCAATAACCAGGACAATGAAGCATGACAGGATTAGAATTGTGACATGGAGAGTGAGGCATAAAAATAAAGGTACCATGTTGCCACTAAAGTCATTAAAATAATTCCTACCTAGGCTATATTAGAGCACAGCATGTTAAGCTCTAGTTTTGCCCTTCAGGTTCCCCTGGGAAGACATCATCCCTCATACCTGAGCAAGAGGCCTGTAGTCTACAGATGTAGCTATAGCGAAGCGTTCAGCAATCAGCATACAGTCGTGGTCATCTGGCTGGAATCTCCCTCTAACGTCCATGGGACAAAGAAGTGTTTTTATAATAAAACAGCTAATGGTCTAAGAAAATTTCCCTACGTAAGGATGTGTATGTTTCTATGAACACCAGAGACAAAGTGTTACAAAGTTTACCAGCAACCTATCTTACTGCAGCCTTTAGAAAAGCACAGAGTGAAAGAAATGTATTGTTTAAGAACGTAGTGCTGAACTAGGCAAAGAAAAGCTAGATAGAGAATAATAAAACAAGACCGCAAATGTGGCTATTGTTAAAATATTAGATGAAGTGGAATAAAATATATCTATGGTAAAGTTCACAGTAGCAGGCCTGGTTTGCTAAAATAACGTAAATGGAACTATAACTAAAATGGATACACAACAGCTTAACTCTGGACATGTGGGGCTCAACTCACGTAACATTTTTGATGAGTACTCTCTCTTAATGTTCTCTAAGATGTAGCTTACATTTGGATATTGAATCCTAACTAAGAAAGCAATATTTGTGAATATGTGGGTCCTGTTCCAGGTTCAAGATTAGGAATAATGTTCAGTGCTTTCTCATGGGCCTGATTCATCGGTGGCCAATCTTATTGAGCGGGCCTAAGTTACAAGTGCTGTGTTTAACAGAACATTTGTTTATAGTCTTAATTAATTAGGTGCGCAATTCACCACCACCTCAGCATGAGTGAGGAGCAAGTCACCTACCCCTTCGCCTGCCTCTTACCCGACCTGGTCCAGGCACCCTCAACTGTATTACAGGAGTTTGGCAGGAGTTGGAGTAAGGGAAGTACATCTTGGCCTAGGGGTTGTTGACAGGAGCTAGTGTTCCCTCCTAAGGGTTGAGCTGGTGGGGGGCAGAGGCAGCCTGGTTAGGTTTGTGGTGCAGCCTTCCCTCAACAGTGTGCTCCCGCACACCATGCCAGGTCGGGCTGCCCGAGACTACCTCAGGATCTAAGTGGAGCTCCCTGCACTCACCAGCATTTCCAAACATCACTCTACAACTACAATGCCAATGACTGCGCCAGGGGGAGCCCTAGCACCATTGGCCCCCCGGGACCTCACCAGCTAACTTTGGCTTTACTGTCAGCTAGCGGCCAGTAGCTACTGACTACACTAATAGTGACAACAACCTCATCATTGAATTGTTTAAGCAGAACTCCTTTGATGCGCAACCACAGCTGACTTAAACCACCTGTCCATAGCCACTATCTTGCTCCCCATTGTTAAAACCACCCTTATCACTTAACACATCCCTAGGAGCCACCTGGGTTACCTGTCCAAATCTTTCATCCAGCATGAAACGCTCATGGAAGCACTGGGAGGTGTCCCTGTGAGAAGCGTGCAGGTGTCTCTCCCCTCATCTCCATCACTGCCCAGCAGAGCACCCTTATTGATTGGAAGGTAAAGTGGTGCTCACAATGACCACCCTCTACAAAGCCTAGCCAAAAAAACAAACTCAGAAATCAGCTTTTTAAGTACTCAGTAAAGACTCAGCGCCATGTTTAAAAGGAAAACCTTGCCTAGGAAGAAAGCCAACACTCTCTCAGATGATTCCTTTATCCTATCTCTGGTACACCTCTTCCCAGGAGCCTGAGTCCGGTCGTTCTTCCCTCAAAGTGCCAAGAAAACAAGGGGCGAAGGAGACTAGTCAAGGATACATACCCATGTCCTTACTAATGGCTACAACATCCGTCCTGATGTGGTCTCCGGGGCCGATCATTGATCATTCATGTAGGACTCCTGTCCAATGAGCCCAACCGCCATCTCAGGAGCTGATCAGTGAATGTTTCTTTAAAGTCTCTCACAAAGGACCACATTTACCACAATCACTGGGCCCATGGGAGTTTGACAAGCTTTCAACATCTCTACACAGTGAAAGCCGTGAGGCACCACCAGTTGTAGGTCCAAAATTCTGCAAGTCATTATCATGCCTAGGACTACACTGGGGGATCCAGCGGAGCGAGATGACTCTCCCACCCAACATTCCACTAGGTCTCCAGTGGTTGTTGACCCAGGGAACGGCCCTTGAGAGAGCAGCAATGGAGGGAGACAACTACCTTCTGAACCTGTCCGGTGCAGATGAGTGGGAAATAGAAAGATACATTTTTCCCAGTAAACTGCCATTGTGCATGGTAACAGTGACTGTGCAAGTGCACAAAAGGAACCCCATGCCTTCACCTCAGACAACACCATTGAAACAAGAAGATATCAGGGGCCAATTCCACTCGGTCTCCCACAAAGAAGTCTAGGAGGGAAAGTATATCTGACCAGGAATTTTTGCAATCTATTGGACAGCTTTCTCGCCTCACTGGAAGCTTAAATTAAAGCATTACTAGCACAAACGTCTGGATCCAGAACCGAGTACCAACAAAGGTCCATCAGCCCTGTAAAAATAAGGGGCAGCCATATCTCACCTCACTGGCCCTTGCAGCCCGACCTCTCTGACCTCCATTAGTATCAAACAAGATACAATTGTTGGGGCTTTTTATGCCAATCTCAAAAAATGGAGCTTCAGACTTACTCAAATCCATTGCCTTCAGCTTAATAGATCTGGCGCTCAGACTAAGCTCACTGAAAATCTCTATTAGGCAGGCAGGGGCAGAACAACTCGGCACATGTTCCCCACAAACTAAGCTCTCTGCCCAAAATACTATGGACACTTATAGATAGTGTTAAGTCTAAGGCCTGCTGTCCCAGAACAAACATGAATGCAGCGCTATTGAACAGTGTCACCCCAGCCAAACCAACTGACACCAATTGCAACACTCCTCAAGTCACGGCGACATCGGCCCCTCTTGCAACTGAAAAGGATTCTCCCATTAAATAGCCCAATCTCTAACACCACTAGTTTCCTTAATAACCTCTAACCTTTTGAGGAGGGAGAAAAAGAAACTGCACCTTGCATACAGGAGATCTCTGACCACAGGGGCTTCTCTGATTCCTCAGGTGCATAACAGCCAGCGGTCTACAAAGCTCCTCCCTATATTCAACTACGAAGCAACCCCACCCTTATGTATGTATATGTATATGTATTTAGACATATCTATATAAATATATATATATAGATATATATAGAGATATAGATATATACATAAACACACCTTTCCTCCAAAAACCCTACCTACCCTACACCCTAAAACCTAAAAATGATATATGTTATGTAAGTTATACTTAACTCTACTTTTCACCACACATATGCTTTTACCAAGCAAGGCTTTACTATGAAATTTTCGTGGTAAATACATGCATGATGAAAGTATATGCATGGTAAAAACATTTCGTGGTAAGTGCATGCATGGTAATGACCATGTTTTGTACTTACTGCATTGCAAAGGCATGCGTGGAAAGTGCATGGAAGGCTGGCTTATGGACTGATGCATAGGCATGTGTGCAGTAGTCTGAAAAGCAATGAGGTTCAATTGGTCCAAGTAGGTATGCTGCAGAGAAACCACTGGCAGTGACAGCCCTTTCTTTCAGTTAGAAGATGGTAAAGTCAGCTTCCACCTCAAGAAACTCATCCCCTCAGTTTGCTGATATGCGCTTCTAGACATCCATTCAGATAAAATAAAATCAAGAGTGCAGATATAAGGTACAGGCAGTGCTACCAGTGCCACTCATCATAGCCTCACCAGCACCTCAAACTCTCTTATTTTGAAAGGGATGATCTTACATAAACAGATGGTCAGACATAAAGCTTTTGTGGCATTAGAGAATCCTCCATTATGCCCCAGTGCTCACCCAGGGCACCCCACAACATGTCGCTTGGTGGGGGCTGCAAGTAGTGCCATAGCCCCTGCAGCCCAACTGGCTCGCCGGCCGGCACCAATACAGAGTGCAGTAGGCGATGGCATTGCTCCTGCCCAGTGGGAGCAGTTTTGTTTTGCTCTCACCTACTAGGCAGAAGCAATACTCTGTAATTCCATGCCTGAGATGGTGTCCAGGCAAAAGTTTAATTCTCCCACCTATCGGGAGAAGCTTTGTGCTCTCACTGGATGGAAGGACATTACACTTTCCTCCCTTATGCTCTTCAGCAGGGAAAATATGATGTCCAGGGGTTGGAGACCCCAGGGCACTGTTCCTGAGCTGGCCTCGGCACGGGTTGAGTCCTGAGGTGCCTGCTGATGTAGTGGCAGCCGATCAGATCTCATTTTAAGATCTGTTGGCTCCACAAATCGTCTGTGGTGTGAAACATACAAAGTTTTTGAAGTTAATTATTCAAACAATTCTTAACAAATTTACAACAAATGACCAAGATCTAGCTGCCAAATTTGATGTGAATCCTTTTAGCCATTTGGTTTGTAGCTTTGTCTACATTTCTTATAGAAAAATTAATGAGGGAAATGTGTGTAGGACCCCTCTTTTTTCTCTGCCCCCACTTGAGAGATCACCACAAAACTTTCCAGTTTGGAGGTGAGATGGAAGAACTTTTTTATTGGAACATTTCTTGAAGATTCGTCAACTGCTACTACAGTTATTAGGAAAAGAAAAAATGCTTTTTCTTATGGGTACAGGATTCTAACCATAACTACCCAATAACGACCACCAATGGGTAGTAGATATACATGCTGGTCATTCTGCAAGAAAGCCATACTGCCCACTGAGTCCTCAGTGCCAACCATGTTTTCTACAGTAAATCAGCAAATGCTGCTGATGAAATGCATTGGGAAGATGTAGCGTTCGCTTCAAAGTCTGTTATTTCAATTCAGTATATGACGAATCTGGAGGACCGAAGACACGGCTGTGGCTGTCCAACCACCACATTACGAACCTGGCAGTCGGACCGTCAAAAGACCGCCATCTCCACCAGGACCTTTGATCACAACAGGATGAGGGCGATCGTGGTTTAACCAGGCACAGCCGTGCTGAATTCAAGCGCCTCTGTGCTGATTACAACCATGATCTCTGCCAGCCTTTTCATGGCCGCCATGAAAAGGCTGGTGAAGAACAAGTGCAGGGGGCCGCAAGGGGGCCCCTGCACTGCCCACAACATTGTAGCAGGCAGTGCAGGGGCCCTCCTCCCCAGCACCCCCAAAATGTTGAGAGTGCTGAGGGGCACCTTGTGCGACGGCATTGGACTCAGCTCCATGTCGAGATGAGTCCAATGCCTCTGCACATTTTCACTGGGCTGAAACTTGGTTTCCGCCAGTCAGCCCAGTGGAAAACTCATTATGTGCCCACAAGCACTGCGGCGGGCTCCTCATCGAGTGCTTGGCAGTCAGGCTCTTCCAACTGCCAAACTCGTAATCAGCACTCTGTCTGCCAAATCTTATGAGGTACTGATCCACCATTCTATATCTGTTGGAACTGGGGTTTCTGGTTTGCTAGGGTATGCACCTAAGCCAGGCAGAACCCACCCACTCTAGTCAAAGCAAGGGAGTTACACACCCAAGATAACCCCTACTCACACCCTTGGTAATTTGGCACGAGCAGTCAGGCCTATCCCAGAGTCAACGTGTTAAACGTTTGCACAACAGACACAACACAAGTGATGCAATATCCTCACCACAAAGAAAATAAAACACCAAGTTATATAAAAATAAACTGTATTATACACAGCATCATTAGACCAAACACAACATGTCAGTAATACCCTGCTACCGAAGCAGTTGTCAGAACATTACACAGTGCTGTTACCCTGCAGAAATCCGCAGTATTCACATATAACATACAGGTAACTCATTATTCTGCAACATAAGCAGTAGTCAGGAAAAATATTATTACAATAATGCATGTCATAACATCCTCATAAGTTGCCCATACCAGGAACATTAGAAAACACTTGGCAAGTCATAAACACAGATTAGCATAAATGCCCATAACAGAAACATTAGCAAACATATGGCACGTCATAAAAAGAAAACAGGTTAGCATAATATTCACAGAATGCCCTTAAAAGGAACATTAGAAATATATGTGGCAAGTCAGGCACAGAAACATATCAGCCTGAATGCCCACAAAGAACACGTTGCCCCTGAAATGTAACTGTCTTTTAATGATGTAGTCACCTCCAGTGCCACGTGGAAGAAAAGGGGGCCCCGGTGCTCTTCTGCAGAAAAATGGGGGCAGTTGTATGGTTGGGGGAGTGGGGAGGCACGCACTCCCTCAGTTTTTATACAGGGGGACCTCCTGGGGCCCGTTCCAAAACTGGGTGCCTACAATCTCTGTAGCCCCCCTCAGGCCACGACCGGCCCTCCAGGGGGGCAGAGCCAATAACAGAACAAAGGGCCAAGAGGTGCAGGGGGCCTCCAATTGGGCCTCTTTCCCGCCCAGGACGTCTAACAAATAAGAACCTGGTGGGACGCGGGAACCTCCGATGAGGCCTCCGCCCGCCCGTCCACACAACAAAGAATAATGGCCCGGTGGGGAGCCTCCGATGAGGCTTTCTCCCCGCCCGTCCACGGAACGATGATGAGGGCCTGGTGGGGCGGAGAGCCTCCGATGAGGCTTCCTCCCTGCCCATCTTCAGACACAGACTCGCCCGCACCCAATCGGTGCGCAAGTCAGCTGCGGCCCACCTGGGCTGCAGCGGTAATTAGGCCAAATTCAATGCCTGTTCGTCCCCCGGAGGCACTCCTCAGAGCGTACCTCGCCCCGGGGGCACCACTAGGAGCACGCTCACTCCAGGTTTCTGATGTTCGTGCCAAGGGGGCATTGTGGGCAGCATGTTGCCAACACACTCGCGAACGAAGAATGCCCGGGTCGCGGCGGTGATATCCTTTGCTCAGAATTATGGCAAACGCTCTCCAGGCGCTGGGGCAATTCCCAACACAGCGCTCTGAAGGCACCAAGGCCACAAGCAGAGCGCTTTTCCAGGCACTATATTCACCAAAAAGAAAGCACTCATCCAGGCGCTATACAGGCAGTTTCAGGCGTCAGGGGCCACAGTACCCAGCCCCTAGGGACACGAAGGTGGAGCCCAGGGCTGCCGGCCCAGCAACAGGCCAGCACAAAGGGGATGCAGACAGTGGCAGTTCCTCCAAGTGACCCAAACGGTTAAAGGTCAGCACAGCAGCAGAAGTCCAAGGCAGTTCCTGGTGAGTCCCTCCAACAGCATTCTGTGTCCAGTTCCAATTATGTTTCATTGCCCAGAGTGCCTCCATTTTCCATGGGGAAAACACCCTGTAATTATACTCAGTTTTTGAAAGGTTTAACAAAGGGGGGAGAGGAGGTTCCAACCAGTTACAACTGGTTCAAGAAGTGTCCCCTCTCTCCTCCTGCACAAGGTCTAGACATCAGTTGAGGGAAAATGAGCCCTTTGTGTGAGGCTGGGGCACAGCCTTTCCAGATACAAGTGTGCCCCGCCTCCCCTTCTCTTTGCCCAGGAAGGCCATTCAAAATGTAGATGCACCTCTGTGACACCTCCACCCTCCCTGTGTACAGGCTGTCCAAAAATTATGCACAAAGCCCAACTGTAACTCTGCCCAGATGTGGATTGGAGTCAAGCTGCGGAAGACCAGAGTCAAAAGCACAGAGAAATGCTCACTTTCTAGAAGTGGCATTTCTCTAATGGTAATGAAAAATCCACATACACCAGTAAGCAGCATTAAAAACCATTACCATTAAAAACATTCCAAACCTGCCTTCGCTACCCCTCATAAATCAGACAATACCCCCTGCACAAAATGCAGGGCATTTCCAATGCAATCCTATTAGAAGGCTGCGCTCACAGCAGTGAGAAACCAAATAGCCTGTTTGGCACTACCAGGACAGGTCACGCAAGCAGGCACATGTCCAGCCTTCTACACACATAGCACGGTGCCCAAAGGGATAGCTAGGGCCTACCTTAGGGGTGACTTACATGTAATAAAAGGGGAGCTCTGGGCCTGGCAAGTACAATTAGATGCCAGGTCCCTGTGGCAGAACACTGCTCACACAGGCCCTGCACTAGCAGGCCTGAGACAGGTTTGCAAGGCTACTTCTATGGGTGGCGCAAGCAGCACTGTAGGCCCACTAGTGGCATTTAATTTACAGGCCCTGAGTATAGGGATACCACTATACAAGAGACTTACAGGAACATGAAATATGCCAATTAGGCGTAAGCCAATCATACCAACTTTAGAAGGGAGAGCACCTGAACTTTAGCACTGATCCACAGTGATTAAGGGCTCAGAGTCCTTGAGCCAACAACAAGAGTTCAGAAAAAATAGGAGGAAGGAGGCAAAAAGTCTGGGGGTGAACCTGCAAAAGGGGCGAGGTCCAACAATTTCCAAGACTCTGTTTTCCACCGTGGATTTTCTTTTTTTATTTCATCCATAAAAGGATGTAAAACATTCATTTCTTTCAGAATAATTTCCACTTTGGGACTCAAAGGTGATTTGACCATGGATGGATTATCCTTTTAAACTATTTTAACAGAAGTGGAGTCCTGTTAAGTGTTGGAAAGGCTATATTTGAAGCCACAAGTTGTACAGTAATATAGAGAAAGAGCAGTTATGTATCAGATTGAGCAATAGGTAACTGAATTGGTGAATAAAACATCCACTGCCCAGTACCCCAGCAGTGCAACTGTTTTGAAATTTGAATTTTGACTGTTGAAGCACAACATTGCTCATGTTTAATTACATTCTAATATCAACAGGAAATTCAGAAAGGATGTATCATTTGCAAGTGTGCTTAATTATATATAATGTATATGATCAGACAGGGAGTTACATATATTGCTGCTGTAAATTGATGAGTGTACACCTTCAGTCTTAATTTTAGGAATAAATGGTATAGAAGAAGAAATGACTGATAGAACATTTATTATCAAAGAGAAAAATATTTCACATCACATGTTATGGAGTAAATAAAGCACTAGAATTGAGGCTGAGGAGGAAACCTTTATTGTTACAGGTTGATGGATATCCAGTACTATATAGAATTATAGTTAGCACAACCTTTTGTGTAACAGAGTTGAAATATAATCAGGACCAGTAGTACTATGTGGAAGTGATACATGACTTAAATAGCAAGGAATGAAAAAAACATTCAAAGGGAAAAATTAGCGTATGTGACAAAATATGAATCAGAAAGTCACTTTCTATAGCATCATTATCCTGGTATTCTTAAATGTTAGCACATCTTATAGAACATATAGCCTGATGCTACATGAAATACAAGGGTTTCTGAAAAAAGATACTATACACATTCAACAGATCCTGGTCGAAATGCAATTTTTTCAGCAGTTAATGATTTTGTCACATATGAAAGCAGAGGAGCACCCTGCAAATTAAACAGTTTCTGTAAAACATACATAATGTTGCACACATCAGATAAGAAACATTCATTAACCTAATTGTGACATAATATGCACATTTATTAGTGTGTGCATCCCATTATGCTTTAAAACTTGTATTCAACCTTGGTTTACTTTGTTTCCACGTCCAATAAAGTACCCATTGCCATACATTATAAAGATATTGCAAGTCCCTGATGAGTACCATAACCATTTAGAGGAATGAGGCCGTAGGCCGGGTTCCTTTCTAAGGTTAAGGAACTACAAAGTCACTTGCAGTATCCTTATAATGTATGACAAGTGCGTGCTTCATTTCTTATAATACATGGTCACACCCTCACCTTTCCCACAACCACTTAGGTCCCTGATTGTCTTGGGTGCAAGGTGTGGACTGGTATCCCTGTACAGGTGGTTACAATGCTGATTGACGTGTCCTGGGGTCAGAGGTCGAGTGGGGTGGGGTGGCCGACTGACCAGTGGTCCCTGATGGGCCAGGTAGTTCATCACGATCCTGAAGTCCAGAGTTACTGTCATCACTACGGGCATCGTCTGTTGGGGACTGGTTAGTCATGGCACCTCCTCACCACTGAGATTGACTGGGGCACCTGTGCGGATGTAAGTGATGTATTATACTTCATCTGTGACATATTGTACATCCCCTGCTTCTCCTCTATTGTTGCTGTTGCCCTGCCACCTTTGTTTGTGTATGGTGATGGATTGTGGGCTTGTTAGCTCCCCATGCTGTGCATGCTTTGGTGGAGGGTGTCCATGCAGGGCTGGGAGGGCTGTCCCTGCATTGGTGTAGCATGTAGGGCTGGGCATTGTGGTTAGTCAGATGTGCAGGTGCAGTCTGTGGGATGGAGTGGAGTGGAGTGATGGGAGTGAGGGTAAAGGGGTGTGATGGTATGCAGTTATGGGGGGTGATAAATAGTAAATATTGACTCACCAGTGTCCAGTCCACCGGCAACTCCAGTGAGTCCCTGAGGATGCAGTATTGCCAAGACTTGCTCCTCCCATGCAGTGAGCTGTGGGGGTAGGTGTGGGTCCACCGCCAGTCCTTTGCATGGCGAGCTGGTACCTTGCTGCCACTGAACGTACCTTCCCCCGTAGGTCGTTCCACCTATTCCTGATGTCGTCCCTTGTTCTTGGATGCTGTCCCACGGCATTCACCCTGTCCAGGATTCTCTGCCATAGCTCCATCTTCCTGGCAAAGGATATTTGCTGTACCTGTGCTCCAAACAGCTGTGGCTATTCCCTGACTATTTCCTCAACCATGACCAGCAACTCCTCATCTGTGAAACGGGGTTGCCTTTGTGGTGACATGGGTCTTGTGTGGTGTGTGTTGTGCAGAGGGTGTTGAGTGATGTGGTGGGGTGTGGGATGTGAGGTGCGTGACGGATGTACGGGTATTTGTAGTGTGTGTGTGTAGTTGTCTCAGTGGTCTTCGTGTTGGTCTTGTGGCACTTATTGGTATTCGTAAAGGGTGGTGTGTGTGTTTTATAGTGCTACGGGTGGGTGGGTGTGGTGTGTATATGAGTGGCAAGTGTGTGTGTTTAGTTTTGGCCAATGTTGTTTTGTTTTGTATTAGGGTGGCCATTCTGAGTGCTCTGGTGTGTACCGCCAATGGTTTACCGCTGTTGAATGTCCGCCGTGGTGATTCATGGGTCATAATGTGATGGCCGTTGTTTTGTTGGCGTAACGGTGTAGGTGTTGGTACAGCCACTTTAGCACTTACCTTTGGGCTGGCGGATTTGTGTTTGTGGTAGTATTCTGTCAGATTAGTGTGTGTGTGTTATAATATGGCAAACGGATATTCGCCACCGCCACGGTTTGTTGGTGGCCTCCGTGGGATTTACTGCCAATGTCATATTGAGGGCATTAGTGTCACTATGGCAGGAATCTGGTCAGCATGGTCTTGTTTTATGCTTAACAGTTATTTTATACAAGTATTTAAAATTGCCTTCTTTGTATCATTAACCTTTTATAATAGTCTAACACTGCTTTCTACAAACATTAAAACTTGTTCAGACATCGCTGTGTGGAATAGCAATGTAGGAGCTGTAAAGTAATACAACTGAAGATACTGACACTTTCAAAGTACACTCGCTCTGATTCGAGAGCAGTTCATGTTGAGTCACAGCTGTGTTTATTGTCAGACACGTATTACATTAAAATTGTAATTACATTTGACTCTAACACGGTGAGCACTGCTATTTTTCTCGACATTGTGCACAAATTGCATATTTTCTCAAATCTCAGCATTTTCTATTTCGAGCTCAAATTGATAACCCGTGTTTTGCACAGTGGGCAGTCCTCAGGCTGTCAGAAGCTGCATTAAACTTCCATTACGCAGAACCTTCACCCTATGTCCCCAAAGTATACTAGGATCAGTGATTGAAATATTTATAGTTCAAATGGAAGTTAAGTGCCTCCCAACTTCTATTACATGTAATTTAACTTTGTTTCGAACAAAAAGCACGTGAGGCAATTATCACTTTCATTTGAGCAAAGTTTTTGTCAAACAAGTAACCAGAGAAGCGACATTTATAAAATTGAAAGAGTAACATAATTTATATCAGTGAGGTGCACGTTCTAAATTGTACTACAGTTCATCTGACCATCTAGGGCAATAAAAGCTAAGGGCCGATATCCAAGTCTCTGTTACTTTAATGTGACTGACAAATAGCGGAACGCGTGCCTACCTAGGGACAAATGTATCATATTGTCACGCAGTGCAGCGCAGCAACTAAACTTGCATGGCAGGGAAAGGGCGGGAATGCACCATTTTTAAGGCATGCAGCACCATATTTAAGAAAATGTGGCACATCAGCTCTGATGCGCCTCTTTTTCTGCTCCGCTCTACTGGCACCTAATGACACCATGGTTGCGCCATATTTAAAATATGGTGCACCATGGCGGTCATCAGAACAATAGCGTCAACATTTTTGATTCTATTGTGGTGCTTTGCTACACTTTGATGCTAGTGTAGCAAAGTGAAGGGAGGCCCATTGATTTTAATGGATACGTCAGTTTAACGCCTGCTCTAACCAGGCATTAAAAATAACAGAAACAATGGCGCAGTGAAATCTGTTACATTTTTTCAGGTCTGCTAGCGCTGGAACGCCCCCCTTGCATACATTATGCCTAGTATTGCATTGCACCACATTGTAAATATGGTGCGGGGGAAATGCCACCATAACATCACATTTGCATTAAAAAAATGACACAAATGTGGTGCAGATGGTGCTAGGGCTTCATAAGTATGCCCCACCGTGCATTCCTGACTTTTACCCCATGCGCTGGTGCACAATGGGCTGCCTGGCACCAATGCAGGCACCCTTGCACCATGGTGCAACAGTGCCTGTGTTGCATGCTGGATCGTTTTTGTGCATGAAGGGACACCTCCCTGCACAAAGACAATCCTGGGAGGCATTTCCTCTTTCCATGTTTTCCTGGTTCTCAAGTTCTTATGAATCTGCGGGTGCATCAAAACCCATGGATGTTGTGTGGGAACACCCAGCAATGCTTCTTTCCAATTAACACCGCTTGGAAGCGAGTACGATAGCTGGATGCAGAGAATTGGAGTTTCACTAGTGTAGATCTTTATACTTCGTCATGGAATCAATGCATTATTGGTTACTAGTGAAATTTCATATGGAAGGATTTCCAGATTATTAAGCCCTGAGGAAGTCATAAGGGTAACAACCCTGACGAAACACGTGTTGGCGGGTGGAACTTGTGAGATATCAACAGTTTCTAATGGTGGAAATCCAATGTGAACGCTTATCTGGTATACTGAAGTAGAGAATTATGGAATACGACTCATTGGACTACATACCAGTTGTCTGTGGTTACAGTGGTGCCAATTTGAACACGTTTATGGACTAATAAATAACTAGTAAACAGGTGGAACGATAGACGTAACATTACATTATTTTTCACAGAATACATATTGACTGCGGTTCTGGTGGGTTGAGTATTCACCCTGACTAGAGCACCTTCCAAACCAGTTGGAATCAGGGATTGATAGCACCTTTTTACTCACTGAATACTTTCCTTATTGACTATACTAACACTTTATGCCAGGTATGCCATACAAAAGTGACACAGATCTGGCACTAAAATGTTGTGGTTGGACGTACTTTCCAGTGCAAATTGTGATTTGTTTTGGAAAGTTGCCTGAAGTAATGCTACGGTGTCAAGTGGCATTCCATGGAAGGTACATGGATGTTTCCAAGGAAAGTTCCTTAAAACTTGCTATTAATATCATAAACTTTACAGAACACCTTCTATTTACCATGAGTGGATCAAGGCATGGGTCTGGCTTGATATACTTTTGATCTCTTAGTCAAACCACTCAATTAACTACCAGCAATATACTTAAACTTATGCCCACAAATAAATTATGACTTAAGCTTAAACACTGCACTTGGTACTGTTTTTTGATAAAATACATATTTCTTCTCAGTATTTCTCACAATCCTAGAATATTATTGCTGAGTTTTCTCCTCAACAAAGGATTTTCCTGAATGTTTTTCAACATTGAAATGCATTGTACTCATGATAATGTTTCATGGAACAACATGGGCTGTTAGATTGTGACTGCTGAAAACAGAGTATTGTATATTTTGAACATCTTTACATCCTTCCCCTTTATGCCATACAGTTTTAATTGGAAAACAGATGAATAAAACCCATAAAACATGTGAAAGAACCTAAAACTACAATTCAAACTGATTGTTTCTTGACTCTCTAATGGTTGCAGGTACTTCAACAATTCTCAGAAATTAATGGTTTACATTCATTGACTAACTGGTAATTAGTGTATATGTAGTGATAACGCGTCCCATTCTAGATAATTTATTCACTCTGGGACTTGTTTTAGGCCGATGAATCTTATGACCCTGATTGAAGTCTCATTAGGACGAGATAACTAATCAACATGTCAATCAATAAATCAATAACCTCATCTATATTCACAATAGCAAGTCAATCAAATTAATCAATAACATCAATAAAATTGAAACACACCATGACCTTTCAGTCATGAATAACCACACAGAATTTAGTAAGATTTATGACATTTATTCCCTATTGATTACACTATACTAGTAAGTTTATTAGTCTCAATACCGGAAAACACATCAACAATGTCATAATATGGCTACTCAAATAAGATTTCAGCACAGCAAAGATCATAAACATTAGAACATAGCACAGCATCAACATGGGTTAATCTTAGTAGAGTTTCAATAGAGCATTATTCAACAAAGCATAGATTCAGTCATTTGTCTATTTGCATCCGTTTAGTGAATTCCTTAACTAACCTCGAATTAGCATTAGCATGTTGGGCTTCATGCAAAACAATTTAGCAACACAAATTTGAAAACATCTAACTATGGTCTCTATCAAAAGAAGGTACCTAGAAAGAAAAGGCAGACAGACAATTACAATTTCATTATCATATAGTTACCCTCCGTAATGAGTCAGCATACAGAGTCAGTCTTCGTCCTCAGGACATCAGTTGATTCGCCATCAGCCAAGAAACACAGCAAAGTTCAGCAAGACGGGTAATAAGGGACACTTCCCTCATAAGGAGGAGAAGTAAGTATCAAGTAAGAAATGAGCTGAGGATGGTTAAAATATCAGAAGAATAAACGGCAAAATCTCAAAGAATAATGACAAAGTATTGCTTAAGAAAGAATAATGGCTCGGTGGAATGGCAAGGAATGGTGAAGAATGGCAGATTTCTCCTCGGGTCATGCGGTTATATTAAAATTGTCAAACAAGTCTCTAATTTCCAATTGATCAATATTTGGTGCATCATTATCTCCATCCAATAGTCCAACGGTCACCCCATTAGAGCTTTCCACTTTTGACAGTTCTCACGCAGCTCATTGGTTCATGGGTTTGACGCCTCCAACGGGTAGAATGTCAGGTGAGGAATAAGTGACATTTGTTACTCAAGTCAGTAGTCCCATTGTTTTCCCTGGTCTAAATGACCTTGCACCTGTTGCGAATTACATTGTTGCGCTCCACAAGAATGTCTCCTTAAGCAAGTCGGGTTCTCATGAGAAAATTTACTACGGTTACACACATCTTCTAGTCTTCTGGAAAAGTACGGCTTCATGTCCTTCAGCAAGTCAGCACATTGCACGTTAGAAAACGCATTTAATATGAAACCAGACAGCTAGGCCCCGACTCATGCTATGTAAGGCCTAGTGATTAATTAGCAATTCTAATACATAATACCTAACATTAATACAGAAAAATCATACATTAATACATTAGTAATCCATCATTAGTCAATTTCATTAATCATCGAATACAATGATGGCCACTCCCCGTGGGCACATTTCAAACATATGCGTTAACATTTGCTTTTTCTATGCGATTTCACTAAGCATTATATTGCAAGCTTCTCATGTTAATTATTCAATTTTAATCACGCTCCCTCAATCCCTCCTCTGATGACTCTTGTCATCACACAAATCCTTTCCCTTCACAACATTTCACTTTCTTAGTTCCTTCATTTCAATTTGTTCCCCCATTTTTTACTTTTCGTATTTTGCTTTGAATATTTTCTTCCTTTTCTTTTCTTCTCTCCTCATATTTTGTTTTGCCAATTTTTCTCTAATTCTTTTACTAATTTTACATGATAAGCATAGTCGGAATAAACAAGCTAAAACAATCAATATTCCCTCTATTATTTTTGCAAATATCCCATGCCAAATATTACTGAACCAACTTCCCACTTTAGCAAGTCCCTTTCCAACCTTTTCCCAAACTCCAGGTTCTTTCAGCTCCTTCAAATCTGTACTATCTCTTGTTAGGTTAGTAAGCATACTTCTAATCTTACTACTATTTTCCGGAATATAAGCACAACAGTGGCGCTCATTAAGCATCTTACAGACTCCGCCACTTTTCGCTCAAAGAATGTCTAAAGCAAGCCTATTTTGAAGAGTCATTGCCCTCTCTGCAGCAAGTTCAGTATCCATCAGGAGTATAGCTCCTGTGAAGTTTGTCAGCATGTTATCCACAATAGTAGACAACTTTCGAATCTTTATGGAGTTTAAGATAACTCCCACTGAAGGAATTATTGCTCCAAATATATCACCCACGACAGCAGCCGCTGTCTCTCTTTTCTGTCTAGTATGATGTAATTCAGACACTTTAGGAAACTTCCTTAAGTCATCAAATTGGTAAATCTTTGGAAAACTATTCCCAAATAACATGTCCCATGCCATCCCTTTGGAAGACAGTAATAAGCATTAAGTCCACATATGTAATAGATCCCTGGGATCGCTGGATCCTGTCCATTTAACATGAACGTCCACTTACTCTGAAACAAAAACACGTCTGCACTCACTCGTTCCCACAAATAAAGTGTCATGGTTAGATTTTGGCCTATATATACAAAGCTTTCCCACGTGTAATGCATCTAAAGCTAATTTGCCTTGTGTCTTTATTGCACTAAAAACATAGTCACTTGCAAACGTTTGTTTCTCTAATCCCTTTTCTAGCTTTTCTTCTATCATCAGTGTGATCTAAAAAGCTCTTCTCTACAGGAGTTAGTAAGCAGGTTAGATTATTGCGATGCGCATAAGCTGTACCAAATGTCAGTGTGGGCTCAAAGAAACCTCTAACTATTTTTATACTATGATCTCTAGCTACCTTACTCAAATATTCATTTATAGGCACAAAAGAAAACACTACATCTAGATTAGAATAGAAGTACTGAATATATTCTTGATCATAAAACCTTGTTAAGAAAAAACTACAACTTATCCTGTATGTTAGCGGCAAACTATGATAGGTAACCCCTTCTTGTACTGACAAAGGAATTTTTGTGCACACATAACAATTCTTTGCATCCATTGTTTCAACATACTCATTCAACAAGCGATAGAAAACATTAGTAGATAGTTCCCCTTTTGTGTTCGTTCCATCATGCAAATATTTTGTATCCTGCTCAAATCTCTCCCATGGTGTTAGTGTAGCAGTCTCAGGAATTGTAGCATTGTTAGTCTCACTCTTATCCACCAATGGCATTCCCACAATCACAGCTATGATTACTATCGCACACACAACACCCAAAATAATACCCAACCATCTACAAATCCTACTCCCCTCATTATTATCTCTAGTGTTAATCATGATCTGTAAAGAATCAGAAAGCAGAACAATATAAAGGCAAACAATCAACTGAGGAAGGTCTAAAGCTCTTCTTTTTTTTCTTTCTCTCAAGCAAAGTCTTTGTTTAGCAAGTATTTACAGCATTTCACTCACTCCCATGATCCTTGTCAAATCAGGTTAGCAGCTTGTCCAAATCGGTTTTTCAAATCAATTGAGGTTAACAGTGTCACATCCAGTAATTTATCAGTCTCTTTTTCTCTTAGCTTTTCAGCTTTGCTTCAAATTTAACACAATCTCTCTTCTCTGTGGTAAAGTTCAGGTGCCGTAGTATTGACCTGGAACCTCTCGATCAAAACAGAATGCCAAGAATTCTTGTTGCCACTCAGCTGATGATGCATACGCCCACTCAGGACCTGCGTATCTTCTGTGTGCAATTCTCTTTCTTTTCAGCTTGCGGTCACCCTGCAATTCTCCATCACTAAGTTCTTCTTTCCTGGTCGTATCGACTTCCTCTTCTATACTTTTGTTAATAACCACCTTTCCTTTGGTTACTCGCGATTCTGGCCATTTGTCTCCTTTCAGTACCTTTTCGACTTTTCGTCTTTCTTGTGGCTGTTCTCCGCCCTCCTCTGATTCTATGGTGTCTTCTCTTGATGGACCTGCAATTTGCTCAGGAGGAGTCTGGCCGCTTTACTTCTCTCCTGACTCTTCCCCTTCGCCTTCTGGATCTGTCACGGGCTCTACTTCAAACCCATATCCGTCTGCTTCTGGGAGAACCTCTCTTTGCGTCGGATCCCATGGCGCCTCAGTTGAGATAGGCTCACCGTCACCCCTCCGGGTCTCAGCTCTTGCTGGAGTGACCAAGCCGTCCTCAACGGGCTCTCCTTCTGTCTTAGTTCCCCTTTGATTATTCTCCGGCCCTGAGACTTCCTTTTCTGTAGTTGTTATCTTCGACAGTTCAATTTCCTCATCAGTTGGGCACGTCACCTTCTTTGTGTGACTGGCATGGATCCAGTTTGGAATTCCCGCACATTTCACAGCAGTTGTAGTTGTCAGTATTACTTGATATGGCCCCTTCCACCTTGGCTCCAAACACAACTTCCTCACGTGTTTCTTGACAACAACCCAGTCACCGGCTTTCAGATTGTGACCTGGATCATTTATCGGTGGCAGTGTGCTAACTTCCACCTGGTGAGAGAAAGACCCTTGCAGTAGTCCAACACCATATCATCCGTGATATTCACAAGAGCATTTGAAGGCACTGTGGGCAATCTCATAGCTCGGCCCATGAGAATTTCATGCGGAGACAGTCCTGTTTTCTTGTTAGGTGTATTTCTCATTGACATCAGCACTAAGGGCAATGCATCAGGCCATTTCAAATTGGTAGCTGCACACATTTTCGCCATTCTCGACTTCAAGGTACCATTCATTTGCTCCACTAGTCCTGAGGCTTCGGGGCGGTCGCTACAATGCACTTCTGTTCAATGTTCAGTGAGGCACACAAGAGCTTAACCACCTCGTTGTTGAAGTGACTTCCCCTATCTGATTCTAAAGAGATCGGAAACCCGAAATGTGGTATCAACTCCCTAAGCAGCAACTTCGCTACTGTGAGACTGTCATTCCTACATGTAGGGTAAGCTTGAATCCAGTGACTAAAGATGCACACAATCACCAACACGTACCTCAGACCTCCACACACAGGCATCACAATAAAATCCATCTGCATCCTGCTAAATGGACCTCCTGCTCTCCCAATGTGGCTCAAATTCACCACTGTCCCTTTCCCCGCATTCATCTGCTGACAGATGATACACCTGTGGCAAATCACTTCTGCGGCTTGTCTGAACTTCGGGTTAAACCAATCGACTTTGAACAACCTAATCATGGCGTCTCTCCCAATATCTGCTTGTCCATTGTAAAATCTTGCAAAACTGTGACAAAAGACTGTTTGGCAAAACCATTTTCCCCTCATCTGAAACCCACAAATCATTAGGTCTTTGTACACATTGCATTTTGACCCAAGTGCGTTTCTCGTCTTTGCTGGCACGTCCCTGCAACAATTTCAACTCTTCCATTGTGTCAACCACTCTTAATGCATAACCTGTGCATGTCTCATTTTCAGTTTCTGATAACAATTCCCACTGATCTTTGAACGATATACAGTTCAATGCACAAAACCTTGCGACTTGATCTGCATATCCGTTTCCCATTGACACAAAATCTTGTGATTTAACATGAGCGCTGCATTTCACCATGGTAATTTCAAGAGGTAACTGAATCGCATGCAATAACTCCTTAATTTTTTCACCATTTTTCACTGGGGAACCAGAAGAGGTCAGGAAACCCCTCTGGGACCATAATTGGCCAAAATCATGGACAATTCCAAAACCGTATCTGCTGTCAGTATAGATAGTCACTTATAGTCTGTCAGCGGCATGGCATGCCCTAGTAAGAGCAACCAATTCAGCCACTTGAGCAGAATATACTCTTTCGAGCCAAGATGCTTCCAGGATACCGGTGATTGTACACATAGCGTATCCGGCTCTTAGTACTCCCACTGAGTCTCTTAGACATGAACCATCAACAAAGATAATGTAACCATTTTCTTCCAATTGGGTATCTTTAATATCAAGTCTCGGTTTGGTGCACAGTTCGGTTACCTCACGACAATCATGTTCTACTTCCTCAGCATCATCAACATCTGTATTTTCATTGGGAAGCAAAGTTGCCGAGTTTAACACAGTACATATTTTCAATGATATATTAGGTGACCCCAATATGATCGTTTCATATTTGGTCAGGCGGGCATTTGTCATGTGTTGTGTCTTGGTTCAGGTGAGTAGTATTTCGACTGAGTGCAGGACCATTACTGTTAAGGGATGTCTCATCACTATACCTTCACATTGAGTGAGGCTTTGACCAACTGCTGCAACTGCTCGCAAACAACCCGGTAAGGCTGCTGCGACTGGGTCCCAACTAGCTGAAAAATATGCTACTGGGCGGTTTGCACCTCCATGGACCTGTGTCAGGACAGACAGAGAACAAGCATCACGATCATGACAAAACAGTACAAAAGGCTTTGTGTAGTCAGGCATACCTAAAGCTGGAGCCCTGCACATGCACTCTCTTAGTTTAATGAATGCCCTCATTTCTTTCTCGGACATAGTTAGGGTATCCGGCCATCCTTAACCTCTTTGACAGTCAATCTTACCAAAGGCTTAGAGATGATCGAGAAGTTGGGAATCCACTGGCGACAGTAGCCCACCATTCCCAAAAGCATCCTCACGTCTCTTTTGGATGTCGGGGGACTCATTTGTAATATGGCTGTCACTCTTTCCTTGGATATTCACCTTGACCCCTTCTCAATCAGGTGGCCTAAGTACTTCACCTCTTTCTGACAGTACTGTAGCTTCTTTGGGGACACTTTGGCGGTCATTACAACATTGGCGGTAAAAGCCGCTTACCGCCGCGCAGAAGACCGCCAACACACCGCCGCAGCCGCGGAAATCCGCCACAGCTATTATGACTCACATCTCGGAATCCGCCAAAAGTCAGACACCCACACAAGTCCGCCACACCAAAGGTCAGTGATAAACTGGCGAAAACAAAACCTCCACCGTCACGCCAACAGAAATACGCCCACACTATCACGACACATGAACCCACGCGGCAGACTTTCATCCGCGGTATTCCATTGGCGGTACACACCACCGCACTCAAAATACACACACTGTTACAAAACACAGCCACATTGGACAATTCGAAATACACACACCTGATACACATACACACACCACTCTCACACACCCATTACAATATAAAACACACACCCTCATCACCCACAAACCCCACGACAAAAAATTCTGAAAGAAGGCCAGAGAGAGACACCACCAGCAAGAACAACAGCATCCACAGGCACACAACACCATCACCCACACAACTTCCACGCACCTCACACAACACACCACTACATATCACCACACTTATCACCACACACTCCACCCCACACATCACCTACACCACCCCATGGCACGGCAAAGACACCCCAGGTTCTCGGAGGAGGAGCTCAGGGTCATGGTGGAGGAAATCGTCCGGGTAGAGCAACAGCTATTCGGATCACAGGTGCAGCACACCTCCATAGCTAGGAAGATGGAGCTATGGCGGAGAGTAGTGGACAGGGTCAACGCAGTGGGACAGCACTCAAGAAATCGGGAGGACATCAGGAAGAGGTGGAACGACCTACGGGGGAAGGTGCGTTCCGTGGTCTCAAGACACCACCTGGCGGTTCAGCTGACTGGCGGCGGACCCCTACCTCCTCCCCCACAACTAACAACATGGGAGGAGCAGGTCTTGGCGATTCTGCATCCTGAGGGCCTCGCAGGAGTAGGTGGAGGAATGGACTCTGGTAAGTCAAAGCTTTACTATTACATCCCCCACCCTACCTGCATGCTATCACATACCCCCACCCTCACCCCCAGCACCCCAACTCCTCACATATGTCCCAACATCACAAACCACACATCCCAACACCAAGCCCTGCATGCAACAACAAAGCATGGACACCCATCACCAAAGCATGCCCACTGCACATACCCATACACCCCCCTAAACCATCATCACACAAGCTCCCACACAGGAATGCTAGCACTGGGGTACACGGTCACCCACCCATTGCACACCATTACACACACAGATTTAATAAACATCCTTTTATACCCCTGCAGGACCCCTACCCAACATCACCGGACAGGAGGGTCCACACATGTCCACACCACCAACAGAAGAGGCCCGCAGTGATGACAGCACCTCTGTCCAACTGGATCTAGATGACCAGCCCGGACCATCGGGGACCTCGGGACAGTCGGTTCCCCTCACACAGGCACAGGCCACCACAGATCTTCCCCCCTCTGGAAACACCAGCACAGCACCCACCCAGCGGGCCCATACCTCCGTCCCCAGGACACGTCAATCAGCAGTGTGTCCACCAATACAGGGAACCCAGGATAATCCACCACCCCAACAACAACAGGGACCTGGGGGCAGTGGTAGTGGGCACACAGTCCAGGGGACGGAGGCCCAGGAACACAAGGGAACTGGGAGGGCGGCTATGCGACAGGGGGCGGACAGGCCAAGGGAACCCACTCTCCACGAGACCCTCTCCTCCATCATGGGAGCCTACCACCACTCCCAGGAGACAATGGCAACGGTACTGGCCAAGTTTCAGGAGACACAGCGCATGCAGGAGGAACAGTATATGGGCTTCAGGGAGGAACTCAGAACCATCAGCTCCACCCTGGGCACCATCGTAGGGGTGCTGAAGGAACTACTCAACACCAGGAGGGACACTGTGGCACTACAAGGGGCCCCTGACACGAGCATGGACGATGAACTGCCCACCACCTCCGCTGGCGCTAGTGGACAGGACGCCCCGCCACAGGACCACCACACCAGCACCCCACCCCCTGCAGACGGAGAACCACCCCGCAAACGGTCCCTGAGATCCAGGACAGAGACAGAGAACAATGCCAAGACCCCCGCCAAGAAATTAGACCACCCTGATTGTCACCCTACTGTCCCACTTTGTCACCCTGTCCATAATTAAACTGCCCCAGCTCCACTTCCTATGCCCATATGGGCAATGCACCTGTGAGACTAATAGACTGGACAGACTGGACTCTGCCATGGACACTCCTCCGACATCCCCCCTCACCATTTCACTACCCCCTCCAATATTGAGCATTTAAATAAACACACCTAAAGTACAAAACGATCTGGAGTCTGTCTGTGATTTCGAAATAGTGTATTAGCAATTACAGTGCTAAAATGTTTTTTAAATAGTAATGTCAACATACCTATGTCACACAGCTCTAGTCCATGAGGAATCTAAGCAGACGTCACACAGTGGGACCCACATCTGTGAAATCGTAAGCAAAAGTGACAACTCAGTGACCATACACTGGGTGAAAACAACAGACAGGAGAGAGGTAGTAGTGTTTAAGTACATGTAGTAGGCAGGTTTGGATTCCTACCTGTGTCTCACTGGAAATATTGCAGGATCACTGAGTCCCTGTTGTGCATGTCTTCTTCCTCTGCTTCCTCCTCATCACTGTCCACAGGCTCCACAGCTGCCACAACACCGCCATCTGGACCATCCTCATGCAGAAAAGGCACCTGGTGTCGCAAAGCCAAGTTGTGAAGCATACAGCAGGCCACGATGATCTGGCACACCTTCTTTGGTGAGTAAAATAGGGATCCACCTGTCATATGGAGGCACCTGAACCTGTCCTTCAGAAGGCCAAAGGTCCGCTCTATAATCCTCCTAGTTTGCCCATGGGCCTCATTGTAGCGTTCCTCTGCCCTGGTCCTGGGATTCCTCACTGGGGTCAGTAGCCATGACAGGTTGGGGTAACCAGATTCACCTGCAAATGGCGAGGGACAACTGTTAGACACACATTAACTTGTAGGGATAACCCCAGACCCAGACAACCATTCCCAATGACTTGCTTCCAGGTGCTCACCTAATAGCCACACACAGTGCCTTTGGAGTTGACCCATCACATAAGGGATGCTGCTGTTCCGCAGGATGTAGGTGTCATGCACTGAGCCAGGGAACATGGCATTCACATGGGAGATGTACTGGTCTGCCAAATATACCATCTGTACATTCATAGAATGATAACTCTTCCGGTTTCTGTATACCTGTTCACTCCTGTGGGGGGGGGCCAAAGCCACATGGGTCCCATCAATGGCACCTATGATGTTGGGGATATCTCCCTGGGCATAGAAATCACCTTTCACTGTAGGCAAACCCTCCACCTGAGGGAAAACGATGTGGCTCCGCATGTGTTTCAGAAGGGCAGACAACACTCTTGACAATACGTTGGAAAACATAGGCTGGGACATCCCTGATGCAATGGCCACTGTTGTTTGAAAAGAGCCACTTGCAAGGAAATGGAGCACTGACAGCACCTGCACTTGAGGGGGGATTCCTGTGGGATGGCGGATTGCTGACATCAGGTCTGGCTCCAACTGGGTACACAGTTCCTGGATTGTGGCACGGTCAAGTCTGTAGGTGATTATCAAATGTCGCTCCTCCATTGTCGACAGGTCCACCAACGGTCGGTACACCGGAGGATGCCGCCATCTCCTCACATGTCCCAGCGGACGGTGCCTATGAAGGACAACAGCGAGCACAGAGTCAACCAACTCATAGGTACGTACCCACAGTTTACACAGAACACCGTCCATGCACAAAAGGTGGCCTGTATGTGTGTTGAGTCTAGGCCTAGGTATGTGTGACGCAGTTGAAAATGAAGCCATGTGGACCCCTGAAATGGCGGCTGCCTGACCTCTAAAGTGGGACAATGGGATGTGAGGTAACTGCGCTGGTGTGGTATACCGTCGCGGTAGGCGGTCGAAGACCGCGGTGCAATGCTGCATTGGTTAACATTGGACCCTATGGGTCCCAGGAGCCAATGACGATGTACGCCGACGGTGACGGTACGCACCGCAGCGGACGTGACCGCCATTTTCTATCTGTTCAATCACTCGATACCTGATCTTCGACAGGAGAGGACCTACACTGCAAGTGCTGCTGTGACCTCGGTCTGGAAGAGACAATGGCTTGTGCGTCTGGGGAAAGGGCCCCTGCCTTCACATCGGAGGAGTTGGAGAAACTCGTGGACGGGGTCCTCCCCCAGTACAACCTACTCTACGGTCCTCCAGACAAACAGGTAAGTACACAGGGAGCATGTTGTATGGGCTATGCCTGTGTGGAGAGGGCTGGATGTAAGAAGGAAGGGGGCAGAGTGCTGCGTGCATGAAAGACGGTGAATGCATGTGCCACATGGCAAGGGTAGGAATGGGGGCCAATCACTTTGATGGTGCAGTTGGTAATGACTTCTCTTTTTCCCCTGTACATTTCATGTAGGTCAGCGCCCACCAGAAGAAAGATATTTGGCGTGCCATCGCCAAGGATGTCCGGACCCTGGGGGTCTACCACAGACAGAGCACCCACTGCCGGAAAAGATGGGAGGACATTCGCCGCTGGAGCAAGAAGATGGCTGAGGTTCAGCTGGGGATGGCACACCATGATCCCCCTGATGTTCAGGATCCTGGCGGTGGCCTACCCGGAGTTGGATGGGCGCTTGAGGGCATCACAGCAGACACAAGGGGGTGAGTACACTCTCATTCTGCTGACTTTGCACGCAGTGGAGATGTCTGGGTGGGGGAGGAGGGCTGTGGGTTTCCCTAGGCCAGGGCGAGTTCCGTAGGCTAGGCCCCTCCGTAAGGCAGGCCATGTGGCACCCCACCCCACCTCTGTAGAGTGCCAAGTACAGCTATTCATGCCCCTGTGTCATATATGTGTGCAGATGTCGTACATAGCCTTGTAGGCCATTTCTCAGGAATTGAACAGTGGAGCCCAAGAGCGTGGCGTAGTGCATGGGGCTTCTGTGTCTGTCGTGTCCGCCAACAGTAGCGGTAATCCATGCACTCAACATGTCTTTCTTCTGTCGTTCCCCCCCTTTTTGTGGTCTCCCTGTTCTTGTGTGCATTAGCATCATCAGGCGGAGGAGCAGTGGCACCGGAGCACGAGGGAGCTGCATCCCACATGGCCCTGGAGGGCGAGACTACGGACTCGAAATTCACCAGTGTGACGGAGGGCGAGGGGAGCTCCACGGCAGGGACAGGAGCTGAGACCAGCGACACGGACTCGTCCTCTGATGGGAGCTCCCTTGTGGTGGCGGCAACATCTGTGCCCCCTGCATCTACAGGTACAGTCGCCACCCCCCTACCAGCACCGCCCTCCCAGCAGCCCCTCAGCCTTCGCCCCGTGCCCGCTCACCCAGGAGGGTGGGCATCACCTTCGCCCCAGGCACCTCAGACCCTGCCCCAGTTACCCCTGCTGCCCTCAGTGAGGAGGCCATTGACCTCCTCAGGTTCCTCACTGTTGGGCAGTCTACCATTTTGAATGCCATCCAGGGTGTAGAAAGGCAGTTGCAACAAACAAATGCATTCCTGAAGGTCATTCATTCTGGTCAGGTGGCCCTTCACCGAGCTTTTCAGACTCTGGCCTCAGCACTGATGGCAGCCATTGTCCCCGTCTCTGTCCTCCCCCCTCCAACTTCCTCCACCCAGACCCAATCCCCTGTACCTCTGCCTAGCCCAAGCACACCATCAGACCAGCCTGCACACACCTCAACACACAAGGGAAGCTCAGGCAAACATAAGCACCACACATCCCACAGGCACTCACGCAAGCAACACACACATGCAGACACACCAACATCCACTGCCTCCACTGTGTCCCCCTGCTCCTCATCTCCCTCCTCCCTCCCAGTCTCGTCTACACTCACACCTGCATGCACTACCTCTACAGCCACTACGTCTCTCACCAGCACACCCACCAGCACACCCCGCTCACGTGCAGTTACCACCCCCACTACCATTCACACGTCCCCTGTGTCCTCTCCCAGTGTGTCTGTGACGCCCCCTCCCAAGATACACAAACGCAGGCACACACCCACTCAACAGCCATCCACCTCATGACAGCCTCCAGCGCATGCTCCTTCACCCAAACCCCCTCCAGCTACCCGTCCCAGTGTGTCCAAAAAACTTTTCCTGTCCACCTTTGACCTTTTTCCCACACCTCCCCCACCCCGTCCATCTCATAGGTCCCGAAGTTGCACCTCAGCCACAACATCTCCGGGACCAGTGGTGCCTGTAGTCACCGGTATGTGGAGTGTACCGGCCACCAGGACAGCCAGTGTGGCACGGAGCCACAGCACAGACAGTCCCCCACCTGTGAAGCATCAGAAGTTGGCCAGTGCCCGGCGGGAGAGGGGGAAGACTCCAGCCACCAAAGCCGCTCCCAGGGGTCCCGTTGGGAGTGTGGAGTCAGCTGTGACACCTTCCAAGGTGGGGAAGGGCCACAAGAAACCCGGCAAGTCTGGGAAGAGCAGCACGGCGGAGAAGACCGCCATCATCCCCGCTGCCCAGGAGGCCACCGCCAGCCCCAGCTCAGCTGGGCAGGAGGCCACCGCCAGCCCCAGCCCAGCTGCCCAGGAGGCCACCGCCAGCCCCAGCCCAGCTGCCCAGGAGGCCACTGCCAGCCCCAGCCCAGCTGCCCAGGAGGCCACCACCAGCACCAGCCCCGCTGGGCCATGAAGGACCGCCAGCACCAGCCCCACTGGGCCATGAAGGACCGCCAGCACAAGCCCCGCTGGGCCATGAAGGACCGCCAGCACAAGCCCCGCTGAACAGGGCCCCGCCATCTCAAGCCCCGCTGAACAGGGCACTGCCATCTCAAGCACCGCTCAACAGGGCACCGCCATCTCAAGCCCCGCTGAACAGGGCACTGCCATCTCAAGCACCGCTGAAAAGGGCACCACCAACTCAAGCACCGCTGAACAGGGCACCGCCATCTCAAGCACCGCTGAACAGGGCACCGCCATCTCAAGCACCTCTAGCCCATGAGCGGCAGGGGCACTGATGCAACTGGGTCTGTCACGGGGTGAGTGATGCACTCTGGGTACCAGGCCCCCTCCAGAACCAGTGGAGAGATCCATCCACTATCTCTGTCCTTCACAGGATGAAGCACTCTGGGCACCAGTCCCCCTCCAGAGCCAGTGGAGAGATCCATCCACTACCTCTGTCCTTCACAGGATGAAGCACTCTGGTCACCAGTCCCCCTCCAGAACCAGTGGAGACTGTCATCCACTACCTCTGTCCTTAACAGGATGAAGCACTCTGGGCACCAGTCCCCCTCCAGAACCAGTGGAGAGATCCATCCACTACCTCTGTCCTTCACAGGATGAATCACTCTGGGCACCAGTCCCCCTCCAGAACCAGTGGGGACGGTCATCCACTACCTCTGTCCTTAACAGGATGAAGCACTCTGGGCACCAGTCCTCCTCCAGAACCAGTGGAGAGATCCATCCACTACCTCTGTCCTTCACAGGATGAAGCACTCTGGGCACCAGTCCCCCTCCAGAACCAGTGGAGAGATCCATCCACTACCTCTGTCCTTCACAGGATGAAGCACTCTGGGCACCAGTCCCCCTCCAGAACCAGTGGAGACTGTCATCCACTACCTCTGTCCTTAACAGGATGAAGCACTCTGGGCACCAGTCCCCCTCCAGAACCAGTGGAGAGATCCATCCACTACCTCTGTCCTTCACAGGATGAAGCACTCTGGGCACCAGTCCCCCTCCAGAACCAGTGGAGACTGTCATCCACTACCTCTGTCCTTAACAGGATGAAGCACTCTGGGCACCAGTCCCCCTCCAGAACCAGTGGAGAGATCCATCCACTACCTCTGTCCTTCACAGGATGAATCACTCTGGGCACCAGTCCCCCTCCAGAACCAGTGGAGACGGTCATCCACTACCTCTGTCCTTAACAGGATGAAGCACTCTGGGGACCAGTCCTCCTCCAGAACCAGTGGAGAGATCCATCCACTACCTCTGTCCTTCACAGGATGAAGCACTCTGGGCACCAGGCCCCCTCCAGAACCAGTGGAGAGATCCATCCACTACCTCTGTCCTTCACAGGATGAAGCACTCTGGGCACCAGTCCCCCTCCAGAACCAGTGGAGACTGTCATCCACTTGAGAGACTGTGGCTTTGCACTCCCCAGGACTGAACAGTGGGCAAGCCACCCACTGTAGAGACTTGAGAGACTGTGGCTTTGCACTCTCCAGGATTGAACAGTGGGCAAGCCACCCACTTGTGAGACTTGAGAGACTGTGGCTTTGCACTCCCCAGGATTGAACAGTGGGCAACCCACCCACTGTCGAGACTTGAGAGACTGTGGCTTTGCACTCCCCAGGATTGAACAGTGGGCATGTGGCCCCCCATGGATTTGACGTTGTGCACTCAAGCGGTTGAGGTGCCCCCCCTTTCCCTCCCCCTGAGGTGCCTGTTTTCTTGCTGTCTGATGCCCCTGCAGTGTTCTCTCCGTCATGGTCGGGAATCTGGTGTGGGCCTCGCCCATACTGTGTGGTCCCAGTGTTCCACAGACTTTCTTTGTGCAGTACCTGGACTGCTATGCCTGGTATTTATTTTGTACATGGTGTATATATATATGTATTTCTGCCTACTTGTTTTTAATATATTCCGATGGTTACACTCATTTCCTTTGGTCTTTGCATTCTTCCGGGCGGGTTTGGGGGGTGTAACTGTGATGTATTGATATGCATTAGAGTCTGTGTTGTGGTGGGTGAGGGTGGGGGTGTTGCGTGTGTGTGTCCCTGTTTTTTGCCTCCCCCCTCCCCTCTGTCGTAGGTGCTGTACTCACTGTGGTCTTCGCCGCCGGCGTTCGTGCTCCTGGTAGAGGAGCAGGAAGACTATCGCAGGTAGAATTTGGAGTTCCAGTTCCATGGTGTCCTCGTTCCTCGTGGAGTGTGTAGAGGTGAGCGTTTTCCTTTCGAAATTCCTGTTTCCGGCGTGTTTTTCTCCGCTGTGAATCCGCCCCGGAAAAGGTGGCGGATTGGCCTGTCATAATAGTGTGGGCGATACATTGTCTCCCGCCTGTCTGTTCGCGGTGACCGCCACGCTGTTTGTTTGTACCGCCGTGGCGGTCAGAGTGTTAAAGTGGCTGTCTTTGTTGGCAGTTTCCGCCATGGTCGTAATTGCAATTTTTTTGCTGCCGGCCTGTTGGCGGTCTTATCGCCGCTTTAACACCATCCGTCAGGGTTATAATGACCACCTTTATGTCCATTCTTTCCCAAATGATTCAGTAGGGCAATAGTATCATACCTGCAGTCATCTTTCGTTTTGGATGCAATCAACAAGTCATCAATGTACTGTACTAGAGTCGAATTAAAAGGCAGTTCCAATGATTCCAAATCCTTCTTCAATATCTGATTGAAGATGGAAGGCGATTCTGAAAACCCTTGAGGAATTCGACACCAACTGTGAACCTTGTCCAAGAATTTAAAACTGAATAGAAATTGGCTATCCTCATGAAGAGGCACCGAAAAGAACGCTTGAGACAAGTCCACAACCGTGAACCACTCTGCATCACATGGGACCTGAAACATGATCACGGCTGGATTTGGCACTATGGGGCAACATTTTATCACTATCTCATTCATTTTTCTCAGGTCTTAGACAATTTGAACTTTCCCACAAGGCTTTCTCAGTCCCATTATTGGTGAATTACATGGGCTGCTCATCACTTCTTTTAAGACCCCTTGCTTCACAAAGTCTGCAATTATCTGTGTCACTTGTATGAGAACATCTTGTGCCACATGGTACTGTGGTACCTGGGGAAACACCGCATTCAGCTTCACATCTACTTTGACTGGTTCTACTGCTTTGATCAGTCCCACTTCCTTTCCTGTCAAGTCCCACACCTTCTCTGTCACTGTTCCCTGTAATTCTGTTGGCAAATCAGTCACTGTGAACATCGGGAAGAAGCTTATCGAAGGGTATAATCCTCATCTGTGGTCTCCGTATCTGGCTCTGAGATCTGAACATCGTCCCATTCATCATCACTGTTTGTCTGCACCTCAATTCCCTCATTGGAATAGGTGATCGAGCACCTTGTCTTACACAGCAAGGCTCTCCCTAATAAGGACACAGGACTTGAATCACAGACTACAAACCTGTGTAATCCCTGAAAGGTACCAATCTCAACTTGGACCGGATCTGTAATCGGATTCGTCAGGAGCTGATTTGCTACTCCTACCACCTTTATAGTACGCCCTGAAAGCGGCAATTATGGAACCTCTGCACTTCAGACTGTAGAGCGTGTAGCTCCTGTATCAACCAGGAACGAAACCTTGTGACCCATCACCTTCCCTTGCACGTAAGGTCCCCTCTGATCTACTTCTAGGGACGCTGCAAGCCTGCACTCCTCACTATCTGAACAATCATCCGACCAGTCATCGTTTATTCCATTCTCACCACCCAATGGGAACTGTTGTACTGTATTATTTTGACTCATTGTTTGATCTTTTGTTGAGGAAGCATCACCTGTTGCTGTCCCATCGGAGCTAAAGGCAACTGCATTTGCTGTCTAGGTACCATGGGAATCTGCTGTTGTATTTGCTGCATCTGTGCTGGCTGAACACATGACCTTTGCACTTGTTGCATAGGCTGGAGACTCTGCATCTGAACCATCATTGCTTTGTTGAACAACACCATCCTGCACATCACTGGGCACTCCCGCTTCCAGTGTCCCACGCCACTGCACGCATGGCATGGTGACATCTTTTTCATCCCTTACACATCATTTTGAACCACAACAGTATTCAAGTCTGGACCAGGGTTCACAAAACCTCCCCGACATCTCCCTCTTGTTTGCGGTTGGAACATTCCGTTCCCTTGAGGCTGTTGCTGTACCATCTGCTGTACTCCATTTCCTTGCATCCCTGCCTGAGCTGCCTTAATTTGCATCACCATCACCTTCTCTTTCAGTTTTTTCTGTTTCAATTCAATCTCATCGCTACAGTATTTCGCATACTGCAATACCTCATCAATCGGCATCGCTTGCCAACAGATCAAATTATTCTTAATCATCTGTCTAATCTCTGTCCTCAATCCTTCAACGAACCTGAACACAAGGTGATTCATGTCTTTCGGTTCTATGACCTCTGTGCCACTGTAGTGTTTGAATGCCTTTAACGACTTCTCATAGTAAGCATGTATCGACTCTTTGCCTTCTTGTGCTGTTCGATCAATTTTCTGCCAATCAGTGACTTTCGGCGACACCTTCTGTTTTAAAAACTCAATCACCCTATAGTAGTACCTCATCACTTCAGGAGACGGTGCTCCAGTAATCTTATCCCTTGCCGGTTCTTCTGTCGGCCAATCCACACCCCTCTTGCACTCAAGCCACAAATCAGCTGGGACTATAATCTCAAACAGGGTTTTCAAGTCTTCCCAGAGACACTTTGCAAGCTTCACAAACCTGTCCGTCTGCTGGTACCAGTCTATTGGCTTTTCCCTCAACCGGGAATAGTCATTTGTGAATGACAAAATGTCACCTCTAGACCACGGTACATGAACTAGAACCCCTCCAGCTGTCTCCCCCATTGGTAACATCTTTATTGTTCCCGTGTCTGGTGCAGCTTTCGCCTCCTGTGGTTCCAGGCAGTCACTTTTCCTCTTATCTCTCTTCTTTGCCCATCTGCCTTCCCACTTCTCTAATGCTCCCCAAACCTGCGCACTCTGTAGTATCTCTTTGAGGTGTGCCTTCATTCCAGTAGATCTCATGTGATCAAAATCTTTAGGTTTGAGGTCTAATCTATAACTCCTTTTCAGATGCTTAGTATTGTCCAAGTCTATACCATATTTGTCTGCCACGTTCGCTAACCTCTGGTGGACCTTACTCACTTCTTTGGTTATTTTCAGGCACAGGTAGCTCAGTTCTGCCTCAGTGTATGATTCTACCCTGTTCACTCCCATAGTCCCTTCAACTAGCTCCGCTGCTTCCACACCCAACCTCACAAAATTCAGGTATTCCTCTCTCTCTGATCGCTCTGCTGTCGCAGGAGTAGTCTGTGGAGTATTAAGCTTGTCTAACCACTCAGTTAACTGTTGCGCCGTTAAGCCGTGCAACGAGATATTTCCAGCCTGCATCATTGGTATCTGTGATGTATTTGCTCCCAATATCTGTGATGTCAGTAGACCCAAACCTGCTTGTCTCATTGTCTCTAAAGGGACCCCAATCGGACTGAAGTCCAACAAAGATCTAGAGCCCTCGACTGTCTGTTCTCCCGGTGTCATCCCTTGGGAACTTCCTGTGAACCCTCCTGTTATCACCTCTTGAGTCATTACTCCATGGTCACATACACTAGGCTTCGCCTGCGCATATAGCGGTACTGGCGTACCAACAGTAATCGGCAATGATATAGTGGCTGGTGCCTGTCCGTTTCTCAATCCCGGTGGAGCGTTAACTCCCATAGCTTGGTTCATCATAGGTGCTGTAACTGACTGCGGTCCTGCGACCGAAGTGTAATTCAGGACCACCTGTTGCTGCGGCTGAGCCAGCAATTGTGGAGTTGGCTCAATCTGCACTAATTTTGATCTCTTGTAGACTGGATCAGGCGGCACCATCAAACTCGTAGTTGTCTCTAATACTGGGACATCAGGATAGAGCCTCTGAATTGGCGGTGGCTGTAACTGTATCTGCGTCTCGGATGCAGTGGATACACTAGCACCATTCTGTATCGGGGCTGATGTGATAGCATTATTTGTCTGTGCTGCGCTTGTGGTTCCCTGATTTTGTGTCAGATTTACAGGATCTGCACTAGTACTCGGTCTATTGTCATTCATGGCATATGGTGGCGGTCGATCATGTAACAACTGATTTAGAAACTCATCATCATCAGAATCATCTGCATCTGCCCAGGACTTCTGAGTCTCCTTCTGCTTGCTAGAGCCTTTGTCTGTTTTACAAGTGGCCTTTCTTCCCTGTGTTTCGGCTTCTTGAGTTATTGCCGGAAACATCCTAACTCCGTCTATTATTTCCCTTCTCCACATCCTGGTCTCACTATCCCATCTAGCTTCTGCTAAGGTCTTTTTTGCTTTCCTCATTCTCCCCTCGAATTTCTGCTGCCTCTGTCGTATGGCCATTAATTCCCAAATCGCTAACTCCTCAAACTGAGCTGGTCTCGGAGGCGGCTTCTGCTCATTTAGCGCTTTCTGCAAATTTTCTAGAACCCCTATGTTAAAGGTTCCATTCTCTGGAAACGCCAAACACCCATCTTTCTCTGTTAATTGGCACCAATGCTTTAGCCAAAGGCATAGCGCGCCTCCCTTCTCCTCCATCACGGCATAAGCCGGAGTGTCCTCTGGCGGTGTAGGCTCCTCCACACTCGCTGTAATGTACGCATCTCCCCTCAAAGCACTCTTTAAAGCCTTGAAAAATGTCATTTTTGCATCTTTTATTTTGTTTAGAATCTAATCAGGAAGTGACTTTAGTTCCCAGAACACTCTTTGCCTACCTTCTCAACCAATTGCCTCTCACGGACGGCTGCCAATCCGTGCGCGACCCCTCTCGGCAACTAACCTATCCCACAGCAGCTCCAATGACGTCACACTCACACACACTGCAGCTGACAAAGTCTTGCGGCTTGTCTTCCTCACCCTCTATCCACACAAAAACTAAAGCAATATATTGTGAGCATTTTAACAACAAAACCCAAATTTGCCGGTTTACTACAGGAAGGGTAACACAATCGCTTCAGAACTTTACAGAGATTTCACTTGAAGCCTCGGCCGCTACTCTCTCCTTCTCAGATCCCACACCCACAAGCAAAATTTGACCAGCAAATTTCACTCTCGACTTGTCAATGGTTCGTTCTAGTGCACTTTAGAACTTGCCAAATCTCCATCGAAGGTTTCACTCACACAATTTGACTCAAACTCGACTCGTCAACCACGCCCGATTGACCTATTAAACCGCACAAATTACAACATAAACCAAGTGTCTCATATACTCAACAAAGATCTAGAGCCCTCGACTGTCTGTTCATCAATATACTCCGGAGTCTTAGACCATGCCAGGTCGTACATCACCAACAACCACGTGGATAATTTTTTAGCACAAAGCGCCACTCTCACATGTAGTTCGCCAACTTCCCTACTCTCATACTGCGGAGTACGCCCACTCCTACTAAAACATTTCCTGGCCTAAATTCTCACAAACCTCACAATTCACCTGCGATATGCATAAGCTGGGCAAGCGCAAATTCTACTTCACTCATACTATCACTAGAACGCCAAGAACATACCCATCTCACTTCGGCAAGCTCCGAAATTCCGGGAAAGTCATTTGGGACTTAGGGGCACATCATAACTCCAATTCGCATTACCTCAAAAAACAATTCCAAAACAATGTCGTCCTAAGGCCCCAAAGGGCCTAAACCGCCCTCTGCTACCAGAACTGATAACACATCCCAATCTAGATAATTTATTCACTCTGGGACTCGTTTTAGGCTGATGAATTTTTTGACCCTGATTGAAGTCTCCTTGAGACGAGATAACTAATCAACATGTCAATCAATAAATCAATTACCTCATCTATATTCACAATAGCAAGTCAATCAAATTAATCAATAACATCAATAAAATTGAAACACACCATGACCTTTCAGTCATGAATAACCACACAGAATTTAGTAAGATTTCTGATATTTATTCCCTATTGATTACACTCTACTAGTAAATTTATTAGTCTCAATACCAGAAAACACATCAACAATGTCATAATATGGCAACTCGAATAAGATTTTAGCAAAGCAAAGATCATAAACATTAGAACATGGCGCAGAGTCAACATGGGTTAATCTTAGCAGAGTTTCAATAGAGCATTATTCAACAAAGCATAGATTCAGTCATTTGTCTATTTGCGTCCGTTTAGTGAATTCCTTAACTAACCTCGAATTAGCATTAGCATGTTGGGCTTCATGCAAAACAATTTAGCAACACAAATTTCGAAAACATCTAACTATGGTCTCTATCAAAAGAAGCAGTTGGTACCTAGAAAGAAAAGGCAAACAGACAATTACAATTTTATTATCATATAGTTACCCTCCGTAATGAGTCAGCATACAGAGTCAGTCTTCGTCCTCAGGACATCAGTTGATTCGCCATCAGCCAAGAAACACAGCAAAGTTCAGCAAGATGGGTAATTAGGGACACTTCCCTCATAAGGAGGAGAAGTAAGTATCAGGTAGGGAATGAGCTGAGGACGGTTAAAATATCAGAAGAATAAACGGCAAAGTCTCAAAGAATAATGGCAAAGTATAGCTTAAGACAGAATAATGGCTCAGTGGAATGGCAAGGAATGGTGAAGAATGGATGATTTCTCCTCGGGTCATGCGGTTATGTTAAAATAGTCAAACAAGTCTCTAATTTCCAATTGGTCAATATTTGGTGCATCATTATCTCCATCCAATAGTCCAACAGTCACCCCATTAGAGCTTTCCACTTTTGACAGTTCTCACGCAGCTCATTGGTTCCTGGGTTTGACGCCTCCAACGGGTAGAATGTCAGGTGAGGAATAAGTGACATTTGTTACTCAAGTCAGTAGTCCCATTGTCTTCCCTAGTCTGAATGACCTTGTACCTGTTGCGAATTACACTGTTGCGCTCCACAAGAATGTCTCCTTGAGCAAGTTGGGTTCTCATGAGAAAATGTACTACGGTTACACACATCTTCTAGTCTTCTGGAAAAGTACAGCTTCATGTCCTTCAGCAAGTCAGCACATTGCACGTTAGAAAACGCATTTAATATAAAACCAGACAGCTAGGCCCCGACTCATGCTAACTAAGGCCTAGAGATTAATTAGCAATTTTAATACATAATATCTAACATTAATACAGAAAAATCATACATTAATACATTAGTAATCCATCATTAGTCAATTTAATTAATCATCTAATACAATGGTTGCCACTCCCCGTGGGCACATTTCATACATATACGTTAACGTTTAAATTTTCTAAGCGATTTCACTAAGCATTATATTGCAAGCTTCTCATGTTAATTATGAAATTTTTATCACGCTCCCTCAGTAGCAATCTGATTATATACCAATTCTCAACTCTTAACACAGTCATTAATGGTAGCTATGCCACAACTGCTTGATTAAATGTAATTGCAGGCCTGAAGTGTTTGGCATAGGAAAATTCGGTACACCTATGTGGTGGATTTTACTTCATGCAAAGGTTATGTTATCGCTGTTCTTGTAGCACACTAATCACCCATGAGGGTATCATGGCACTCTGTAGCAGGAGTCTGAGGCCAGCCCTAGGGGCCTTCTTTAAAAGCGAGGTCTTCTGCTTCTTTGAAAAAGTCAAGAAGAGAGGAGCAAGCTCAGATGTTTTGTGGGAGATCAGTCCAGGTTTTAGGGGACAGGTGCAAGAAGGCACACCCCTGCTCTGTTTTTAGTTATGCATGGGGTGCATGCTAGTGAAAGACAGGCAGAGGAGAGGTGTCTGTAAGGTTGGTGGAACTGAATGCAGCTGTTCAGGTAGGCAGGTCCAGAGTCCTGGAGAGTTTTGTGGGTGTGGATAAGTTAAAGGTAAAAGTGTGCACGCTTGTGTATCAGAAGCCAGCGGAGCTCTGTAAGGTGTGGTATGATGTAGGCTCAGCATGGATAGATGAGGACTAGTGTGACTGCTGCATTTTGGACGGTCTGCAGTCTTCTTGTGAGCTGATTGGTAATTGATACATACAGGATGTATACAGGGTGTTTCCATAGTTCAGTCTGCTGATGATGAGGGCTTGGGTGATCATTTTCCTGGTGTTGTCTGGTAGCCACTTGAAGAGTTTCTTCAGCATCCTTAGAGTGTTTAGGCAGGCCAAGATCATTATGTTTACTTTGGCGGTCTTGTCCAGTTTGTTGTTTTTGATGATTCTGAGATGACTCACTCCCGAGCAGGGTGTGGGTTCAAGGTTTGTGGGCCACCAGGTGGAGTACCATGGTTAGGAGGTCTTCCTGAAGACTAGCACCTTGATCTTGTCTGAGCTCAATTTGAGGCAATAGGATTTCATCCAGGTGGCTACTTCTGTCATGCATGTTGTAAACTTGTTTCCGATGTTGGGTGTTTTGTCTGAGAGGGATAGTATCAGTTGAGCGATATAAGTGAGGATGTTTATGATGTGAGCTCATATGACATCAGCTAGACAGGTCATGTATATTGCTATATTTACAATTCTCTACCAGTTTCTCTTTCAAATCTGCTGTATTTGTTCTCAGAGGAGTCTCTTTGGAAGCATTTTTCCACTGCAAAATACACTAACGCCTATGATAATGATGGCAGTTCCCTTACTAAATGTGGGCCCTGGAATTGTATTGCAAAACTTGGATGCTAGCAGAGCTAAAAGTGTAGTCCAGAATATTAGCATAGGAAGATATGAGTGAGTCACAGTACCTGAGTCTCTCTCACTCTAAACATTGTTAAAAATGTATTGAGAGTGCTAGCCGCCAGTGACTGTCTTTCAAAAAAAGGTCCATGGTTATGCAGCTGGGGTAAGAGGATATGGGCTGGCTGGACATGAGCATGTGAACACTAAGTGGGGTTTACAATCCAGCTGAACCCAGTTATAGAAGGAGCCCTCAGAGATAGGTGCACTGCTGACCTGGTGCAGGCCGTATGATATGGGTGACCATTCATAGTATAAGTCTGTAGTACTTAACAGAAAATGGTGGGTAATTTACTGTAATGTACATTTTGGGTAAAATCTGTACCAAAGTACAGTGTCACCATAGTTAGGCCTTCTGTCACTTGAGAGTTTATCATGTTTCTCTCATGCAGCTCTTAATTAGATTCCTGGCTTTTGTTCCCTCAGATGGGCCAAGGTAATTGCTCTGCTCACCAGCCTGAGGATCAAAAGCCTCCCCTCACAATAGGGCATTTGCCAGTGTTTGGGCCTGTTCCTGATAAAGGAAAGGGTTGGGGACAGAATCTACATAACATATTTACTTGTTACAACAGGTGTGGGAATGCCTATTCCAAGAACGCTAAAGGGGAGAAGGCTAGATCTCTTCAGAAAATTACAGGACATTTTGGAGGGAACGGAGCAGGCAGCTGTGGCAGTTATGGTTATGGTTTCAGGCACTCAGAGAGATCTTTCAACAGATAACTTGAAGTTGCTATCTTGAATTGTTCCAAAATGCTGTGTAGGAGGTTTGTAATAGGGGTGGAGTGTGAAAGGTACACAGCAGAGATTGGGTCTAAAATTGACAAAAAAGGTAAATCTGGCCTCTGCAAGGACAGGGTGTCTGGAGGAGAGGTTTAGTATACACAAGGTGGATCCCAAAACGTTGGGAAGTAAAAGGACAAGAGAAAGTCTGTGGACTGGATCTGATTGAGATTGGAACTGTGTAACTGAACATGTGGAATGTCTGCAAAGATAAAACTGTACAGATAAGATATACTGAACAATAAACGATGGGAAGGCAAGATGATTGTACAAACAGAAGCATGATAGAAATCTATCATAAATTATAGTTTATATGTTTCTTGGGAAATGGTAAAAAAGCCTGGAAACACACCCAGCTGCTCTTATGGAAGATGTTTGCCAGATGAGTCTCTGTGCAAGAGGCACCAAGCCTTGGGATCCTGCTGGCATCCTTGGTAATAATAATGACCAAGATATAAAATGGTACCACACAAGAGAAAAAATGAAATAGAACAGGAAACAAAGAAAACAGGAACTGAGCTCAGCAAAAAGCAGGAGTGCATTCAAGAAAAAAAGACATGATCTTGAAGGCTGGAGAAATTGAAACACTGAAACCAGGACAATAAAGCTACAAACAAATAGGAACATGACCGAAACAATGGCACTGTGTAAGGAAGAAAAATCTTAGACTCAGAATCTGCTCACCAACAAAAGCAGTCAAGGTGTGTGCAGAAAGCTAGAAGTACAGGGACAGGATTGAACCCAAGGCCTGTAGAAATAGGAACATTGAAAGTCATGAAAGGGAAGCTACATACAATCATGGGCATGACTGGAACACATAATGGAGAGTAATGAACAAGAATAAAAAGAATCGACAAACCTGCGCACTAACAAGGGAAGGCCAGGGAGGGTGCAGACAGAATTAGAAGAACTGAGACAAGATTAGAACAAGTAACATATGCTAATGAACTAGATCAAAAACTCAGAATATGCACACTAACATGGGCAGAACAGGGAGAAGGCAGACAGAACAAGAATCGCAGGTAAGGAGGGACAATGAGATAGCAACAAGGACCAGACTCAGGAAAGACAAGGTAACAAAGTAGGGAGAAGGGGGAAAGAAAATGAAAGGGAAAAAGGTACCAGGGAAAAAAACAGACCATAAACACAAAACTGGAACAAGTGGTGTTTCAGCTGAATGAACTGTTGCAAGCCACTCCATACTGAGCTTTTAAGGTAGAATTAGCTGGAGGCACAGGAGGAGGTGCACAGGTGCAAAGAGTGAACCGGGTGTGAGCCACACACCAGATGCAGGGAATCAAGAAACCAGCAATAAAGGAAAGTCTATGCTGGAAATAGGAGAAGGGAAGACTATGGAAGACACCAGGCACAAGGAGGGGAATAGAGAAAACAGAAATGGAGTGTTAAATGGAGTTGAGAGTGTGAAAAATGAGAGGAGCAAGTCTGAATGTGTCAGTATACCTCCAGATGTCAGGATTCATGATGCAAAACAGAGTACTCCAAAAAAGAAAAGATGATGGAAGGAATGATTGACTGAACCTCTGCCACTGCTAACTGCTCTGGGCCACATGCAAGACCATTGTTTTTTACCCAGCGTGCGATTCTTGACAGACACCTGCCTTATAGAAATTAATTGTGGTCCTTCTTCAGTAGGATCAATCCAGCCCTAACTTCCAGACAAGATCTCCTCCAGATGGGAACACAAACAACCCCAGAGCAGTACTGACCTACTTGGGTCTCATCAGTGAGTTATAGCTTGACTTTTAGGGCACAGTGAGCATGGGACACAGATCTGGGTATATCTGTTGCGTTTAGGGCATCTACTGCAAATACAACAAGGTGATAGAAGCAATGCTTCAATTGATCTCAGCCACTCGCAGGCTTCTGGGTAACTTCCAGATCATCATTTTTTACCCACAAAACAGAGTACCACAACCAAGACATGATCATGACAAATGTTGGCGACAGGAGAGGGTATATGTCCAATAATGTGCCAGGATGGTAAATGGAAAATCAGGACTGCCACACACTGTGATGCAAGGTGTACTGTGTGTTGGAGAATATGCTGACATGGTCAGATCTAAAGTTAAGGCCTCACATGGCCTCTACATGCCCCATTTAGTGGGCAGAAAACATATTCTTGAATGTGATGATGTGTCATCCCAGTACTAAACAGAGGTGTTAGCCTTCTGGAACTTTCTGCCCCCACTTAAAAACCTCTGCAAAGGGGCAAGAGAGGGAGACAAAAGTCCAAGTTTGGACCTTTGCCTGGGGTGCTGTAGTTCCCTGGACCTAGTCCCAATGGAACTCTGTGGATTCACTTCTCCAGGACCAGTGACCCAGGCCCTCTTACATCCATTGAGGGAGAGTAGAGGGATAGCCCTGTTGGGTACGCTTTAAGCAAAGGGCTTCCCTGGAACATCTGGGGACTAGGACTGAAGAGCAACAGCCTTCATCACCCTGCATTGGCTATTATGTCGATAGAGTCACATTTACCTTTAATAAAAAGTAAGGTAACCTGAAACCTTCAATAGGTGATGTTGTGAACTATGTATTAGTACTCAATAAAAATATACATATTTTAATTTATGAACAACATCAGGAATAATCATTAGGCCAGTGATGAACTGTTAATAGAGTGGCTTGACCAGAAGACCACTCTGAGAAGGCACAAAGAATGTGCGGATGGGATGATCACCCAGCCTATAAAGCTGTGTGTTTTAATAGACAAGTGCATCATTTATGTACTGATCTTAAAAACATCTGCAATGTCAGCTACTTGATATACATCAATGTCATTGGGTTCAAAATGTGAGCTTACTCAAATGCTACAATAGGTGTGAGGAGCTTCCAGCCCTGATGGCAGCTTCTGAACAACTGGAAGAAGAGAATGAATATTTCCTGACAAGATAAATGCACTGAGCATGATGATTCTGTCATATGACTCTAACTCTGCTCCCAAATGACAAGCAAAGAGTAGAGTGTGAGTTCCATTTGGTCTGCTTCTCTAAACTGTTCTCCCTACACTATGTATGTGATGCCATATTGAGATCTTAGTAAAGACAAGGGAGCCAGCATGCCAGTTATGTTCAAGACTTATGGAAAATGAGACAAAATCCAGTAATAAGTTCACTATCTCAGGATATGTGTGACAGAGAATTATAAAGAGCATAGCAATCTCTGTTTTTGTCCTCAATCACTACAATTTAAACCTTACTTGAGTGCTTTAAGACTTTACTGTTACCACTCACAGGCAGATAAGGTTGCCAACTTTCCAAAAGAAAAATACTGACCATTTGTCCATGCTTTAAGTGTCTACAATGGCCTGGATATGATACTTAAATGAAATGTCATATACAATCATCTCTTTTCATTTGTTACATGGCTTTTTTGTTTTTGATTACTTTACTTATGAATGAGGAATTGTTAAGGCTGTGCTAGCACATTTTGAAGAGCATTCTTTTTATATTGGCTTCTTGAAGTATGTACTGCTTACTGCTAAGGGGAAAAATACCAGGTTAAGGTGATTTTCCTAATATTCCTAATGTTTGTACAGGCCAGGACATTAAAGTACTGGATATGCCGGAGGAAAACCTGCCAGGTGTGCAGACAGAGTCCTTTGATAAAAAGATCAGTTTTTTTTCCAACTTTGTTTTTTATATTGCAAACAAAGTTTTTCAGACAGGTGTGGAGCCATTTGTTAAAATGTATATAAAGCTGCATCCATCCCAGGGGAAAATGTGCAATGCCTCTTGCTCTATGAACTTTCAGCTCTAATATGCTGCCTCTTTTGGTCTTCAATGTTCATATCTTTTGTGCACTGTTTAAGAGCATTCTTTAATTTTCCTTGATCTTGTGATCAAAGATGTAGGATGTCATCCTCTGTGTTTCTCTTCTTTAGATTGAGCACTGACAGCTTTACGTGATTGCCAGAATTCTTGTTCTCAATTCTTTATTAATCCATTAAGGGTTCTTTTTGCTAGACCCCTGAGAAGATTTTCCTTCTCACCTCATCATATTAACTATTTGTGTATCATTCTGCCTTCTATGAAGGACTTGCATTTCAATTATTGAGGGACTATTTTACATCTAAAAAGGTGCACTCAATCATCTTGTATCCAATTGTTCATGTCAAAAGTGCATTCTGTACAAATAGATCTTTTTATGTGGTATTAAGTTTCACTACAGCAGCCTTTTTGTTATAACTATCTGGAAACAGCCAGGGCATGCTCATGCATTCATGTCCTAACGTCTTCTCTGACCATGTGTAAGACTATTTGAGTTTCCCCTCTAAGAATGTTGTTAATCTTCACCAGTCTTTAGTCAATTCATTAATGGATAACTTGTTTAAGTCTGTCAAGTCAATACTTTCTTTGCCACTGATTCCTACTATCTCAGTGAATACATGCTGATTAGTGTCCCACGTTATACCTATGAAGAGCTGCCTTTGTCATTGATTCATGTCAAGAGTAAATGAGCATGAAAAGGAGACAGCAACTGATCAAAAAATGATATTTCCACAGGGACCGTCCCTACATGACACTAAGGCCCTCATTACAATCCTGGCAGAAAATCCCACTTACCGCAGTGCTGACAGTCGCCAACATACCGTGATCGCGGTGGTATTCCGCTACGGGTATTATGACATACTCAGAGAAATCGGCCACAATACAGACACCCACACAAGTCCGCAACACCAACGGTCAGTGATAAACTGGCAATAGCAAAACTCACACTGTCACGCCAACAGGAATACGCCCACAGCATCACGACCCACGAATCAACGCAGCTGTCTTTCAACCGCGGTAAACCATTGGCGGTACACAACGCTTCGCTCAAAATACACACACACTTACAAAACTACACCATATTGGACAATTTGAAATACACACACCTGACACACATACCCACACCACACCCACACACTCACAACACTATAAAAAACACCCACCCACAGTACCCACAACCCCGTACAACTAACAAATTTGAACAAGCAGAGAGAGAGAAAAGCAAAGACCACACCATCATCCAGAGGCACAGAACACCATCACACATACACCATCCACAGACATCACATGATACAGCACAACACAGCACCACACACATCAACTCACACATCACTCACACCACATCATGGCACCTCAAAGGCACCCCAGGTTTTCTGAGGAGGAGCTCAGGGTCATGGTGGAGGAAATCATCCGGGTAGAGCCACAGCTATTCGGATCACAGGTGCAGCAGATGTCCATTGCAAGGAAGATAGAGCTATGGCAGAGAATCGTGGGCAGGGTCAATGCCGTGGGTCAGCATCCCAGAACCAGAGATGACATCAGGAAGAGGTGGAACGACCTACGGGGGACGGTACATTCTGTGGTTTCAAAACACCAGATTGCTTTACAGAGGACTGGTGGTGGACCCCCACCTCCTCCCCCGCAACTAACAACATGGGAGGAGCAAGTCTTGGCAATAATGCATCCTGAGGGCCTCGCAGGAGTAGCAGGAGGACTGGACTCTGGTAAGTCAAATCTTTACTGTTTATCCCCCACACCATACCTGCATGCCATCACAAACTCCTACCCCTACACTCACCCCCATCACTCCAACACCTCACATATACCCCACTAGCACAATCCACCCATCCCAATACCAAGCCCTGCATGCAACAACAATGCATGGACACCCATTACCACAGCATGCACATTAGATAGACTCACCCAGACCACCTAATCAGCAATCAGACAAGGCCAAGGCAACAGTGCAAGCACATTTATACAGGGAAACACACCCATTGCACAAGATGGCACACACAGATACAATAACAATGCATTTGCATCCCAACAGGACCCCTACCCTACGTCACCAGACAGGAGGTGCCAGCTATATCCACTCCCCCCACAGAAGACGCTCACAGTGACGACAGCAGCTCTGCATGCCTGGATCAGGATGACCAGCCTGGCCCATCTGGGACCTCCGGACAGTCGGTTCCCCTCCCACAGTCCCAAACCACCACAGAGCCTCCCCGCTCAGGAAACACCACCACAGCACCCACCTAGCGGGCCCATGCCATTGTCCCCAGGACACGTCAATTAGTAGTGTGTCCACCACTACAGCGACCCCAGGCATCCCCACTAACCCAGGACAATCAGGGACCTGGGGTCAATGGCAGTGGGCACACTGTTCAGGGGACAGAGGCACAGGACAACAGGGAAGCTGGGAGGACTGCTGTACGACAGGGGGAGGACAGGCCCAGGAAACCCACTCTCCACGAGGCACTCTCCAACATCATGGGAGCATACCACCATTCCCAGGAGACCATGGCATGGTACTGGCCAAGTTTCAGGAGACCCAGCGGCTGAATGGGGATCAGGGAGGACCTCACCAAAATATACACCATCCTGGCCATCATAGCAGGGGTGCTGGCTGATATGGGCAAGACCATGAGGGAGGCAGTGGGTCAACAAAGGGCCCCGGACACTAGCCAAACCGAGGAACAGCCTTCCACCTCAGCCAGCGCTAGTGGACAGGAGGTACAACCACAGGACAAACAGGCCACCAGCACCACACCCCCTGCAGAAGGAGAACCACCCCGCAAACAGTCCCTGCGATCCAGGCAGAAGACAGAGAACATTGCCAAGACCCTGCCAGGAAATAGGATGCTCCTGATTGTCACCCTTCTGTCCCACTGTGTTACCCTGTCCACCTTGAACTGCTATTGCTCCCCTTCCTATGCCCCATTGGACAATGCACCTGTGGTACCAAGAGATTGGACTCCACCATGGACCTTCCTCCACCATCACCCCAGCCCCTTGACCCTTGCACATACCCCTATACCCAGAAGCACCTAAATAAACATCCTTTAATCAAAAACCATCTGGAGTCAGTCTGATCTTTCACAAATGTATTATCACAACATTAGCAAAAATGTGTAATGTAAATGTACATTTACTCATACCAATGTATGACAGTTGTTGGGCAGCAGTACACATAGCAGAAGGAAGAATGGGGTACACAGATCTGAAAAAAGGAAATCCAAAGGGAACAGTCAGTGTCCATAGACAGAGGTTAAGAGGCTGTCATGTACAATGTCCTAAAGTATACTGAAATGTGAAGAGGAGTTACAGTCTCTTACCTGTGTGTCACTGGAAGTACTGCATGATGATGTTCGTTCTGTTGTCAATATTTTTTCCTTTGCCTCCTCTTCCTCCCTGTCCACAGGCTCAACCGCTGCCACGAGATCATCACCAGGCTCATCATCCTGCAGAAAAGGCACCTGGCGTCTCAATGCCAGGTTGTGCAACATACAGCATGCCACGATGATCTGGCACACCTTCTTCTGTGAGTAGTACAGGGAGCCACCTGTTAGATTTAGGCACCAGAATCTGGCCAAACGTCCTCTCAATAATACGCCTAGTTCGCCCATGTGCCTCATTGTAGCGTTCCTCTGCCCTTGTCCTGGCATTCCTCACTGGGGTCAGTAGCCATGAGAGGTTGGGGTAACCAGAGTCACCTGCAAATTTCGAGGGATACCTGTTAGACACACACTAACCATTAGGGACTAACCCATACACCTACTCATACTGTGTGGGGACCTTGGGCTCACCTATTACCCACACTCGGTGCCTCTGGAGTTGGCCCATCACATAAGGGATACTGCTATTCCGCAAGATATAGGCGTCATGCACAGAGCCAGGATACTTGGCATTCACATGGGAGTTGTACACCATTTGCACATTCATCGAATGGTAGCTTTTTCTATTTCTGTACATTTGTTCATTTCTACGGGGGGCCACAAATGCCACATGTGTACCATCTATGGCACCAATGATGTTGGGGATATGTCCCAGGGTATAGAAGTCACCTTTCACTGAGGGCAAATCATCCACCTGGGGGAACACGATGTAGCTGCGCATGTGTTTCCGCAGGGCAGACAACACCCTGCTCAACACTTTAGAAAATATTGGCTGAGACATCCCAGATGCCATGGCCACTGTAGTTTGGAAGGAGCCACTTACCAGGAAATGGAGCACTGACAGGACCTGCACTAGAGGGGGGATACCTGTGGGTTGGCGGATAGCTGACATCAGGTCTGGCTCCAATTGGGCACACAGTTCTTGGATTGTGGCACGATCAAGTCTGTGTGTAATTATGATGGGTCTGTCTTCCATTGTCGACAGGTCCACCAGGGGTCTGTACACCGAAGGATGCCACCATCTCATCATCTGCCCCAGCGGTTGTAGCCTATGTAGGAGAATGGTGAGCAGAGGGTCATTTACCACATAGGTAGCATAACTGTGTCTGAAGTCATGTTAGAGAATCTGTGTGTGAAATCGTGAGTCCCTATAAGTGCCAATATGTGCTGTGACGCAGTTAGGTGCCATACCATGTGCACCCCTGAAATGGCACCTGCCTGACTTCTGAGGTGGGACAAGAGGAAATTAGGTAACTGCGCTTGCGTTGTGCAGCATCGCGGTAGGCGGTCGAATTGGTTATCATTGGGCCCTATCGGTTCCAGGAGCCTATGGCGATGTACGCCGGTGGTGACGGTACGCACCTCCGCGGACGTGACTGCCATTTTCTATCTGTTCACTCACTTGATACCTGACCATCAACAGGAGAGGACCTACACTGCTGCTGTGACCTGAGTTTGGAAGCAACAATGGCTAGAGTGTCTGGGGAAAGGGCTCTGCCTTCACTGCGGAGGAGTTGGACAAACTGGTGGATGGGGTCCTCCCCCAGTACACGCTACTCTACGGTCCTCCAGACAAACAGGTGAGTACACTGTGAGCATGATGCGTGGTCAATGCCTGTCTAGAGTGGTGTGGATGTAAGGCACATGTTGGGGGATGGACTGAGTGTTGGATGTGAGGATGGTCAGTGTATGTGTGTCAGGGCATGGGTGGGAACTGGTGGCCAATGGGTATGATGGTCTGGACAGGTGAGTAATTTCCTTTTCTCCTGTACCTTCCCTCCAGGTCAGCGCCCACCAGAAGAAGGGTATTTGGCGTGCCATCGTCAAGGAAGTGCAGACCCTGGGGGTCTATCACAGACAGAGCACCCACTGCCACAAGAGATGGGAAGACCTGCGACGCTGGAGCAAGAAGATGGCGGAAGCCCAGCTGGGGCTGGCCTCTCAACGGTCAGTTCAGAATCTGAAAGTTGACTTTGCGTGCATTAGGAGGTACCTGGGTGGGGGAGGTGAGCTGTGGGTGCCCCTAGGCGAGGGCAAACATGGCAGGGTAGTTCCCTTGTTGGCCAGGCTCTGAAGCACTCCAACCCAAATAGTGTTAGTAGGCATCTTCTACTGGGCAGGGTCCTGTGGGTTTCAGGTGTGCAGCTGAATGGCGGTAGGCATTGTACCCCATGGGCTGGTGACTATCTTTGTAACTGGTAGTGCATGTCCTAGTGCATAGGGCTGCTCCCTGTGTGTTGTGTACGCCAACGGCAGTGGTGTTGCTGGCATTGACCAAGTGTATCCTCTGTTTCTCCCCCCCTTTTGTTTTGTCACTCTGTCCTTGTGTGCATTAGCATCATCTGGCGGAGGAGCAGAGGCACCGGCGACGGAGGGAGCTGCATCCCACATGGCCCATGAGGGTGAATCCACGGAGGGTGAAGCCACCATTGGGACAGAGGGTGAGGGGAGTGCCACGACGGGGACAGGAGGGGAGACCAGTGACAGCGACTCCCCCTTCGATGGAAGCTTTCAGGCGGTGGCGGACACCTCTTTGCCCACCCCAACAACAGGTACAGCCACCACCCCCCTACCAGAACCGCCCTCCCAGCAGCCCCTCAGTGTGTTTCCCGTGCCCGCTCACCCCGGAGGGCGAGCAGCTCCTTCACCCCAGGCACCTCAGGCCCTGCCCCAGTCAGCCCGCTGCCCTCAGTGAGGAGGCTATTGACCATCTGAGATCCCTCACTGTTGGGCAGTCAACCATTCTGAATGCTATCCAGTATGTCGAGAGGCACTTGCAGCAAACAAATGCGTACCTGGAAGGCATTCATTCTGGCGTAGTGGCCCAACAGAGAGCGTTTCAGGCTCTGGCCTCAGCACTGATGGCAGCCATTGTCCCTGTGTCCACACATCAACAGACAAAAGTGGCTCTGGAAAACATAAGCACCACACATCACACAGGCACTCACACAAGCACCATACCCATGCACACATATCAACATCCACTTCCTCCACTGTCTCCCCCTCCTCCACATCCTCCACCTCCCATCCACTCTTGTCCCCACTCACACTTGCATGCACTGTATCATCAGCCACTGCCTCCATCACCAGCACACCCATCACAACACACCGCTCATGTGCATTCACAACCCCCACTACCATTCACACGTCCCCTGTGTCCTCTCCCTGTGTGTCTGTGAGCCCTCCTCCCAAAGTACACAAACGCAGGCACACACCCACTCAACAGCCATCCACCTCACAACAGCCTCCAGCTCATGCACCTTCACCCAAACTCAGCAGACGTACACCTCCTACAACCACTACCTCTTCCTCCACACCCCCTCCATCTTCCCATTCCAGTGTGTCTAAAAGAGTTTTTCTAGCTAACTTGAACCTCTTCCCTACACCCCCCCACCCGTCCCCTAGGGCCAGGATGTTGAGATCCCAGCCCATCACCTCAGCCACCACATCTGCGTCTGCTGTGATCTGTGCAAATCCAGGTGGATCGAAGGGGGCACCCATCAGAGCTGCCAGTGTGCCACCTACAGATGTGAATGAGCACCTGTTTCCGCCACCTGCCAAGGTAAAAAAGGGGCCGGCTTCCAGCAGGGGAAAGTCGCACCACCCACCCAGCAAGGGCGCAACAAAACACAGAGAAGACAGTGCCAAGGTCCCAGCAGCGACTGCCAAGGTTGGGAAGGGACACAGGACAAAGAGGAAGTCACCTCAGGGCACGATGCCTCCTGGTGACGGGCTGGTGACCACCAATGCCAGCGACCTGTACAACAGTCACAGCTGCTGCAGCGATCGCCACCTGCACCGCCACCTGCACCGCCACCTGCACTGCCTCCTGCACCGCCGCTGCCACAACATCAATCTGCAGCATCCTCCCCAAGGATCAGCCATCCGAGGCTGCCGGAGACGGTATGGTGTCTCCCTCCACCACAACAGACACCTGCACCAAGGTCAGCACCGGCAGCATCTCCACTGCACCACCGCCGAGCCACCTGCACCACCATCTGCACTGCCACATGCCCAGCTGGTACCACTCTATCGGATGTCAGCAGCATCACCATTGGGCAGCCGTTCGAGGCTGCAGGCGGCGTCCTGGACCCTGGACACGTCACTTGAGGCACCACCACCAGCACTGGCACGAGCAGCAGTTGGCAGCCTAAGTCGCCGCAGGATGGAGTGTAGCTCTGCCTCCATGGAGTATCATGCTACCTGTTCCATGTACATCGGGTGGCTCAGACACCCAGGTGACAGGAGGGTAACTGCCACACCCCAGGTGCAGCATCACTGGGCACAAAGCCCCCTCCAGAACCAGTGGATAGATGCATCCACTCACCCCTCTTTGGCAGGATCAAGCACTCTGGGCAAAATCCCCCTCCAGAACCAGTGGATAGATGCATCCACTCCCCCAAACCTTTGCAGGATCAAGCACTCTGGGCACAAAGCCCCCTCCAGAACCAGTGGATAGATGCATCCACTCACCCCTTCTTGACAGGATCAAGCACTCTGGGCACAAAGCCCCCTCCAGAACCATGGATAGATGCATCCACTCCCCCAAACCTTGGCAGGATCAAGCACTCTGGGCACAAAGCCCCCTCCAGAACCAGTGAATAGATGCATCCACTCACACCTCCTTGTCAGGATCAAGCACTCTGGGCACAAAGCCCCCTCCTGAACCAGTGGATAGATGCATCCACTCCCCCATACCTTGGCAGGATCAAGCACTCTGGGCACAAAGCCCCCTCCAGAACCAGTGGATAGATGCATCCACTCACCCCTCCTTGGCAGGATCAAGCACTCTGGGCACAAAGCCCCCTCCAGAACCAGTGAAGGAAGGCATCCACTAGAGAGACTGTGGCCTTGCACTCCCCAGGACCAAGCAGTGGGCAAACCACCCACTGGAGAGACTGTGGCCTTGCACTCCCCAGGACCAAGCAGTGGGCAAACCACCCACTGGAGAGACTGTGGCCTTTCACTATCCAGGACCAAGCAGTGGACATGGAGGCCCCTCGAGGGGCAGTGGCATCGTACCATCTTCTGGCTGAGGTGCCCCCCTTCCCTTACCCCCTGAGGTGCCTGTGTTTTTTTCAACCTGATGCCCCTGCAGTGGTCTCTCCGTTTTGAGGGAGGTGTCATGTGTGGGCTTCGCCCATGCTTTTTTGGACCAGTGGTCCAGGGACATTTACAAGGACAGTGTACGGCCTTGAGTATATAATGTAAAATTTGTATGTACTGTTTATTTAAATTCTACTGCTATATCTGAATGTTCCAATGTAACACTGGTTAGACTAATTTCCTTTTGTCCTTGCATTCTTCCAAGGGGTGACGGGGTGTATCAGTATTGTTGTTGGATGTGTTTGTGTGCATGTTGTTGTGGATGAGGGTGGGGGTGTTACATGCCGCATGTGTGTGTCATTCTCTTTTCCCTCCTCCCCTGCCGTGTGCTAGGTGCAGTACTCACCGTCGTCACCGCCTTCTTTCTACTTCGTGGTGTGTGAGAAGATACACCAACATCGAGAGGATCTGCAATTAAGGCTCCATGGCGTTCTGGTTCTTCGTGGAGTGTCGAAAGGTGAGTGGTTCCCCTTCGATGTACTGTTTCCACCGTGCTTTTGATGGCGTTGGTACCTCCCTGGAATAGCTGGTGGATTGGCCTCTCATAATAGTGTGGGTGGTACATTGTCGGGTTTGTTGCTACCGCCGTGGGGGTCGGAGTGTTAAAGTGGCTGTCTATGTTGGCGGTTTACGCCGTGGTCGTGATCTAATTTTTTTACCGCCGGCCTGCTGGCGGTGTAACCGCCACTTTAACACCGACCGCCAGGGTTGTAATGAGGGCCTAAGTGCCTAGTGTACAAGGCAATTTGCACTTTTGAGAGATTTATACTTTTAGGTATTCACAAACTCAGAGCGTAAGTCACTGCTTAAAAAACAACCATTGGCAAAGCCAATAGGTCTTGTCTATACCAGAACTCTTGGCTTTGACAATGTGTTTTACCATGTTGTACAGCAGCGTGGCTGCTGTTCAGCATGGTTGAAGTTAGTGGCGTGCAGTGTCAGAGTTGAGTGAGGGAGTAGAGAGTCATAGAGTGATTATGTTGGAATGCTGTAGAGTGGAGTAGGAGGGGTGGAGATTCATAAAGTTGAGTAGAGGGGAGTAGAATTCAGTGTTGTGCGAAGAGTGTTGTGGAGTGGAGTGGAGGGGAGTGGGGTGGAAAAAGGTGGTGAGGGCTGGAGTGGATTGAGGTAGTGAGGCGGATTAGATTAGAGTAGAATGGGTGGATTTGATTGGCGGTGAAAGAGTGAATGATTTGGAACACACACTTAACTCTTGCACGAAAGATCAAGAAGCTCTTTGGTGCAAGATTGCGATTCTGGAAGACCAGCAAATTGACTTCCAACTAAAGCAAGAAGATCTGAAGAACAGAAGCCAGCCGAACAGCATCTGCATTAGGGGAGAGCCTAGAGGACTGGAGGGTACTGACATTATGGCCTTCATGGCTGGACTTTTGCAAGCCGTGCATGGCGAACTGGATGCCACCCCCCAGGCTAGAAAGAGCTCACCAGACACCGATAACTCTAGATCGCTCCAGCTTTATCCCGATTTCCTGACACAGGCACACTTCTACACCAAAAAGAAGACAATCCGGCAGGCATCCCCAAAGAAAGCAGAACTGGTCCACAAGGCCCACAAAGTCCAGCAATTCCAAGATCTTGAACCCAGTACACTATGGCTTCGCAGGGACTTCAGACCTGTCACCAAAAAACTCTGAGACCTCAACGTATGCTATCAGTGAGACCACCCCTTTGCCATCACCTTTGAATATGAGGGCAGACGCTGAGTTCTCTGATCACTAAAAGAGGCACTACACCTCTTTAGACTGCAGCCCGCCTCAAGGGGGGCAGGCCCTCCCCACCCAGCTCCCCGACTCACACAAATCTGCACCCTGCGTGGTCCACAGTGCCCTCTGAGAACGCTTCTAATCAAAATAATGAAATCATCACCCGTGAAGCCAAGAAAGACGTTATCCAACACCCTCTCAATTTGGAGCGACCCTCCTATCCTGCCCCATTGACATCTGGGTCAGTTTAACCTCAGATGGGTCCCTTGAAAGCATCATGAGGGAGAGAACTGGAATACATTTGGACCACCCTCCTGCCATGTCTCTTAGAGAGCCCTTCCAATTGACTCCACTCTAGCTAAATGCAGGGGTCAGCCTGTGGATTCCACTATCTATAACCCTTTTCCATAGCTGCTACCCTGAGTGTTCAGCTACTTACCCTCCATGTATGGGGCCTCAATGCAGACAATAAAAGAAGCCAAATATAGCGATATCTCCTTATCGATGACCACAAGATCATTTTCCTGCAAGAAACCCACCTCCGGAGATAGGACACACCCCGTATGAGACACCCTATATACCCCATTTGTTACTGGGTGTACACCTCAACTAAGACAGCAGATTATATGTAAAGCCACTTTTTGCACTAAGGCCCTTTGGGTTGTTCGAGGTGAGAACGCACATTTCTTGAAGTTGGTAGCGCGGCTTGAGATCCCTTGATTCTGTTCAACGTCTAAACCTCAAGTTAAGCCTAAGACCCCTATCTTAGAAAACTCTACACAGAACAACTGACCCATGGTGTGGGTGACCTGGTGGTTGGGGGAGACTTCAACTTGGTGTGGGATCCCTACCCTGTATCGATTACATCTTTCTCACCCACCCCAGACATCTCCATCTCTGACCATGCACACTTGGAACTGACCTGGGTCAGACTAAAGGTGATGGATGTTTCCTGCCTGCCATGGTGCCCTCCCCCACACCTCTTTCGAGATCTTATGGATATCGAAGAGATTCATCAGGAGATAATCAACTATTTTGAATCAAACGACCATCTGGATATCTCAAGCCACATGCCCTGGGATGGGTTCAAAGCCACTATTAGAGGCACAATTTCCACAATTGCCATTGCATGGGCATGAGAGGCTCGGCTGGTTGAGACTGGCACGTCTGATGACATTAAGGAGTTGGAACATCTTGATGATAGTAACCCATCTCGATGTAACAAATGCCAACTGGTTCTCCCATGGGGTCAGCTGGTGGCACATCATGCCAACAGGGCAGAACGCTCTTTACTCACCCTTAAACAAAATTATTACAATAGAGGAAACAGGGTGGGGCCCCTGCTAGCGTGGAAACTTTCGTAACAGCAGGCACAAACACATTTCTCAAAGATCCAGGTTGGAACCAAAACCTGGGCTGCTGTGGAGGGGGCTAAGCAATAGTTGTTACAAGATTTCTATCTCTTTCTCTTTATAGATGAGAGGATGCCCCAGGAGGGTATCAAAACTTAGTTGGTGGGCTGCCACTTAAATCCTCTCGAGCACCCTCACTCTGAAATACTCAAGGTCCCTATCACTCTACAGGAACTTCAGCGTGCCTTGAAACGTCTCCTCCTAGGCAAAAGCCCCAGCCCAGCCAGTCTCCTGATGGCATTCTACTGAACATTCTTCCTCCAGCTAGAGGACCACTTATCGGATTTGACCCGCACCATATCTAAGGCTGAAATCACTCTGAATCCTAAACTGGACAAAACCCTTTTCTCTGTGCCTTGTATTGCCCTATCACGCTTTTGAATACTGATGCTAAGCACTTTACCAAAATTTTGGCAACAAGATTAGAGCCTTACCTTTCAGGTCTCATAGACCCGGTTCAAGTTTGTTTCATGCAGGACGGACAAGGGGTGGACAATATCTGTCATATTGTCCAGCTAGTGGAGAAGTCCCAGCACCTCAATATACCATTGTGCCTACTCTTGTCAGATGCAGAGAAGGCGTTTGATAGGGTCAGCTGGGCCTTTCTCTGATGAGTCCTAAGTAAATTGGGCCTAGGCCCTGTGACGATAAACAGAACCATGGCATCCTATGCTTCTCCAACCTCTAGGATATGAATTAATGGCCACCTGCCTCAATCCATTCTTTCGGATTGAAGCAGGTGGCCCCCTCTCACCTCTACTTTTTGCCCTGGCCTTAGAACCCCTAGGGATCACTTTTCGATAGGCAGAGGATATAATGAGCATACCCTTTGAGGGCCAAACTCATAAGGTAGTGCTATTTGCAGACGACCTCCTGCTGATTCTTGCTAAACCCGAGACCACCCTTCTGGCATTGGTACAAACACTACTTGCATTTGAAAAGGTCTTGAGTTTCAAAATCAATATGCGTAAGTCCCAAGCACCAAACCTTACAATATCTCTTTCCGACCTCCCAGGACTTCAGCCTCTTGTGCCCTTCAATTGGGCACAGCTCTCTATTAAATACCTGGGTCTACATCTCACATTGTCATTGACCAGCTGGACAGTGGCAAACTGGCCGGTTTACTTAAAATCAATCCTGGAAGAACTCCAGCACTGGAAACCCCCAAAAGGTGTCCTAGTTGGGCCGATTGGACGTGGTAATAATGTCACTATTGCCCAAAATACTTTACTTCCTCCAGACCCTGCCAACCCCAATCCTGCAAGATGATATTGTGCACCTTCAGCGAGACATGAGTTCCTTTATATGGGGTGAGAAGCACCCTTGCTTTACTAATACGGTGTTAATGTTCCCTCGCGACTATGGAGGCTTAGCGTGTCCAAACCTCCTCAAATATTACTGGTCAGCGCATCTGTGCTACATATCAGAGTGGACCATTCGGGAAAGCAACAAACACTGGATCCACATGGACCGAGCTGTAGCCTGTCTACCCCTCTGGGACCTGGCATGGCTTGGTAAACACGGGAGACCCCAAAGTGTATATATATCCCAATTTTAAACCAGCCCTACAACCACACTCTTTTTATCACTGGAGGGAGGGAGACTGTCGTGCCCATTGGAACCTCTTTGAGGGCGAATCCCTTAAAACCTTTGATCAGTGTCAGAAAGAAGTTTGCCTCCCTGAGCTAGCCAGGTTGCAGTACTTCCAATTGTGCCACTTGGCTCTCCACTCTACCAACGTGCAGGGAGCAACACTCCAACTTACTCCCTTCGAGACACTGGTCAGATACTTTGCTGGTATGCGAGGACTTATCTTACACAAGTACCAAATGCTCCAAGATTCCACCTTACCCAATCCACATCCCTACCAAATGCAATGGCATGCAGATATAGCTGAAAACATTCCCCTCAAACAATGGGAACACCTATGGCAGGATATACCTCGCATTAATAGCATAGCCCAACTCAAAATGCATGTAAAGTAATCTACGGGCGGCTTCCTTCATATACGGTGGTCCTGTTCACTCATCGTGACATTTTGGAAAGAAACCCTCTTGTAAGAAAGGGGTTATAGGTTCCCCCATCACAGAATCCTATCAGATAGTGATCCTTGGTATCAGACCTCCACATCTGAAAGCCATGACACATGCTGAGAGGCTTTTATTCAGCCACATGCTGGGAGCCTGCAAACAACTAGTTGCCTTACAATGGAAGAAACCCTCCACCCCAGCGATAGCTCAATGCTACATATTCAAGTGGCACATCCTTTCTATGGAACTCCTGTCTCACAGGATCAATCTGACTGAAGCCAACTTACCCTATATTTGGCATGTTTCAAGACTAGAATACTCATGCTTCACACCCGTCAGACTCAAAGCCCTCTAGCTGTTTGATTGAAGTAGATGTGCTCCACCAGAATGATAGGTATAAGAGGGAGCCCCTAATATAGCAACTCCCACACCTCTCCCCTGACTCTCTACCTTACAGTTACATTCCCCAACCCTCCCTTCCCCCACTTCTAGCTCTGATGACAATCAGTACTTGTTCTACCGAATATATGCTATTATTCTCCCATCATTTTATTTTTCCTGGTCGGTATTGTTGATGTATATGATATAATTGCTTCAGACATGTTGCTGTGATACTTCCAGGCCATCTTCTATGCTTGCAGGAATTACTGAATCACCTGTATTAGGTGCTATGTTTTTCACATGCTGGGTTCTACCTCTTACAATATGCCAGTATACTTGATGTCTTCTAACACTACTAAGTAATGCTCTCCTGATGTCATTGTACTTTGAAAACCTATTCATAAAAAGATTTCGAGTAAAACTGCACTCCCAGGATGCAATGACAGGCCTGGAGACTTGCTGTGCTGTACTATTTAAGTGGGTGGCATAGTGAGTGGTGTACCCCGCAGTAAGCATTTAATTTACAAGCTCTGGGCACATGTAGTACCATGTGCTGGGGACTTATAAGTAAAGTAAACTCAATGTGTCACTTTTAACATGTTTAACAGGGAGAGCACAAGTACTTTACAAGTGGTTAGCAAGGCTGGAGTGCACAGAGTTCTACAGACAACAAAAGCACGGTTAAAACAAATCCTGGGTGACCCTGTAGGAAGTTTTTTCAATGCTAGCCAACTCTGAATGAAAGTGTATGTGAAGTAGACAGCAGCCTGACACTGAATGAGAATAGCAGTCATTGGGAGGATGTGACACACTGGGAGCAAATAGAAATAACCTAGAGAGAGCTTATCAGATTGAGATGGACAGGGGTGTAGCTTCAGGGAGCATGTATGGGGTATTACACCCCCCTAAATAATGTATTTTCTGACAAATAGTTAGGTACAAGTGCTTTCACTCAGGTATTGTGAGATGTCAATCGGTTCCCAGCAGGACGTTTTACATGCACACAGGCAAAAGCACACACACTCTCTCACTCTCTGCTTTGAAAATGCTCAAGAATAATGGCTGTTTTACAAAATGTCATGTTTTCTTTCTTAGTTCTCCTACCAACCTGCATTGCTCTCCCTTTCCACTGCCCCTTAGGTCCCTCTTATGCACCCCGCCAGGTGCATAATGTATTTAAATATTATATGCCAGCCTGATTGTCAGAAAATCTGAAGCTCAAACTCCCCCAAGCACACTGACCAAGATATGCCCCTGGAGATGGAATGGAAACACATATAAGGAAATGTGACAAACTAAAAGGACTCTAAAAAAATGTGAAGAAATGTGACAGATTGAGAGACAACATAAATAACTTTTTAGTGGGATTTAGGCATTTTTGGAGAAAATTACAATAAATAGGCTGAAATGTGATAGTTAAAGGATCACTGAGATAATGTCAGAACTGACAACATGCTGGACAACAATATTGTGTCAAAAATATCATGAAAATCCAAAATCCCTCCAAAATATCATTGTGTGTGTATATATATATATATATATATATATATATATATATATATATATATATAGTGAGGGTGTGGAGGAGGTGTGCAATACAATAATCTTTTTGTACTAATGCAGCTTGGGACTTGAAAGTTGACACATCATTATTGCTTTGTTAAAGGTACTGACTGAACTACAAAGGCACAGCTTGTTAATGGCTAACATTGTAAGAGCATTAAAAACGTTGTGATAGGATTGGAAAGTAAAGCTGCACGTAGCTAAAGGATACAGTACAATCAAATTGATTTATCAAAGCCTCATTGTTTGAGAGATACATAGAGCATTGCTGAGTGTTAAGTATGAAATTAATAATGTCACAGTGAAAAGCCCCAGGTGGATTACATCGAGAACTACAAATCCCAGATTGCCTTAGCAGAAATTACAAGTTCCAGAATGCTTTTGCACAAATAAAAGCTGTTAGTGTGCAAAAAATGTGAGAATACAGACTAAACCAACTTGATAAAGACGAGAGTCGAAATGCATTGTGGGGTCTGCTTTCATGCTGCCTAAACAAACAAATGGAAATTGCAAAGAGAAGCCTTTGGGAGTGCAGCGGTTTTTGTGGGATGTGAATAAATGAGGGATGGTGGTCTTTACCCTAACACTTGCACCAGCAGTCAGAGTGCCCTGCTAAATAAACTGATTTGTTGTGGATTGAATATAGCTACAGCACCCAGTATTGGTGATCATTGAAACATTATAGACTATTAAAGAGGAGGTAAGGGGATACAAGCTCCTGTGCTTCTACTAAATGACTGGTATGTCAGAACTTCTAATGTGCCTTGAGCCACTCTGCCACTGGTGGGACAGTCTAATCTAGAAACATGGTGAATATATGTCCCTTGAATGTATTACAATACCTATGCAGCCCTTTTACCAGTTGGGTGTCTGGGAGGAGGTGGTCTCGTCCTCGTCCCAATATAGGTCGCCAGGGGAAGGGCTAGCGCTCCCCCCGAGGGCCTCGCAGCCCCCTCCAATGGGCAGGGATGGAAGGGGAATTGCTTCCCCTTCCATCTCCGCCCCCCGTGCCCCCTGTGGCGTCTGATGACATCAGCACACGATCGCTCACTGACCTCACCAGAGGCTGGGAGCTTCCAGCGTGGATCGAAAGAGAAATGCATAAATATTTCTCTTCCGATCACGTGGAGGGGGTGAGAGAAGATTCAAAGGAAAGGAAACGCCTTTCCTTTCCTTTGATGTCTCTGTCAGCATTTCTGTAGCTCGATTGTGAAGCGATCGGGCTGCAGAAATTCCCACTAGACACCAGGGATGTTTTTTTTGTATTTACACATAAGGGGAGTGGCCCCTTGGGCAGGGGCCGCTCCCCAGGGGGGCACATTATTTTAAGGCCATTTGTGCCCCCCCAGGGGCAGATCGGCCTATTCTATTTAGGCCAATCTGCCCTGGGGGGGAGGCAGAAACCTGCAGAAACCTTTAGACACCAGGGATCATTTTGTTTTTGTTATTGTTATTTTTTTACATGTGGGGAACGACCCCTTAGGCAAGGGTCTCCCCTGAGGGAAAATTGTCTTTAGGCCATTTGTGCCCCCGTTGGGGGTAGATCGGCCTATTTTTATTAGGCAAATCTAACAACTAGATACCAGGGGTTTTTCTGTAGGTCAGTTTCATTAGGCAAGGGTCGCTCCCTTGGGGGCAAATTTATTTTAGGCTATTTCTGCCCCTTGGGGGCAGATTGGCCTATTTTAATTAGGTCGCCCTGCCCCCACGGGGGCAGAAACCACTAGGTAACAGAGACTTTTTTTTTTTTTACAGATGGAGAACGGCCCATTAGGCAAGGGTCGCTGCCCTGGGGGGGAATTTTATTTTAGGACATTTCTGCCCCCCTTGGGGGCATATTGGCCTATTTTTCTAAGGCCAATCTGCCCCATGGGGGGCAGAAACAGCTAGACACTAGGAATTTTTTTTGCACCATTTTCACGCAAGGGGAGCGACCCCTTAGGGGGGGGCAAATTTATTTTAGGCCATTTCTGCCCCCCTTGGGGGCAGGTCAGCCTATTTCTATTAGGCCGATCTGCCCCCGGGGGGCAGAAACCACTTAGGTACTAGGGACTGTTGTGTGTGTATGTGTGGGTTTTGTTTGGAGGGCAGCCCCTTGGGCAAGGGTCGCTCCCTATGGGGGAACATTACTGTTGGACAAATCCACCCCCCCTGGGGGCAGATCAGCCTATTTTTGGAAGGCCCATCTGCCCTCCAAGGGGTGCAGAAAGCCCACTAGAAACCAGGGAAGATTTTGTTAAAAAACAAAGATGGAGGGGAAGGGCCATACCCCCACCCCAAATTAATGGGGCCAAAGTTGTTCTGCCCACCACTGGGAAGATGGGACAATTACCCCCGATCCCCTCCCCAGGGGGATAGAAAGCCTACTAGATGCCAGTGAATGAAAAACAAAATAGTGGGGTGGTGACAACCAACCAGTATGGGCAGACCTAGACATATCTGAAAACTAAACATATGGGTGAGTCCAGGGTGGTGTGCTTCACATGCACCCCGCACCATTTTCTTACCCACAATGCCCTGCAAACCTCCAACTTGGCTGGAAATCACACGTTTTTCCCACATTTTTGTGATTGAACTTTCCGGAACCTGCAGTAATCCGCAAAATTCCTACCACCCAGCATTGTCGCATCTATACCAATAAAATTCTGCCCCACTTGTCAGCCTAAATTTTTTTTTTTTCAGACTGCCCTTTTGGAACCGCTTTGGTTCCCCCTCGATTTCAACAAGTTTTTGGCTCTTCCCTGTCACAGGCACTTGGCCCACCTACACAAGTGAGGTACCATTTTTACCAGGAGACTGAGGGGAATGTTGGGGGGAATGTTCTGCGACACCATCGCCGACACAATCAGCTCCCACTCCCACACCTCCTCGGACTACCTTCTCCTCGGCGACCTAAATTTCCACCTGGAGAACACCAACTACTGAAACTCCACTGCCCTTCTGAACAACCTCGCCAACCATGGCCTCAAGCAACTGGTCACCTTGCCCACCCACTCAGCCGGGCACACGCTCGATGCCATCTTTTCCTCCAGCAGCCACATTACCTTCACCCACACCACCAAACTAAACTGTACCGACCACCATTGCGTTCATTTTTCCTTCCTGAAGCCCACCACCAACAGCATCCGCTCCCTCACCGCAAGTGGAACAAGGTCTCCAAGGAACAACTGATCTCCAATCTCGCCCAAACCCTACCACCCAAAACTAGCGAACCCCAACACCACTGCTCTCAACCTCAAGCAATGGCTCAACGACTGTGCCAACACCCTCGCTCCACTCAAGAAAACCAACAACTCCTGCTTCAACAAGAAAGCTCCCTGGTTCACCGCAGACCTCCAGGCCTCCAAACGAGAATGCCAGAAAGCTGAGAAAACCTAGCGCTAAGAACAATCAGAGAGCAACTTCACCGCCCTCAAAGCAACCATGCGCAAACACCACCAAAAGATCTTTCTACAAAGAACGACTTGACAACAACACACACAACAGCAAGGAGCTATTCAACCTCATTAAGGACCTCACCAACCCCAAGTCCTGCTCCACTGACCCTCCACACTCACAAGACCTCTGCGACTCCCTCTCCATCTTCTTCCACTGCAAGATCTCAGACATTCATGGAAGCTTTGCAACGCTGTCCCCCACCACCACCACCACCGACATGGTCAACCCCATCATACCTTGCTGCACCAACGTACTGAGTGCCTGGACGCCCACCAGTGATGAGGAAACCACCAAATCCATGCGCACCATCCACTCTGGCTCCCCCGCAGACCCCTGCCCTCACCACGTCTTCAATAAGGCCAGCCAAATCATCGCTCCCCAACTCCGGACCATCAACAACAGCTCCTTCGAGACCGCCATTTTCCTTGAAAGCTGGAAACATGCCGAAGTCAACGCCTTAGTCAAAAAGCCCAAAGTCAACCCCGAAGACCTCAAAAACTACCGACCTATCTCCCTACTCCCCTTCCCCGCGAAGGTCATAGTGAAGATAGTCAACAACCAGCTCTCCCGCTCCTGTAGGACAACAGCCTAGTTGACGTCTCCCAGTCAGGATTCTGCAAAAACCACAGCACCAAGACCGCCCTCATCGTCTGCACCGACGACATCGGGACCAGGCTAGACAAGGGTGAAACCGTTGCCCTCATTCTCCTCGATCTCTCTGCAGCCTTCAACACTGTATGTCACCAAACCCTCCGCGTATGCCTCTTCGACACTAGGATTCGCCACAGAGCCCTGAACTGGCTCACCTCCTTTCTCTCCGAGAGAACACAAAGAGTTTGCCTCCCCCGTTCCGGTCACAGGCCACCAAAACCATCTGGGGAGTCCCCCAGGGATCCTTACTCAGCCCCATCCTCTTCAATATCTACATGGCTCCGCTAGCCAACATTGTCCGATCCCACGGACTCAACATCATCTCCTACACTGACGACAACCAGCTCATCCTCTCCCACACAAGGAACCGCGCAACCGTCAAGAACAACCTCCACACCAGACTCTTCGCTATTGCCAACTGGATGACAGCAAGCCACCTCAAACTGAACTCAGAAAAAAACGAGATCATCCTCTTCGGCCCCAAGAAGTCGGCATGGGATGACTCCTGGTGGCCAGCCACCCTGGGGTCACCCCCACAACAACCACCCAGGCACGCAACCTAGGCTTCATACTAGACACTTCATTCTCCATGACCCAGCAAGTCAGTGCCCTCTCGTCCTCATGCTTCAGCACCCTTCGAATGCTCTGCAAGACCTTCAGGTGGATTCCTGTAGAAACCAGAAGAACATCACCCACGCCCTCGTTAGCAGCAGACTGGAGTATGGCAACGCCCTCTACGCAGGAACAACGGCCAAGCTTCAGAAAAACTCCAGCGCATCCAGAACGCCTCAGCACGTCTCATCCTCATTCTGCCTCGCCACAAACACATCTCTGCCCACCTCAAGGACCTCCACTGGCTACCCATCGACAAAAGGATCTTCTTCAAAATCCTAATCCACCCTCACAAAGCTCTCCACGACACCGGACCGGCCTACCTCAACGATCGACTTAACTTCCACATCCCGATACGCCAGCTCCGCTCCGCCAACCTCGCAACTGTCCCTCGCCTCCACTGCACCACAACCGGCAGCAGATCCTTCTCCCACCTCACAGCCAAAATCTGGAACTCACTCCCCGCCAACCTACGTAAGTCCCAAGACCTCCTGACCTTCAGGAAGTGCATTAAGACCTGGCTCTTCGAGCAGTAGCCCCCCCCCCAGCGCATTGACACCCTCCGGGTGAGTTGCACACTCAACAAATAATTTGATTGATTGATTGATTGGTAGGAAATTTTACCTGGTGCTGTGATCCCACACAGAAATGTGGAAATTTTTTTACTTTTTAGCTAAATTTGAGGTTTGCTGAGGATTCTGGGTAGGAAAACACTCGGGGATCAACACATGTCACACCTCCCTGGACTCCCACGGTTGTCTAGTTTTCAGAAATGTTTGGGTTTGGTAGGTTTCCCTATATAGCTGCTGAGCCCAGGACCAAAAACATGGGTGCCTCCCACAAAAACAGGTAATTTGGATGTGTCCACATAGTGTTTTGCGGAATTTCCTTTCACGGGCATTAGGCCTACCCACACAATTGAGGTACCATTTTTATCGGGAGACTTGGGGGAATGCTGGGTGGAAGTAAATGTGTGGCTTCTCTTAGATTCCAGAAATTTCTATCACCGAAATGTGAGGAAAAAAGTGTTTATTTTGATAAATTTTGAGGTTTGCTAAGGATTCTGGGTAACATAATCTGGTGAGAGCCCCACAAGTTACCCCATTCTGGGTTCTGTGGGTGTCTAGTTTTCAGAAATGTCCAGGTTTTCTAGGTTTTCTTAGGTACCGGATGAGCTAGAGGCCAAAATCTTAGATTCCAGAACTTTCTATCACCTTATTATAAGGAAAAAGTGTGTTTTTGCCAAATTTTTAGTTTTGCTAAGGATTCTGGGTAACAGAACCTAGTGAGAGCCCCACAATTCACCCGATTCTGAATTCCCCTAAGTGTCTAGTTTAAAAAAATTGTTAGGTTTGCTAGGTTTCTCTAGGTGCCGTTGGAGATAGAGACCAAGATCCAAAGCTAGTCACTTTGCAAAAAACAGGTCAGTTTTCTTTGCGAAAATGTGATGTGTCCACGTTGTGTTTTGGGGCATTTCCTGCAGCGGGCACTAGGCCTACCCACACAAGTGAGGTACCATTTTCATTGGGAGACTTGGGGGAATGCTGGGTGGAAGGAAATTTGTGTCTCCTCTCAGATTCCATAACTTTCTATCACTGTATTGTGAGGAAAAAGTGTTTTTTACCAAATGTTGAGGTTTGCAAATGATTCTGGGTAACGCAACCTGGTGAGAGCCCCACAAGTAACTCCATTCCGGATTCCCCTAGGTGTCTAGTTTTTAAAAATGCATAGGTTTGGTAGGTTTCCATAGGTGCCGGCTGAACTAGAGGCCAAAATCCACAGGTAGGCACTTTCCAAAAAAACATGTCAGATTTCAATGTAAACATGTGATGTGTCCATATTGCGTTTCCCGTCACGGGCATTAGGCCTACCCATGCAAGTGAAGTACCATTTTTATTGGGAGGCTTTGGGGAACACAGAATAGAAGAACAAGTGTTATTGCCACTTGTCTTTCTCTACATTGTTACCTTCCAAATGTAAGACAGTGTGTCAAGAAGACGTCTATATGAGAAATGCCCTGTAATTCACATGCTAGTATGGGGACCCCGGAATTCAGAAATGTGTAAATAACCACTGCTGCTCAATACCTTCTCTTGTGCCCATTTTGGAAATATAAAGGTTTCCTTGGTACCTATTTTTCACTTTTTATATTTCACCAAATGAATTGCTGTGTACCTGGTATACAACAAAAACCCATTGCAAGGTGCAGCTCCTTAATTGGCTCTGGGTACCTAGGGGTCTTGATGAACCTACAAGCCCTATATATCCCCGCAGACAGAAGAGTCCAGCAAACACAATGGTTTATTGCTTTTGAAAATCTGATATGGCAGGAAAAAGTTACAGAGTAAAACGTGGAGAGAAATGGCTGTTTTTATTACCTCAATTTCAATATTATTTTATTTTAGCTGTTATTTTCTGTAGGAAAACCCTATAGGATCTACACAAGTTATCCCTTGCTAAATTCAGAATTTTGTCTCTGTAGGAAGTTGGCTCTGTATATACTATTTCAAAGCAAGAAATAGTGTACACAGAGTCCAAGGCAAAAATCAACAGTTCCTGTGGGAGGTAAGTAAAGGTTAGATTGTGAGGTAAGTAAGACAATTACAAGTCTCAGTTCCTGGGCAAACGCAGCCCACCATTGGGTGTTCAAGGCAACCCCAAAGTTACCACACCAGCAGCTCAGGGCCGGTCAGGTGCAGAGGTCAAAGAGGTGCCCAAAACACATAGGTGCCTATGGAGAACAGGGGTGCTCCAGTTCCAGTCTGCCAGCAGGTAAGTACCCGCGTCCTAGGGGGGCAGAACAGGGGGGTTTTGTAGAGCACTCAGGGGCGGGGACAAGTAGGCACACAAAACACACCCTCAGCGGCACAGGGGCGACCGGGTGCAGAGTGCAAAGCAGGCGTCGGGTTTTAGATCGGATTTAATGGAGGGACCCAGGGGTCACTCTAGCGGTGCAAGCAGGCACGGGGGGCTTCTCGGGACAGCCACCACCTGGGCTAGGCAGAGGATCGCCTGGGGGTCACTCTTGCACTGAGGTTCGTTCCTTCAGGTCCTGGGGGCTGCGAGTGCAGTGCTTTGTCCAGGCGTCGGGTCCCTTGTTACAGGCAGTCGCAGTCAGGGGGAGCCTCTGGGTTCTCTCTGCAGGTGTCGCTGTGGAGGTTCAGGGGGGTCGTCTTGGACTACTCACGGGGTCGCAGTCACCGGGGAGTCCTCCCTGTGGTGTTTGTTCTCTGGATCTCGAGCCGGAGGCGTCGGGTGCAGAGTGTGAAGTCTCACGCTTCCAGCGGGAAGAGTGAATTCTTTGGAAGTTGCTTCTTTGTTGCAAAGATGTAGCTGTTGTTGAGCAGAGCCGCTGCTCACAGGAGTTTCTTGTTCCTAGGGGTCAGGGCAGTCCTCTGAGGCTTCAGAGGTCGCTGGTCCCTGTTGGATGCATCGCTGGTTGCAGGTTTTCGACTCTGGAGACAGGCCGGTAGGGCTGGGGCCAAAGCAGTTGTCGTTGTCCATCGTCTCTACAGGCTTGTAGGTCAGCAGTCCTTCTTTGTAGTTCAGGTTGCAGGAATCTGATTTCCTGGGTTCTGGGGTGCCCCTAAATCCTCGATTTAGGGGTGTGTTTAGGCCTGAGAGGGCAGTAGCCAATGGCTACTGTACTGGAGGGTGGCTACACCCTCTTTGTGCCTCCTTCCTGTGGGGAGGGGGGCACATCCCTAATCCTATTGGGGGAAACCTCCAAATCTAAGATGGAGGATTTCTAAAGGTAGGGGTCACCTCAGCTCAGGGCACCTTAGGGGCTGTCCTGACTGGTGGGTGACGGTGACTCCTCCTTGTAGGGGCTGGCATCTCCACTAGCTGGGATGCCCTGGGGCATTGCAACAAAGGGGGTGAGCCTTTGAGGCTCACGGCCAGGTGTTACAGTTCCTGCAGGGGGAGGTGTGAAACACCTCCACCCAGTGCAGGCTTTGTTCCTGGCCACAGAGTGACAAAGGCACTCTACCCATGTGGCCAGCAACTCATCTGGTTGTGGCAGGCTGGCAGAAACTGGTTAGCCCCACACTAGAAGTTGAGTTGGCATTTAGGGGGCATTTCTAAGATGCCCTCTGGGTGCATGTTACAATAAATTGCACACTGGCATCAGTGTGCATTTATTGTGCTGAGAAGTTTGATACCAAACTTCCCAGATTTCAGTGTAGCCTTTATGAAACTGTGGAGTTTGTGTTTAACAAACTCCCAGACCATATACTCTTATGGCTACCCTGCACTAATAATGTCTAAGGTTTTGCTTAGACACTGTAGGGGCATAGTGCTCATGCACATATGCCCTCACCTGTGGTATAGTGCACTCTGCCTTAGGGCTGTAAGGCCTGCTAGAGGGGTGACTTATCTATGCCATAGGCAGTGTGAGGTTGGCATGGCACTCTGAGGGGAGTGCCATGTCGACTTAGTCATTTTCTCCCCACCAGCACACACAAGCTGTGAGGCAGTGTGCATGTGCTGAATGAGGGGTCCCCAGGGTGGCATAAGACATGCTGCAGCCCGTAGAGACCTTCCCTGGCATCAGGGCCCTTGGTACCAGGGGTACCAGTAACAAGGGACTTATCTGAGTGCCAGGGCTGTGCCAATTGTGGAAGCAAAGGTACAGCTTAGGGAAAGAACACTGGTGCTGGGGCCTGGTTAGCAGGGTCCAAGCAAACTTTCAATCAAAACTTAGCATCAGCAAAGGCAAAAAGTCAGGGGGTAACCATGCCAAGGAGGCATTTCCTTACAGTCTCCTTTTCAGAAATGTTTAGCTTTCTGGTATCCAGCATTGGTTTCATATCCATTTCTGCCACTAACTGAAAGGAGGCTAAAAGCACAAAAAATAGTAAAAATGGGGAAAGTCCCAGTAAAATGCCAAAATTGTGTTGAAAAATGAGGGTTTCTGATTCAAGTCTGCCTGTTCCTGAAAGCTGGGAAGATGGTGATTTTAGCACCATAAACCCTTTGTTGAAACCATGTTCAGGGAAAACCAACAAGCCTTTTTCTGCTGTGCTTTTCCTCATAAAAACAAAAAAATGTAATTTCTGCTGTATTTTGGCTAATGTCTTGGTCTCCTCCAGGGAAACCCACAAACTCTGGGTACCTCTAGAATTCCTAGGATGTTGGAAACAAAGGACGCAAATGTGTGCCTAAGCGCAAACTGCCCCAAATAGTCAAAAAAAGGCATGGCACCTGAGGGGGAAAAAGCCTGGCAGCGAAGGGGCTAAATGAGTGATGGCTTGGAGGCGGTGTGCAATACAATAATGTTTTGTTCTCAAGCAGCTTGGAACTGGAAGTTGACACATAATTATCCCTGTGTTAATAGTACTGCTTGAAATTCAGAAGTACGGTTTGCTTATGACTAACATTGTGAGAACATTAGAAACATCCTGATAAGATCGGAAAGCAAAGCTGCATGGAGCAAAAGGATACAGTGCAATCAAACTGATTTATCAAAGCCTCATTGTGTGAGAGATAAATGGAGCTGTGCTGGATGTGAAGTATGAAATTAATGATGTCACAGTGCAGTGAAAAGCCCCAGGTGGATTACATCAGAACTACAAATCCCAGAATGCCTTCGCTTAAATCACAAACCCCAGAATACTTTTGTGCAAATAAAAGCCATGATTGTGCGAATAACATGTGAATAGAGACTAAAAACTAAATAGAAATTTCAAAGAGAAGCCCCCGGTAGTGCAGCACTTTTTGTTGGATGTGAATTAATGAGAGATGGTGGTCTTTACCCTAATGCTTGCACCAGCAATCAGAGAGCTCGGCTTTTAAGATTGCTTTGCTGTGGAAATATATATATATATTCAATGAAAAAAACAAAGACTACCGGGACCCTATAGTTAGGAAATAGAATTTAAAAAAACATAGAAATTCACTTTAAAAAACAGAGGTTACAGGGACGTTCTAGTTAAGCTTAAATTTTAAACGTACAAAACCACAGAAATTCTCCCATAATGTCCATGTAACCTTTAGTTTTTAAGTGAATTATTATGTTTTTTTTTAATTCTATTTTCTAACTATAACATCTCTGTAATCTCTCTTTTTTCCAGTGGTTTGAAAAGCTGTGCGCTTTTGCTGCTGTTGCTAGTGTTAGGGGATAAACCACCCTCCCCAATTAATTGTCCATACAAACAAATGACGCTGCACTCCTTATGGAATCAAAATGCATTGGGAGGAGAGTCTGGCTGAAAATGATGTTTGCCATTAAAGATTTGGGAAGTTAAAGGCCCCAGGAGTGCAGCTTCATTTGTTTGTAAAGACTATGGCCCTCATTACGACCCTGGCGGTTGGCGGAGAAGTGGCGGTCTTACCGCCAACAGGCTGGCGGTAAAAAAATTGGAATTATGACCATGGCGGTTACTGCCATGGTCATCCACCACTTCTCCGATCCGACCGCCAAGGCGGAGACGACCGCTGGGCTGGAGACTTGGGTCTCCAGCCCGGCGGCCGTCACAAGACCGCCGGCGGTATCACGACCCGGCTGACTGCCATGGTTTTCATGAGGTTGGGAACCGCCATGAAATCCATGGCAGTAAGCACTATCAGTGCCAGGGAAGGAATTCCCTGGTACTGACAGAGGTCTCCCCCATCCCTGCTTCCTTCCCCCAAACCCCCCACCCACCTGCCACCCCCCAAAGGTGGCAGGACCCCCACCCCTACCCCCAACATCGCAACCCAGACACACACCGTACAAGCATGTATACACCTCCAACACACATACCCGCACACATATCACCAAACATGCCAACAGCCACACACACAGTCATACACCCACACCCACATACAGACATACACGCACACATCCATTCAGACATACAGACAGACAGACACGCACACATTTCCAAACACAACACATCCTCCGCATGCATACTCGCACTCACACACCCCCTCTACATACTCACAAGCACACCACCATTCACGTGCACAACACACAACGCCCCACCACCCCCCTCCCCTAACGAACGATCACCTTACCTGGTCCGTTGATCCTCCGGGAGGGGACGGGATGCATGGGGGCTGCTCCGCCGCCAGGACCCCGTCAACAGAACACCGCCACGCCAAATCATGTTTCGGTGGGCGGTGTTCTGTTGACGGGGCGTGGAGGTGGAGCAACCTCCACTTCCCCGCCGACCGCCAGTATGGCTGCTGGCATCTCTCCGTCCAGAAAAGGACGGAGGGCTGCCAGCAGTCATAATTCGCCGAGCGGAAAACCGCCTGCACTGGCGGTCTTCAGCACGGCGGTCCCTGGGCGGTCTTGCAGTGTAATGACCACCTATATATATATATATATATATATATATATATATATATATATGTATATATATATAAATAAATATATGAACGTAGTGATGCACACTGTGTGATGATACATGAATTATAAATGTTTGAATATTCAATGTATGTAGGGTTTTTGGGAAATCGCATGCAAACCTATATATTTTCCTGGATACATTTTGCATTTGGAGTGTTTTTAGTGCCCAGCGATGGAGGTTAATCGTTTCACATAATAAGTGATGAATTATACAATCCTATTTATGAAATCACACATGGAAGATTGGTAAATGTTAATTTTGTATTAATATATGTTTTAAGATGGGCGCTGTTTTGCAAGTGAAATTTGAGTGCTTCTTCTATGTTTACCACCTTTCAAATATCATCCGTTGATTTGTTGTTGAGATGTTTAAGAAATGGCAGTATGTGGCTGGTGGACTTGTCATTGAGGAAGGCACTTAGCCGAAACGTGTTTGTCAATTTGTCAAGCATTTTTGCTGAAAGTTGGCTAAATATAATAAACTGATTTTCAGTGGCCCATGTGAATGGGCATTTTTGAAGTGAGGCATATATATATATATATTTATATATTTATATATACAGTATATTATCCATGGTACTTCTTAAAAAGAAGACAATGTCGCAGCCACTTACTTGCTACAATCCCGGTGTCTTTAATCAGGCAGAAAAACAAAAAATGGCAAAAATATATTCTCCAACGCGTTTCAGGAGACTCTGCTCCCTTGATCACAGAGATATTCAGAACCCCTTTTCCCTTTCCATTATAACTAACATACTAAACATAACAAATGGACTACAGTTACTACATGGAACAATGGCAGCCATCTTGGAGTGTATTCCTACTTAAAAAGTACAACTTAAATTATGTATCATACTTTAACACACATTTCCTGCATGTTATTTTATACACCTATACATCTTATTACTATCACCAATTTCCCTCCTATATATACATATCTAAATTTTCAAAATTACTTAAAGATACATTAACTCATTTATCTCTTATTCAAATAGTCATACCTCATGTAGAATCACCAATCTTGCTCCTGTTGGTACATTTATGAGTAGTCCAAATGTACCCTGGAAATATAATAGCTCTTTTGCTTCTTATTTAGTCAATCATACATCCTGCCAATAATGGAAAAAAAGAAAAAGGGGAGACAGTTTAACAACAAAACTTTAACCAATACTGTAATAGTTTCAAATAAACTCCAAAACAAATTAATTTCAAAACATATAAATGTTACACGACCAGTCAATATAAATGCACAGATAATTCTTCATCCTTATTCAAGCCCATAGATTCCATTGTGTTACATCTAATAATCAGCCGTGATTCCAATTTCCTTAAGTCCAGCGTCCTATTGCCACCTCTCATTTTCATTATGACCCTATCAAGGACCATAAATTGTAATTTTCTTTAATTTTTGTCATGATATTCCTTTAAGTGTCTAGCCAGTCTTCATTTCTGATGACTCTGATATGTTCCAAAATGCGTTTTTGTGCTATCTGTATAGTACTACCAATGTAAAATGTATTACAAGGACATTTTAAAGCATAAATGCAATAATCTGATAAACATGAGACATGCTTCCTTATTATAAACGGTTTTTGTGTCCCTGGAAATTGTACCTCCTTACAATTGGAACTGTGTTTGCACGCTTTACATTTGCCACATATAATAAAAACATTGAATAGGTTGTATTCTTTCATTGCTAGATATTAAACTGTGACTTAAGATATTTTTCAAGGACCGGCTTCTTCTAAAAGTAAAAGTATATATTGTTTTTCTTTACCTACCGGCGGACACCAGTAGATAATTATAGTTAGGACCTAGTTTCTGTAGAAAAAGCTGTTTTTGCTTGCATATATATATGGTGCAGCTTGACGAATCTTCCCGAAATTTGCCAAAAGAATTCAACAGTCATGTGAGCTGCTGTCTGAAAAGCTTTCAGGCTGATCCGTCAAGTGAGGCCTGAGATAAAAGGTGAAATTTAGAGCCTTTCCAATGTTAATTCCCATGGGAAAATTGAACAGAGATAGCACAAAACCCACTGGACAGAATTACACCACATTTGGCAGAAAGGTAGCTCTTGGTCCGAAAAGAGTCCTGTTGGTTATTTGGTGTAAATCTGTTTAGTAGTTTTTAAGAAATTTAAGGAAATCCAAATTTCACAGTCCCACTCAGATAGTTACTCACCCATTCACAGACCTAATCAGAACTCCACTCATCCACTTACAGACCTATTCACAGCCTCATGCCCCCACAGACTAGTCCGCACACACACTCATGCACACACTAAAACACTGATGTATGCACGCTCTCACCCAGACAGACACTCCCATAGCCGCTCTCACACCCAGATACACCCTCTCAAACCTATTCTCACACCCAGAGAGGCCGCTGCAAACTCCCACAGTGCAGAGGCAAAGGGCCATGCTCAGCGTGGGGTTGGGTGATTAAGGGGGTTGTCAGCAGGGTCTGCTGCAGGCGAGGTCTTGTGGGCAACCTCCACTGTACACGGCAAACGTTGGGTGCTAATAGGAGGTTGGCCTGTGGCCAGGCCCTGTTACCAACTGTCATCGCAAATGGCCAGAGGCCGTGCGAGGCGGTGGTTTGATTAACGTTCAGTAAAAACAATAGAAATTTACTGAAAAAAGAAAGGTTACAGGGACATTATAGTTAGGAAATAGAATAGAATACTTTTCTTTTATTTTGCCACCAGGTGGGCTAGATCCTGGGTGCATTAAGAGATTAAAAAAGGAGGGGGGCACATGGGCCCCCCTCCTAGGGCTTACATTAGCCATGGAGTCCACCACCTCCCTGGGGTGATCATGCAAAGTTATGCGGGGGCGCGCAGCCTCCCATGCCCCAGGAACCACCACCTGCTCGGGGCAAAACCTTTATTTTGAAATGAGGAGGCCACCACCTCCCCGGGGCTATATATAAAATTTATGTGAGGGGACCTGCGTGGACCTCCCACAGCCAGGTGACCCCCACCTTCCTAAGGCAATTCGACCCATGAAGGGGGGGCTACATGGCCATCCCTGCAGCCCTGGGGAACACCAGCTCCCTGCGGCTGAAAAAAAATAATGAAAGGGATCCATTGTGGACCCAAGGCCGTGGAGCCAAGAAAACCTCAGGGCCATCTCCTGCTATGTTCCAGGGTGCCCACCCTTGGGACATAGCTTTTTGCCTTGACTTGGTAGAAGCTTTGACAGGTCCAGCCAAGTGAGAGCAAACACAACTCCACTCACAGGAAGTGAGAGCTGTGAATAGGTCCATAAATGGGTGTGAAAGTCTGAGTGGGTCTGTGAGTGGGTGTGTAACTATCTGATTGGGTCTGTGAGTGGGTGAGTGAGGGTCTGAGTGGGTGCACAAGGGTCTGAGTGGGTCTGTGACTGCGCATGTGAGTCTCTGAGTGGGTTTGTGAGTGTGTTCATGAGTGTCTAGTGGGTCCGTGAGTGGGTGTATGAGTCTCTGAGTGGGTCTGTGAGTGAGTATGTGACTCTCTGTGTGGGTCTGAGAGTTGGTGTGTGAGTCTTTGAGTGGGTCTGTGAGTGTCTGTGTGGATGTGTCAGTAGGTGTGTGAGTGACTCAGCCACCAAGGAACTTCACCTGCCCTTTTATCCATAGCTATCTACCCAAGTGGAGTTCTTTCTGCTTCCTTGGATAAATGTCCAGTATGAATCCTACACTACAGCTATGTAAAGTAGCACAAGGAAATGTCACCTGTGACATTGTGTGCATTTTGGCTACATGATTATTCCTCTTGCCGCTTTCTCTAGAATTCTGTAATCACATGAATCCTCCTACAGAGAGGCCTATTAGACTACAAATATGTAAATCTCCACCAAACCAGGGTCCATCCTCTTATCTATTTGGCATAAGTGCTTCTCTGTTTTGTTGAGAAGTCATCATATTCCTCAGCATCAAGAACGTGCCACCAAAATCAGCGGCAAATGCACTAGGGGTCCTTTTCTAAGCTGTCCACCATCCTAGTAAAAAGGAGAAGCCCTTTTATTATTTATAGAAATGGGAATATTAGGCCACACAGCCCCGTCCCCCTGCTGATTTTGTCCCTGGGGACCCCGTCCTCTGGGGCCCACTACAATTCAGTGGGGAAGAGAGGCTGCGTGCCCCACTCCCCTGGCCAGTATTGGTCATGGGGACCCCATCCGCCAGGACCTGGCCTTAAAATATATTATCATTTATTGTAGGAGGGGGCCCTTGAGGTCCCCTTTCCCGGGCTGATCTCCATCCCTTGAACCCCATCCCTCAGGGCCTGACTTTAACATACATTCTGTTTTATTGGGAAGTGGGGGCAATTTTAGCCCTGGGTACCCCATCTCCCAGGGCCCAGCTAGGTCATCTGGGTGTCCCCCCAAGGCACCTATTCAGCAGCACTGGGTACCACAGGGGAGCCTGAATGCCCCATTCCCATCCCAGCCTGCGCCCCACCTTTTGCGAGAGCCAGCATTTCTCTCAAACACAGAGAGCTGCTAAACATGCAGCCCCCTGTCTGTGAGAGCAATCCTTTTGTCTTTTTCCCTGCCTGCATCTCTGTAGGCAGGGAAACAGATGAAAACTCTGCTCTCAGCAAGCAAGAGCTGATTGACAGCTCTTGTTTCCTGTGAGTAGAGTTGTGTTTGCTCTGACAAGTCAAAGCAAAAAGCTATGTCCCAGGGATGAGCACCGTGGGACATAGCCGGAGCTTTGGCAGTGCTAAAAACTAACGCCACCCCTAGTTTTTTGCTTTTTCTATGTGTGCTATGTTATGCAGCACACAAAGGAGAAGCAAAATGCCACGTATTATTGTTGATATGCAGGAAGGTGTCCCTTTCTGCGCATAAACAATCAATAAAAAATTACGCATTCTGCAGCACACATGGAAGTGCCAAATCGCCATTATAGATTGCATATAACAATCTGTCCCCTCAACACAGACACCTGTGCAATGTGGTGCATGGAGGCCTACGTTGGCACAGGCAGCATAATTCAGCACTGGCGCAGGGGGAAACACAGGGGTGTGCCATATTCCTGTAAATATGGTGCAGCACTGCTATTTTTGGTGGCAACTGATGCTCATGTAAAGCACTACAATACCTTTAGGTCAAGTCTGGGCTATATAAAATTGCAAAAAAAAAAAAAAAAGGTTTTTTACACTTCTCTTACTGGGCTATACTTACTTGGACTACATTTGGGTGATATTTGTGCTTCATTTGGGCTCTTTTTTCTCTAGTGGCCATCTTGGGTGACTTATTTGTTACAAAACTCCCTAATTCTCTCATTTACTGCAGTATCCTCAGTAGAAAATGCTTTCTGTTTACCACTTTGATTCCATCAAGATGGAGTTCAGGTGTACCATACTTTTGGCATACTTTCAGAATATTATCACTCTAGTTGCTAATTAGAACAGGTTTTTGAGAACTCACTTAAAACGTCCTAATTTTTCTGTCGTCAGCACTAACCAAAATTTCTATGACAAAAGGAACCCATTCATTGAGTTCCTTTCTAAATTAAATGCTTTAAGCTTTACCAGTTTGAGTTTAATCAATTTTGCTTCGTGTGTGCCACACTTTAGTCATAAGTGAGTCTGTTAGCGCTCTAGTTGATCTTTAGAGCACTCTGGGAGGCTGCAGTAGAACACAAGGGAATCAACAACAGGCTGCTCCTGTTGGAAGTACATGTTTTACTAAAAATGTCAGACTTCACACACACACACATATATATGTATATTCACTGAAGAAAAAGATTGCAGGGATGTTATAGGTAGGTTCTGAATTTACTCTTACAAAACCTTAGAGATTCAGCAGTTACTGTTAGAGTTATTTCAATTAACTATAACTTGCACCCTTAGGTAACTATAACTCGCGCCCTCACCTTAAACAGTTTTTTCTTCATTAATTTGACTGCTAATGCTTCATTTATATTTCCAATAACGTTATAGAAGTTGTCATAAGTGATATAATATCTGAGGTTATTAGCTGTGCATGGTGAGGGTGTGAGTTATAGTTACTATAGGGTGCGAGTTATAGTTACTTGAAATAATTATTTCTCATAAATCTGGGGCAGCGTGAAAAGCAATGGGTGTTGCGGTGGAACGCCCACAGAAACACCCATTGCATACCTCTCTGATGCAGAAAACTGCATCATAGGGGCCCATATTTACAATGAGGGATAACGCCACTTTCACCTCCTTGTATATAGGGAGCAGAGGTTAGTTCAACCGGAGTGTCACAGGATATCGAGCTGAAGCCGGAAGCTCAGAACTGGTTCCCCTGTTGAGAAGTTGCAGCTCTGGCCCAAAGGCCACATCCTCTCCCCTACGTGTAACAAATAATCAAGTGATCAACTGGATAAAAAAACATAAAAATAGCAAATAATTTAAAAGTGCTTTGTCGCTATTGTGACCGCGTGTGTCCTTATTTGGTCTTTTATAATTTAATTGATAAGGGGACGTGTTAGAGGGTAGATGGACCTTTTGACCACACTTAGAGTGGTTCCACCATAAATCATTACTTCACCAATAATACAACATCCTAATCAATGAGCAACATCAAATACTTTTGAAGTCAATAATCTTTACGCACCGTGACCCATTTGGCCATGAATAACCACACCTATAGTACAGTTCAAATGTTTATTTCCCTAGATTAGGAATGCTAATATCACGTAGATTAGTCGCAGTTACAAATGGTACACGTAAACAAACAACACAGGTTGACCAAAACATCTGAAGAATCTCTTTTTAGGTAAAGCGTTAATAACTAAGCACTCGAGAGTTACAGTACAAATCAATAACAGTAATAACTGAAAGACAACAGAAATAGTATACATTTAGGCTCAACGGAAGAACAGAATCAATTCTTGATGAATGATAATTGTCAACATTTGGGCTTACTAACTAACCTCCAAATTATAATACCATGTTTGGGCTTAATGCAAAACTGTTTTGTCAAAGTAATTTGGGAAACCTCTAACTAAATATAAATAAACTGAACTAAATAGAAGTTGGTGCCTAAAGGAAAACACAAATACAGCATGGAAAGAATAACATTTCATTATACCTCTCCTTAATGAGTCAGCAAGATGTGGTCTCTTTGTTAGGTGGACATCTGTCTGGTCAGCATCAGCAATGGAACAGTGACAGGGAATGGCTCAGCCATGGTTGGGCTCTAATTTAACTGAACCATGTAGGGACATTAAGCAAAGACTACAAATACATGGCACTAAACTGCTCCACACAAATAGGACTCTAACAAGGACAGGAAGACTCGCTCTAAAGGATTCAAGAAAAGACTGCAAGACATCAGGATAAAGACTGCCTTGAAAGGGTCAGAAAAGGAACTGCACTGCTCTGTCCCCAGTGCAAACAGGCTATTTTAAGGTTGCATAAAATATCTTCTCTCGCCGTCATTGGTCAGAAAATCGTACGTTTACAGTAGGACCAATAGTCTTTATTTTATAAATCTAAAATATAACTAAACAGTTTTTCACATGTCGATGATTGGCTCCTCTTCTCCTGTTCCCATTGTCAGGTTTGTCAGGTAACTGTTTTCTTGCAATCCTAGTTGTAGTCAGTCCGGCCATTGTCCTGGAAACATCTTCTTCTCACGTGTCATACATACAATGTTTCTCTTTCTAGTGTCGGACGTTCTAACAGGCAGTTCTCATAAGAAAGTCTAAAAGATTTACAAATCATTTGGTCATCTCTGGGTGAACAAGGGACAATATTCATTCTCGGCTTTCACAGAACATGTACAATTAATTGATGATTTCTGCTGTGCAGTTTAACAGGAGCCTTTTCAACTAGGCCCAAACTACATGATTTATCGATCCCTAATATAAATTTTAAGTATTCATAGCACTAATGTTAATGCAACTTACTAATACAATTCTCTACATGTACACATCATTTATACTATAAACGTATAATCATAATCACTTTTCAATTGTTTCCGGATGGCCACATCCGTGGGCCCATTTTCCATGACACACAACTTTTACTTTGCGTTATCCTAATTCAAGTAAATTCTTAACAGTTAATACAATTGCATTTACTAGTAATTAATTCAGCTTTCACAATCCCTCCTTTGATGACTAAACGTGTCATCTCACTTCACATCAATTTCACCAAATATTTGTTTATCTAAAATGTTGTTTATCTATACCGTTTAACATTTCCTTTCATTCTCAAATTTTCTCTACAGCATTTTTCAATTTTAATTTCTTTCCTCCTCTGATCATTATTCAATTTCTTTCTTTTGATCACCGAGTATAATTTATGAATTCCCCATAATCCAATGATTCAAATCACAATAATCAATAGTATTTGTATTAGTTTCACAATTATACCTTTCCCTAGGTTGCCCAGCAAATTCCCACAGAAGCAAAACCTTTGCCAACCTTTTCCCAAACTCTGGGTTCTCCAAGCCTTTTAAATCAGAATTAACATTAGTCAGATTGTTAATAAATCCCCTAATTACTTTACTATTGTTAGGGAAAAATGTACAACAATGTTGCGGTTTCAGCAATTTACAGACTCCGCCCTCCTTTGATAAAAGGATGTCTAACGCAAGGCTGTTCTGAAGAGTCATAGATCTGACTGCAGCCATTTCAGTGTCCATCAAGGCCATGACTCCTGAAAAACTAGTCAGCATGTTACCCACAATACTAGACAACTTTCAATCTTCAGGGAATTTGGAATAACCCCCACTGAGGGAATTGTAGCCCTGAATATAGCTCCAATTATGCCAGAATAAGATTCTCTCTTTGGTCTAGCAAGGTGTAATTCAGTCAGTTTAGGTGTCTCATTTAAGTTTTCAAGTTGATAGATCTTTGGGAAAACTATTCACAAGTAACATGTGCCATACCATCCTCTTGGAAGACGGTAATAAGCATTTGGTCCACACATGTAATAAACTCATGGATTTGTTGGGTCTTGTCCATTTAACATGAAAGTCCTTTTACTCTGGAAGAAAAACACATGTCTGCATTCACTCGTTCCCACGAACAACGTGTCAGTTCTAGATTTAGGCCTATATACACAAAGCTTCTGTCCATGCTGTGCATCTAAAGCTAACTACCCTTGTGTATTTATTTCACTAAAAGCATGATCATTTCTAAATGTTCTTTTTTCTAAGCCTGTCTCTAACTTCTCCTTTAATGCCTTTCTCTTCTCATCCGTTTGATCTAAAAAACTCTTTACTTCGGGTGTAAGCAAGAATGTCAGGTTGTTCCTGTGTGCGTAAGCTGTGCCAAATGTCAATGTAGGTTCAAAGAAACCTCTCACTAATTCTATATTTTTTTTTTTCACTACTCTACTCAGGTATTTAATTACAGGCACAATCGAAAATACTAAGTCGTGATTTGAGTAAAAATACTGAGTATATTCTTGGTTAGAGAATCTTGTTAGGAGAAGACTGCAACTTATTCCATATGTAAGAGGCAAATTATGGTAAGTAATTTCTTCCTCTACTGATGAAGGAATATGCGTGCAAATATAACAATTTCTTGCATTAATTGTTTCCACATACTCACGCAATAAGCAATAGAAAACATTAGAAGAAAGATCTTCTTGTGAACTGTCTACATGTAAATACTTCTCATCTCTTCTAAACTTGTCTAATGCTGTAAGTGTAGTAGCAGCTTCTAAAGCAGAGATATAGTTGGCTACAATTTTGTCAAGAAGAGTCATACTCACAATAAACACCAAACACAATATTATTCACACAATCGCCAAACGAATACCTATGAATTTACAGCAACTATTCTTTCTAACCTGCTGGTTGTGGTAACTCATGATCTTTAAAGAATCAGAAAGTAGAAGAGAAAAATATAACTATGCAGCAAAAGCAAAACAGAAATCTTCAATCTTCTTGGCAGTTACTTACAGCTTTCAGTCTCTTTTCCAGAACTTTTGTCAAAATCAGCAAATGTTGTCACAATCGGTTAAGCAGCTTGTCAAATCAGGTCATCTCAAAAGTCTCTTTCGGTTACTTTCAATGTCTCTTTTTTCTTTCAATTGCACATAATCGGTTTGACTTTGATCAAACTCACCCCCCTCCACTGGATCAGTGGGCTGTTCTTCTTGATTCTCAAGATTGTCTGCTTCTGGGAGAGCCCTCCTCTGACTAGATTCTCCTGCTGTCTCAGCCGAGACTTGTCCACTGTCAACCTCCTGTATTTCCTTCAATTCCTCTCTTACAGGGGTATCTGGACTTTCTTCTGCCTTCTTAGAATCTATTTCTGACTCTCCAGTTTCCTTTTCTGCTTCTGGAGTTTGTCTTGACGTTGTTGGCAGTCTCAACAACTCTTCTTCATTGTCCATTGGACAGGGTACTTTTCGAGCATGGCTTGCATGAATCCAGTTTGGAACTCCAGCGCACTTCACAGCTGTAGTGGTAACCAATACTACTTGGTGGGGTCGCTTCCACCTGGGTTCCAGAAATATCTTCCTCACGTGTTTCCTGATCACAACCCAGTCTTCCGCTCTCAGGTTGTGACTTTGTTCTTGAGATGGCTGCAGTGTGGTGGCCTCCACCAGATGAGAAAAAGAGCGAACCACATCAGCCAGACCCTTGCAGTAATCCATCACCATATCATCTGTTATGTTCACAGGATGATTGGCAGGAACTGCTGGCAATCTCATTGCTCTGCCCATTAAGAGCTCATGTGGTGACAGTCCAGTCTTCCTGTCAGGAGTGTTTCTCATACTCATCAGAACTAACAGTAGTGCATCTGGCCATTTCAGATTCATGGACACACACGTCTTTGCAGTCCTAGACTTCAGGGTACCATTCATTTGCTCAACGAGTCCTGAGGCTTCAGGTCTGTAACTACAATGTAAATTCTGCTTGATGTTTAATACTGAGCATAGTAATCTAATTATTTCATTGTTGAAGTGTCTTCCTCTATCTGAATCTAAAGAGATCCTAAAACCAAAACGAGGTATCAGTTCCCTAAGCAATGACTTTGCTACTGTAAGGCTATCATTTCTTCATGTAGGGTATGCTTTGATCCAGTAACTAAAGATACAAACAATCACCAGCAAATATCTCAATCCTCCAAACACAGGTATCTCAATAAAATCCATCTGCATTCTGCTAAATGGACCACTTGCTCTTCCAATGTATCTCATGTTGACCACTGTTGTTTTACCCACGTTCATCTGCTGGCAGATGACGCAACAATGGCAACCTGCTTCGGCAACCTGTCTAAACTTTGGATTAAACCTGTTTAAAAATGTGAATCATAGCATTCCTCCGCTTGTCCATGATAGTATCTTGCCTTTTGAGTCAACAAACAGTTAGGGGCAACTACTTGTCCCTCCCCTGACACCCACACATCATCTTCCCGCTGTACGCATTTTGATTTAACCCACTCTTTCCTTTCATCTCTGTTAACTTTTTCTTGTAAAACTTCCAAATCATCCCAAGTATCTATGACATGTAATAGATAATTTGGGCACATTTCAGGTGACAATTACCATTTTTCTTTGAAAGACATACAATTCAATGAGCAAAACCTTGCAACTTGATCCGCATATCCGTTTCCCATTGAAACAAAATCTTGCGATCTCTGGTGTGCATTGCATTTCACCACAGCAAACCTTTCGGGCATTTGTAGAGCTTTTAGCAAATCATGAATTCTATCACCATTTTCAACTGGTGAACCAGAAGAGGTAAGGAAACCTCTCTGTGACCATAACTGGCCAAAGTCGTGAGCTATTTCAAATCCGTATTGGCTGTCTGTATAAATGGTAACTTTACTTTGTACTAAAACATGGGATGCTCTAGTAAGGGCTACCAATTCAGCATATACTGAATATACTTCCTGAAGCCTGGAAGCTTTGAGTATACCAGAAATTTTGCACACTGCATATCCTGCTTTCAATATTCCCATGTTATCTCTTAAACAGGAACCATCAACAAAAATAATCTGGTCATTTTCTTCCAATCGGGTATCTCGAATGTCAGGTCTAGGTTTTGTGCATAAATCAGTAACTTCTAGACAGTCAATATTTTCTTTAGGAAGCAAAATTGCTGGGTAAAGCACTGTACACCTTTTCAAAGATACATTCGGAGACCCTAAAATAATGGTCTTGTATCATGTCAGTATGGAATTAGTCAGGTGTTGACTCTTGGTTCTTATAAGCAAAACTTTGATGGAGTGAGCGACCAAAACAGTTAAAGGATGGCCCACCACAATGCTCTCACACTGAATGAGGCTCAATCCAGCCACTGCTACTTTCTGCAAACAGCCAGGTAAAGCGGCTTCAACTGGGTCCAATGTAGCTAAGAAATATGCTACTGACAGTTCACACCACAATGGACTTGTGTAAAAACAGACAAAGAACATGCATCACGCTCATGACAAAACAACATGAAAGGATTTGTGTAGTCAGGCATTCCCAAAGCTGGGGCTTTGCACAAAATTTCTCTCAATTCAGTAAATGCTTTCATACATGCTTGGTCTAACTCAAGGGTATCAGTGACTTATTTGTGAGTCAGCTTCTGCAATAGCTTTGAAATGATTGAAAAACTGGGAATACACTGGCGACAATAGATCACCATTCCCAGAAACATTACAACATCTCTTTGTGTGACAGGGGGATTCATCTGTAATATGGCAGTGACCCTTTCTTTGGAAATTTTCCTAGCTCCCTTTTCAGTGAGGTGCCCCAAGTATTTAACTTCTGTCTGACAATACTGTAATTTTGCTGGGGACACTTTATGCCCATTTTGTCCCCAAGGGTTTAGTAAGGCAATAGTATCTTGCCTACACTCTAGTTTTTGAAGCAACCAATAAATCATCAATGTGTTTATTGGACTAACTTTGATTGGAAAGGCATTTCCAATGACTCCAGGTTCTTTTTCAGGATCTGGTTGAAGATGGACGGTGATTCTGAAAACCCTTGAGGAATTCTGCACCAACAATAGACTCTATTCAAGAATTTAAAACAGAAGGGAAACTGGATATCCTTGGAAAGAGGTACAGAAAATAATGCTTTTGATAGGTCCACTACGGTAAACCATTCTGCATCACATGGGATCTGAAACAATATTACTGCTGGATTTTAGCACTACTGGCCAACATTTAATCAGAATATCGTTTGTTTTCCTCAAAACCTGAACTATCCAAAATTTCCCTCAAGGCTTCCTTAATCCCATTATGGGTGAATTACATGGGCCGCTCAATACTTGTTTTAGGACAGCTTGTCCTACAAATTCTGCAATTATAGGGGTAATTCCTTCAATAGTATCCTGTGTCATGTGATATTGTGGAATCTGGGGGAAAGTTGCATTTGGCTTAACTGGACTTTAACTGGCTCAACTCCTTTGATCATACCAATGTCTTTTCCTGAAAAATCCCACACCTTCATCTTAACAGTTCCCTGTAAATCAGAAGGAAGATCTCGCACTGTGAAAACAGGAAAGAAACTGATCAAGGGGTATTCTTCATTTACTAGGTTACAGTCTGTTGTCTCAAGCTGGTCTTCTTCGTCATCACTGTTAGTCTGAATGGCAATTCCATCATTTGAACTGGTAATTGAACATCTCGTCTTGCATAGCAAGTCCCTTTCCAGTAAGGATACTGGACTCAAATCACAAACTACAAACTTGTGTAGTCCTCTAAAGTTTCTAATTTTTACTGAAATTGGTTCTGTAATTGGGTTTGTCAAATACTGGTTTGAAACTCCTATAATCTGTACTGCTTTCCCTTAAAGGGTAAGTTAGGAACTTCAGCGCTTCTTACAGCAGAGCGTGTAGCTCTCATGTCAACTAGGAATGAAACGTTGTGACCCATTACCTTTCCCTTCACATAGGGACCTATTTGATCTACTTCTAAGGAAGCTGCCAACACACATTCCTCTTCATCCGAACTCTCACTAAGCCAATCATCGTTTATTCCATCCTCACTGTGTAATGGGAATTGATGTACTGTGTTATTACTGTGGTTAAACCTTTGACCTGTGCCCTGCTGAAGAAGCATCATCTGTTGTTGATCCATTGGGGCTCGAGGTATCTGTATTTGCTGCCTACGTGCCACTTGAACTTGGGATTGCCTTTGGTGTGACTGTGGCATCTCCAAACATGGCAGTTGCATTTGTTGTGTGTGTGTTGGAAACCTTGCACCTGATTCATGTTATTTAAAAAAACTAAATGTTGACTTCTCACTCTTGGTCCTCTCATGTTTGAGAAAGAATTGATTTAATTTGTCTGCGGGGCAACACCTTCCTGTTCTAGCATTGGGCACTCCCGTTTTCAGTGCCCAAGGCCTCCGCAAGCCTGACACTGTAACAATCTTTTCATTCCCTATAAAATAAATCTGATTGACCCCAGTATTCAAACCGGGTCCATGATTCATATTTACATTTACACCAGGACCTCTACCGTTGGCCTGATTCTGAAACACCATGTTTCCCTTCTGCAACTGAAGGGAAAACTCCCTTGCATTCCTGATTGTGCCGCTTTAATCTTCATCACCGTTGCTTTCTCTTTCAACTTTCTCTGTTTCAATTCAATCTCGTCACTGCAGTACTTAGCATACTGCAATACTTCATCAATTGGTTTTGCTTGCCAACAAATCAAATTACTATTAATCATCTGGCTAATTTCAGATCTCAGTCCTTCAACAAATCTGAACACAAAATGAATCATGTCTTTTGGCTCAATTGTTTCTGTATCACTGCAGTTCTCAAACGCCTGCAACAATCTTTCATATTACGTATGAATGGACTCTTTCCCTTCTTGAGCTGTCCTGTCTATTCTCTGCCAATCAATATTCTTGGGCAAAATTCTCATTTTCAGAAATTCAATCACCTTATAGTAATATTTCATTACATAAGGAATGGTGCACCTGTAGCTGGATCTCTCTGAGGTACTCTTGTTGGCCAATCTACTCTCCTCTTGCACTCAACTCATAAGTCTGCTGGAACTACTATTTCTAACAGGGTGTTCAAATCCTCCCACCAGTTTTTTGAAGGCTTCACAAACCTATCTGTCTGTTGGTACCATTTCACTGGTTTCTCTCTTAATCTTGGGTAGTCATTTGTGAATGACAAAATGTTACTTCTGCTCCAAGGGACATGGACAAAATTCCCTCCAGGAATATTTCTCATAGGCAATAGTTTCACGGGGTCTTCAACCTGCTGCACATTAGCAGTAAGGTTCATAGAATCCCTTTTCCCCTTGTCTCTTTTCTTCAACCGTCTGCCTTCCCACTTATCTAATGCTCTCTATGTATGAATGCTCTGAACTAATTCTCTAATGTGAATCTTCATTCCCGGTATTCTCATGTTCTCAAAGTCCTTTGAGTCAAATTCTAATCTGTAACTCCTCTTTAAGTGTTTTGTTTTCTCAATTTCTATGTCATATTTGTCTGACAGGTCTGCTAGTCTCTTGTGTACCAATCCTGCTTTGTTGGTAATTAGTTTGCACAAAAAGCGCAACTCTTCTTCTCGGTATGAGCCATGTCTGTCAACTCTAATGGTTCCCTCAATCAATTCATCTATTTCTAATTTAAGCTTGGTCATATTCAATGAGCTTCCTCTAATGGAATCTCCAAGATTGCTACTCAATTTCCCCAACCATTCAGTTAATTGCTGGGCTGTCTGACCTTGTAAAGAGACATTATTATTGCCTACTCTGGGTATCTGCTGCGATGTAAAACATGGAGTCTCTGGTGTCATGGTAAATGGGTTGGGACCTATTTCTGGTCTTCTCTGAATATTTGATGGAGTCCTGGAGTAATTCAGATCAATTAACAGACCTGTTTCATCAAATGTCGGTCTCATGGGAGTCATCATTCTTGCGTTCCCAGTGAATCTCTCTACACTTAGATTCAGGATTTTCTGCTCACTGCTCTTGTGGTTTCCCTGGGCAAATAAGGGTATGACTGGACCAATCATAACGGGTACTGACAGCGTCCAGAATTGATCTAACATTTGGATCTCTGTGGTATATTATTCCTGTATTCTGACTTGTCAATGCAGACACGTCTCTTTGTGACCCTGCTATGGGGGTGTATCTCAGAATTGTCTGTGTTTGTATTGGAGGCATCAAATTAGGTGTAGATTCTAATTGAACCAATGTCGGGTTCTGTCTCCTTTGGGACAATCGTCCTGTCGGTACTATTAAACTTGGTGTTGAGTTTACAATAGGGACGTCCGGGTAAATCCTGGGTATGTCAATCTGCGGTATTGGATGCTGCAAGTGGACATGCTAGGGACATTGCAGCTAACCTGTACTTGCCTTGGTGTAGTCTTAATCTGTACCAGAGCTGTAGGATCTGCACTAGTACTTGGACCTGTCTCATGCATGTTCTGCATATAGTGGGGGACGACTTCTTAGTAAATGCAAAATAAATTCATCATCTTCTAATCCTTCATCATAAGTCAAAGACTTTCTAGACTCTGTCGATCTCTGTTCTATGTGTTTTGAAGGATACAAATCCCTCTTTTTGGTACTTTTTCTAGCCTTGCTTTCATGTTCTTGTGTAAGTGCAGGAAACATCCCAATTCCCTGTAATGTCTCCGCTCTCCAAATTTTCTGCTCTCTATCCCATTTCACTTCAGCTAAAGTCTTCTCAGCTTTCCTCATTCTCCTCTAAAATTTCTGTCGCTGTTGCTTACTGGCCACTAACTCCCAAATAGCTAATGTTTCAAATTGTGCAGGTCTCGGAGGAGGTTTTGAATCATACAGTATTCTCCGCAAATTCTCTAGTATATTAAATATTCGATGGGTAGGAAACGCTAAGCTTCCTTCTTTCTGTGACTCTTTGCACCATTGTTTTAACCGGAGACATGGAGCTGCACCTTGTTCTTCAAATACAATATATGCGGGTGTACCTTCTGGCGGTGAAATTTCTCCTATTCGAACTGGAATCAACGCATCTCCCCTTAGGGCACTTTTTAATGCTTTGAAAAACTTAATTTTCGGCTTTAAATTATTCTTTTAATCAAATCAGGAAGTAAATTTCAATACTTAAATCCTTTTTTCAACCAATTACGCTTCACGGTTATCTACCAATCCGTTCGCTGCTTTCTTACTAACCGACCTATCCTAACACGGCTCTAGTGATGTCACACTCACATGTACAGAGGCCGACAAAGCCCTCCGGCTTGCCTTCCTCAACTCAGATTCACGCAAAACTAATGCGAATCTTGCGAGCACTAACTAAAATCAATACACAAACTTGTCTGTTTACTGCAGGTGGGTAACACAATCGCTTCAGAAACCTTACTGATTTTTCACTGTAGCATTTCGCTCTGACAGATACTCCTATCTCAGTTTCCCTGACTGGCAAGCAAAATTTGACCAGCAAATTCTACTCTCAACTGATCATCGGGTCTTCCTGGTGCACATAGGATTCACCAAATCTCAGTTGAAAACTAACACTCACTTTAACACACACTCTGAGTTTGTCAACCACACCCGATTAACCTATAAACAGACAAATTACAACATCAAACCAAGTGTCTCAATACTCCTGAGTCTTAGACCAATCAGGGTCTATATACCAACAACCATGTGGGCAATGTTTGAGCACAAAGTGCCACACACATGTAAAGTTCGATGACTTCCCTAATTTCACACTTTGGAGTACGCAAACTCCTTAAACAACTTCATTGGAGTACGCAAACTCCTTAAACAACATCATTGGAGTACTCACACTCCTAAAACACTCTCAAATATCACCATTCACCTGCGATTTGCTTAAGCTGTGCAAGCGCGAAACTTATTCGTCACAATCACACTAGGAACGTTGAGAACATCTTCAAACAAGCATTGGCAAACTTCCAGGTTCTTGGAAAGTCATGGTAGGCTCTTAGGGAGACATAACCTTTTGCTTTGTACTACTGAATCTGCGAATTATAGCTTTTATATCAGGGGAATCATAGCGGTCTCTTAAGGAGATGCACCATCCAACTTTCTTCCCAACTCGGTAAACTATAGGGATCTCTTAAGGAGCCTAACCATCCGACTCTGTTTGCAATATCTAAAGAGAAAAAGGACCTTATGGTGGCCTCTTAAGGAGACAAACTGTCCAACTCTGCTATCATTTCTGGGAGCGCGTCTGTTCTTATTTGGTCTTTTATAACTTAATTGATAAGGGGACGCGTTAGAGGCTCAACTGACCTTTTGACTACTCTTAGAGTGGCTCCACCATAGATCATAAATTCACAAATAATACAACACCCTAATCAATAAACAACATCAAAAAGTCTTGGAGTCAATAATCTTTATGCACCACGACCCAGTTGGCCATGAATAACCACACCTTTAGCACAGTTAAAATGTTTATTTCTCTAGGTTAACAATGTTAATATCACGTATATTAGTCTCAATACCAAATGATACAAGTATACAAATAACACAGGTTGACCAAAACATCTGAAGAATCTCAATTTAGCTAAAGCATTAATAACTAAGCACCTGAAAGTTACAGTGCAAATCAATAACAGTAATAACTGAAAGACAGAAATCGTATACATCTTGGCTCAACGGAAGAACACAATCAATTCTTGGTTAATGATAATTGTCATCATTTGGGCTTCCTAACTAACCATCAAATTAGAATAGCATGTCTGGGCCTCATGCAAAACAGTTTTGTCAAAGTAATTTAAAAAAATTCTAACTGTGGTTCTATCAAAATAGTGGTTGGTACCTAAAGAAAAGCACAAATACAGCATGCAAAAAATAACATTTCATGATATCTCTCCTCATTGAGTCAGCAAGATGCGGTCTCTTCATCAGGTGAGCATCCGTCTGGTCAGCATCAGCAATGGGACAGTAAATGGAAATGGCTCAGCCACGGTTGGGCTATAAGTTAACTGAACCACTTAGGGACATTAAGCAAAGAATACAAGTACATGGCACTAAACTGCTCCACACAAATAGGATTCTAACAAGGACAGGAATAATCGCTCTAAAGGATTCAAGAAAAGACTGCAAGACATCAGGATAGAGATTGACTTGAAAGGGTCAGAAAAGGAAGTGCACTGCTTCTGTTTAGCTTCTGCTTAACCTGGCTTTTTCTTTCAATGCACCCTACTACCATGCATGTCGTAAGGGCACTGAACTCTTCAGTGTTGGCGGCAGGAATTTTAATTCACGAAAGAGTGATTTGCCTTTGAAATACAGGCAGGTCTGCCTAGTTTAATGAAAATGCTGTAAGGGTAAACTGAAGGTCAGATAAGGCTGACAGCGCAGCACTTTTTGTATGGGAAACTTTCATTTCATGGGCCGCTCAAGTATTGCAAACGGGCGCTATCTGAGGGGAAATAAAACATGGAAAGTACAACAGCAGAGTGACTTATTAGCCTAGGTAGACTCCTAAAAATACCGTGCTCGAGTGCATGGCAATTAATCCTTTTTATTGACAATTCTGAGGTTGCGTACGATTTGATTTCGTTTTAAAACATAATAAAATGACACTTGCTGGGACTGCTCTATTGTCTGGATCAATCGAAACGGGTATGTCTGTACCCTGGGAGAATATTCCGGATTGCGGATTTGAGAAAGACTCATAAAGGTAGTTAAGTTCCAAACAGTGCTTCGCAGAAGACGTTGCTGGCATGCTATAATAATTACGTATAAAGAGCATTTGCGAAGCACTCGATAGATGCTGTATGTTATAGCAAACGCACACTGAAGATGTAGTGACAAAACTTTTCATTGCCTTACTTCTTCTATGTTGACTGACTTCAGTTTCAAACAGTTGGTTTGCAGCTTGTAAGGAATTTGGGGCCAGATCTACAAGAAACTGGAGCAGCGTGGTACTGCTCCAAAAATAGCAGCGCATCCCTGCACCAGTTTTGAAACGCAGGAATGTGCTGGATTTACAAGAATACTGCACACCCCTGTGTTTCCCACTAAATGAAACAGCCTGTACCAATGCAGGCATCTTAGCACCCAGGGCCGGCTTTAGGGCGGTGTGAGCGGTGCAGCTGCACCGCGTGCTGACCTGGATTGGGGGGCGCGGACCTCATGGGGGCTCTGTGTTTAACAATGACTTACAAAACTTGCAATTTGAAAGCACCTGCTGAAAAGTTCCTTGTGTCTCCAGCCTTAAGGAAACAATTACAATGTCAAGATACCTCGTGTGATTAACGTTCCTGCTAGAGAGAGAGCTGGGAGTTTTGTCAACCAGCAGCTTGGGCTCGCCTGAAGTAGAGTAGATGGTTAACATGCCCGCTGCAAAGAACAGAAGTATATTTTATGTGGATAGCTGAGTGGATTAGTAAAGCCAGCCTCTACAAGCACTTTTAAAAAATTGATTTATGCAAAAGGGGGACTATGGAGAGACAAGTGGTACATTTTCCGGGTGGTAGTGAGTGAATCCAAGGAGGTAGTAATGGGATGAAGGGTTGCCAAAAAAGACTGTTGCACAGGGCGTCACCAGCGCTAAAGCCAGCCATGCTTGCACCATAGTGTAAGGGTGTCTGCGTTGCGGAGATAGATTGTTTATGTGCTGGAAGGTGTCCCTTCCAGCACATAAACAATCTACAATGGTGATTTGGCACTTCTATGTGTGCTTCAGAATGCAGCATACATAGAAGTTCCAAATCGTCACTTTTGAATGATTGTTTACCTGCAGGAAGCGACACCTTCCTGCACATAAACAACCATTCATGGCCTCTTGCTCTTTTTATGTGTATCTGTGCGACTTTAAGCCCAAAAGAATGGCTTAGCACCACCTTGTAAATGTGGTGCACTGCACAGCACCTCAGGAGCTTCATTAAAAGTGCTACTCTGGTGGCACTACGGCCTTGTAATTCTGGCCCTTGGTTTTTGGCTGAGGTGGGTGGAAGCACCACTCAGGCAAAAACACAGTCCTTGTTAGGGTGAACCACAAAGGTCACTAAATTAAATCATGCTTAACCCTGTGGTAGCTTGGCACAAAAGCAATCAGGCTTAACTTAGAGGCATGTTATAAAGTATTTATGCAGTAGAAAAACAGCAATAAAGTGAAAACACAACAGAAGAAAAATCTCAAACCAATTCGGAAAAATAGAGCAAGTTTTAATAAATAAAATGATACCAGAATGGCAAAAATCTAATCAGTAGAACCAGAAAGTTTTTAGTGGAAATAGCACCTAAAGGCACAAAGCTCCACTCACACTTATCTGGTCATGCTAGACTGGAGGGAAAGTCACAAGTTCAAGCCTACTACGATGGAGCAATGGTCAGATATTGGGACCAGGTCAGTCCTGCTGAAAGAGTTACCTTCTCCAAATCCTGAGAGAAGATGTCCGTTCGCAGTGAAGGAGGCCCCGTTGAGCAGGGAGAGCTTTGCAGAATGAGTGCAGGTCGCACATTACCAGTAATCTCTGGCGGTGTGAAGATCAGGTCTCACTGAAGCTTCAAGTTGGTGGTTGTCACAGGTGACATGGTCTCAGTGTGAAGGGGCCCGTTTACAGTCACTGAAAGACTGAACATCAAGATTTTCTTCTTTTCTTGAGAGGGGTACATTCTGATGCTAGCGGGTGGTTCAGGATCTGGGGAGGCATCTGTGACTTTTGTACAGACCAGAGGGGCTAGACCTGTTTTCATTTGTATCCAGGACAGAGCAATGGACTCGAAGAGTCAGTTGGTTGACCTCCGGAGTGGGACACCATACGTTACAAGAGGCTTTTTTTAAATTACCAGATGACCAGCAGGGTGCAGGCAGATCCAGTTACAGGTCCAAGCAGGTGCTGTTGAAGCAGGTCAGCTGGGCAGTTACAGGGAGGCCTTTGAGGCTTGTTGTGTCCCGTCTGCTCAGACATGTCAGCCAAGTGACATTTGGAGCCACTCAGGTCACCCAGGCTGATGGTAAGCAGGTCCAGTCGTTCTTCACAGACAGCAAGGAAGTCTTCAAGCTGCAGTGCAGTCCGCTGACAGCAGAGAAGTCCTTCTGTAATGTCCACAGGTCCATGGCTGTTTTGATTAGTTGCTTTGGGGGTCTATTAGTTATACTGTTGGACCTGGCTTCTTGACAGGTTCATCCCCAAACTTTTTGCCTCCTTCCTCCTATTTTTTCGGACCTGTTGTTGTTGGCTTTTGAACTCTGGGCACTTTACCACTGCTAACCAGTGCTAAAGTGCATATGCTCTCTTTGTAAATTGTACTGTTGATTGGTTTATCCATGATTGGCTATTTGATTTACTTGTAAGACCCTAGTAGAGTGCACTGTATGTGCCTAGGGCCTGTATATTAAATGCTACTAGTGTGCCTGCAGCACTGATTGTGCCACCCACTTAAGTAGCCCCTTAACCTTGTCTCAGGCCTGCCAATGCAAGGCCTGTGTGTGCAGTTTCACTGCCACTTTGACTTGGCATTTAAAAGTACTTGCCAAGCCTAAAACTCCCCTTTTTCTACATATAAGTCACCCCTAATGTGTGCCCTAGGTAACCCCTAGAGCAAGGTGCTGTGTGGGTAAAAGGCAGGGCATGTACCTGTGTAGTTTATATGTCCTGGTCGTGTAAAACTCCTAAATTTGTTTTTACACTACTGTGAGGTCTGCTCCCTTCATAGGCTAACATTGGGGCTGCCCTCATACATTGTTAAAGTGGCAGCTGCAGGCTTAACTTAGAAGGCAATGTGTAAAGCGTTTGTGCAATAAATCATACAATAACACAACAAAAATACACCACACAGTGTTTAGAAAAATATAATATTTATCTGGGTATTTGCAGGTCAAAACGATCAAAGATGCAATATGAATTTGTAAAGATATCACTAAAAAGTGATATGAAGTGTCTTAAGTCTTTAAAAAGTAAACAAAGTCTCTTTCAAGCACAAAGTACCTGGTTTGGAGTGGAAAATCTCTGCAGATGGCCTTAGAAGAGGAGATGCGTGGAAAAATGGTGCGTCGTTATTTTTCACGCGGGGAGACGTGCGTCGTTCTACGGGAGGAAAAATGGTGTGTGCGTGGGTTTCGCCCCTTCACACATGGACTTGCGTCGTTATTTTTCACTCGGGGAAGATGTGCGTCGTTTTCCGGCACGCGGACCGTCTGCTTCTATGGATCGAGGGATTACCAGATGTCCCAGGGTCTGTGCGTGGATTCCTCGGCTTGTTATCCGGCTGCGCGTCGTTCCGGGAGGTTGTGCGTGGAATTTTCTTTCTCACTGCAGGCGTCGCGTCGATTTCCTCTCTGGAAGTCGGGCGGCGTTGTCCATGGGAGGCCGTGCGTCGAAGTTCTGGTCGCACCACAGGTGTCGCGTCGAGTGGCATCTTTCTGGATCGGCGTGTGGCGATTTTCTCACCGCGGAGCAAGCTGTGCGTCGAATTTTTTGGCGCAAGAGGAGTCCAAATGAAAAAGAGACGTCTTTTTTGTCCGGAGACTTCAGGGAACAGGAGGCAAGCTCTATCCAAGCCCTTGGAGAGCACTTTTACAGCCAGACAAGAGTTCAGCAAGGCAGCAGGCCAACAGCAAGGCAGCAGTCCTTTGTAGAAAGCAGACAGGTGAGTCCTTTGAGCAGCCAGGCAGTTCTTCTTAGCAGGATGTAGGTTCTGGTTCAGGTTTCTTCTCCAGCAAGTGTCTGATGAGGTAGGGCAAAGGCCCTGTTTTATACTAAATTGTGCCTTTGAAGTGGGGGTGACTTCAAAGAGTGGCTAAGAAATGCACCAGGTCCCCTTTCAGTTCAATCCTGTCTGCCAGGGTCCCAGTAGGGGGTGTGGCAGTCCTTTGTGTGAGGGCAGGCCCTCCGCCCTCCCAGCCCAGGAAGACCCATTCAAAATGCAGATGTATGCAAGTGAGGCTGAGTACCCTGTGTTTGGGGTGTGTCTGAGAGAATGCACAAGGAGCTGTCAACTAAACCTAGCCAGACGTGGATTGTAAGGCACAGAAAGATTTAAGTGCAAAGAAATGCTCACTTTCAAAAAGTGGCATTTCTAGAATAGTAATATTAAACCCGACTTCACCAGTCAGCAGGATTTTGTATTACCATTCTGGCCATACTAAATATGACCTTCCTGCTCCTTTCAGATCAGCACTTTTAGAAAGTGAGCATTTCTCTGCACTTAAATCCTTTTGTGCCTTACAATCTATGTCTGGCTGGGTCAGTTGACAACTCCCTTGTGCATTCACTCAGACACACCCTAAACACAGGTAACTCAGCCCACTTGCATACATCAGCATTTTGAATGGGTCTTCCTGGGCTGGAAGGGTGGAGGGCCTGACACTTACGTTTCAAAGGAAAGTAGACTGCCCTCACACAAAAGACGGCCACATCCCCTACTGGGACCCTGGCAGACAGGATTCAACTGAAAGGGGACCTTGTGCACTTCTAAGCCACTCTTTGAAGTCTCTCCCCCTTGAAAGGCACATTTAGGTATTTAAACAGGGCCTCTGCCCCTACCAACTCAGACACTTCTGAGGTAGACACTCTAACTGACAAGACAGAACCTGAACCAGAACCTGCATCCTGCCCAGAAGAACTGCCTGGCTGCCCAAAGGACCCACCTGTCTGCATTCTGTGAAGGACTGCTGCCTTGCTATTGCCCTGCTGCCTTGCTGCTCTCTGGCTGTGGTGAGAAGTGCTCTCGAAGGGCTTGAATAGAGCTTGCCTCCTGCTCCCTGAAGTCTCAAGACCAAAAAGACTTCGTCTGCACAAGAAGGACTCCTTGGGTGGCGAAAATCAACACACAGCCTTCCAGAAATGCTGCACAGCCTGCATCGCGGTGAAAAATTCACTGCACGCCAAACTGGAACAACGCAGCCCGACTTTGCAGCGAGAAGACCAATGCAGCACCAGAGTAGCGACCAGAAATTCGACGCACAGCCCTCTGGATCGATGCACGGCTGAGCTGGAACAACGCAGCCCGACTTCCAGAGAGGAACTGATGCAGCACCTGCGATAGAAACTTCCACGCAATGCCCACCGGATCGATGCAGCCCCAGTGAGTTTGTCCTGTCAGTGCTGGAAACCCTTTCATCATCCCCGGGGCATCCGAAAACCCTGCAACCCGAAGAGGATCCACGACACACAGCTGTCCCTGCGTGAAAACTAAACAACACATCGCCTTGTGCAGTCCAAGAAATCGACTCACACCTCCATGTTTTCCACGCATCTTCTCCTCTGCGGTTCTTTGCAGAGATTTTGAACACAAACCAGGCCCTTTGTGCTTGAAAGACAGATTTATTGGTTTTAAAAGACTAAAGCCAGTTTACATCACTTTTACAGTGATATCTCAACATATACTTATTGCATTTTTAATCGTTTTGACCTGCATTTTATCCGATAAATATTATATATTTTCCTAAACACTGTGTGGTGTATTTTTGTGGTGCTGTACTGTGTTATTGCATGATTTATTGCACAAATACTTTACACATTGCCTTCTAAGTTAAGTCTGACTGCTCAGTGCCAAGCTACCAGAGGGTGGGCACAGGATAATTTGGATTGTGTGTGACTTACCTTGACTAGAGTGAGGGTCCTTACTTGGACAGGGGGTAACCTGACTGCCAACCAAAGACCCCATTTCTAACAGTTAGGACAAGCAATTTCCAATTTTCTAAAAGTGCCATTTTCAGATTTGTGACATAACCCAAGTTAACATTAAAGAGGATTTTAAATTACAATTCATTTGAGTGTAAAGAGCAAATTTCTATCGGCTCACGTTCCAAAGTAATAAGGTATTCCTTTGTTAGTAAATGGGAGAAAGAGGCCTTACAACAGTGAAAAATGACTTTAGGAGTTTTTCACTGCCAAGACATATAAAGCATAAGTTCATGTGTTACTTTTTAAATTCAGTGTACCTTGACCTATGAGCCTTTATGGCCTGCCTTAGGGTAGACTTAAATGCAATAAAAATGAAGGTTTAGGTCTAACAAAAGGTGTATTTTGTCAGGTTGAAATGGCTGTTTAAAATTGCAGTACTGGCTGGGTATAGTGGCAAGCCTGGGTCATGTTTTAAATGGCTACTTTAGTGGGTGGCACAATGAGTGCTGCAGACTCACTAGTAGAATTTAATTTACAGCTCTTGGGTACATGTAGTACCATTTACTAGGGACTTGTAAGCAAATTAATTGTGCTAATTAGGTGTAAACCATTTTTAACATGTTTGAAGGAGATAGCACACACACTTTAACGCTGGTTATTAGTGGCAAAGTACACAGAGTCTTAATGTTAAGAAAAACAAGTTCAGCAAAACAGGAGTGAGGGCAAAATGTTTCGCAGAATACCACACCAAGGATGTCAGGTTTAACACTGCCCTACTCATGTTCAAAGTCGCCGCCTAGAATTTTGTTTTTTAACAACTTTATGCACGTAAGGCTCTTCAACCACTAACTTAAACTGACCATTCACCAGTGTTAGCAGACGTTTTCTGCTTATCTCATAAAGGTATGAAATCAATCAAATCGATACCTTTACTCAATGATCCCCATTTCCAATGCCAATATAAGTCACAACTTTCCTGACCAACCTTACTCACAATCTGACCCATTAGTGCTGTAGTTCCGCATTTAAAGCATACACCTTTGCAATGTCTCTGCCCCTCCCCCGCAGGAATAAAAAATTCACCCTCAACACCATATTGGTATTCACTTGAATTCAGAGCAAGACAATGATGTGGACTAATTGTTTGACAATCCAAGGTTGGAGCACTGTTTTAGGTCATGATTCAGTAATTATGAACAATTTTGTTCACAACTCAAGATCAATCTAGAATTTCTTTAAGCTAGTATCAATCTTGCAATTCTAATCCAATCACAATTTCCAACAAAAAGCACTTAAGCCACAGCCCAATCCTCTAACTTCATTATGGTATTAAATAATGCCTAGTCCAGTAAATCTCCCTCGCACAAAGCACACTCGGGTGATGAAAGTACACAACATAATGAAGCCATTAGTCCTGAGTTAATCACTTAGGGCCAGATGTACTATTATTCCAGTCGCAATTTGCTCATAAAATTTTGCAAATAGAATCTGATTTTGTGACATTGCCTATGTAGTAATAAGTCAGCTCACAAAATACTGTATCACAAGAGGGTCACAGAAGATGTGCTTATTTAATATCCATGAGGCAGGCCGCACTGTGTGACTAGCTGTATTCAAGATATGGTGGCATGCAAGGGACAACAGATAACCATCCGTGTGATTGCACCCCAAAACTGTTTTTTTTTTACATTTTATTTTAAAGCAGTCCATGTTCCATAAAGGAAATTACTTTAACCAAAAGAATCAACTTTGGACAACTTGAATGAAAGGAGGGAGTGGTCCCCAAGATCATTATCTAGTCCTCTTGATGCTGCTGGCCCAATCCAGAAAGGGGAAGCTGTTCCAAGGACCTGCTGCCCTTTGCAAATAACTTATTACCTCCATTGATAAGTCAAAAGCTTTTCAACGGTTTACGACTGGAATTGAAGATGCAAATCGTGGACAACAGTATACCAAATCACAATTTGGAAGGAATGCTCCTTCCACACCACTTCTAAATGATTGGTCACAGAGCCCGTAAAAAAACGAATATGTCCGCTGATTCACAAAATTTATTTTGTATATTACAAAAATGGATTTGACTTCAAAAATCTAGTGATTTTGAGAATCACAGGGTGAGTAGCCACACCGTCCTTTTGTATATTTGGCTTTGTATCACTCTTTGAAGACAGATGTTAGACTCACTTCAGGAAGGATCATTGTCACCTTTGTTCATTTCTTTGAATTCTGACTGTAACTTAGGCATTGACACATTGCAAAAATCTCAGAGGCTGCAGTACCATTCACTCTTCTAACTATAGCATTGGTTCAATCCAGAGCTTGCTATGACTCCTCTGGCTAAATAAGAGATTTGGTGTGCTGCCATGTGCCAGTCTGGACTGCAGGATGCACTCAACTGTGTATGCTTGGCACAGGCACGGATAATGTGACTCATTATTTGGATTTGATGACTAAGATGAACTGCAACAACAGATTCAACAGATTGACAGCATTGATACAATTAGGTACAGAATGCAAGGTAGCAGGATCGTAGTGTGCAAAGAAAAGGTCTTGATAGAATGACTGATCACATAGATTTTCATTCCCTACAGAACATGTAGTATATATAAAAGTATTAAATTGGGTCCAAAAAGTTGACCCTACATCTACGAAGGTAAAGATGATGAATGACAATAAATCAACCAAATCAGCAAAAAATAGCAGTAAACAAGAGAAAGTGGACAGATCATGTTTGGGTAACCAAAAGGAAGATCTAAAGGCTGGAAGTTTGGAAGTGCAAAGAAGAGATTTTGCAAACCTAACTGGGTCTAAAGACTTCCATCTTGTGTATGTCCATGGTGAAATGAGATAGAGACAGAGACTTTCTCTGTTTTACAAACAGACAGCAAGGTGGACTGGATAGGGAAAAACATAATACTCAACGTAGTAAAGTTTAATTTTGAGAAAATCCCTCTGTTTGCAAGAGCATCACAATTTTTATGCATAATGATATAGCTGGGTTTTGAAGTTCCCAGAGTGTGTGCCCTGACCCTTCAACCATGGTAAAATTGTTGAATCACCTACGGACATTTTTAACATTTTAGCAAGCCCTGTACATGAGGCAGAAAATTAAACCCGTAGTGTCTTGCGTGATTTAGAATTTAACCTTTCTGGCTCCTTGAGGACTCTATATCAGTGTGACGTAATCGCTGGAATAGAACGTAATGGAAACTCACTTGGAATGTGGGAGTTCATAGGTACATGCAGAGGAATAAAGCCGTGGGGTTAGCAGCTCCATGTGTGGCCTAGTCATTCAGTAGGTACCAGGCTGGGGTAGACAGTACAACTGGCGACAAGATATGGAATAAGTAACATGAAGAAGAAAGTGCTATCCTGGAGAATTTGCCATGGTCAAAGCAAACTGCTTGTGTGTGACACATGTGCCTTCGTCGAAGTGCCAGGTCAATAGTTACCATATGTGAGTAAAAGCACAACACAAGCCAGTATGAAACCTGTGAATGGAAAGAAAACTTCACTAACTATACACTGTACGGAGTGTTAACGCTTACAGTAAGGCAAACAGAATATGCTGCAAAATTGAGAAGGTCTTCCCTTGTGACCTTTTTCCTCGTTAGTTAGGAAGTGCCCATGACTCACTCCACCCATTTGCTAATACATCCTACAAAAGTGGTACCTCACCCTCTGCTAATTAGAACACACCTGGACCTATGGAAGAATAGAAGATGACTGGACTTGATTCTCTGTGACTTTTGTACAGACCAGAGGGGCTAGACCTGTTTTCATTTGTATCCAGGACAGAGCAATGGACTCAAAGAGTCAGTTGGTTGACCTCCGGAGTGGGACACCATACGTTACAAGAGGCTTTTTTTAAATTACCAGATGACCACTAGCAACTGGACTGGAATTGACTCTGTTTGTGGCCCCTTCTGGAGTGAGTCCTGACTCCTAAGTGCTGTTCTTGAGCCCCTGGAAGCCTTAGAATAGGCCAAGAGGGACCGCACTAGAACGTTTGAAAAGTGGAGACAATGTTTAGGACTTCCAAGACCTATGGAGTTTCAGCAGGACTGTATGGCATAAGCGTCCTATTTCGAGGAGACTTCTTCAATAAGATATTCCAGGCTTGACCCACTGGATTATTTTCATCAACAGAAATGAGACTTAGGGTCAAAATTGTATTCTTGTGGCAAGGATCCTAAATTGCGATGGAGTATCCTTACCACCAAGACAATGGTCTTCTCACCTGATTTGAAAGTGGGCCGAAAATTGGTGCCACCACGTTGGAGAATACTCCGTCTTCACCCTGGTTACACTACTCTGATGGTCTGACAGAGTAAGGACCGTTGAAGGTTGACCACTATGTCCACCCACCTAATTTAGATTGACAGACATACAAGTCCATTTTCAGTGCCTGTTACCAACAAGAAAACCCTTGTGATGTGGGGTAATGAAACTGTCTAATGGCCCCATCGCAATGGGATATAGCTTCCATGGCGAAGGTTTCTTTTTTTCTTTTTAAAAAGAAAATCCAGCTTCAGGGTTGAATTTTTTAAAACAAAAAAAAAAAAGTTTGACATATTCGTCAAACTTAAAAAAGCATTGACAATAACTGCCATGATGGAGTTTTCTGCCAATGCAATAGAAATGACCCCTGGTTTGGCGGTCATTTCTAAATTTGGCAGGCAGAGACTTCATCAGGGCAATGCAGTAATTTACTGATGAAATTAAATTTGCCTGTCAAAATGTAAATCACCTTGTGAGTCTAAAGGTAATATTCTTAACTGGATGAGGTGTAAGACGTATCACAACCACAAAATGACCTTAGCGGGCATGCAATTAGAATTTTCTTGTTTGGATCTTTTGTCACCAAAAAGAATCGCTTCAGTGGGGTCAATGGCTATCCCACCTCAAGAAAACTTTGCAAGATTCAGACTTCAACCTTGTCCCACTGGAATATTTTGAATTCCATAACAGAGACACAGGTCCCGATTACGAGTTGTTTGTTATTTTCCAACCAATGTATATATTTACGCATGGATAAGTATTATGAGTGTGAAGGTATTTAACACATTCAATAATTACCGTGTGCCTTAAAAAACTCAACCTTTCTTTAATGACGGCAGGTCAAACCAGCGGAAATGTAACAAGGGAAACATACAGAGGCATATTTATACTTTTTGGTGCAAAACTGCACTAACGCAGTTTTGTATCAAAACGTTTTGCATCGGCTTGCACAATTCTTGAGCGACAGCCGTGTACCATATTTATGGAATGGTGAAATCTGGCGCAAAGGGTAGGCTAGCGTAAAAAAAATGACGTTAGAACAGGTGGAGGTGGAGGTATGGGAGAAGGGGTTTGCACCAGAAAATTACGTTAGGCAAGTTAGAGTAAAAAACAAATACTCTAACCAGCCGAGTGTCATTTTCTGACGCAAAACCATCATGGTAGCTGACAATGAGCAGGAAGGCTTAACTTAGGAGACAGGTGTGTAAAGCATTTAAAAATACCAATACATTAAATAATTAAGAAACAACACAGAATAAAAATCCAGCACCAATTTATACAAATAGGAAATATTTGTATTATTAAAACAACACTAAAACAATGAAAATTCAATGTAGGGAATCAGAGATTTGATTTTTAAAACATTAAAAGTAAAACTGGCACTTTAAAGCAAAGAGTGCTCAAAGGGATAAAACATGTCACACCAGACCGGGACAAAGTCAAGAGTTCTGGCTGCCCACAATGTAACACTTTTATACTTACTTGCCCTAGTTTTTCTTGATGCAAGAAAATGGTCCACAACAGCAATCCAAGGTTCCAGAATCTCTGAGTTGCTCCTTGGGACTATAACTCCTACAGTGCACCTGGCCAAATCCTTAAAAGTTCACTGAATGCTGTCCAGTTGGGCTCTTCTGGTAGCAGTTAATACAAGTGAATCTTGGTAGCTCCTTTATACTTGTCGTTTACAGGGAATCCACACCTGAATCCTTTAGAAGCCAGGCAAAGTCCTCTTTTGTGAAGCCCTTAGGGTGCAGAAGTTGTAGTCCTTGTGAGTGAGGTCCTTCTTGGTGCAGGCCAGTGGGTTCAACAGGGCAGTCCTTCTTCTTCTTCTTGTTTCCAGGCAGGGATCTTTTTGGGTCCACAACACCAGTCCAAGGGTCTAGAAGCTCTGAGATGGTCCTTGGGATGCTGGGCCTATATTTCCCAGAATGCACCTGGCCAATTCCTTCAGAGGTCACTTGTGGCTGTCCAGCTGGACTATTCCTGATGGATATGGTACAGGTGAAGCTCTGTTAACCAATGGCTTTCGGACAGTTCACTCCTTCCCTCTCTTGAAGCCAGACAAAGTCCTTAGAGCTGCAGTTCCTCAGTGTGCAGCAGGTGCAGTCATGCAGAGTGCAGTCCTTTGGGGTGCAGACCAGGGTTCCAGTAGGGCAGCCCTTCTACTCCTTGTAGCTCAGGCAGTGATTTGAGTTGCTCAGCAACTATCCCATATGTATCCAGTGTTCCTGGACCGGCAGGCATGGGGCAGCCCTGACCAATGGGGTGCAGTATGCCACCCTCTCGAGTGACCACTTCACGCAAAGTCTGGCAAAAATCAATCTCAGGAAGGACTATTCTTCCAAAATTCAAGATGGAGGAAATCCCTCATTGGAGTAAGGCTCTGGCTAAGCTGTCCCACTAGTGTTGCTTATTTCCCTTATCACTCCCCCTCCAGCCCCTCTGCAAATCCAATCACTGGGGCTCCCATGTGGCTGGGGTGGCAGGAAGTGGGGGTGAGCCTGTGTCCTGTCCTAATTGTCAGTCCCCCTTTGAAGACCAGTTTGGCTACCCAGCCTTCTTCATGCCTTTTGCTCTGCAGCTTGCAGATCTCAACCCAGCAGATGCCTATTGTCTCAATGCAGGCCACTTCATTCCTCATTAAAGCAGCATGGCTCATCCTAGAAGAGGCTGGCCAATCAGAGAAGAGGTGCTGGAAGGCTGGATTATGGCTCACAGAAAATACATTTCTATAACTTTTTTCTGTGGTAGTTATAATACATCTAACAGTGGCAAATTGTTGGATTTATTCTATCATTTTTAGTCCAAGAATGAAAATTGTAGCCCATTCCTACCGATAGTTATATTTTAATAAATTTTTCCCATGTTAGCCTATGGAGCTACTGTACAGCAATAGGGAAAACTAAATTGGCAGTTTGTTTCTCAAAAGGGCATAATAAAATATCTTTAACACTGTCCCTGCTTATGGTTACGAAGCACCCTAACACTGGGGCACCTAGAAAAGACCTTAGGGGTGACGTATATGTAAAAAATAAGGTAGGTTGAGACTTTGGAAGTACTTTTGATTCCAAAATAGAATTTGCATATAATGTACTTTTTAAAAGCAGCCTGCAAAGCAGGGCTGCCTTGAAAATGACAGCAGCAAAAAGAACAGATGATGGACGGAATGCTGAACAATGCAAGCATTCACCCCCAGTCACAAAGATCCAGGTTTAATCCATTGTTTTTTTGATTACCATGCCACCCCGGTTTGGACCCAGCCATCTGCAAATCAGTCTTTACTCTGTTCCCAGGAGAACAGTCCAGCCAGAACTGCACAGTCAGGTCCTCCCTCAATCAAAAAACAAACATCCAGGAACCATTTTCAGGGTACCACCTTATATAAGCCAGGCTAGCTTGAATCCAGTGGCGCAATGAGCATGGGACCCACATCTGGGCATACCCGTCCTACTTAGAGTGACAAACACAAAAAAAACTGATGATGGATGGAATGCTGAACAATAAAAGCATTCACCCTCAGTTACAAAGAACTGAGCTTAAGCCATTGTTTTTTGCCCTGCACCACCCCACCCCACCCCACCCCACCCAAGTTTAGACCCAGCCATATGCAAATTAGCCTTGACCCTATTCCCCATGGAAACAGTCCAGTCTTAACTGCAAAGCGTGGTCTTCCCTGAACCGGAAACAAACATTCTGGGATCGGTTTCAGGGTATCACCATTAATCAGCCAGGCTAGCTTGACTCCATGGGCACAGTGAACATGGGACCCTCGTCTGGGCGTTCCTTTTTTATTTAGGGTAACAAAAGCAAAAAGAACAGATGATGGACGGAAGGCTGAACAATACAAACATTCATTTTCAGTTACAAAAAACTGGGTTTAAGCCATTGCTTTCTTTGTCCACCACGCCACTTACTTTGGACCCAGCCAAATGCAAATCAGTCTTGATCTTGTTCCCTATGACAACAGTCCAGCTGGAACTGCCAATTCAGTTTCTCCCTGGACCAGAAACAAGCATCCTTGGACAAGCTTTAGGGTATCACCCTTCATCAGCCAAGCTAGCTTGAATCCAGCAGTGTACTGAGCATGGGACCCACGTTAGGGCATACCCTTCCCACTTAGTGCAACAAAAGCAAAAAGAATAGATAATGATGGATGGAATGCTTAACAATACAAACATTTACCCCCAGTCACAAAGAACTGGGTTTAATCCATCCTTTTGTTGGCCCCTAAACCCAACATATGCAAATCAGTTTTAACCCTGTTCCCCATAGGAACAGTCCAGCCTGAACTGCCTAGCCAGGTGCTCCGTGGACTGCAAAGGAGCATCCTGGAACCAGTTTCAGAGTATCACCCTGGCTAGTTTGAATCCAGTGGCACAGTGAGCACAGGTCGCACATCTGGGCATACCCATTCCACTTAGAGCATCAAAAGCAAAAGCAAACAAAACAGGTGATGGGTGGAATGCAAAACAATGCAAACATTCACCCCCAGTCACAAAGATCTGGGTTTAATCTATCATTTTGTTGCCCACAATGCCACCACAGTTTGGACCCCACCATATGCATGTCAGTCTTAACCCTGTTCCTCATGGAAACAGTCCAGCCCAAACTGCCAAGCCAGGTCCTCCCTGGACCAGGAATAAGCAATCCTGGGCCCGGGTTTAGAACATCACCTTTCATCAGCCAGGCTAGCTTGAATTCAGTAGCGCAAGAAGCAGGTGATCCACGTCTAGGAACATCCTTCACACTTAGGGTGACAAAAGCAAAAAGAACAGATGATGGACGGAATGCATAACAATACAAACATTCACCTCCAGTCATACAGATCTGGGTTTAATCCACTGTTTATTTGTCCACCGCGCCACCCCAGTTTGGACCGAGCCATATGAAAATCTGTCATAATCCCGTTCCCCATGGGAACAGTCTAGCCCAAACTGCCAAGCAAGGGCCTCCATGTAGCAGAAACAAGCATTGTGGAACCAGTTTCAAGGTATCACGCTTTATGAGCCAGGCTAGCATGAATCTAGTGGTACAGTGAGCAAAGGACCCACATCTGGCCATACCCATCTCACTTAGGGTGGCAAAAGCAAAAAGAACAGACAGAGTGCTGAACAATGCAAACTTCCATCCCCAGTCACAAAGATCTGGGTTTAATCCATATTTTTTTGCCCACCCCACCACCCAGTTTGGACCCAGCCAAAATAACAGGCACTACAATAGTGCACACTAGAGTGCATTGAATCCACTAGGCCTCTAATCCTCCATGCCCTATTATAAACTAGGAACTTATAGGTAGGCTGTTGTAGCCAATTATAATTATTACTAATTTGCATATCCCTTTTACACAGAGCACTGGCCTGGGGTCTGTTTACCAGAGCTCAGGGCACAGCCAGAGTCAGTAACCACCAGTATCAGTCACAGAAAAATGGGGGTGATCAAGGCAAAAGGATGACTTTCTCCCACATGGCATTTAAAACCCTGTGCCAAGCTTAAAACTCTCCTTTTGTTACATATAGGTCACCCCTAATTGAGCCCACTGGTAGCCCATAGGACAGGGTGCTGTGTAATTAAAAGGTAGGACATGTATGTTTTAGTTTACATGCCGTGGTAGTGAAAATCTCCCAAAAGACGTTTTTCACTACTGTGAGGCCTCCCCTTCTCATAGGATAACTTTGGGGATACCTTAATATATTAAATAAGCTGTAATTCCTAAACCAGAGAAGGCAGCTATATCATGTTTGGTTCCTATGAACTTGTAACGTTAAACCCTATTTCATGGGAAAGTCAAATGTATCATTACAAGTTTGAAAATGCCACTTTTAAAAAGTTGGCATTTCCTGTCCTCAGTCTGTCTTAGGTCACACGACTGGGTGTAACTGATAGTTAAGACTTTGTAAATTCCTCCCAGACAGACACTCAATAGTGGGATTAACAGAGACTAAATGGGCCATTAACTGACTGGATGAGGGCAGAGCAAAGCACATCCCTACTTGCACCTGCATAGGCTGTGCTTGGCCACCACACAATAGGCTTAATGACCCTGTATTGCCAGTGCAGCCAGCTAGGAGCCAGAGCAGGGGGGTCAGGGAACTCCTGGAACTTCAAAGACCCCTTCTGTAAACGTCTCCCAGCTTCTATGAGCAGGGCACCAGGGTATAAAAATAGGGCTCTCATACCCACTCTTCGGTTCACTGCTGGACCAGTGGAAGTACTCTCAGAGGTCTGTCTGATGCTGTGACCTGCTGTGTACTCTAGCAGACTGCTGCTACACCTGGAAGGACTACTTTGCTGCCTGGAGCTTGCCTTCAGCCTTCAGATGCCAGCCCTGCCGTGGGGCCCTGCATCTTCACCTGCACCCAGTACTTCCAAAATGACTCCAACAGCTAGTTTAGCTGGCCTTCTGTTCAGAGCCACAGGGGAATAACAGGCTCCTGCCACCTTGAACCCACACCTGGACCCAGCCTGATTGAGTCCTGAAACCCTAAGAGCTCTCCATCTGCTCCAGGACCCTTGGTTGTGGTGCCAAAAGTGCCCAGATGGCCAATTTCCAAAAGTGAGGACAGACACAATTTGGCCAAAAAGTGCTCTGAGAACCAGGAGGAGACTGGGACCAACCTATCTTAACGGCCTGAGGTGTATTGCAGGTCAGATTGAATTTGTTACTTCTACCACAGCAACAAGTCCCTTTCAGCAGTCCTTCACAAAAGGAGTATCCAACCTCGTGAAACTGTCTTGGTTTACAGCCTTCTGCTTCGTCCTGCTGGAGATTTTCAACTTCCATTTCGATGACTAAGTCCGAAGGTAAAAATCTTAACTGTGGCTTCACTCCACTGCTACCCAATGATTACACTCCTTCCTCGGACACTCCTGCAGCCTTGCCCCACTGAACATTTACCATCTCAGAGACCTTTTCTTCAAAAATGTTCTAAGTCTGAAGGTAAGTTCTGACCAGGTCCAATCCACTTCACGTAGCTAAACTGTGCTCCATAATGGTCTGCCTTAACTTTTGACTTTGCCCCGGTCCGGCTGTCTGCGGTTGGCGCTTAATGTTTTTAAGCACTATTTTACACTAAACATTTTCCAAAAATCAAACTTCCTGTTCTACCAATTGAATTTTGATGGTTTTGGTGTCAAATAATGTATTAAAATGTTTTCTATTTTTCTATATTGGTTTTGGGATTTTTATTGTGTTGTGTTTTCACTGCATTGCTGTTTGCGTACTGCATAAATACTTAACACACTGCCTCCAAGTTTAGCCTGATTCCTTTTTGTGTCAAGCTACCCAGGGTTAAGCACAGGTTAAATTAGTTACTTTATGTGGTTCACACTGCAAGGGATTGTGGCTGTTGCTTGACCAGGGCTCATACCCCAGCCAACCAACAACCCAATTTTTCACACTCGTAATCAGGCCGTAAGCCAGAATAATTGGCTGTGATTTACCTGTTTGCTGTATATGATCTCTACACCATCATAATTGTGCTGAAATCATGCCTCGGCCGAAGTAAGCGGAGACCTGTGGCTTTCTATTGGTACTTTACTATTTCTTGGTGCAATTTACTGTAACACTTTAAAAAAAGCATATCTCTGTTTCCCGTTATTGAATTTTAATATTTGTTGTGTCATTTTTCTACTTTAATTTGTTTATAAATTAGTTATGTGATTTTTACTTGTGTTGTTTTTTTTAATCAATTGTTGTTAGTACTGCTAAATACTTTACACATTTTTCTTTAGGTTAAACCTGTCTGCTTTGTGCCATAGCTACAATGGAATGAGCCCAGATTTACTTATTAAACTTTTGTCAGATCTAACAGGATTTTGGACTTATTACTTGGGATGTACTCACATCCTTCCCAACTCATCCATTTTCTTACAGTCATCAAAAGCAAGCACAAATTAATGTTTTGGTCCTTGTTAGGCCAGACTTGGTAAATCATAGAGGTTTCAAACCCCTTTTTCAAATGTACTAAATAAATATAGCAATCTAGAACACGTATTCTGCATTGCTTGATGGAAATGTATGCCAAATTGGGTTTAGGAAGGGGCAGGTTTGCGCGTCCTTTACAAATTCGAATCCTGCATCCTATGTATCAATGTTCTGCTCCGATAATGTGGCCACGAACAATTAAAAAGTTACCAACACCAGGGTTGGTCTGGTAATCTACTGGCAATAGGTAAGGGATCAGTTTGGAAAATGGACTGCTTATAAAACAAAAATAAAAGTTTTTACTTAATTTAAAAGTAATTACAGACATGGTGATGTGCTGTCCCCTGCAGTCCAGCATACCTATGATGGCCAAAAATTGGAGTGAGTCACAATTTACCACTTCTTCAATAATCTTCATGAGAGAGAGCAGATTGTGACTCACTATGAGTGAGTGGGACCTATTAGAACATCGATCAGTTCATAGAATTCTTTATTGGGTGCAAAAATACTATTTACATTTTACAACCAGATTTTTGCAGTCAGTAAGTAGCATATATGCCCTCAAGTGATTTAATCAAAATTCTCAAAGCAAAGTTCTATAAAAGTTTTTTTGAACATTCCTGATAACAGTCAAGGTGGAAAATAGGTACATAAAGTGTGAATGCAAGCTATTGGACTATAGATAGCTACATAATGGCAGATACTTAGATATCAAACTGAAGATTGTTGCTAACCTTAATTTGAATGCAAATCATGTATCTTCAGTAAAGTATTATATTACCTCACCCCGATGGCAACCACTGGAGGATTGCAAAGGTCTTAACAGTGCTGGCAAGAAGTAGCAGGCCAGCTGACTAATATCTTTGGACAACCATATTTTAGAAGGAAATCCATATTTGATTAATCAAGAGAAAAGCATGTGGTAAACAAGCAATTCATTAAATCAAATGAATAGAGTTTGGTAGTTAAGGATACCCCCTACTTGTTTGTGTTTTCTCTCATGATTATTCATCCCTTTCCGTGGCTGATATGCTGAAAGAAGCATTGTGGTTGTATGATACCATGCACTTATGCCTGGCTTTTGCAATTCTGTGAAAAATTTATTTTGAGAAGTCACTTGGAAGGGGCAGTATTTTTCTCTGACAGAAAATTAAAGAAATGTTATGATGTTCCTACTCTTCTGGGATGGGTGGTAATCTGGCCTTTGGGTCTGTATTGTCTATGCTCTACTGCTGCACCAGTAAGTAAGGGTTCAAGTACTTACTCCCTGAGAACATGAAGGTAGCCTCCTCCTCCACGCTGTTGTGGAAGTAAAAAAGATTGACAGTTTTATTTATTGGCAAGACCTAAACCGAAACCTGCAAAATGTTGGTCTTATTTATGGCACACAAGACTTTACATCCACTCTTCATATAAGCAAGTAGAGTAATGAATGATTGGTTGGTTGGGAAAGAGGGTGGAGCTGACATTCATTTTGGTATTCCACCATGAAAATTGCTTCTGATGTTACTGCATCTTGTCTAGGCTGTAAAGGAGCAACAGATGTGAGCACTCCTCATCTTAACAAGTAGAGTAATGGGGAATTATGTTCTTCCAGGGTTGCTGTCTACTACAATAGACAGGAATACTACCACCAATTACACAATCATCTTCATAATTACTGATTATGATGCTGTGTTTTTTAATTGCATGAGGGTGAATTTTAGTATCTTGTGGTTTTATTGTTTGCATGTATATGCGTATGTACGCATGTATCTATTTTGTGTTAGAATAGTGTGAAAATAGCCAAAACTCAGTAGATTTCAGAACTGGACTGAAGGTAATAATACAGTCAATGAGTGAATGGAGGGGAAGCTGGGTTCTGAGAGTCACGGCAGATTGTTGTAATGTGAAGTCATTTATTCAGTGTGTCTTTAGCTTTTTCCTTAATTGTAGTAGGGTTGGGTCAATCATGATGGGTAAAAGAATAAGGGTCCTGATCCTGGTTGCATAAACTGAGAAGGCATGTTGACCTTTTTGTTTTGCACTACTTCATCGCCAGTCTGATTGTGTTCTGATTTCAGGTGTGCCAAGAGCCACAGAGATCATTAACTTATCAGCTACACAGAGTTGTGTCAGCTGTGATGGCTTTCTCAATAATCTAACTGGTTTTGAAGGTGGTGCAGGCATCCAAAGCCAGTGCGTTCCACCATGACAAGGATGATGAGGTCATTGTCTTTCACTCCCTTGATGAGGCCTGTGCTACATACAAGATGCTCCTAAGGGCATCCAATGTGAAGTGTGGGAGGCCACAAATAAGTGCTTTTACCATCTAGGTGGGAGAGTATGAGTGTTTCAACAGTTATTCTAAAGTCACTTTCTGGGAGAAATGGTTTTACTTTCCCAATTAGAGATAGCTGGTATCAGGCTGGTGTTGTTTTCTTTAAGATTTTCTTGAGGTTGAGGTTGGAGATGATGGTGAATTTGAATGATTTTACATTGAATTCAAATCAATACACGTAATTGAGGCAGGTTTAGGCTATTTTGTGTTTGTAGTTCTTGGTGAATTGCAAGAAGGCTGTTTCGGATGTTGGTGAATTTCAGGTGCACCCAGGTTTGGATCAGCTCCATGCATTTCTTTCTATGTTAGATGACTGCAACAGAGAAGACTTTCAAGTTGAAACATGGGGCAGAATTTTGATCCTGAAATCTGTGAGTAGGGTCCCGAGGGGCTCCATGTAGAGTTTGAAGATTACAGGGAAGAACCTGAGCCCTAAGGGACACTGAAGGTGATTTGGATCTTTAGGGGCCTAGTGCTGCTCATGAGAATGGATTAGTGCTGGTTGGATAGTTGGGAGAGGAACCAATGAAGAATGCTGCCACTGAATCACATTTGAGACGGTGGCGGTTGGATAAGGGAGGGATGATCGACCATGTTGAAAGCGGGAAAGAGATCCAATAATGTCAAGAGGCAGAGATCACCTTTATTTGTGATGAGGCAGGCATTGTCAATGATTTGTGATGTAAGTGAGTCTATAATGCAGTGTGATATGTAGCTAGATTTGGCAATAATGCAGGAGATAGTTAGAGTTTATGTGATCTTGGAGTTGTGTGTAAACTGCATTTTCAATGATTCTGCCAACAAAGAGTAGATGAGTGATGTGCAGTAGTTAGTAAGGTCATCAGATGATGATTATGGCATGCAGTGCAGAAGCTCTGTTATCAGAGTAGAAGTAATCTTGTTGTTGATATGCTGTCAGACGTTCTGTATTTTTCTCAGGAGACCTGCTTGACTGCATTGCAAATGTCTTTTGAGTGTGGGATCGGAAGGTAAGGCAAGAAGTCGACCCAGCACTTAATTTTAGAGCTTTCTGCTTCTGTTGACATCTTCAGTGTTAGTGTCGGTATAGAACTTGGCTTTAGCTGTTGTAATAATTTAACTATTTGTTGCATTGAGGAACTTGTAATGTAATTGACAGCAAAATAGAACTATGTGTTGCACGGAGAGATTTGTAATGTTGTGTGAGGTTGACAGGGTTTTCTTTTTCTTACACCCTTTTTGTTGTTTGCCTATGGAAAATTTATCAATGAAGTCAGAGTTCTAAGATGCCTAACAGTATGCCCAATAGTTTTGCTTTCACTTGCTTTTGATAGAGCGGTCCGTACTAATAATTTACCTGTATTCGGACGCTCTTTAGGCCGATGAATCTTTTGGCTAAGTGGGAACTCTCCGTACTCTTATATCGATCAATTGCATCAAATCAATAATCAATAACGAACATAAGCAATACCCTGATCAACATAACACTTAACAATTAATCCAGAATACATTTCGGCGAACCCTGACCTTTCAGTCAGGAATAACCACACCAGTTTATTCAAAGTTAGTGAATTTATTTCCCTATATTAACAAAGCTAGCACAATATAAATGTGTCTCAACACCAAATGATAAACATAAATGAACATTAATAGCTGTCCATAACGACGAAACAAGTGTAATCTATGCAGCATTTGAATCACAAGGCATTCGATAATAGCTATGCAAATCACTAATACAATAATCTGTAATGAACTAATTGCATACATTTAGTCAGCATAACAAGGTCTCAAATTGCATCGTGCAACAGAAGGAATCCTCATCTAACCTCAAATTAGCATTGGCATGTGGGACTTCATGCGAAAACAATTTAGCAACATTAATTTAGAAAAAACTCCTAACTAGGGATCTTGTCAAAAATCAGCAGTTGGTTACCTAAAAGAAACACAATGCAATTGTACAATTTCCTTTCATATTTACCAATTACGATCAGCATACAAGGAAGTCTTCGTCTCACAGGTACCGTTTCTCGATCAGCATGGGTACCGTTTCGATCGGCATGGGACGGGGCAAAGGGGCAGGGGTGGACGGGGCAATTGCCTCACGGCGGCAAGGTAAAACTATTACTTCATGCAAAGGGATCAAAGTTAAAGTCTCTAGGGCAAGAATCATTTAAAGTCTCTTTCTCTCGATTAGAGAAAGCATCAAAGTATCTCTCAAAATGGCGTCGCAGCAAAGTGGGCCATAATAGCTACGAAGTCTACAAAATGGCGGGATGTCCGATAATGGCCGTAATGGCTGGCAATGGCTGGTAACAGCAATAATAATGGCTGCTTTCCTCTCGTGCACCTGGGTTTTATAGACGACAGTTCAAATCCAGTAGGGTCTTCCATTGGAGGGTTCATAGGTTAGCTTCAAATTGTCCAATCAAAAACAACAGTTCTCAAGCTTTTACTTAAGCATACATTATCCTTGGAGATGGGTACGCAAGTTGCGACATTTTATACCAATTAACTCACTTTCAGAGCTTCCATTGTCCGCACCTGCAGATTGACCTTGGAGCAAAGAGAAAAATGCCAAGCTGGCACGAAACTTTAAGATAAGCATGTGAACGATCTCAGTGGAAAAGTACAGCTTCAAGCAAAAATACACGTTTAATAGCACATTGGAAAAATACGAACATCTAAACCGTGAGACCAGGCAACTAGGCCAAAGCCTCCGCTAAAGTAATGCTAAGCTAAAACATTTCAAACAAGCAAATCATAGCACACGTTTATGATTATGTCGGATTAGTGCAATTCTAATACATCACGTTATATAAAGCACGCTTATAAATGTTGGCAAACTACTCTAAGGGCACATTTTGTCCCCGTACAATCGCTAATAAATGAAAACCTTCATTTTCTGCTTCATCAATCCCTCCTCTGATGACTACTTGTCATCACACCAAATTATGCCCACAAATTTTATTCCATTAAAATTCTGTTCTCTTTTCCTTTTAGTTCCCCTAGTTTTCGCTTTGTATTATTCTGCCATTCTTTTCATAATTTTCTCCTCCTTCCGTCTTTTAATTCTTTCCATAATCATTATTATTCCCCTTTTTATTCCACAAATTCCAAATATGCAAATCACTACAATTAATATTCCCTCTATTATTTTTAGTAATATTCCATTCCAAATTCCCCCAATCCAATTTCCCACTGAAGCAAGTCCTTTTCCAACCTTCTCCCACACTCCTGGTTCTTTCAATTCCTTCAAATCTGCACTTTCTTTTGTTAGATTAGCAAGCATAGTTTTAATCTTCACACTATTGTCGGGAATATAAGTACAACAGTGGCGCGCACTAAGCATTTTGCAAACGCCGCCATCCTTTGCTAAAAGAATGTCTAAAGCAAGCCTATTTTGAAGAGTCATAGCTCTTTCCTCTGCAAGTTCAGCATCTATGAGAATTATAGCACCTGAAAACTTTGTCAACATGTTATCCACTATAGTAGACAACTTTCTTATTTTGATGGAATTCAACACGACTCCCAACGAAGGAATCATGGCTCCAAATATATCTCCTACCACAGCAGCTGCGGTCTCTCTTTTCTGGATACGATGGGATCCAGATGTCTTTTGAATCATCAATAGGTCATCCAGTTGATAAACCTTTGGGAACACTATACCCAAATAACATCTCCCCCACCACCCCTTTGGGAGACGATAATAGGCATTATACCCACAAATGTAATATACACCTGGAATGACAGGGTCAAGTCCGTTCATCATGAATGTCCATTTGGCCTTAAAAATAAACGTGTGTTTACACTCACTCACTCCTACAAAAATGTTGTCATAATAAGATTCACCTCGATATATACAAAATTTCCCTACATGCCAAGCATCTAAAGCTATTCTCCCTTGTGTCTTTATTGCGGCAAAATCATAATTATCTACTGAAGTCCTCTTATGTAGTTCCTTTTCTAATTTCGCATTCATTTGTGCCCTTCTATCATCTGTGCGATCTAAAAAGCTTATTTCTACTGCAGAGAGCGAGCAGGTAAGGTTTTCCCTATGAGCGTGAGCCGTTTCAAAAGGTAGCATTGGCTCGAAAAATTCCCTCATTATTTTAGCATCCCAATCCTTAGCAATCTGGCTTAGCTGCGCTATTATAGGAACATATGCAAAGGTAACATCATTATTCGAGTAGAAATACTGTATGTTAGTTTGACCATAAAATCTAGACATTACTATACTACATGTAATCCCATATGTAAGAGGCATGTGGTGATAAGTCACCCCTTCCTTTACTGATGTCGGTATCTGTGTACACACATAACAATCTTTCGCATCCATTGTCTCAACATATTCTGTTAGCAAGCGATAGAAAACATTATATGAAAGCTCCTTCTTATCATGCAAGAGTCTCTCATCTATTTCTAATCTTTTCAATGCGGTTAGTTCAGTGACAGTAACAGGAGCAAAAGTAGAAGCATCAATTTTCTCATTTTTTTATTGCCATTATTATTAGTACACATGCAATTATCAAGCCTATACACACATATTTACAATATTTCTTTCTACTATTTTGCGTCATGATCTGTATAGAATCAGAGAGCTAGAAGCACCTATAAAAGAAACTATTTAGCAATTCAGTTACAAAGCTGAACGAGCGCAATGTTCACACAGTTTTCTTCAGGAGGCCAGTCACTTATCGGTTAGCAGCATTTGTCTCAATTCGGCAATAACTCAGTCTTTATCGGTTTAGCAAATGTCTCATCAGGTTTAGCAATGTCTCAGCTGGTTGTTTGTTTCACTTTAGATTGTAGCAAGCGATATCATTTATCACCCTTTCAATCAACACTGTCCATAAAACTTTTCTTTTCTATCAGTATCTCTTCTTCTTCGTTCTCGATGCTTAGAGATACAAATTCGTCAGTCCAATCGTCATTGACTGCATATACCCATTCTGGACCGGAATATCTCCTGTTTGGTATCCTTTTCCTTTTCAATTTTGCTTCTCTTTTCGATTCTGCCTCACTGGTACTTTCCTCCTTTGTCAAGTCTTTTCCTTCACTTGAGGTTGGTACCACGACAGACACTTCCTTTCTTTTCTCTTTCACTTTTGGCCTTTCTCCGTCGTTCAAACCTTCTCCAGTCCTTTGTTTTACTGGTGATATACTTAGTCTCCTCTTTGCACCGTGTCCATTTGACGGACCTGCGACCTTTTCTGTAGAAGCTTGAACCCTTTCGTCCTGTTCTGCCTTGTCCCCTCCTCCTGGGGAATCAATCACGTTCTCTTTTTCTTTTTCTGTATCGTCTGCTTCTGGGAAAGCCCTCCTCTGATCAGGCTCTCCTGCTTTTTCACTTTTTTCGAGCCCTTTGTCACCGTTACTTTCGTCAGGCTCTGTATCACTTTCAGCTGCTTCAGGTTCTTTGTCACCTTCGGCTGCTTCAGGCTTTTTGTCACCTTCAGCTTCTTCGTCGCTGTCTGAACTTTCTCCTTGGTCTTCCCCAAGTGAGTTGGTCTCTTCGTCCTCCAATAATATCTCTCTCTCTCCTGCTTCTGCCTGTTCGCTTTCAGCTCGATTTTGTTCTGTCTCAGCACTCAGCACTGTTTTATCAGGCACTGGCAGTTTCAGCGCTTCAACTTCCTCATCTGTGGGACACAACACTTTCTTTGTGTGACTGGCGTGGATCCAGTTGGGAACCCCCGCACACTTCACAGCGGTAGTTGTCGTCAGGATCACTTGGAAAGGGCCTTTCCAACGGGGTTCCAGACACGACTTCCTCACGTGCTTCTTTACCACGACCCAGTCACCTGCTTTCAGTGCGTGTCCTGGACCTTGGATCGGCGGCAAGGTGGTTGCTTCCACCTGGTGAGAGAAAGAGCGAACCACGTCAGCCAGACCCTTGCAGTAGTCTAACACCATATCATCTGTAATATTCAAAAGCGCGTTTGCGGGAACTGCAGGAAGTCTCATAGCCCTGCCCATGAGAATTTCGTGCGGAGACAATCCAGTCTTTCTATCAGGGGTGTTTCTCATTGACATTAGCGCCAAGGGCAATGCGTCAGGCCATTTCAAATTTGTCGATGCACATATTTTCGCCATTCTTGATTTCAGTGTACCATTCATCTGCTCCACCAATCCTGATGCTTCAGGGCGATAGCTACAATGCAGTTTTTGCTCAATGTTCAGCGCTTCGCAGAGTAACTTTATCACCTCGTTATTGAAGTGACTTCCCCTATCTGATTCTAAAGAGATCGGGAATCCGAAACGTGGTATTAACTCTCTCAACAATAGCTTTGCAACTGTAAGGCTGTCATTTCTACGTGTGGGGTATGCCTCAATCCAGTGACTAAAAATGCACACAATCACCAACACATACTTTAGACCTCCATGCACAGGCATCTCAATGAAATCTATCTGCATTCGACTAAATGGGCCACTTGCTCTACCAATGTGGCTCGCGTTCACAACTGTTCCCTTTCCTGGGTTCATCTGCTGGCAAGTGACACATCGATGGCAAACTGCTTCTGCAGCTTGACGAAATCTGGGGTTAAACCAATCAGTTTTGAACAATCTTATCATGGCATCTCTCCCTAGGTGAGCTTGCCCATGATAGAACCGCGCAAGCTGTGATAAAAGACTGTTTGGCAAAACAAATTTTCCCTCATTTGAAACCCATAACTCGTCTGCTCTCTTTATACATTGTGATTTAATCCAGGAATCTCTCTCATCTTCCCTGACGTTATTCTGCAATGCTTTTAGTTCATCTATTGTATCTACGACCTTTAAGGCAAATGCTTCAGCTGGTTCGCGTTCTGGCTCACTTATCGAATTCCATTCATCCCTGAGTAATATACAGTTCAAGGCACAAAATCATGCGACTTGATCCGCATATGCATTTCCCAGAGAAACATAGTCCTGTCCTTTTGTATGAGCACTACACTTTACCACTGCAACTTCGGCTGGCATTTGAATGGCGTGTAGCAATTCCCTTATTCTCTCCCCGTTTTTCACTGGGGATCCTGAAGAAGTCAGGAAACCTCTCTGTGACCATAGTTGGCCAAAGTCATGCACAATTCCGAACCCGTACTGACTATCAGTGTAAATGATGACTTTCATCAATGCAGACAGTTGACATGCTCTTGTAAGGGCTACAAGTTCTGCTACTTGTGCAGAATAGACTCCTTGAAGCCAGGCCGCTTCCAAGACACCTGTTACAGTACATACAGCATATCCTGCTTTCAAAATTCCCATCCCATCTCTTAGACATGAACCATCAACGAAAACGATTTGGTCATTTTCATCAAGCTTAGTATCCTTAATGTCAGGTCGAGGTTTTGTGCAAAATTCAGTCACCTGAAGGCAGTCATGCTCGACGTCTTCAGCGTTCTCAATTTCAGCATTTTCACCAGGGAGCAAAGTTGCTGGATTCAACGTAGTGCACCTTTTCAGCTGCACATTCGGTGAGCCCAGAATTATCGTTTCATACCTTGTGAGTCTTGCTCCGGTCATGTGTTGCGTTCGGGAGCGGGTCAAAAGTATCTCAACTGAGTGAGGGACCATGACTGTTACTGGGTGTCCCATCACTATTCCTTCACTCTGAGTGAGGCTGATACCAACTGCTGCTACGGCGCGCAAACACCCTGGAAGTGCTGCTGCGACCGGATCCAAAGTAGCTGAAAAATATGCTACTGGTCTGTTTATGCCACCATGGGCTTGAGTCAAGACAGACAAAGAACATGCATCACGTTCATGACAAAACAATGTGAAAGGCTTTGTGTAATCAGGCATACCTAAAGCTGGAGCCCTGCACATGCACTCTTTCAATTCAACAAAAGCATCCATCTCATCTCCTTTCAGTTCAATTTGATCTAAGGCATCCTTCTGGGTCAGTTTCAGTAAAGGCTTTGCTAGAGTCGAGAAGTTGGGAATCCACTGGCGACAGTAGCCCACCATTCCCAAAAACTTCCTCACCTCCCTCCTTGTCTTGGGTGGACTCATTTGAAGTACACTCGTTATTCTTTCCTTCATTATTCTCCGTGACCCTTTCTCTATTTGGTGACCCAAGTATTTCACTTTCTTCTGACAAAACTGCAATTTGGAAGGAGACACCTTGTGTCCATTCCTTCCCAAATGGTTCAACAGAGCAATGGTATCGGCTGTGCAGCCACTTTCTGTCTTTGACGCGATCAGTAAATCATCAATGTACTGTACTAGGGTTGACTCAAACGGCAATTCTAATGCTTCCAAATCTTTCTTTAGAATCTGATTGAAGATTGACGGTGACTCAGAAAACCCTTGAGGAATTCGACACCAACTGTACACTCTGTCTAGGAATTTGAAACAAAAGAGGAATTGGCTGTCCTCATGAAGAGGCACAGAAAAGAATGCTTGTGACAAGTCGATGACTGAGAACCATTCGGCATCGCAAGGGACTTGAAACATTATCACAGCTGGATTTGGTACGACAGGGCAACACTTGACTATGATGTCATTTATTTTCCTCAAGTCCTGCACAAGTCGGACCTTTCCACTTGGCTTTATTAGTCCCATTATTGGAGAATTACATGGGCTGCTTAACACTTCTTTCAGTACCCCCTGTTTTACAAATTCGTCAATAAGTTGGGCAACTTTCATGAGGGTGTCTTGTGCCATGTGGTATTGTGGGGTCTGGGGAAAGATTGCATTGGGCTTTACAGTCACTTTCACTGGTTCCACTCCTTTTATCAATCCCACCTCTTTCCCTGTCATGTCCCACACTTCCTTTCCGACTGTTTCCCGTAATTCAGCTGGAATATCTTCTTCAGTTATCATCGGGAAAAGACAAATCAGAGGATACTCTTCATCGACAGTTTCCATCTCATCCCCCTCTACACTGTCCTCTTCTTCCCCATCACTGCTCGTCTGGATTGTTATTCCTTCGTTCGAACACATGATCGAACAACCCAATTTGCACAATAGGTCTCTCCCTAACAGTGCTATCGGGCTTGAGTCACATACCACAAACTGATGCACCCCTTGATAGTTACCGATGCTGACTGGTACCGGATCTGTTATTGGGTTCGTCAGGTGCCTGTTTGCTACTCCCACCACTTGAACTGTCCTCCCTGAGAGTGGCAAATTTGGTACTTCACTGCTCTTAACAGTTGAACGTGTGGCTCCTGTGTCAACCAAGAATGAAACACGATGACCCATTACTCTTCCCTCTACGTACGGACCCCTTTGATCAACTTCCAAGGATGCTGCAAGCACACAATCTCCTTCTTCTTCTGAACTTTCACTCTCCCATACATTGTTTATTCCACTCTCACTGTGTAGTGGGAACTGTTGTACTGTGCCATTTGTACTCATTACCTGACCCGAGACCTGTGGAGGAACCATCACTTGCTGCTGACTCATTGGTGCCAAAGGTATTTGCATTTGCTGATTAGGTACCATGGGTAACTGCTGTTGCATTGGCTGCATTTGCGTCATCTGCATACGAGGCATCTGCATCTGCTGCGGCTGCATAGGTTGTAATCCCTGCAACTGATTTACGGTCTGAAAATTTGGGTTTGGACCTCTCATTTTCGGTCCCCTCATTGTCTAAAATGCATTGACATCATTGTTTTGCTGACCAACACCTGCACCTACACCTGCACCTTCCTGCACCACCATCGGGCACTCGCGTTTCCAATGACCGACGATTCCGCACACGTGACACGGCATCACCTTCTTCATTGCTTGCACACCAGTCACAACAGTGTTCAAATCCGGACCATTATTCACAAAACCTCCTCTGCCTCTGGCCTGTGGCTGAAACGCCATGTTTCCCTGCAACTGCGGCTGCGGTTGCGGTACCTGCTGTTGGAACCCTTGCATCCCTTGCAAACCTTGCAGACCTGTCTGAGCTGCTTTAAGTTGCATCATCATCACCTTCTCTTTCAACCTTTTCTGTTTCACTTCAATTTCGTCGCTACAATATTTCGCATAATTCAACACCTCATCAATCGGTTTCGACTGCCAGCAAATCAAATGCGACTTTATCATCTGACTTATTTCTGGCCTCAGCCCTTCCACAAATCTGAACACAAAATGAAGCATATCCTTCGCCTCTATTGTTTCCGTGCCGCTGTAGTTTTTGAACGCCTTCAACAACCTCTCATAGTAACTATGAATCGACTCTTTAGCCTCTTGGGCCGTTCGATCGATCTTCTGCCAATCCACATTTTTTGCGGCAACCTTCGTCTTCAAATGCTCAATCACCTTGTAGTACAAGCTCATCACCATAGGTGATGGTGCACCCGTCTCCCTGTCTCTTTCTGGTTCACTTGTCGGCCAACCTACAGCTCTTTTGCAATCCTCCCACAAATCTGCTGGAACCACAATCTCAAAGAGGGTGTTCAGGTCTTCCCAGAGACATTTTGCAAGCTTCACAAACCTATCAGTCTGTTGATACCATTCAATCGGCTTCTCTCTCAGTTTGGGAAAATCATCCGTAAATGACTGAATGTCGCTTCTGTGCCATGGTACATGTATTAATTTTCCCCCTGCTGTCTCCCTCATTGGTAACATAGTTACTGCCTCGCTACTCTGTGGTCTTTTCTCGTTGAGCTCTGTAGCACTGTCCCTCCTCTTTTCCTTCCTCTTTACCCATCTGCTTTCCCACTTGTCTAAGCACCTCCACACTTGTGCACTCTGCAACAGTTCTCTAAGGTGCGCCTTCATGCCTGCTGACCTCATGTGTTCAAAATCTGTGGTCCCAAAATCCAACCTATAGCTCCTGCTCAAGTGTTTCGTCTTGTCTATATCAACCCCGTTTTTGTCAGCTACTTCCTGCAAGCTTTTGTGTACCTTGTTCACTTCTTTTGTTATCCTGGGACATAGATACCTCAGCTCTTCTTCCGAGTAGGACTCTAATCTATTCACACCCATAGTCCCTTCCACCAATTCTTGTGCTTCCATGTTCAACCTGACCCTATTCATATAATCTTCTCCCTTCCCACTGGCTGAACTTTGTGTGGAATTCAGACTGTTGAACCATTGTGTCAGCTGTTGCGCATTCAACCCCATCAGTGTAGCATTCACATCGACTGCCATTGATGGTTGCGGCAACTTTTCAGTGTTCGATGACAGAGGTATTATCAGTGGGGGACTCGACCTCACCAGTGTCGACTGAGCACATATGGGACTAAACTCCATCAAGGTCCCAGATCCTGTTGGCTGAGCCGCTATCGGAGTTATCCCTGGAGTGTTTTCTATGCACCTCCTCTCTGTCCCATTCTGCAGCATTGATCGCTGACCGCTCATACCTAGATTAGGCTGACTGTACAAAGGTACCGGTGGACCTACAGTAATGGGTAGTGATATCGCATCTGGGTTTTGTCCATTTCCCACGTTCTGAGGCACGTTCATTCCCACACTATGGGTCATCATTGCTGGCATGCCCATCTGACTCCCCGTCATCTGAGCATGTGCATTTCCCCCTTGCATCTGCTTTTGAGGCATCAGAAACTGAGTTGATTCAACTTGTGCCAATGTCGGGTTGTGACCATTCTGTACTCCCCTTACGGTTGGATCTAGAATCATTCCTGCACCGTTGTCACTGCTGTAGTACCCTGGGATCTGCGGCTGATAATTTTCTGCTTGTTTCAGCATAGGCACATCTGGATATATTCTCCTGACCTGCGGTATCTGCGGGGTGAACAGTAAACTCGGGTCCTTAGATCCCGATGAAGCCCCTGAACTCTGTGTTTCATTATTCTGTACCGATGCCGGAGGGGCAGAACTGGTACTTGGACCTTGTCCACTCTCTGCATAAGGTGGTGGACGGTCGTTCAGCAATTGCATGATTAACTCCTCATCCTCTAACTCCTCTTCTCTTCTCAACTTTTCCTCGTCCTCTCTATCCTTGGAACACCTCCTGTTTGTCTTACAGGTAGCTTTCTTACCTGTCTCCTCTTCTTCCTTAGTAATTGCCGGGAACAATTTTATCCCCTGCAGTACATCTGACCTCCACACCTTCTGCGCATTATCCCACCTAGCATCCGCTAGTGTCTTTTCTACCTTCCTTATCCTGTTCTCGAACTTATTTTGCTGTTGCTGTCTAGCCATCAGTTCCCAAATTGCTAGAGCCTCAAACTGTGCTGGCCTTGGAGGTACCTTCATGTCGTACATCGTGAATCTCAAATTCTCTAGTATCCTTATATTGAATGTCCCATGGATCGGGAATGCTACGCTCCCATGTTTCTCTGTCAGCTTGTGCCATTGCTTTAGCCAAAGGCACGGAGCTACCCCCTTTTCCTCCATTACAATGTAAGCTGGTGTACCTTCGGGCGGCGTCTCCTCTCCTACGCTCGCTTTAATGTAAGACTCCCCCTTCATCGCACTCCTGAATGCTTTAAAGAATTTCATTTTCTCGTCTTTTATTTCACAAAATTTGTAATCAATAGGTGACTTTAATTCCCGGAATACTCTTCGCTTGCCTTTCCCCTTCCAAACGAGCCCCACGGACTGCGTCCAATCCGTGCGCGACCCTTCTCTCCAACCAACCTATCCCAGCGCGGCTCCTAGTGACGTCACACTCACACACACTGCGGCTGACAAAGCCTCGCGGCTAGTCCTCCTTCACTCAGCTCCTCTCGTAACAACTTCTTGCATATATCGCGAGCTACAAAAACTAAAACAGATCTGTCGGTTTACTACAGGAAGGGTAACACAGTCGCTTCAGGACCTTAGGGACTTTTCACTAGCCTCGGCCGCTATTCCGTCTTTCTCGGTCCCCACGTTCGCAAGCAAATCTGACCCGCAGACCTACTCTCAACTTGTCAATGATCTATTCTAGTGCACTTAGAATCTTGTCAAAGCCCGAAGTCGAAGTTCCTTTCATTCCCTTAACACACGTACCGACTCGTTGACCACGCCCGATCAACCTACTAAACCGCCCAGACCACAACATGGATCAACATACTCCGGAGTCTCTTGACCTCGCAGGGCCCGTCTCAACAACAACAACCACGTGGACCTTTTTATGCACAAAGCGCCACACGCACATGAAGTTCGACGACTTCCCTACTCTCACACTCGGAGTCGCACCTCCGCTATTTCTATGAAGTTCGACGACTTCTCTACTTCTACACTCGGAGTCACACCTCCGCTATCCTCTAAAAAGAAAAAAAAAAAAATCCTCGCAACCTTTTCACACACCCTGCGGCAATAAGCTGTGCATGCGCAAAACCCTAACTTCACTCATACCATCACTAGTACCGCCAACGCCGATTCCACACCTCCATTCTCTTCATTCGCAAGCTCCGAGATCCCGGGAAAGTCGCGGTGGACCTAGCCCATCATCATTCTGTCAATCAGTTTTACCCAAAAAAAATCTAATTCAACTTCTCGAGTGGGGTTTCAAAGGGCGTAACCGTTAATTCAACACCATGTACTTTAAGAGTACAGGGTCCCAAAAGGCGAAACCATCCTCTGCTACCATCTACTGATAGAGCGGTCCGTACTAATAATTTACCTGTATTCGGACGCTCTTTAGGCCGATGAATCTTTTGGCTAAGTGGGAACTCTCCGTACTCTTATATCGATCAATTGCATCAAATCAATAATCAATAACAAACATAAGCAATACCCTGATCAACATAACACTTAACAATTAATCCAGAATACATTTCGGCGAACCCTGACCTTTCAGTCAGGAATAACCACACCAGTTTATTCAAAGTTAGTGAATTTATTTCCCTATATTAACAAAGCTAGCACAATATAAATGTGTCTCAACACCAAATGATAAACATAAATGAACATTAATAGCTGTCCATAACGACGAAACAAGTGTAATCTATGCAGCATTTGAATCACAAGGCATTCGATAATAGCTATGCAAATCACTAATACGATAATCTGTAATGAACTAATTGCATACATTTAGTCAGCATAACAAGGTCTCAAATTGCATCGTGCAACAGAAGGAATCCTCATCTAACCTCAAATTAGCATCGGCATGTGGGACTTCATGCGAAAACAATTTAGCAACATTAATTTAGAAAAAACTCCTAACTAGGGATCTTGTCAAAAATCAGCAGTTGGTTACCTAAAAGAAACACAATGCAATTGTACAATTTCCTTTCATATTTACCAATTACGATCAGCATACAAGGAAGTCTTCGTCTCACAGGTACAGTTTCTCGATCAGCATGGGTACCGTTTCGATCGGCATGGGATGGGGCAAAGGGGCAGGGGTGGACGGGGCAATTGCCTCACGGCGGCAAGGTAAAACTATTACTTCATGCAAAGGGATCAAAGTTAAAGTCTCTAGGGCAAGAATCATTTAAAGTCTCTTTCTCTCGATTAGAGAAAGCATCAAAGTATCTCTCAAAATGGCGTCGCAGCAAAGTGGGCCATAATAACTACGAAGTCTACAAAATGGCGGGATGTCCGATAATGGCCGTAATGGCTGGCAATGGCTGGTAACAGCAATAATAATGGCTGCTTTCCTCTCGTGCACCTGGGTTTTATAGACAACAGTTCAAATCCAGTAGGGTCTTCCATTGGAGGGTTCATAGGTTAGCTTCAAATTGTCCGATCAAAAACAACAGTTCTCAAGCTTTTACTTAAGCATACATTTTCCTTGGAGATGGGTACGCAAGTTGCAACATTTTATACCAATTAACTCACTTTCAGAGCTTCCATTGTCCGCACCTGCAGATTGACCTTGGAGCAAAGAGAAAAATGCCAAGCTGGCACGAAACTTTAAGATAAGCATGTGAACGATCTCAGTGGAAAAGTACAGCTTCAAGCAAAAATACACGTTTAATAGCACATTGGAAAAATACGAACCGTGAGACCAGGCAACTAGGCCAAAGCCTCCGCTAAAGTAATGCTAAGCTAAAACATTTCAAACAAGCAAATCATAGCACACGTTTATGATTATGTCGGATTAGTGCAATTCTAATACATCACGTTATATAAAGCACGCTTATAATGTTGGCAAACTACTCTAAGGGCACATTTTGTCCCCGTACAATCTTTATTAGTTCGGTTAAAGTCACACATGATTATTGCAGTACTACGTTTAAGCGCTAATAAATGAAAACCTTCATTTTCTGCTTCATCACTTTGCTTTTACCTTCTTGATATTTTGATCCTGAATATATTTGACACAATATGCTGATACCACTATATTTAGTTGGTGATATTTCCATATCTCCATGTACAGTGCTCAATTTGTGAAAGAATGAGTGCCGGTGACCAAAGCTCTGCTCAAAACCCCATGGTCGGTGCTTTTAAATGTTAAGGCACCAAAATACCAGAGCTACCTTGGCTTGAAACCACCTTATGTCTCTTTAAGCCACTATCAGACACTTGCTGCCATTTGTGTTCTGGCAGGCCCCTCCTTTTTTCCTTTGTCAATAATTTACCATCTTCTCTTCCTCCTTCTTTAACCTTGTGGGTTTTTTCCCCTTGCTTGCTCTCAGCCAAAGTCCGATAAGGAAAAACAATTGTCGGTCCCCAAAAATGAGTGCTGGTGAGCCCCACAAGTAATCAACGGTTGAAATTAAGCACTCTCCACTCATCATAAATGCGTTTCTGAAAGATCGTTGTGTTGCATAAAAGAAAAGCACAACAAACTTCAAGAAATAAGATTCCTGGCTCATATCGACAAGTCATCACAAGAGTGCTTCAGCAATAAATCAGTGCAAGAATGGCCGCTCTAAATTAGGTTAAACGATTCCTCTCATGTACATCTTATAAACCTTAAGGCATGGCAACAGAAGACGCTGCTCAATCAATATCTACCCGCAACATTACATATCAGAATGTTGCATACTTCTTGCCATGAGCTCTTATCACTAAAATGTAAACACTTGAGCGTATTTAGAAACAGCACAACATTATTTTGAATTGATTAGGAAATATAGCAGACAATGAATAACAAGCAGGCTGCTTGCTTCTCTACAAACTGAACAGCACATATTGTTTACATGAAAATACTGCATAAATGAAATTCATTAACATTGCTTAAGGTGAGTTGCATGGAAAATTAGGAACAGTGGGGTTGTTTTGCACCGAGGAGTTACAGTTGTCTTCAAACAGACAATAAAAATCTTGCGCTGTCTAGAATGGCACTTGGAAGAAGAGGTCGACAACTCCATGTTATTGTTCACTACCCATCTTCAAATTAGCCCTTGTACTCTCCCATCCCTGCCTAGTGTTAGCGCGTCTGACCTTAATATGTAAACTTACAAAGGGGCACGAATAGGCCGATGAACCTTTTGACTGCGCTTCAGATTTTCCCACCATCTATCCTGTACATCCAGATCAATAATCAATAACAATCAATATCATTAGTAATCAATTGGAGTCAGTAATTGTCACACACCACGACCTTGCAGTCATAAATAACCACACCTTTAAAGTAAGAATATTTATTTCCCTATATTAACAATGCTAATGTGGTGTAGGTTGGTCTCAAAATCAATTGATAAACATACAGAAACAATACTGGTTGTCCGAAGTGGCAAAATAATCTCAATCTAATCCAAGTTTGAGCTACTACACATTCCAAGGTTACAGTAGAAATTAATAACAAGAAAAAACTGTGCAAACGATATTACATATATTTAGATTTCAGCAAAGAAAAGATATCAAATGTTACTCCATGTATTGAACTTCTTTAGTGAGGATCCTAACTAACACCAGATTAGAATAGCATGTTTAGGCTTCATGCAAAACAAGTTAGTCAACACAAATATGGAAAAACATCTAACTATGGCTCTATCAAAATAGCGGTTGGTACCTAGAAACAAAAGCATATAGAAATAGCAAACAATATGATAGTCTTTATACCTATCCTCTGTTTGGATCAGCAAGCTGTGACAGTCTTGGTCCTCAGGACATCAGTCTGGTCAGCAAGGCATCAGGATTTAGCATCAAAGTTCAGAAACGGCAAAGTCTTTAAGCAATAAAGTTAAGCACGTCTCTTCTCAAGGCACGCAAGAAAGTAATGTCGGTCTTTACTCTCTGTGCAGTCTGGCTAAGTTAGATTTTCTAAAACTACTTCCCACATCCTAATTGGTCAGGGGAATCGCAGGTTCACACGTAAAACGTCAAATCTACATTTCTACTAATACATGGTTCACATGTCGATGATTGGCTCCTTTCGTACTGTTCTCATCATCCGGCTCATCAGGTAACAATACTGTTGCATCTTATACTCCACTCAGTGTCTTCGTTGTATTCTCCTGAGAAAGTCAGTCTTACAAACATTACATAAAACAATGTTGCATTAGCTAGTGCAGCATCTTCTAGAAAGCAGTTCCCATGAGAAAGACTTTTAGCTATAAGCACATTAGGTCAGCACAGTGGAAAATCACAATTTAATTCTTTAAGCAGACATTTTATTAAATGCCGAAGAAATGCAGCTTGACATGAGGCCGTGCAACTAGGCCAAGAACTCCTCTAAGCTAAGGTCTACAATTAATAAAGCTAATACATAATGCATGACCCTTAATATGACATATTATTACATTAATCAAACATAAGTTCAATATTTCATATTAATAAGCCATTAATAGGTACACTTCGTGAACACTGACGGCCACACACGTGGTCACACTTTCAAATGTGTGCATTTTTTCCCTCTAGGTTAAAACAATTTCTACACAAGTTCTCGAAATACATGAATACTCATTAGTAATTTGATTAAAAACTTCTGCGTTAACAATCCCTCCTCCGATGACTAAATGTGTCATCACACTTAACCATCACTCACAAATGTTTGCATCTGCTAACATTCTGTCATTTCAATCCATTCAAATATTTGCTCCCTTTTCGAATTTTCCCTAAACAATTTTTCCCTTTTCTTTTCTTCCCTCCTCTGATTATTCTTTGTCTTCTTTAATGTAATCCTTTTACCCAATTTACATATTCCCCATATTTCAATTAACCAAATGACAATAATGAATATTCCCTGCATTATCTTCAATAGTGTCCCTTTCCCAATGTTGCTGAGCAAATTTCCCACTGAAGCAAATCCCTTGCCAACTTTCTCCCAAACACCAGGCTCCTTCAATTCTTTCAAATCAGCACTTTCATTAGTCAGATTAGTAAGTAAGCTTCTAATTTCCTTACTATTGTGAGGAATGAATGAACAGCTATGCCTAGAATTAAGCATTTTGCAAACTCTGCCTTCCTTTGCTTAAAGACTGTCTAATGCAAGGCGGTTCTGAAGAGCCATAGCTCTTTCAGCAGCAAATTCAGTATCTATCAGGATAATGGCTCCTGAAATATTTGTCAGCATGTTATGCACAATAGCAGACAACTTTCAAATCTTTATCGAATTCAGAACAACTCCCACAGAAGAAATTGTTGCTCCAAATATATTTCCCACTATACCATAAGGAGACTCTCTCCTCTGTCTAAGATGATGTAATTCAGTAAATTTTGGAAATTTGCTTAAGTCGTCAAGTTGAAAAATCTTTGCGAAAACTATCCCCAAATAGCATGTTTTATACCATCCTCTTGGAAGACGGTAATAAGCATTATGTCCACAAATTTAATATATCCCAGGAATCGCTGGACCTTGTCCATTCAACATAAATGTCCATTTACTCTGAAACAAAAACACATGTCTACATTCACTCGTTCCCACAAATAAAGTGTTGGTGTGAGATTTAGGCCTCTATACACAAAGCTTACCTATGTGTTGTGCATCTAAAGCTAATTTCCCCTGTGTTTTTCTTGCACTATAAGCATAATCATTTGTGTAAGTCCTTTTCTCTAAGCCTTTTTCTAACTTCTCCTTCAATGCCTTTCTCCTGTCATCTGTGTGATATTAGAAGCTCTTTTTTAAAGGTGTAAGCAAGCATGTCAGGTTATTCCTGTGAGCGTAAGCTGTGCCAAAAGTTAATGTAGGCTCAAAGAAACCTCTAACCAATATGTCATTATCGTTAGCTACTCTACTCAGATACCTAATTATGAGGACAAACAAAAACACCACATCGTGGGTGGAATAGAAATACTGAATGTACTCCTCGTTAAAGAATCTTGTTAATAATAGGCTACAGCTTATCCCATGAGTTAGGGGCAAACTATGATAGGTAACTCCTTTTTCAACTGATGAAGGAATCTGCTTACACACATAACAATTTTTCACATCCATTGTCTCAACATACTCAATAAGCGATAGAAGACATTAGAAGAAGGTTCCCCTTCGGCATTACTACCTACATGTAGATACTTCTCATCTAACCTAAACTTCTGTATTGCAATTAATGTATTAGTTGTCTCTAAAGCTAAAGTATGGTTGGCTTTACCCTAGTCAACAACAGTCATACCCACAATCAATATCACAAACAGTATCCCACACACTATTGCCAAACCAATACTTATGTATTTACAGCACTTATTCTTCCTACCCTGCTGGCTAATATTACTCATGATCTGTAAAGAATCAGAAAGCAGAAGGGAAAATTTAGAAAAATGCATCAAAAATCAAAAACAAAAACCTTCTTCCAGCGGTTATTTACAGCTTTCAGTCTCACTTCCAGTATCTTTTTGTCAAAAATTGGTTTAGCAGCTTGTCAAAATCAGGTTTTCAAAAGTCAAATCATATTATCAAAGTATTTTCCGTTCACTTTCAACAGTGCCGTTTTCTTTGTACTTTTCTCAAATTGTTTCAACAGTTCAGTTCGTTGGCTTCCCGCAAGTGCAACATATTGACCTGGAATGTCTCGATCAAAACAAAAAGACAATAGCTCATTCTGCTATTCACTTGTAGTTGCATACACCATTCAGGACCTGCATACCTTTGACTTGCTATTCTCTTTCTTTTCAATTTTCGATCATCATTCAATTCTCCCTCACTTAGATCTTCTCTCCTTGCTGTTTCTACTTCTTCCTCGATTGTTGTGTCAACAACTGCTTCCTTTCTCTTTGCTTTTGATTCCGGCCAATTATCTCCTTTCAGTGGACCCTTGGACAATGCTCTTTTCAGTGTTGAACTTGAAACTTCTTTTTGCTCTGCAGTGTTTTCTCTTGAAGGACCTGCAACTGGTTCAGGAGGAGTTAGATCACATTTGCTTTGATCCACTTAACTCCTTTACCCTCGGGGTCTGGAAACTGTTCTGTTAGTCTCTCAAAATTGTCTACTTCTGGGAAAGCCCTCTTCTGACTAGGCTTTCCTGCTGCCTCAATTGAGATTGGCTCACAGTCACCCTCCTGGAGGTCTTCCCTTTTGTCTCTCACAGGAGTGACTGAACCGTCCTCGATGGCCTCAGATCTGGCCTCAGTTCCTCTTTCTTCTTTTTCCGGCTCTGAAGCTTGTCCTGTTGCAGTTTTTGGTACTCTCAACAACTCTTCTTCATTGTCCAAGGGACATGCCACGTTCTTCGAGTGGCTGGCGTGGATCCAGTTCGGAACTCCAGCACAGCTGTGGTAGTAGGCAGAACAACCTGGAAAGGTCCTTTCCAGCGAGGCTCCAAACATATCTTCCACACATGTTTCTGGACCACAACCCATTCACAGCCTCTCAGGTTGTGCCCTGGATCATGGATTGGTGGCAGTGTGGCGGCTTCCACCTGCTGAGAAAAAGAGCAAACCACATCAGCCAGACCTTTGCAGTAGTCCAACACCATATCATCTGTAATATTGACAAGTGCATGTGCTAGCACCGCTGGCAACCTCATGGCTTGGCCCAAAAGGATCTCATGCAACGACAATCCTGTCTTCCTATCGGGTGTGTTCCTCATTGTCATCAGAACTAAGGGCAATGCGTCAGGCCATTTCAGAATCGTGGATGCATACATCTTTACAACTCTTGACTTCAAGGTACCATTCATCTGCTTCACTAGTCCTGATGATTCAGGGCAATAACTACAATGCAACTTCTACTCAAAGTTCAATGCTGCACACAGTAATTTAATTACTTCATTGTTAAAGTGACTTCCCCTATCTGATTCCAAAGAGATCGGAAACCCAAAACGTGGTATTAGTTCCCTTAACAGCTACTGCGAGGGTGTCATTTCTTTGTGTAGTGTATGCTTCAATCCAGTGACTTAAGATGCATACAAGCACCAACACATATCTCAAACCTCCACACACAGGCATTTCAATAAAATCCATTTGCATTCTGCTGAATTGACCTCCTGCTCTTCCAATGTGGCTCAAAATAACCACTGTCCTTTTCCCCATGTTCTTTTGTTGGCAAATCAAATCAAAAACATTTATAAAGCGCGCTACTCACCCGTGAGGGTCTCAAGGCGCTAGGGGGACGGGGTTACTGCTGCTCGAAGAGCCAGGTCTTGAGTTGCCTCTAGAATGCGATGTGGTCCTGGGTGTTCCTGAGGTTGGTGGGGAGGGAATTCCATGTCTTGGCCGCCAGGTAGGAGAAGGATTTCCCACCTGCTGTGGTGCGGCGGATGCGAGGGACGGCGGCGAGTGCGAGGTTGGCAGACCGAAGTTGACGGGTGGGCGTGTAGAAACTGAGGCGACGGTTGAGGTATTTGGGTCCCTCGTTGTGGAGGGCTTTGTGTGCGTGGGTGAGGAGCCGGAAGGCGATCCTTTTGTTGACGGGAAGCTAGTGTAGTTGTCTCAGGTGGGCGGGGATGTGGCTGTTGCAGGGAATGTCGAGGATGAGGCGGGCTGAGGCGTTTTGTATTCGCTGCAGACGTTTCTGGAGTTTAGCAGTGGTTCCTGCGTATAGGGTGTTGCCGTAGTCCAGGCGGCTCGTGACGATGGCGTGGGTCACAGTCTTTCTGGTGTTGGCAAAGATCTTTCGGAGCATGCGGAGGGTGAGGAAGCAGGAAAATGATACGGCGTTGACTTGTTTGGTCATGGTGAGAAGTGGGTCCAGGATAAATCCGAGGTTGCGTGCGTGGTCTGAGTGGGTAGGTGCGGTGCCAAGGGCCGTGGGCCACCAGGAGTCATCCCAGGCGGACGGGGTGTTTCCGAGGATGAGGACTTCCGTTTTGTCTGAGTTCAGTTTCAGACGGTTGAGTTTCATCCATTCTGCGACGTCTTTCATTCCATCTTGCAGGTTGGTCTTGGCGCTGGTGGGGTCCTTGGTGAGGGAGAGTATCAGCTGAGTGTCGTCAGCGTAGGAGGTGATGTTGATGTTGTGTTTGCGTACTATGTCGGCGAGGGGGCTCATGTAGACATTGAAGAGAGTCGGGCTGAGCGAGGAGCCTTGTGGGACGCCGCAGATGATCTCGGTGGGGTCTGAGCGGAATGGTGGGAGGTAGACTCTTTGGGAGCGGTTGGAGAGGAAAGAGGTGATCCAGTCCAGGGCCTGTCCTTGGATACCGGTGGAGCGGAGGCGGGATATTAGGGTTCGGTGGCAGACGGTGTCAAAGACAGCCGAGAGGTCGAGGAGGATGAGGGCAACTGTTTCTCCGTTGTCCATCAGAGTTCTGATGTTGTCTGTGACTGAGATGAGGGCGGTTTCTGTGCTGTGATTGGCTCGGAATCTGGACTGGGAGGGGTTGAGTAGGTTGTTGTCTTCAAGGAAGTTGGTAAGTTGCTTCTTGACGGTCTTCTCTATGACTTTGGCAGGGAAGGGGAGTAGCGAGATGGGGCGAAAGTTCTTCAGGTCGCTGGGGTCCACCGTAGGTTTCTTCAGTAGGGCGTTGACTTCTGCGTGTTTCCAGCTCTCGGGGAAGGTGGCAGAAGCAAACGAGCTGTTGATGATGGTCTGAAGATGCGGGGCGATGATGTCTTTGTTGAAGATGAAGTGTGGGCAGGGGTTCGAGGGGGCACCGGAGTGGATGGAGTTCACGGTAGCTTTGGTCTCCTCCGTGCTGATGTGAGTCCAGGCGTTGAGGGTGATGGCTGGGGTTGTCGGTTCTGTGGTGGTTGGCTGGGTCTGGTGTCCGAAGCTGTCGTGTAGGTCGGTGATCTTACGATGGAAGAAGGTGGCGAGGGAGTTGCAGAGGTCTTGTGAGGGCGTGATGGCGTTGGAGTTGGCGTTAGGATTGGAGAGCTCTTTGACAATGTTGAAGAGTTCTTTGCTGTTGTGAGTGTTCTTGTCCAGTCTGTCTGTGAAGGAAGTTCTTTTGGTGGCGCGGATCAGTTGGTGGTGTTCGCGGGTGGCGTTTTTGAGGGCAGACATGTTTTCTGTGGTGTGGTCCTTGCGCCAGGCTTTCTCGAGGGTGCAGCAGGTTTTTTTAGATTCCTTGAGGGTGTCTGTGAACCTAAGAGGTTTCCTGGTGCTGGTTTGTCTTGGGAAGCGTCTGAGGGGTGCGAGGTTGTCCGCGCAGTTGGTGATCCAATGCGTGAGGCTGAGGGCTGCGTCATTGGGGTCGGTGGAGAAGGTGGGTTGGTTGTCGCTGAGAGTGGAGAGAAGCTGTTCCGTGGGGATTTTGTTCCAATGTCTGCGTGGGATGGGTTGTGTGCGGAGGTGGAGAGTCTCGCGTCTGAAGGTGAAGTGGACACATCTGTGGTCGGTTCAGTGTATTACGGAGGAGTGGCTGAAGGATACGTGGTTGCTGGCGGAGAAGATGGGGTCGAGCGTCTGTCGGGCGATGTGGGTGGGGGTGTTCACCAGTTGCTTGAGACCGAGGTTGGCGAGCAGGGTGGTGGTGTTGGGGTCGTTGTTCTGTTCCAGGTGGAAGTTGAGGTCACCGAGGAGGATGTAGTCCGGTGAGGCAAGGGCGTGCGGGGAGATGAAGTCAGTGATGGATTCGCTGAAGAGGGTGCATGGTCCAGGGGGTCTGTAGATGAGAGTTCCTCTGAGGGTGGTCCTGGGGTTGGTGTGGATCTGGAAGTGCAGGTGTTCGGCGGCGAGGGGGGTGTCTTCGGTGGAGGTGGTGACGTTGATGGAGTCCTTGAAGACGATGGCGATTCCTCCACCGACTTGGTTGGTGCAGTCTCTCCTGGAGATCTTGTAGCCGTCGGGGATGGCTATGGCGATGTCGGGGGCCGAAGCGGCGTTCATCCAGGTCTCAGTGATGAAGGCGACGTCCGGTGCGGTGGAGTCCAGGAGGTCCCATAGTTCAATGGCGTGCTTGTGGACGGAGCGTTCGTTGATCAGGATGCAATTGAGGTGGTTGTTGGCGCGTGGGCTGGCGGGCGGGGTGGATTCGCGGTGGAAGGTGAGTTTGCAGGTAAGGCATGCGAAGGGTCCATGGGTGCATTTAGGGTTGGCTTGGAAGCAGGTTCTGGAGCGCCCTGGGTTGAGGGCGTGGAAGGTGTAGGGGTCGTAGCGGTGCTGTGGGGATTGGGAGTGCTGGGGGCCAGGGGTCGTGGCGCTGGGCGCGGTCCAGGCGCAGACAGGTGCAGACGGGCTTGCCTTTGGCGCGCCTTCGGCGTGCCAGTGGCGCGCCCGCTGTGCACGGCCGCCATAAGAGGGAGGAGGTGTCAGCTGGGGGCGGGAGGCGGGAGGGGCGGCGACGACTGGGAGCAGGGGGGGCAGGGCCGAGCAGGAGGTGGTGGCGGGAAAGCGGAGGATGGGGGGGTCAGGTAGAGGGGAGGGGAGAAAAGATAGGGGAGGGGGGATTACAGAGGAGGAGAGGAGTCAGGAAGAACAGAAGAGGAGGAGAGAGAAGAGTCAGGAGAGAGGAGAGAAGATTCAAGAGAGAAGAGAGAAGAGACAAGAAGAAGAGTCAAGAAGAAGAGGAGAGAGGAGTCAAGAAGAAGAGTCAGGCAGAAGAGGAGAGACCAGAAAAGCAGAGGAGGGAAGCGTCTAGAAGATGAGGAGAAGGCCACAGAGGAAGAAAAGGAACATGCAGAGAAAAGTACAGAAGAAGAGAAGAACAAGCAGGTCGGGGTGCAGAGGAGAAAAGAAGAACACAAATGAATAGCAAAGCAGGAAGAGAGCGCGTGAGGAAGAGGAGAAAAGAAGAAGAACACAGATGAAGAAAGAACAAGAAGGACGGGGTGCAGAGGAGAAAAGAAGAACACAGATGAAGAGCAAAGCAGGAAGAGAGCGCGGTGAGGAAGAGGAGAAAAGAAGAAGAACACAGATGAAGAAAGGACACGCAGGTCCGGGTGCAGAGGAGAAAAGAAGAACACAGATGAAGAAAGAACACGCAGGTCGGGGTGCAGAGGAGAAAAGAAGAACACAGATGAAGAAAGAACACGCAGGTCGAGGTGCAGAGGAGAAAAGAAGAACACAGATGAAGAAAGAACACGCAGGTCGGGGTGCAGAGGAGAAAAGAAGAACACAGATGAAGAAAGAACACGCAGGTCGGGGTGCAGAGGAGAAAAGAAGAACACAGATGAAGAAAGAGCACGCAGGTCAGGGTGCAGAGGAGAAAAGAAGAACACAGATGAAGAGCAAAGCAGGAAGAGAACACGGTGAGGAAGAGGAGTGGGGCACAGAGGAAGAGCAGAACACGCAGCAAGTGGGCTGCAGAAGAGGAGCAGAGAGCGGAGGAAGATGGCTACCAGATGGAGGAGCAGAAAGCGAAGGGAAATGGACAGCAGAGGTGCGGAGAAAGGTTGGGGGAGAGAGCAGAAGGCAGAAGACAGAAGTACAGGGAAAGAGAGGTGAGTAGCGCGGGGCTGGACGAGGGGCTGGGCGGGGGGAGTACTTACAGTTTTAGCAGGTCTTGCTGGGAGGTGTCAGGAGCCTGGGCTGGTGGAGCTGAAGCGGCAGGGGGAGCGACCTACCCTCGGGACACAATGATGCCAAACTGCATCACCAACCAGTCCAAACCTTGGGTTGAACCAATTATGCTTGAATAAACAAATCATGGCATCCCTCCCAACATGTGCTTGACCATGATAACACCTAGCCATTTGAGACAACAGAATATTTGGCAAAACCAATTGACCCTCTTCTGAAACCTATAGTTTATCTTCTCGCTGTACACATTTCATTTTGCTCCATGAACATTTTTCCCTCCCTGTCAACATTATTCTGCAATGTTTTTAATTCTTCCAATGTATCTATTACTTTCAATGCAAAAATTGGACATGTTTCGTCTTTTTCAGGTAACAATTCCCACTTATCCTTGAAAAATATACAGTTCAATGCGCAAAAACTTGTGACTTTTTCCGCACATCCATTTCCCATTGACCCAAAGTCTTGTGATTTCAGATGTGCACTGCATTTCACCACGGCAATCTTTTCAGGCATTTGGATAGCATGCAACAATTCTTTAATTCTCTCTCCATTTCTCACTGGTGAATCAGAAGAGGTCATGAAACCCCTCTGTGACCACAACTGGCCAAAATCATGGACTATTCCAAACCAATAGTGGTTATCTGTATAGATGGTAACTCTTAGCTGAGCAGAAACATGGCAAGCTCTAGTAAGGGCTACCAGTTGCACTACTTGGACAGAAACACTCCTTGAAGCCAAGATGCTTCTAGAATACCAGAAATTGTGCACACAGCATATCCTGCTCTCAGTGTTCCCGTATTGTCTCTCAGACATGAGCCAGCAACAAAGACAATTTGGTCACTTTCTTACAATCGGGCGTCCCTAATGTCAGGTCTCAGTTTTGTGCACAAGTCAGTTACTTCAAGATAATCATGCAAAATGTCTTCCAACTTTTCAATTTCAACATTTTCATTTGGAAGTAAAGTTGTCGGGTTCAGCAATGTACATATTTTCGATGACACATTTGTGATCCTAAAATACTCGTCTCATATGTGGTCAACCGAGCACCTGTCAGGTATTGAGTTTTGTCTTTGTGAGTAGGATTTCAATGGAGTGAGGGACCATAATAGTTAAAGGGTGTCCCATCAATCTGAGGCTCTGTCCAGCCCCTGCAACTGCACGCAGACAAACTGACAAGGCTGCTGAGACTGGGTCCAAAGAAGCTGAAGAATTTGCTACTGGGTGGTTTACACCTCCACGGACCTGAGTCAAGACAGACAAAGAACATGCATCACACTCATGACAGAACAATGTGAAAGGCTTAGTGTAGTCAGGCATACCCAAAGCTGGAGCTTTGCACAGACTCTCTCTCAATTCAGAAAACGCTTTCATGCAAGCCTGGTCTAACACTATGGGATCAGTGACCTCCTTATGGGTCAGCTTCTGCAAGGGCTTGGAAATTACTGAAAAATTGGGAATCCATTGGTGGCAGTAGCATGCCATCCCTAGAAACATCCTGACATCTCTCTGAGTGGTAAGGGGACTCATCTGCAATATTGTCATGACCCTTTCTCTTGATATTTTCCTTGATCCCTTCTCAATCTGGTGACCCAAATATTTCACCTCTTTCTGACAGTATTGCAATTTAAGTGGAGACTCTTTATGGCCACTCTTTCCCAAATGATTCAGCAATGCAATTGTGTCATACTTGCACTCATCTCTCATTTTGGACGCAATCAGCAAGTCATTGATGTATTGTACCAAAGTCGATTGGAAAGGCAATTCCAACAACTCCAATTTTTTTTTCAGGATCTGATTGAATATGGAAGGTGACTTTGAAAACCCTTGAGGAATTCAACATCTATAGTAAATTCAGTCCAAAGACTTGAAACAAAAGAGAAATTAGCTGTCCTCAAGAAGAGGCACAGAAAAGAAGGCTTGTGAAAAGTCTATGATGGTGAGCCATTCAGCATCACATGGAATCTGAAACATTATCACGGCTGGATTTGGTACCATAGGGCAACATTTGAGCACAATGTCATTTATTTTTCTCAAACCCTGGACAATTCAAACCTTCCCACAGGGCTTTTTCAATCCCATTATCGGTGAATTACATGGGATGCTCAACGCTTCTTTCAAAACCCGTTGGTTTACAAATTCTGCAATTATCTGGGCAACCTCTATAAGGATATCCTGTGGCATATGGGTCTGGGGAATCTGGGGAAAAATTGCATTCAGCTTTACTGAAACTTTAACTGGCTCAACTCCCTTTATCAAACCTATCTCTTTCCCTGCCAGATCCCACACTTTCTCTTTAACCATTCCCTGTAAATCAAGGTGACGCTCCTTCACAGTGAACACTGGAAAGAAATCAATCAGAGGGTATTCCTTATTTGTAATTTCACACTTTGTCTTTGGTACTGGACCACCTTTATTATGGCTATTCGTCTCTATCTCGATCCCATCATTTGAACAAGTAATTGAGCACCTGGTTTTACACAGCAAGTCTCTTACCAGTAGGGATACCGGACTTGAATCGCAGACTACGAATTTGTGCAATCCTTTAAAGTTGTCAATTTTAATCTAAACTGGTTCTGTAATTGGGTTGGTCAAATACTGATTCGCTACTCCTACAATCTGGACTGTCTTTCCTAAAGGGGGATGTTAGAAATGGGGTCTTTGTTTGGCAGTCAGGTTACCCCCTCTCCAAGCAAGGACCCTCACTCTAGTCAGGGTAAGTCACACACAATCCAAATTATCCTGTGCCCACCCTCTGGTAGCTTGGCACTGAGAAGTCAGGCTTAACTTAGAAGGAAATGTGTAACGTATTTGTGCAATAAACCATACAATACCACAATATAACACCACAAAAATACACCACACAGTGCTTAGAAAAATATATAATATTTATCTGGATAAATGAAGGTCAAAACAATTAAAGATTAAATAAGCAAATTTAGGGATGTCACTGAATGTGATATCAAGTGTCTTAGAGTTAAAATATTACTGTAAAAGCAATAAAAAGTGTCTTGCGTTCTCCTAGAAACAACAAGAGTCTCTTGCAGGACGAAGTACCTGATTTGCGTTGAAAAATCCTCGCAAGGGACCAGAGGAGGAGGTGCGTGGAAAATGGTGAGTGTGTGTCAGTTTCGCCCCGTCGCACACGGACTTGCGACGTTATTTTCCACACCGGGAAGACGTGCGTCGATTTCTGTTGCGCGGACTCGGATCCTCTTCGGGTTGCGGGGTTTTCAGACGCCCTGGGGACAATGCGTGGAATCCTGGGCTTGTGGAGCGAAGTCACAGGGGCTGCATCGATTCTGATAGGCGATGCGTGGAATTTTCTTCTGCACGGCAGGCGCTGCTTCGATTCCTCTCAGGAAGTCGGCCAGCATCATTCTGAGTTGGCTTGCGTCAATTCGGTAGGGCTGTGCATCGAAGTTCTACCCGCATTGCGTCGCAGGTGCTGCGTCAATGGGCTGTCACGAAGTTGGGTCTGCGTAGTTCCTGTTTCGGCGTGCAGTGAATTTTTCACCGCCAGCAGGCTGTGCATCGTTCTTGGCAGGCAGTGCGTCAAATTTTTGCTGCAAGGGTATTTCAGCTGCAGGAGAGAAGTCTTTTTGGTCCTGAGACTTCAGGGAACAGGAGGCAAGCTCTATCCAAGCCATTGGAGAGCACTTCTGCAGAACAGCAAGAGAGCAGAAAACAGCATGGCAACAGCAAGGCAGCAGTCCTCTTCAGAAAGCAGTGAGGTGAGTTCTTTGGGCAGCAAGGCAGTTCTTCTTGTCAGGGTGCAGGTTCTGGTTTCTTCTCCAGGAAGTGTCTGAGTTGGTAGGGCAGAGGCCCTGTTTTTTTACCCAAATTTGAACTGGGGGAGACTTCAAAGACTGGCTTAGAAGTGCACTAGGTCCCCTTTCAGTTCAATCCTGTCTGCCAGGGTCCCAGTAGGGGGTGTGGCAGTCCTTTGTGTGAGAGCAGGCCTTCCACCCTCCCAGCCCAGGAAGACCCATTCAAAATGCCGATGTATGCAAGTGAGGCTCAGTATCCTATGTTTGGGTTGTGTCTGAGTGAATACACAAGGAGCTGTCAACTAAATCCAGCCAGACGTGGATTGTAGGGCACAGAACAATTTAAGTGAAGAGAAATGCTCACTTTCTAAAAGTGGCATTTCTCAAATAGTAATATTAAATCCAACTTCACCAGTCAGCAGGATTTTGTATTACCATTCTGGCCATACTAAATATGATCTTCCTACTCCTTTCAGATCAGCAGCTACCACTCAAACAATGTATGGGGGCAGCCCCAATGTTAGCCCATGAAGGGAGCAGACCTCACAGTAGTGTAAAAATGAATTTAGAAGTTTTACACTACCAGGACATGTAAACTACACAGGTACATGTCCTGCCTTTTACCTACACAGCACCCTGCCCTAGGGGTTACCTAGGGCACATCTTAGGGGTGACTTATATGTAGAAAAAGGGGAGTTCCAGGCTTGGCAAGTACATTTAAATGCCAAGTCGAATTGGCAGTGAAACTGCACACACAGGCCTTGCAATGGCAGGCCTGAGACAAGGTTATGGGGCTACTGAAGTGGGTGGCACAATCAGTGCTGCAGGCCCATTAGTAGCCTTTAATCTACAGACCCTGGGCACATATAGTACACTCTACTAGGGACTTATAAGTAAATTAAATAGCCCAATTGGGTGTGATCCAATGTCACCATGTTTAAAGGGAGAGAGCATATGCACTTTAGCACTGGTTACCAATGGTGCGCAGAGTCTAAAAACCAGCAAAAACATTATCTCAAAAGTGGAGAGAGGAAGGCAAAAAGTTATGGGTGACCACCCTAAGGCTGTCAGGTCTCACAGGGGCAAATTTGGTACTTCTGCAATTCCTACTGTAGAGCGTGTAGCTCCTGTGTCAACTAAGAAGAAACCTTGTGACCCATGACTTTTCCCTTTACATAGGGACCTTTCTGATCTAGTTCCAAAGAAGCTGCTAGCACACATTCCTCTTCATCCGAACTCTCGCTCTCCCAATTATCGCTTATTCTAATCTCACTGTGTAACAGGAATTGGTGAACTGTGTTATTACTTTGGTTGGACCTCTGACCTGTGACCTGTTGAGGAAGCATCACCTGCTGCTGTTCCATTGGGGCTTGAGGTATTTGAATTTGCTGTCTAGGTACCATGGGAACTTGCTGTTGCATTGGCTGCGACTGTGTCATTTGTACATGCAGCATTTGCACCTGCTGCATGGGTTGGACATTCTGTATTTGATTCACATTGTTTTGTAAATTCGGATTAGGACCTCTCATTCTCAGTCTTCTCATGTTTTGAAATGAATTGATGTCATTAGTTTGCTGAATGACACTTTCCTGCACCATCATCGGACACTCCCGTTTCCAATGTCCAACCACTCCGCAAGCGTGACACGGCAACAATTTTTTCATTCCCTGCACATCATTCTGAACCACTACAGTACCCATGTCTGGACCACGGTTTAGATTATCTCCATGACCTCTACCTCTCATCTGATTTTAAAAGACCATATTTCCCTTTTGCTGCTGCTGCTGTGGAAAATTTCCCTGCATCCCTGTTTGTGCGGCTTTAATCTGCATCACCATTGCATTCTCTTTCAGCTTTCTCTGCTTCAATTTAATATCATCACTACAGTACTTTGCATACTGCAACACCCCATCAATCGACTTTGCTTGCCAGCAAATCGAATGACTGTTAATGATCTGGCTTATTTCAGGTCTCAATCCTTCCCGAAACTGAACACAAAATGAATCATGTCTTTCGGCTCAATTGTTTCTGTACCACTGTAATGCTTGAAAGCCTGCAACAATCTCTCATAATACACATGCATCAACTTCTTTGCTTCCTGAGCTGTCCTGTCTATTTTCTGCTAGTCAATGTTTTTGGTGAAATCCTCATCTTCAGGAATTCAGTCACCTTGTAATAATATTTAATTATCTCAGGAGATGGAGCACCTGTAACCTGATCTCGCTTTGGCTCTTTTGTAGGCCAGTCTATACTCCTCTTACACTCCACCCACAGATGAGCTGGAACTACTATCTCCAGTAGAGTGTTCAAGTCCTCCCACAGGTAATTTGCAAATTTCACAAACTTGTCTGTCTGCTGGTACCATTCCACTGGCTTCTCTCTCAATCTGAGATAGTCATTTGTAAATGACAGAATGTCACTTCTGCTCCAAGGGACGTGAACAAAATTCCCTTCAGGAATCTCCCTCATTGTGAAAATTTTCACTGGATCGCCGTCCTGCTGCACATTCGCAGTTAGCTCTGCAGAATCCCTTTTTCTCTTATCTCTTTTTTTTACCCATCTACCTTTCCATTTGTCTACTGCTCCCCAGGTCTGGGCACTTTGAACTCCCTAAGGTGTGCTTTCATTCCAGCAGATCTCATATGTTCAAAATCTTTGGTCTCAAAGTCTGACCTGTAACTCCTTTTCAAATGTTTTGGTTTCTCTATTTCTATGTGGTACTTCTCTGCCAGGTCTGCTAGCTTTTGATGCACATTGCTCACTTCCCTCGTAATCTTCCGGCACAGATACCTCAACTCTGCTTCTGTGAAGGACTCTAACCTGTTCACACACATGGTCCCTTCATTGAGCTCACCCGCTTCCATTCCTAGTCTCCCTTTGGAGCACTCTTTGAGGTATTCAGCTGATATAGCCATTCAGTCAATTGCTGGGCAGTCAAACCCTGCAATGAAATGTTAGCCCGTGCCGGTGGCACCTGTTGTGTAACTGTATTCGGGCTCTACGGTGTGACTAATTTCAAACTCTGACTAATATTCAACCCTATCACAGTATCTGGAGTAACTCCAGATGAACCAAGGTCTAGCAATGATCTAGATCCGGCAAAGGTCTGTCCCACAGGAGAGGCTGCTCGGATACTCTCATTACGTCCTCCCCTCATTGAATTCTGACTCTGGATTACCTGTCCATCTGCACTGGGTTTAACTTGTGCAAACAAAGGTACAATTGGATCAATGGTGACTGGTACTGATGCATCTGGGCTTGGTCTGGCGTTCAGGTTCTGTGAGAGAGTAATTCCTGTGTTCTGGTTCATCACTACAGACATATCTGTCTGGGTCCCTGTTACCGAAGTGTATCTCGCCATTACTGGTGGCCTCATACGCAGCATTAAAAGTGGAGTTGGCTCGATCTGAACCAACGTCCGTTTCCGGAAAACCTGTTCTGTAGGCGCTATCAGATTTGTGGCAGTTTCCACAATGGGCACAACAGGGTAAATTCAAAGGACATTTAGCTGTGGCACCTGAGCTTGTAATACTGGAGTAGTAGGTGCGTTAAGACTGCTCTGTATTGGGCTCTATGTCGGGCTAGGATTAACCTGCACCAAACTCGTTGTCACATTAACCTGTGTTGGAGCTGAAGGATCAGCACTGGTACTTGGACCACTCTCATGTGTTGCATATGGTGGTGGACGATTTCTCAATAACTGCAAAATAAACTCATCATCGTCTGACTCTTCCTCCACTGTCATAGAGTTTCTAGCCTCCCTACTCTCAGAGGAGCCTCTGTTAGTCTTTCAGGTAGCTTTCCTCCACTCTCTCTCACTGTCCTGTGTAATTGCAGGAAACAACTTAATCCCCTGTAAAGACTCGGCTCTCCAAAATTTCTGAGCATGGTCCCATCTAGACTCTGCTAGTGTCTTTTCTGCCTCTCTCATCCTCCTTTCAAATTGTGTTGCTGTCTGGCTACTAACTCCCAGATCTATAATGCCTCGAGCTGTACTGTCCCGGAGGAGGTTTCAAATCAGACAGCATCCTCCTCATATTCTCTAAACTCCTCAAATTGAATGTTCCGTTAGCAGGAAATGCTAAGCTCCCATCCTTCTCTGTCACTTTTCACCATTGCTTTAGCCAAAGACATGGCGCAGAGCCCTTTTCTTCTAATACAATGTAAGATGGAGTACCTTCTGGTGAAGCAGTTTCCCCTATACTCGTTGTAATGTATGTATCTCCCCTTAAAAAAATATTTAAAGCTTTGACAATGTTAATTTTTTTTACCTTTATGTTATTCAAAAATCAAAACAGGAAGTGACTTTTAATCCCATAATTCTCTTCACCCACCTTCTCAACCAATTGCGCTTCATAGACGGCTACCAATCCGTGTGCAACCCTTCTCTCTAACCAACCTATCCCAACTCGTCTCCAATGATGTCACTCTCACACGTACTGCAGCTGACAAAGATTCACACTAAACTAATGCAAAATTATTGCGAGCACTAAACAAATTGAAAAACCCAATTTGTCAGTTTACTACAGGTAGGGTAACACAATTGCTTCAGAAACTGATTTTTCCCAGAAGGCTCTCGCGCTAGCAGCTACTCCTTCTTTTTCAGTTCCCCTGATTCACAAGCAAAATTCAACCTGCAAATGTTACTCTCAACTGTTACACTCTGACTTGTCGGCCACGCCTGATCAACCTATTAAATCAGACAAATTACAACAAAAACCAAGTGTCTCATACACTTTTCAATATACTCTGGAGTCTTAGACCAGGTAGGGTCTATACATCAACAACCACGTAGACAATTGTTTAGCACAAAGTGTCACAACCATGTGAAGTTGGACGATTTCCCTACTCTCACACTTTGAAGTCCGCACACTCCTTCTACAACTTCATTTGGAGTACGCAAACTCCCTAAACGCTCACAAATATCACAATTCACCTATGATTTCCATAAGCTGTGCAAGCGCAAGACTTACTTAATTTGCGCTGTCACTAGAACGCAGAGAACATCCTCAAACAAACATTAACAAGCTCCAAGATTCTGGGAATGTCATTTCATGTACTTAGGGGGCACATTATCTCTCCAATTTGCAACAATTAATCAGAAAAATAAAAAATCGGTGATGATGAGCTCTCAAAATGCAAGACCATCAAGCTACTACCATTTCTGGGGACACCTATTATTTCTCGCTTACAATCTCTGGGACCCAATACTCTAATACCTCTCTTTCTGAACTGTATTATGGGTTCTTAAAGGAGACAAACCATCAATCTCTGCTACCATCTCTGTTAGCACGTCTGACCTTAATAATTAAAATTACCAGGGGACGAAAATAGGCCGATGAACCTTTTGACTGCACTTAAGATGTTCCCACCATATATTCTGTACAGCCAGATCAATAATCAATAACAATCAATAACATTAGTAATCAATTGGAGTCAGTAATTGTCACACACCATGACCTTGGAGTCATGAATAACCACACCTTTATGTAAAAGTTAGAATATTTATTTGCCTATATTAACAATGCTAATGTGATGTAGGTTAGTCTCACAATTAATTGATAGACATACAGAAACAATACTGGTTGTCCAAAGCGGAGAGAGAATAGCAATCTAATCAAATCGTGAGCTACTACACATTCCAAGGTTACAGTACAAATTAATAACAACAGCAAATGTGCAAACGATATTACATACATTTAGATTTCAGCAAAGAAAAGACATCAAATGTTACTCCATGCATTGAACTTCATTAGTGAGGATCCTATCTAACACCAGATTAGAATAGCATGTTTGGGCTTCAGGCAAAACAATTTAGTCAACACAAATTTGGAAAAACATCTAACTATGGCTCTATCAAAATAGTGATTGGTACCTAGAAGCAAATAAAAATAGCAAACAATCTGATAGTCGTTATACCTATCCTAAGTTTGGATCAGCAAGCTGTGACAGTCTTGGTCCTCAGGACATCAGTCTGGTCAGCAAGGCATCAGGATTCAGCATCAAAGTTCAGAAATGGCAGAGTCTTTAAGCAATAAAGTTAAGCATGTCTCTTCTCAAAAAGCTCAAGAAAGTAATGGTAGTCTCTCCTCTCTGTGCAGTCTGGCTAAGTTAGATTTTCTAAAACTACTTCCCACATCCTAGTTGGTCAGGGGATAGCATGTTCACACGTTGTCCAATAAAACTAAAACTTCAATTCTATGTTTCTACTAGTACATGGTTCACATGTCGGTGATTGGCTCCTTTTGTACTGTTCTCATTATCCAGCTCGTCAGATAACAATATTGTTGCAGCTCATACACCAGTCAGTGTCTTCATTGTATTCTCCTGAGAAAGTCAGTCTTACACATATTACATAAAAGAATGTTGCATTAGCTAGTACAGCATCTTCTAGCAAGCAGTTCTCACAAGAAAGACTTTTAGCTACAAGCACATTAGGTCAGCACTATTTAATTCTTTAAGAAGACATTTTATTAAACGCCTAAGAAATACAGCTTGACATGAGGCCATGCAACTAGGTCAAGACCTCCGCTAAATTAAGGCATACAATTAATAAAGCTAATACATAATGCATAACCCTTAATATGACATATTACTACATTAATCAAACATAATTTCAATATTTCAGATTAATAAGCCATTCGTAGGTTCACTTCGTGAAAATTGAAGGCCACTCACGTGGTCACACTTTCAAATGTGTGCATTATTTTCCTCTAGGTTAATACAATTTCTACACAAATTCAACACTCAGAATACATGAATATTCATTAGTAATTTCATTAAAAACTTCTGCGTTAGCAATAGTTAATTCTATAAATGCATTGTGGAAGCCATGCACAACATGACTTCACTGCTTTTAGCCTCCTCCACTTAAATGTAAAATTTGGATTACATTTACCAAGTGTCGTCACCCCTCCCCCCAACTTAAAGAAAGAAGAGAGTTCTATGATTTAGCTGCTGTGTCCCCCTAGTGACCATAAGAGAGTTCTTCATTGGTTCTTTAGGAGCAGACAGTAACCTCTTACTTTAGGAGCAGACAATAACCTCTTACGTTTACAAAAGTTGTTAAAAACCTGACTAGTTAATGAACGTGCACACTGCCCTCTTGCATTTTAGATGGTCACTCATTGTTTACGTATTTTGAGGTTTTAGTTAAAGCAAAGACATTTTGTATACCTCCCTTGAAAAATAACATAACATATCTCAACATAACATAACATAGCATAGCATATCATAATGGCAGGGAATATTCATTAGTAATTTCATTAAAAACTTCAGCATTAACACTAGTTAATTCTATAAATGCATTATGGAAGCCATGCACAACATGACTTCACTGCTTTTAGCCTCCTCCACTTAAATGTAAAATTTGGATTACATTTACCAAGTGTCGTCACCCCTCCCCCCAACTTAAAGAAAGAAGAGAGTTCTATGATTCAGCTGCTGTGTCCCCCTAGTGACCATAAGAGAGTTCTTCATTGGTTCTTTAGGAGCAGACAGTAACCTCTTACGTTTACAAAAGTTGTTAAAAAACTCACTATTTATGAACGTGCACACTGCCCTCTTGCATTTTAGATGGTCACTCATTGTTTTACGTATTTTCAGTTTTTAGTTAGAGCAAAGACATTTTGTATACCTCCCTTGAAAAATAACATAACATATCTTAACATAACAGAACATAGCAGGGAATTGGGGAAAATACCTCATGAGTAATTGGACATGCATTGTGGGTAATCGTTAAATGAAACACAAAGCCTGGACAAGCAAGAGCCCAATTACAGTAGCCTTGCCATTCTTTCAGCAGTGAAGTCTGTGGGCAAGGTCATTACTGTACCGGAACATTAAGGATACAGGATAGCTAAACATTAACTCCTATTCAGGTGTCTGCGTGGAAGACAGATCAGAAAGCCCAAGACGCTGGGACTAGGAGCCATGTAGAGAATCCCTCTGGGGTTCCCGATATGCATATCCACTCCCACTGTCCCTACTCTGGTTTATCCAGTGTCTGTTTTCAAGGTATAAAAAGTTAGAAACTGGAATGTAAAGAGTTCTGGAGCCTTTCGTGTGCTGACGGAGACGGGCTGGGAAGGAAGCCTCATCGGAGGCTCTTCCTGCCCCACTGGAGCCCCTAAAGAGTTCGAGGAGGACACGGATGGGGTGGAAGCCTCACCAGAGGCTCCCAGCCCAGCGCAGTTCTCCTGTTTTGTTGTGGACCCCCGTGAGAGGCAGATGGCCCCCACTGTGGTCCTTTGTTGGAGGGCCAGTAGAGGCCAGTTATAAAACCAGAGGGGGTGCGTGTCACCCGCCAATTCTCCCCCAATCATTTGAGTGGCCCCCAGAGTGAGCACACAAAGTGCCAGGGGCCCCATTTTGTTCTTCATGGCACTTGAAGTGCCTTTTATCATGATACAGGTACTTTTATAGAGACACACACTTTTATAAATGTTCCTCATATGGTCTTATGGATTAATAAGTTAACTTGCTTATTTTTGGATGTTACATATATGTTTGCTAATGTTTCTTTTATGGGCATAACATGCTAATATGTTTTCCTGACTTGCCATATGTTTTATAATTTTCCTGATATGGGCATTTATGATATTTCTATGACGAGTGCATTTGTGTAGTAATGTGATTCCTGACTGCTGGTTATGTTGCAGAATAATAAGCAACCTGTGTGTTATATGTGACTACTGCTTGTTCTGCAGAGTAACGTTCTGACAACTGCTTGGGTAGCAGGATATTACTGACATGTTGTGTTTGGTCTAACAATTGCATTGTGTACAATACAGTATATATTCAAATAACTTGGTGTTGTGTTTCCTTTTTGGTGGGAATAGTGCGTCACTTGTGTTGTGTGAGTTGTGCAAACGCTTTACACATTGCCTCTGGGATAGGCCTGACTGCTCGTGCCAAGCTACCAAGGGGGGTGGGCAGGGGTTATGTTGGACCCTTAACTCCCTTGCCTTGACTAGAGTGGGTGGGCCCTGCCTGGCTTAGATGCATACCCTAGCCAACCAGAAACCCCATTACTAACAGAATAACATTTGAAAGCAGATGATAGTGACATCAGCAAATCATCAAATTCAGTTAATAACAATCAGTTTTCAGAGCTGGGCCATCCTTAGCTCTATACGAATTTGGACTTGCATATGTGGGAAGAGACTAACACATTCGGGCAAAACAAAATAAAAGACAAAATAATTTGGAAAATCATCTAAGTAGGGTAACTCACTATAAAAATATACTGGTGTAATTATCTAAGCTGAAAAGGAAATGAGAAACCATATTATAGATTATACCTCTCCTCATTAGGCGGAGTGTTCACAATTCCGCAGCATGGTTAGACAGCTGCATCAGGACAGTAGAGAACACGAGCTGCACATAGGGCAGGTCAGCAGTTCAGAATTTATTTGGGCATATTAGTACTGAACAGCTTAAGTAACGGGACATATAAGACTAAAAGGAAACTCATAACATAAAATCTTAGTATGGCAGAAGACTTTGGACCAGATGTATCAAAAAAACAATTTGCATTTCTTAAATAGTGAATTTTAAGAAATCGCTATTTAAGAAATGCAAAATGGTATGTATGATTTTTGTGATTCAGTAATAGTGATTTCTTAAAATTCGCAAATGCTATTACCGAATCGCAAATAGAGAATCCGACCCATTTGCACTTATGGGCCTGTTGCGAATGTTTTTGCATTTCCCAAATTGCAAATTCCAGTTAGGAATTCGCAAATTAGAAAGTGCAAATCCCAGAGTGCTGGGGGCCTAAGGCCCTCTCTTCTGCATCCCAAAAATATTTTTACGGACATGTGAAGTACACACATGCCTTAGGGGCATGTGTGCGCTACATGTCAATTTTAAAAATGCATTTTTAATGCATTTTTAAAATTTGCACATGGTTACCACCCAACTATAATTTGTGGTAATTGCACTTCCTAAATGCCCAATTCGCATTTAGTAAATGCTTGATACATGTGCTTTGGAAATCGCAAATAGGAATTCTCTATTTGTGATTTCCAATTTAGAGAATCACAATGTGCGATTCTCTAAATGGGGTTGCAATTTTAAGGAATCGCTATTTTAGCTATTCCTTAAAATTGCACTGTGAATGCCTTTCATACATTGTGAAAGGCATATTTGCATTCGCAAATGGCCGAATTTTGCAATTCGCACCGTCTGGCCCTTTGAGAGGAACAGGAAATGTCAGCACCAGTATCACAGGAAGACTCTGACAGACTCTCTCGAACAGACTAAAAGTTTCAAAAGTCTCTTCCCTAACTGGAAATTTCCACACGCTTCTGATTGGTCTTCCAGGTGGGCTCATCTTGCGCACAAGGATCAATATTCAATCAGAACTTCAAACACCCATCAGGTTTGCAACTATTCTAGATTTTTTCAGGGAAGACGCATAGGCCCTCATTACGACCCTGGCGGTTTGTAACCGCTAGGGCCAATGGACGCGGAGGCACCGCCGACAGGCCGGCGGTGCCCCGCGGGGCATTCTGACCGCGGCGGCTTAGCCGCGGTCAGAGAAGGGAAACCGGCGGTCTCCCGCCGGTTTCCCGCTGCCCCCAAGGAATCCTCCAAGCCGGCGCAGCTAGCTGCGCCGGCTTGGGGATTCCGACTCCCCCTCCCGCCATCCAGTTCCTGGCGGTTCTCCCGCCGGGAACCGGATGGCGGGAGGGGGAGTCGCGGGGCCCCTGGGGGCCCCTGCAGTGCCCATGCCAACGGCCAAAATGTATTTCACTGTCTGCCTTGCAGACAGTGAAATACGCGACGGGTGCAACAGCACCCGTCGCACCTTCCCACTCCGCCGGCTCTATTACGAGCCGGCATCCTCGTGGGAAGGGAGTTTTTCCCTGGGCTGGCGGGCGGTCTTTTGGAGACCACCCGCCAGCCCAGGGAAAAACTCATAATACCCTCCACGGTCTTCTGACCGCGGAGCGGTATTACGGAGGGCGGAATTCTGGCGGGCGGCCTCCGCCGCCCGCCGGAGTCATAATGAGGGCCATAGTATCTCGATCAATTCATACAGTTCCGACAAAATGTGAAACTTATTTGTGGATTGCAACTTTGGGATTCTTTCCCACAGTTCACAAGATGATTTGAACAGTTCTCATACAAAATGAATAAGGCTTCCTGTCTTGTTCTACAGATATAACAAATACTGTTACATTTGTTATTTAACAAGACATGTGATCGGTCCTTAATACAATAGGACATTCTCCATCACATCAGCAACCTAGAAATTAATTCAGGTTAAAGGGAAACAGAATAAATCAGTCTTTTTCCTTTACTGCTGCAAAAAAAAAATTCCAGCCTAGTCTAGCTAAGAAAGCCTAAATACACAATAATGTAATTGACACATATAGATCCTATTGTGCACCTTACAATCTGAATCAAACATGCAAAGCAAATTATTAATTGCAAACATTATTAACAACATTTTAGGACACAATTTAAATATGCATTTATTCGTCTGCACACATGCAGCTCGCATTAATACTGTACATTCATTGAAATCAATATAAGAACGATTAATTAATGTTCATTTAATATTCATAACATACTTCATTTCTAATATTCTTCTAAGAATAATGGGGGTCATTCTGACTCCCGCCGGGCGCGGTCACCGTGCGCCCGGCGGGAGCCGCCAAAATACCGTACCGTCGGAAGACCGCGGCGGGTATTTTGAGTTTTCCCCTGGGCTGGCGGGCGGCCTTCAAAAGGCCGCCCGCCAGCCCAGGGGAAAACGACCTTCCCACCGTGAAGCCGGCTCGTAATCGAGCCGGCGGAGTGGGAAGGTGCGACGGGTGCTACTGCACCCGTCGCGTATTTCACTGTCTGCTATGCAGACAGTGAAATACAAGCGGGCCCTCTTACGGGGGCCCCTGCAGTGCCCATGCCATTGGCATGGGCACTGCAGGGGCCCCAGGGGCCCCGCGACACCCCCTACCGCCATCCTGCTCCTGGCGGGCGAACCGCCAGGAACAGGATGGCGGTAGGGGGTGTCAGAATCCCCAAGGCGGCGCAGCATGCTGCGCCGCCTTGGAGGATTCTGACGGGCAGCGGAAAACCGGCGGGAGACCGCCGGTTTTCCTGCACTGACCGCGGCCAAAGCGCCACGGTCAGAATGCCCTGCGGGGCACCGCCGGTCTGTCGGCGGTGCTCCCGCCGACCCTGGCCCCGGCGGTCTGAGACCGCCGGGGTCAGAATGACCCCCAATATCTTTAATGTTAATTCATGTCAGTAGTTTGCTCAAATATAAATGCACAATATCTTTCATGGCAAAACACAATGCCAAATGTCAAATAGGAATGTAGGTCACATTGTCCAACATATTTCAAGCCTGCACAATTTTGCATTTCATGTTAATTTCTCAATTAGGCTTTTAAAAGATAGTTTGTAAGTCGCCATATTCTAACTTCTATGTCACTAATGTATTAGTAAAATTTGATCCCTATCAGTACGTTCAAATAAACCTTCTGCTGTGTCAATGTTTTCAGATTTAGCAATGTTGCTAAAATGTTTCATGATGGGGACAAGCGAAAAAAACAAATCATAATTAGAGTAATAATACTGCAAAAATACACTTGCTGATACAAAAGAGTCAGCAATAAACTACAGGAAATTCCATAAGTCAAGGAGATCCTTTGATAACTAATTCTTTCAATAACTGATGAAGACAACCGGGTACAAATGTGGCAATTTTTAACTTTCATGATATTAACATAGTCATACAGTAATTTATACTATACATCTGTAGACACATCACCTCTGCAACCATCTGCATGTACATTTTTCTCATTGAACAAGGAGTTTTTATTTGCTACAGGGATTGTAGTTTCTAATTTAGTAGGTGTGGGCAAACTCTATCCAATAAGCAACAGAAAAATTATTATAACTGTTAGAAATGGGGTCTCTGGTTGGCAGTCAGTTTGCACTCTGTTCAAGCAAGGATGCTCACTCTACTCAGGTTAAGGGAGTTACACTCCTAATACAAACCTTGCTCACACCCTTGGTAGCTTGGCACAAGCAGTCAGGCTTATCTCAAAGGCAATGTGTAAAGTATTTGTACCAACACATGCAGTAATACAGTAAAAACACTACAAAATGGACACCACACCAGTTTATAAAAATAGGTAATATTTATCTAAATCAGCAAGACCAAAACAACAAAAACATACACAAGTCAAGATATGAATTTTTAAAAGAATAAGAGTCATACTCCATAGAAAACAATGGAAACATTGATTTACACAAAGTACCTGGTTTGCATCAAAAATAAAGCCTCACGGGTGAGTGTGCCTTGAAAAATTCTGCAGTGTATCGATTCCTTACCCGCAATGCATTGTTTTTCCTCTCCTGCAAGAGAGTGATGCGTTGATTTCTGGACAGGGCACCTCGGATCCTTTAATGATATGTGAATTTTGACCACTAACTCCACACTGCAATTAGCCTAGCACTACACTGTCACATTAGTGACCACCAGCTTCATTTTGCCTATTGACTTTATCTTAGCATTAGACACTGCTATGTTAAAAGCTGCAAGTAGTTTTCCTTATTGCAAAATGTGCACATATTTTTATTCTTCGTGCTTTTTCCCACCAAGGGGTAGGCTGATAAGAATGTACTCAGACGTCAGGGAACGGACTTGTTTTGAATTGGCACCTTGGGATTGTGGCCTCGTCCCGACGTGTTATTTTCAAAGCAGGCCTGAAGCAATCAGCATTTTTTTAATAAATAAACTTCTGCAGGGAAAGGGAAGTTCTAGACTTTAGGGGGCATATTTATACTCTGTTTGCGCCGGAATTGCGTCGTTTTTTTGACGCAATTTTGACGCAAAACTAACTCCATATTTATACTTTGGCGTTAGACGCGTCTAGCGCCAAAGTCCATGGAGTTTGCGTCATGTTTTAGCGTGGACACCTACTTTGCGTTAATGAGATGCAAGGTAGGCGTTCACGTCTAAAAAATCGACTCCGAGGCATGTGCGTCGGATTTATACTCCCGGGCAAAATTCACGCCCGGGAGCGGGCGGGTCAAAAAGAATGACGTACGGCCGCTTTTGCTCCGTTTTTTAGCGCCTGCAAAAGGCAGGCGTTAAGGGACCTGTGGGCTCTGAAGGAGCCCAGAGGTGCCCTCCCATGCCCCCAGGGACACCCCCTGTCACCCTTGCCCACCCCAGGAGGACACCCAAGGCTGGAGGGACCCATCCCAGGGACATTAAGGTAAGATTCAGGTAAGTGTTTTTTTTCTTTTTTTTTTGTGGCATAGGGGGGCCTGATTTGTGCCCCCCTACATGCCACTATGCCCAATGACCATGCCCAGGGGACATAAGTCCCCTGGGCATGGCCATTGGGCAAGGGGGCATGACTCCTGTCTTTGCTAAGACAGGAGTCATTTCTATGGGGGTTGGGAGTCGTAAAAAATGGCGCAAATCGGGTTGAGGCGAAAAAATTGCCTCAACCTGACTTGCCCCATTTCTTGACGCCCAAGCCCCATATCCCCCTACGCCGGCGCTGCCTGGTGTACGTCGTTTTTTTACACGCACACCAGGCAGCGCCGGCGGCTAACGCCGGCTAACGTCATTGATTAAATACGGCGCCCGCATGGCACTTCAGAATGGCGTTAGCCGGCGCTAATTTTTTTGACGCAAAACTGTGTTAGCGAGGTTTTGCGTCAAAAAGTATAAATATGGCCCAGAGTGTTTGCAGATCTCAGGCACATCCAGGGCGCTGGAGTGTGCCATCCTTCCCCTGAGGATAATTGATCTCTCTCTCCTCGATCGATTCTGGGATCTGGTGATATGATGCTGAATAGGATAGAGATGAAGCAGTGATGCCCTTGTCTCATGATGATGCATATTTTTTAATTCATTATTTGCTTTGCATTATAATATAGATACATATATTTGCTGTGTATATTGCAGTGGAGAATCATTTGTACATTCTTTCATTTCATTGCTGTGACCATTTTTGAACATGTGCTTTCAACATGCTTATCTCCTTTTAGGAACCTTGTATAGTGAAATAATAAATGTCTTCTTTGGACCAAGAACAGCATTCCAGAGATTTTTGTCAGTGCATGAGTGTTTCAGTTTGGTCATTAGTGAAGCAAAACAGATCTGTGCAGAGTCACAATGACTTCGGCACCCAGCAACAATGCATGAGAAATCCGGTTGCATGTTATTGGAAAACTGTGCTGCATGGGATTTGAGTTGTTATCAGCAGCCGCAAGTGGGTGTTGCATCATTTCTCTAGCTGAAATGCATTGATCTCCCAGCCGTGATGCAGGTGGGGCATCGATTTCAGCCGCAAAGCGGGTGGCATGTCGTTTTTCAGCTGCGTTGCAGGTGGTGAGTCAAAATTTTCCCCACACTGCTTCCTGTGTGTGCACTTCTGTCCTTGTTCTTCCAGCTTCACCTTTCAAGAGCCCAGGGATTGGATAGGGCAACACTTCGCAGGGCAGGAGTCTCAGCAGAGAGTCTAGATGCTGGCAGAGGAAGTCTTTGATAGCCCTGAGACTTCAAAACAGGAGGTAAGCTCAGTCTATGCCCTTGGAGATTCTTCTCAAGCAGGAATATACCACACAGTCCAGTCTTTGTCCCCTTTCACAGGCAGAAGCAGCAACTGCAGGATAGCCCAAAAAAGCACAGTCACAGGCCGGGGCAGCACTTCTTCTCAGTTCTTCGGCTCTCCTCCTTGGCAGAGGTTCCTCTTGGTTACAGAAGTGATCTTGAAGAAATCTAAAAGTCTGGGATTTTGGGTCCACTACTAATACCCTTTTCTGCCTTTGAACTAGGCAAATTTACTTCAAATGAAGGTCTCTGTTGTTCACAAGATCCTGCCTTGGCCACACAGCAGGGGGGTTAGAGACTGCAGTGTGTGAGGGCAGACACAGCCCATTCAGGTGTGACCACTCCTCCCTCCACTCTAGCCGGGATCGCTCATCAGGATATGCAGGCTACACTCCAGTTCCCTTTGTGTCACTGTCTAGAGGAGATTCACAAACAGCACAACTGTCAGTCTGACTTAGACATGGAATCCACAAACAGACAGATTCACAGAATGGTTTAAGCAAGAAAATGCCTTCTTTCTAAAAGTGGCATTTTCAAACTAGCAGTCTAAAAACCAACTTCATTAAAAGATGTATTTTTAAATTGTGAGTTCAGAGACCCCAGAATCCACATCTCAATCGGCTCTCAAAAGGAAACTACACTTTAAGGATATTTAAAGGCAGTCCCCATGTTAACCTATGAAAGAGATATGCCTTGCAACAGTAAAAAACTAATTTGGCATTATTTCTGTGTTAGGACATGCAAAACACATCAGTACATGTCCCACCTTTAACATACACTGCACCCTGCCCAAGGGGCTAACTAGGGCCTACCTTAGGTGTGCCTTACATGTATAAACAGGGATGGTTAGGGCCTGGCAAGTGAGTACACTTGCCAGGTTGAATTGGCAGTTTAAAAAGTACACACACAGATACTGCAGTGGCAGGTCCGAGCCCTGTGTACAAGGCTACTCAGGTGGGTGGCACAATCAGTGTTGCAGGCCCACTAGTAGCATTTGATTTAATGGCCCTAGTCACCTCTAGTGCACTTTACTAGGGACTTACTAGTAAATCAAATATGCCAATCCAGCAAAAGCCAATCACACATACAATTTACACAAGGAGCACCTACGCTTTAGCACTGGTCAGCAGTGGTAAAGTGCCCAGAGTACCAAAAACAATAATAACAGAATCCAACACACAGTCAAAACATGGGAAGCTTGAGGCAAAAAAGATGGGAAAACCATGCCAAGGATGCCAGGTCTGACAATAACTGTCACAACTAATTCTCTTAAACATAATTACTTAAGCTTGTTTCTATTTGACTCCATGAGTTCTCTAATTTCAAACCATAAGTCAAAAATCATAAATGCTAATTTGTGGCAACAAAACTATGAACTGATTCTTCCAGTCCTTTTTTATTTGTGAGCAAGCCAAATAGCAAAATTGTCTTGTCATCAAAATTCAATATTAATTTCAAACATTTTCTAAAAATTTCATCAATTTATTCTATCAAATTTTCAGACCCTCCACATAATGTGCAGTTCCTAATCACCAATAACCACACCCAGGATATAATGTCTCAGTACATCCAGTGGCAATGAAATTTTGAAGTTCAGTTCTGCCACGAGTACAAATTCAAGAATGTTCAACTGGATATGTGTGTTAAAACAAAAGGTTGAAAATTCCTTCTCCCAGTCATTTGCTCCAAAATAAGTCCATGCAGGTGCTGTGTAGTTTTGACAAGGAACTCTCTTCCTCTTTGATCTTCAAGCTACTGGCCGATCTGTATCACTGTCACTTTAACCAGATTCTTCAGTTTCTTCTGGAATCGTTGGGGGCACTTGCACTACTGGCACTTGGGGGAATAGTTATACTCTGCTTGCGCTGTTTTGGCTTCAAAAAGTTTGATGCTAAAACAGCGCATAGCTAACTCCATATTTATATTTGTAGGCTAGGCCCGTCTAGCGTCAAAATATAGGGCTTAGCGCCATACTGTGGATGCGGCAAACTACCTTGCGCTAATTAGATGAAAGGTAGGCGTTCCCGTCTAAAATATGACGCTAACCCCATAATGCCTTATTTATACTCCAGCGCAAAAATGACGAGCACGGAGTAGGCAGACCCAAATAATGATGCTAAGCCTGCTTAGCGCCATTATTTAACGCCTGGGTCTGACCAGACATTAGGGGACCTGTGGGCCCATTTCCATGGCTACACACCATGAAATGGGCCCACAGATACCCAACCCAAACCCCAGGAACACCCCCACCAGAGGGACACCATAGAATGGGGGACCCATCCTGTGTACGTAGAGGTAAGTATATATATTTTTTTTTTTCAGTGTCATTGAAGGCCTCTTACAAGGGACCCTTGCCTGATACTGGGTATGATGGCCATGAGTAGGGGACACAGGTTGCCTGTGTTGGCCATTGGGGTGGTGGCCATGACTCCTTTCTTTACTTAGACAGGAGTCATGTTTTGGTGGCAGTGCATCATTCCTGGACCACTAATGCCTTTTCCCCTCCCACCAACCTCCCCCGGCTAGCATATTTTCTGGAGATGCTAGCCTGTCCCTTGCTCCACTGTGCGCCATTCCATTAATATGGCACCCGGCTGGCGCTCTGGAATGGTGCTAGCAGGAGCTATGGATTTTGACGCAAGACTGTGCTTATGCAGTCTTCCGTCAAAATCCATAAATATGGGTCTAGTTCCTCCATCAGCATCTGAGCGTTTTGGAGTCCACTGTTTCTGTCTCACCCCATCTGTACCAACCACTGCTGTTGACTCAGTCAGAACCCCCTCAGAACGCAATTGTGCTGTACTGGTTACTAGTGCATTCCCAACTGCTTGATTAACCTGTTCCCTCCGTCAATCTGTAACTAGTCCTTCAGGGACAGGTGCTGTATCTTCAAGGGAACCTGAAACCATGCAGGTATCAGTCATGGGTACCCATAGGGAGACCAGCACACTTCACAGCTGTCACTGTCACCAGCATGACCTGGTAAGGCCCATTCCACGTGGTTCTAAACAGGACTTCCACGTATGGTTTTCATCATAACATAGTCATCAGGACATAATGAATGGCAGAGCTCCTGCTGCGGCTGGACGATAGCTACTCCAACCTGATGACACACAGAACAAACTACTTCAGCCAGTCTTTTGCAATAATCTATTACCAAGTCATTGGTGAGGTTTACAAGCTCATTCGCAGGTACAACTGGCAATTTTATGGCACGCCCTATCATAATCTCTTGTGGGGACAGGTCAGTTTTTCTGTCTTGAGTACTCATTAACACAAGAGGCAATGAATCAGCCCATTTCAGAGAGCCACACACTTTCACCAATCTAGACTTCAAAATTCCATTAACCTGCTCCACCAGTCCGGAAGCCTCAGGCCTGACACTGTAATGTAGTATTTGCCCAATTTGTAATGGTGCACATAATAATTTCAGGACCTCACTGTTCAGATGCATCCCTCGTTCAGACTCTAGAGAAGTCAGGAATCCAAGCCACAGAATTAGCTCTCTAAGTAACAGTTTGGCAACTGTGAGTATGTCATTTCTCCTTGTTGGGTAAGCCTCAACCAGAGTGAAAATTAAAACAATGAAAAAGACATATCCTAGTCCATTGCACACGGGAAGCTCAATAAAGTCAAGCAGCATCCTGTTGAAAGGTCCTCCTCATCTGCCAATGTGACTCACTGTAATTCTGCTGACATGTGACATCTATGGGCTTCTGCCATCAATCTGAATCTGGGGTTAAACCAAGTTTGCCTGGATGTCCTAACCATAGCATCACGGCCAACATGAGCTGGTCCACTGTAATGTCTTGCAAGTTTTGCAGTGGGTGCTAACAAACTATTGGGCATCACAACACTTCCATCACTTGAAACCCAAACAATATCTTCACTTGTTATGACACAACCTGATCTAACCCAACTTTGCTGTTCTTCCTCTGACATCTTTTCTTGCAACCTCTTAACTTCTTCCCAGGCATCTGTAGCAGTTAACAGAGGATTGCGACTTGCCTCATCATTTGACTAATTGTAGTACTCACCAAGAAAGGCAGTATAATTTAGTGCATACTATCTTTACACCTCATTGGCACAGTTGATGCCAAGAGTTACATAACAAGTGGCTTTTGCGGGTTGTGGTTCTAAAAATTCTGGACCCATGTAATTTACTTTGCCACAGCAGTACGATTTTAGTATCAAAAGACCGATAATGACCAGTACACTAAGCATGAGCATTTTCACTCAATTCCAGCAGCGCTTTCACCTCGAAATCGCCATTTTCGTCCTGCACTCGTGGCTCCCATTTTATACACGGCAGCCATTTTAAAAGTTGCCCTCACATAGGCTTATAATACAGTCAGATTTGATTCCAAGGACACGTACACCTTGATTGACTTTTCTCTGACCTGGGCAAGCTGGAACCATTGCCTCAGGCCAAACCTGTTTGGTCAGTCCCTCTCCCAGTGGCCGAATCAGATAGCATTGAGGCACACCATGCCATAAAACCCTTATTATCGCTCACACACCCTGCCAAATCTTGCTCACACCTGCACCTGCTCTTTTCTTCTTCCTACTTTACGAGGGGGAGGTGCCCGTTTTTATTGGGGGTCCACACTTATCTGATGTGAAATTCTAGGCCTTGCCGGATAATTTATTATGGGTTGGATGACATGAAATATGAGGTTTCATCATGACACTGTTTTTTCCTTTGTAGTGAAAACATGTGAATGACCAACCAAAATGTCAAGAATGTTTGCCTGAAGCTTAAAAAACTGTATATAAGGAAACCTGATTTTGCATTGACACACAGTCTCCTGAGAACATACAAACCGTGCTGTTGTTCTTCTAGGACGCTTGTCACTTGGTTGCAGCCAATAAATTCGATCTTTGACTTCACCTAGAAGACTCTGAGTTTCTGTGGTCTGAATCAGGAAAGTACCCGAGGTCTTTGGGTGTACCCTGGCACCGCTGGGTTACCGGATCAGTACCGGTTCTGAAAAACCCAGTACCTCAGTTGGCGCCCAACGTGGGGCGATACCAGCGGTACCGGTCCAAGCCTGAGGTCTGTGAGGAGCTTCGTGTGAAAATTCTGGAGGAAGGCCGCCACTTCATCGACCCCTGCATGTCGACGTGGTCCGAAAGTCTTTGCTGCGAGGTTCCCCGCTTCCCGACGGCTACGAAGGACTGCTGCCCTGGCTATCGCCCTGATTTGGACCCTTGATGTTTGGTAGAGCGAAACGATAAGACGAGTCTTCTGGTGACGTCATCGATATTTTCAGTTAAGTATAAGTGGAGCGTCTCCCAGTCCTTAGTTGGACACTTGGTTTGGTCCTTAGTTGGACACTTGGTTTGGTCCTTAGTTGGACATTTGGTTTGGTATCCCTTTGGGATCACTTTGATTTGGAACTTGCAAGTACCAAAGCCGAAGGACTCGTGTATTCCGAGACTATCGTAAACGATAATCCTTTGAAGTTTGAAGCTAGACTAGTGAGCGAAGATGCCTGGTCTTAGCAGACTTGGAAATTTGTTTTGTCTTGGTTGTAAAAGGGACTCCCGGTTGGAGGACTCATGTCCGGTTCCTCCGATTGGAACTCCAACCTATGAACTATATGTGAAGCACGGAGTAGGCCCCATCACATATAATGAAGTATGGATCCGTCACACCAGAAAAGATGGTGTTTTAAAATGGCCCCAAAATGGTAGCTTTGACACAGAAATCTTAGATAACCTCGAAGTTAGACTTTTTAAGAAGAAAGCCCGGCCGGCAATGTTTGATTCTTTCCGCTCATGGTGTAAGGAAGCCAAGCAAAAGGAAATTAAATTAGCTAAGAAAAATAAGAGAGAAAAAGGTATTTTGATTATGCAAGCTGCTATACAGTTTAAAGATAACGAAGTAGAACAGTTGAATGAGCAGTTGCATAGGCGACATAAAATGACAGTAGATAAATGCTATCCAGTTTTGCCGCCTCTTCAGCAAGATGCAGCAAAAGACTCTGAAAAAGATCCCCTAATGTCGCATTTGCTAAGTTCGCCACCACCCTATGCGCAGAATGCAACGGCACCTCCGCAACCTCTAGTTGCACAACCAGTGGTTGCATTGCCTCCTGCTCCTCCCCAGCACCCACCAGCTATTCTTCAGTTGGTTCCTATTTCTCCGGTGCAGCCTCCTCAAGGGCCACCGGCTTTGACATCTGCTCTGCCTTTACTTCCTACAACTTTGACTACTATAGCGACTACCACTCCTGGTATTGTTTCTGACACTGCTTCTGTCTCTGCCTTGTCTCATTCTGTTTTTCCTCCTGTTCATTTGTCAACCTCTCCCTCTATCCGTCAGAGAATGACAAACACTGTGACTAGTCTTTTATCCCCTCTCTTTGGGTCATTAGCTACGACCCCAGTTTCAGAGCGTAAGCAATTGCGTAGCCAATTGCCTGATGGTATGGAGAAAAAGACACTGAATTATTTGGCGCATAAATGGGTTACTGAACCAGCGAGATATGAACTAGAGTCTGTTATGGATGTCTTCCATCAGTGGGAAGAACCGAAACAGAGATACGTTTTTGAGAAAATGTGTACTTTTCTTTCTGAGGATTTAGAGGAAAATGGTTTGGAGCCCAATCCGCCTAAGTTGTGTCGTGTACGGTTCGATTTTTTTGACAGGTTTGATTGTGGGTTCAGATGTTGAGAAAGCAGTTGCGATGTTATTGTCGTTTAGGACTGAAGGTGTTTCCAGGTTATTATTTAAATATGATTCTTCTGCTAAAAAGAAAGGGAAACAGTACCCCATGAGAGAAGTTCCCCCACAGTGGAGGGAAGGGGACCCAAATGCTAATCCACCTGTCCTGCCTCATTTCCAGCGTGTATGGGTACACGTTCCATGGAAGCGAGCTGAAGTTTTAGCCCTTAAGCAGACATTGCCTGATCCCCGTAAGAATCCTACAGGGTATTACAAGGAATTGTCACAGACTGCGGGGTCTTGCATTATGAATTTAGCTGACATAGACATGTTGTTTGGGAATGTTGTTCCACAGCCTTTATGGGGAAAGATTCGCCATACAGACCATGCTCAAGAATTAGGTGACACATGGGCTAATAATGCTGCTGCAGATGCCCGACAAATTGGTGGTGCTAAACCTGAGCCTTTAGTGACAGAGCTTCCTGGTAGAATTATTGATTACATGAAAACTATAATGCCTGCGATGCGTGTAAACTGGGATAAATTGTCTGCATGTAAGCAAAAGAAAGAAGAAACGGTATCAGATTTCTTCACCAGGTTTGAAGAAACGTTTGTGGATCACAGTGGTCAAGATATGAGCACGGAAGGTGGTCAACGTTTGTTCGTCGATAAATTTGTGCATAATCTGCTTCCTGAGTTGTGTAAAAAGTTAAAAGACTCAGAAAGTTCTTGGGCAGTTTCCTCTTCAGCACAGATATTGGCTACTGCACAATACTACGAAAATAGAGATAAAGATGAGAGAGATAGAGTAGAAAAGAAAACAAAAGATTTGAAAACGAAGGTTCTGTTACAACAAGCGTACCCGCCACGTGGTGGTCAGAATAGTGGTGCACAGAACAACTATCAGAATACCTATCAGCCCCAACCGTTTCAGAGAAACTCGCAAAGAACCGAGTATGCTCAACCACGTATCCCAGTAGGTCCCAATCAGTGTTCATATTGCAAGGAAGAGGGTCATTTCAAGTATAGTTGCCCTGCTTTGCTACAGCGCGCAAATGGTACTTCTGGTTTAAGAGATCGAGGTGTTCCACAAGCACCTAGAGGAAGAGGACGTGGATATGTTCCCCAGAGCACGCGCCCATTCCTCCCTCAAAACTCAATGAACAGATTTGATCAACAGGTTAATGCATCTGGTAGGACGGCTCAGTACTATACTGATGATTACTATACAGAGGATGAGCATTTGGACAGTAATGATTGCTAGGACAGCCATAGACAAAGAGAGGGAGTTGTTTCAGTTCCAGTAGATCAGAGTGGGCCTTATGTTAAGGTGATTGCATCAGGTGTGTCAGAACCTTTTCTGTTGGATACTGGTGCTACCAAGAGTTCTATTATGCACTCAAAACTCCCTGGCGCACCTTTGTCTGGCGAAACAAATGTATCAGTAGGGTTTTCCGGCACCCCAGTTAGAAATCCGATTTCTAACCCTATATCTCTTTCTGTTGGACCTTGTAAATTTGAAACACCCCTTATTTTGACGACAGGTTGTGGCGAGAACTTGTTAGGATTAGATTTGTTAAAGAGATTGTATGCGACATTGTATTGCTCTCCTTCTGGAGTGCAACTCACATTGGGTAAGAAAGTGGTTTCACCAATGTATTTTTCAAAGGACAGATTTCCACCAGAATTTTCGTCTCTTCCTAATACTCTTTGGGCTACTGGACCTAATGATGTAGGTCTTTTGGAAATTCAGCCATATGTGATAACATTAAAAGCCAATGTTAAAATGCCACGTATTCCCCAATACAAGATCTCTAGTGAAGGGGAAAAAGCGTTGTTGGCAATTATTCGTGATCTGATTGAGAAGGATGTAATTGAAGAGACAAGAGGCAACGTTTGCAATAGTCCTGTTTTGCCTGTTTTGAAGCATACTGACCCTACTCAGCCACCTGTTTATAGGTTTGTAATTGATCTTAGAGAGGTGAACAAAATAGTTGTGCCACAGTTTCCAGTCGTCCCCGATATCACTGCATTGTTGACAATGATTCCAGCTTCAGCCACTTGGTTCTCAGTAATAGACCTGAAAAATGCTTTCTTCAGCATCCCTATTGCAGAAGAGAGCAGGGACATTTTTGGCTTCAATTTGGGAGGACGAAGCTTCAGATTTAAGAGAGCTCCTCAAGGCTATTGTGAAAGTCCATCTATCTATAGTCAGGCTTTGAAAGCATAACTTGACACTCTTATGTTACCTGATGGCGCCACTCTCATTCAATATGTCGATGATTTGCTAGTTGCCGCAGATACTAAGGAGATCTGCAAAGAAGCAACATTGTCATTATTGCGTCATTTGTCTGATTTACACCACAAAGTGTCCCTTTCAAAGTTACAGTATTGTCAAAAAGAAGTGACCTATTTAGGTCATCTCTTTTCGAAGGAGGGAAGGCAACTGACCCCAGAGAGAATCAGGGCTGTTGCAGGAATAAGTGTGCCAAGAACACAAAGAGAAGTGCGTGCTTTCTTGGGTATTACATCATATTGCAGACAATGTATACCTAATTTTCCGTTAATAGCCAAACCCTTGGTGGCATAAACTTGTAAAGATATACCAAATCCCGTCCCATGGTCTGAAGATTGTCAGAAAAGTTTTGTCGAATTACGTGATGCATTATGTTCAGCTCCTGTGTTGGGCACCCCCAACTACAGCAAGCCTTTTACATTGTATGTCCATGAGAAAGAAGGTTGTGCGTTAGCAGTTTTGACACAACAGTTTGGAGACAGGGAGCGTCCATGCGCCTATTTCTCTTCAACCTTAGACCCAGTAGCTAAGGTACTACCGAGCTGCTTAAGAGCGGCAGCGGCAGCTGCTGTTTCTATCCGACAGTCTGCTGGTTTAGTGATGAATAACACATTAATCGTAATGGTTCCACATGCAGTGGACACGTTGTTAAACAGAACCAAGACACAGCATTTAACTAGTGCTCGATTGTCAGGTTACGAGTTGACATTGTTAGCAAGCCATGTACATATAAAAAGATGCACTACACTTAACCCAGCTACGTTATTGCCAATTGTGACGGAGTTAGATACTTCTGAACAACATGATTGTCTCCATAGAACAGAAGAAGAAACGAAAGGGAGAATAGACCTTCTGGACACTCCCATTGCAAAGAGTGATGGTACTTTGTGGGTGGATGGTTCATGCTTTAAGCTCCCGAATGGTGACACGACTGCGGCGTATGCTGTGACAACTTTGGGTACGATTGTTGAACCTGCACGTATCCCACATAATTCAGCCCAAGCAGCTGAGTTAATAGCCCTAACAAGAGCATGTACAGTATCAAAAGGAATGAAAGTGACTATATATACCGATAGCCAATATGCGTTTGGTGTGGCCCATAGTTTTGGGCGTTTGTGGAAGGAACGTGGGTTCCTGACCTCGCATGGAACTAAAATACAGCATGGTCAGTTGGTAAATGAGCTTCTTGATTCACTTACTTTACCGTTGCAAGTTGCGATTGTGAAGTGTAGCGCACATAAAAAGGTGACTGATGATGTTGGTCGTGGGAATGCATTTGCTGACGAGGTCGCAAAAGAAACGGCAAGGAATGTGATGAGCCGAATGTATGTCGCGGGCCCTGCAAGATGGATTGGTGATGTTGGAATGTGTGAAGACACGATAGAAAGCGTGAAATCGATTCAAGCTGAAGCCACAGAGAGAGAATTGAGTGTGTGGAGAGAAAGTACGGGTAAATTGGATGCGAATGGTTGTTGGGTCGAGTTGTCAGAACATCAAAGATGGTTGCTACCCGATGCGTATGTGCTTGCAGTAGTTACAATGGCTCATGGAATGGCTGACATCAGTGTGAAAGGGATTTGTAAGTTGTTGGCCCCAGTATGGCAAAATACTGGAATTCCCAAGTGCGCAGAAAATGTGGTTAGAAATTGCATGGTATGCCTGAAACACAACCCTAGTAGAGGAACCCCAACTCCAGCTGGTCATTTTGCACCTCCTACGTATCCGTTTGAGGTTTTGCAGCTAGATTTCATCCACATGGAGAGGTGCAACAACTTAAAATACGTACTCGTTGTTGTTTGTGCCTTTTCAAGATGGGTGGAAGCCTATCCCCTAAAAGACAATACTGCGCTATCCACAGCCAAAGCCCTTGTGAAAGAGTTCTTCCCTAGATTCGGAATGCCGAGAATGATCTGGAGTGACAATGGAAGTGAATTTGTGGGTCAAGTGATGAAGAAAGTATGCGAAGGGCTAGGCATAAACCAAAAGTTTCATGCTGCAAATCACCCCCAATCAGCTGGATTAGTGGAGTGCTATAATGGCACTCTAAAGCTAAAATTGGCCAAGATACAAGCGAGCTCTGGTCTCAAATGGCCTGACGCTCTACCCTTAGCACTCCTATCAACCAGAATGACTGTGCATTCACGGGTGAAACTTAGTCCTTATGAAATAATCTTTGGCCGCCTGGCCAATATATGGGGAGTGCCTAGGCCCAAGAAGTTCAGCGAGATAGAGCATCCTGTCTTGCTTGACTATCTGTATGAATTGACAGCTAAATTGCGTGTCTTACATCAACAGGTCCACGACACCCTGCCTCCGGTCTCTGAATCTCCAGGTCATCCCATTGAGCCTGGATCCTGGGTTTTAATAAAAAACTTTCAGTGAACCAAAAACGAGCAGCCCAGGTGGACCGGACCGCACCTCGTTCTTCTCGTAGAAGGGAAGAAACACTGGATCCATGGGACCCATTGCAAAAGGGTACCCCTACCTCTGCCATATGACCGGTGGGTCCAGGAAGGTGTCGCCGACTCAGAGACTGAAACCGTGCCACGTTTTCTGCCTTTCAGCGATGCACGAATAAAAGGAACACTCACTGAGAAAGAAAGTGATGACATTTTACAATCAGCAGTATCACCGTCAGTTCGATTGGACACTACAGAACCTGAACTCCTTTTTCAGGACCACACGATACCTGGGACTAACCGTTATAATCTACGACCAAGAATAAAGGACAAATAAAATAGTTTACTTTTCTTCTCTTTAGCAAAGTTCTCCAATATGGAAAAAAAAATTTGAATGACTTTTTGCTTTTTGTATTTTTTGAACCTCCATCCGGGTTCAGCTGTAGGATCGTGGCTGAAAAGACTTAGGGGGGTAGCCTGTGGACACAAGGTCTACAGGTCTGGTTTGTTCTAGGGCGGCCTGGAACATTCAGAACACTCCTAAGTGAAGTAAACCAACCGCCACGAACGGCAACGGTTAGAGGATGGAATCTTTCCAAAATGGAGAACATGTTGAAAGACTGAGTTTCAAGAAGAGAATATGTGAAACGATAACCAGGAAACGGTTTTTGCTGCTGTGCATTTTTTATGTTATTTAGTATACTTATGTTTTTTATAGGATATATTTTATTCTGTTTTAATGTGATATTGGCACCCACTACCTCGTCTGCACCTCCTCCTTCCACTGTTTCCCCACATTCTTTTCAACTCCTCCCTATACATGAATCTGCTAGGAGACTAGAGTTCATTAATAACTCCTTCATCCAGCTTTTGCACCAACACCAGCTAGTGATAAATACAACTAACTGTTGGGTGTGTGGCCTTATGCCTCACACAGCAGATAAAGGTATCCCTTATCTGATCCTGCCTTTCAGCCACAATGGTTCCGTGTGGGCATTCAGAACGATATTCATCTATGCACACTACCCCCTACGTTTTGCGGAAGACAACCCTAAGAAAAATGCTTTAGTTAAAGGTATCATAGACATGATGAAGGACAATATCTTCTACGAGACTATCCCCAGAGATGAGACAATGGCATATATAGGATGGAACATGACCGGATATGAAGCCACAATGAGTGAGAAACAGCAAGCTAAGATATCTTCCCTGATTTGGGTTGTACCCCATCAGGGTCACCTGTGTCTGCAAGGTACTGGCAAGAAACCCAGAGCTCAGCTAGGGGAAAGCATCTGCACTGAGACATATGTCTTCGCATCTCAGACCTCCCCTCCGCTCTTGGCAGCTAAGTGCACCTATTTCATCTGCCATGATAGAGCCTTTACATGGTTGCCCCCTGACTTTTCGGGCACATGCTTCGTTTCGTTCCTGTTGCCCCCTACCTACACAGCAGCGGCAGATTACCACAAGACAAGGATAGTTAGAGGCGTCTTCAGTGAAGAAGACACTGCAGGACAAGAATTTGGGGACTTCGTAAAGGGTTTTCTGCCGTTCTGGGGACAAATAAGTAACAGCAGGAGTATAAGGCAATTGATCAGAGTGGTTGAATCCACCGTGGCTGAAACCGCTGGTGCCCTTGGTAACTTGACTGCTGAGCTCCAGTCGGATCGTCTTATGACCCTTCAGAACAGGGTCGCATTAGATGTCATACTTGCAGACCGGGGTGGAGTATGTACATTGATCCAATCGAGTTGCTGTGTTTTTGTCCCAGATAACGCTCCAACAGTATACCAGGCCATCTCCAAATTGCATAGAATTTCCGAATCTATTCATTTAGATAAAGGAGATTGGTCATTAATGGGATGGTTCTGGGAACTGATATCAGCATGGGGATGGAAGATTCTGATGGGCATTGGGATGATCTTGGCCATTCTTTTCCTGTTCTGTCTATGCGTGCAGTGTGCTCCTGCGATATGTGGTTTCTGTGTTACATCATGCATAAGGAAACCTGCACCAAGAGACGAGCTAAATACTAGGATGATGTTACAGCAACATCTCAACGACTTTAGAAATATAGACCTGGACTCAGATTAGCATGAGAATAGGTTTATTGCCTATGTAAGGGCAAAAGGAGGGTTTGTGGTTCTAAAAATTCTGGACCCATGTAATTTACTTTGCCACAGCAGTACGATTTTAGTATCAAAAGACCGATAATGACTAGTACACTAAGCATGAGCATTTTCGCTCAATTCCAGCAGCGCTTTCACCTCGAAATCGCCATTTTCGTCCTGCACTCGTGGCTCCCATTTTATACACGGCAGCCATTTTAAAAGTTGCCCTCACATAGGCTTATAATACAGTCAGATTTGATTCCAAGGACACGTACACCTTGATTGACTTTTCTCTGACCTGGGCAAGCTGGAACCATTGCCTCAGGCCAAACCTGTTTGGTCAGTCCCTCTCCCAGTGGCCGAATCAGATAGCATTGAGGCACACCATGCCATAAAACCCTTATTATCGCTCACACACCCTGCCAAATCTTGCTCACACCTGCACCTGCTCTTTTCTTCTTCCTACTTTACGAGGGGGAGGTGCCCGTTTTTATTGGGGGTCCACACTTATCTGATGTGAAATTCTAGGCCTTGCCGGATAATTTATTATGGGTTGGATGACATGAAATATGAGGTTTCATCATGACACTGTTTTTTCCTTTGTAGTGAAAACATGTGAATGACCAACCAAAATGTCAAGAATGTTTGCCTGAAGCTTAAAAAACTGTATATAAGGAAACCTGATTTTGCATTGACACACAGTCTCCTGAGAACATACAAACCGTGCTGTTGTTCTTCTAGGACGCTTGTCACTTGGTTGCAGCCAATAAATTCGATCTTTGACTTCACCTAGAAGACTCTGAGTTTCTGTGGTCTGAATCAGGAAAGTACCCGAGGTCTTTGGGTGTACCCTGGCACCGCTGGGTTACCGGATCAGTACCGGTTCTGAAAAACCCAGTACCTCAGTTGGCGCCCAACGTGGGGCGATACCAGCGGTACCGGTCCAAGCCTGAGGTCTGTGAGGAGCTTCGTGTGAAAATTCTGGAGGAAGGCCGCCACTTCATCGACCCCTGCATGTCGACGTGGTCCGAAAGTCTTTGCTGCGAGGTTCCCCGCTTCCCGACGGCTACGAAGGACTGCTGCCCTGGCTATCGCCCTGATTTGGACCCTTGATGTTTGGTAGAGCGAAACGATAAGACGAGTCTTCTGGTGACGTCATCGATATTTTCAGTTAAGTATAAGTGGAGCGTCTCCCAGTCCTTAGTTGGACACTTGGTTTGGTCCTTAGTTGGACACTTGGTTTGGTCCTTAGTTGGACATTTGGTTTGGTATCCCTTTGGGATCACTTTGATTTGGAACTTGCAAGTACCAAAGCCGAAGGACTCGTGTATTCCGAGACTATCGTAAACGATAATCCTTTGAAGTTTGAAGCTAGACTAGTGAGCGAAGATGCCTGGTCTTAGCAGACTTGGAACCATTGCCTCAGGCCAAACCTGTTTGGTCAGTCCCTCTCCCAGTGGCCGAATCAGATAGCATCGAGGCACACCATGCCATAAAACCCTTATTATCGCTCACACACCCTGCCAAATCTTGCTCACACCTGCACCTGCTCTTTTCTTCTTCCTACTTTACGAGGGGGAGGTGCCCGTTTTTATTGGGGGTCCACACTTATCTGATGTGAAATTCTAGGCCTTGCCGGGTAATTTATTATGGGTTGGATGACATGAAATATGAGGTTTCATCATGACACTGTTTTTTCCTTTGTAGTGAAAACATGTGAATGACCAACCAAAATGTCAAGAATGTTTGCCTGAAGCTTAAAAAACTGTATATAAGGAAACCTGATTTTGCATTGACACACAGTCTCCTGAGAACATACAAACCGTGCTGTTGTACTTCTAGGACGCTTGTCACTTGGTTGCAGCCAATAAATTCGATCTTTGACTTCACCTAGAAGACTCTGAGTTTCTGTGGTCTGAATCAGGAAAGTACCCGAGGTCTTTGGGTGTACCCTGGCACCGCTGGGTTACCGGATCAGTACCGGTTCTGAAAAACCCAGTACCTCAGGGTGCAGAACACTTAACAACCACATTTTGGGAAGGCAACTGCAATGCATTCAAAAGATTATACACTTTGGGCCTTATTTAGAAGTTGGCGGATGAGGTACATCCTAGAGGATAGAATAGGATTTAGATTTCGGCAGATGTAATATCCCTCACCGTTGTGATGGAGTAACCTATATGCTGAGTTCTAAATAAGCCCTTTCTCTCCATTACAAATGGGTGAGCCAGAAGAGGTCATAAAACGTCTTCAGCACCAGAACTGGCCAGAGCTGTGAACAATACTGAAGCCATATTGACTATAGGTGAAAATTGTCACCTTCAGCTGTTCTGAAACACAGCATGGTCTTGTAAAAGCAACTAATTCAGCTACTTGGGCAGAAAAGACTCCTTGAAGTCAGGATGCTTTGACTTCATCAGTGACTGTACAGAGTGCATAACCAGCTCTCAGGGTACCATAACTGACTATTAAACAGAAACCATCAACAAACATCACATAATAGGATTCAGGAAGTGGAATATATTGAATATCAGGCCCTGGCTTGGTGCATAGTTCAGTGACATCGAGACAGTTGTGCTCAATTTCATTAGTACAGTCATTCACATCTTTATCATTCACAGGCAAGGGCAGAAGATTTGCTGGGTTCAAATTAGTACAGCGTTTAAGAGAAACATTTTGTGCAGCCAGTATGACCTGCTCATAGCTTGTTAGATGTGCACTAGTCAAATGCTGCGTTTTGGTGCGGGTTAACAAAATTTCCTCAGAGTGGGGCATGAAAATGTTTTTACACAGTTCAGTGCTGATGCTTACAGCTTCAACGTCTTTAAAGCAATGAGGCAAAGCCACAGGTTAAGAGTGGCAGAAAAATATGCCACAAGTCTTTTGGCGTTTCCATGTATTCAAGTAAAAACTGAGAGAGCACATCCCTCCCTCTCTCAGCAGCACACAGTGAAACATTTATTGTAATCAGGCATTCCCAGAGCAGGGGCACAACAGAGATATTCTCTAAGCTCTGTGAAGGCACGTTTGCAGTTGTCATCCAATGGTACTGATTCAGTCACATCTTTGTGTGCCAGCCTCTGTAAAGACTTCACCAAAAGGGAATAATTTGGAATCCAATGACGACAGTAGCCAACCATTCCCAAAATCACCCTGACTTCTATCTGTGTCTGTGTGGGATTCATTTTCAGAATTGCTGAGATTCTTCCTCGCAACACCTTCCTTGCACCTTTCTTAATGTGGTGTCCTAACTACAAGACTTATTTCTCACAGTACTCTATTTTAGTTGTGGAAACTTTGGCCCACATTTAAGCAACCTTAGTGTTGCCTTAGCACCATTTATTTTGGTGCTAAGGCGGTGCTAACATAACTCCATATTTATATTTTGACGCTAGACCCATCTAGCATCTTTTGTATGGATCTCAATACAACGTGGGGTACAACTGATGGAACGATTCATCTTGCATAGCAAGTCGCGTACAAACAGACAGGACTTGAATTACACACCACAAAATGGTGTTCATCCTGAAAGGAACCTATTTCTATGGGGACCGATTCTGTTACTGGGTTGGCCAATTGTTTTTTGCAATTACCACATGCTGAATTCTCTTTCCTGAAAGAGGTGGGTTAGGTACTTCTGCTGTTTTGACAGTAGAGCATGTGACACCTGCAACGACTTGAAATGACACATGGTGACTTTTACATCCACATATGGACCACGCTGATCCACATCCACATCCACATCCTCTTCTTCTTTGGGGCATGTTAGTTGAAAAATTTCTGAAAATCATCATCTCTTAGATCAATTAAATTGTGCTGTCAACTGATTTGAATCTACATTTGTAACCTGATTTAAATACTGTCAGGAAATATTTGTCTGCTGTTGGGTCATCAGATCTAGTGGAAGTTGCATCTACTGTTTCAGGGGCACATTTGAATTTTACATTTGGGGTCTCCGTACTCTGTGCATTTGAACCTCCATCTGATTATTATTTGCAATAAGAGGACACTCTCTCTCCCAATGGCCCAACGTATCGCACATGTGACATGGATTAGTTCTCTTCAAATTCAGTACATCCACAACTCTGATCTGCGGGACCACTACGTCCTCTACCTTGCTGCTGGAAATTATTACCTCTGTGGTGTTGCACTCCTTGCAGACTACTAGTATTACCTGCACACTGTTGATTTTGACTAGCCTTCTGTGCAGCTTTTTATTGCATCACCATCAGCTTCTTCGTCAACTTTTTCTGCTTTAGTTCCACTTGGTCCCTGCAGTATTTTGCATACCGAGGCATCCCATCAATTGGTTGGTGCTGCCAACAAATCAAATGCTGCTGAACCATATTATTGATGTCTGGCTCCAATCCCTGATCAAATCTGAACACAAAATGACCCTTGTCTTTAGCCAATATCGTCTCAATAAGACTGAAATGCTTGAAGCCTTCAACATTCTCTCATAATAGCATTGTATCAACTCCTTAGATTACTGAGTCATGCTGTCAATCCTCAGTCAATCTTCCTCTTTAGGGGACGGCTTGTTTTTCAAATAACCAATTACCTCCTGATACTTTTTTATTACCTCTTCAGATGGCACATTTGTCACTGAGTCTCTTGAAGGTTCACTATCAGGCTGATTGAAAGCAACCTTGCTCTCATTCCTCAAATGACCCAGAACCACAATGTCAAACAATGTATTCAAATCTTCCCGCAGGCATTTTGAAAGTTTTACAAACCGTTTTGTCTACTTATACCACTCCACTGGTTTCTCTCTAAATTTCAGATAATCATTTGTGAAGGACAGAACATCACTCCTACTCCAAGGTACATGAACATATCCTCCACCAGGGACTTCTCTCATAGGAAACATTTCCCTCAGTTTGACTTGCTTCTGTCTGAGGCAAATCTGTTTTTGCTGTCTTCTGACCTCTTTTCTTGGCTCATTTTCCTTCCCACTTGTCTAAAGCTCCCCATTTTTTAATGTTAACAATCAGTTACCAAATCTGCAATCTCATTCCGGGAGGTCACATGTTAAATATTTCCTTCTCACCAAAGTCTAATCTGTAATTCCACTTCATACATTTTTGATTTCTCCAAATCAACATCATTACTTTCTGTTACATCATCTAATCGTTCACATGCTTGTCCTGTTTATTTCCCAATGTTTTTTGCACACAAAGCCCAGTTTGTCTTCAGTGTAAACATCTAATTGTGCTGTGTATACAGTTCCCAGTATCATCTCATTTAATTCAAATTTCAGTCTAGGTATATCTAATCATCTATCTCTTTCTGGGATGTGTACTGCTCTTGCACTGCAAGTAGCTCCTCCTGTTTTACTGGCAGGACTCAAAATATTCAGCCAATCATTTAATTGCTGAGCAGTAAAACCGTGCAAACTTATTGGAGTATTCAAAATTGCTTCTGTTCCTGAAAGAACTGGAATCACTAGATCTGGGGTATTCACAATGGACATGTCTTCTGCAGTGGTGAAGGGTAACCTCCTATGCGGAGTACTGCAACCACGTTCGGTGTCTGTTCTGGGCACAAAATATGGTGAGGATCTCTGAGGAAAACTCACATCACGGGTAAATCCTGTCTGACTTGCCATTGAAGTCGGATCTGAAACGTGTGTAGGGATCAATGGTTTTGTAAGGGAATTAATCCTCTCTATTTCATAACCACTTGGGCTCACAAATCCCTAAGCTCTGTTTGATGCAAAACTATTTGAAATAACTGGGGTATTCAGGACAATCTGAACATTTTAATATTCAGGACATTTAGGGCCTTATTCTGACCTTAACGGATGGGTTTCCTCCATCACAAATGTGACGGATATCCCGTCCGTCGTATTACGATCTCTATTGAATATAATGGGATCGTAATACGGAATATCCGCCACATTTGTGATGGAGGAACACCGCTCGATCAAGGTCATAATAAGGCCCTTAATGAGTATGCATTATTTCCAGTCATGCCTGGAGCATACAAAGGAACAACTGGACCTATTGTCACTGGAACAGTCAAAGCATTTGGGTTAATATAATTCATTTGATTCTGTGTAACTGCCATTCCTAAATGCTGTCACATCAGAATAGTATTTAACATTGTCCTGTTTGATTTGGACAGAAATTCTGCACATGCTGGGTCAGTTAAAGTGGTGCAGTAGGCACATCAAATTTCACATTTCTCTCTGCTTCACCTGTCACTCCTATCTGCTCAGAATTATATGGAGGCAGACGATTTTCCAATAGCTGATTTATAAAATCATTACCCAAATCAGTTTCAGCTTGCTTTCAGTATCTGTTGTCTGTTCTTCCTTTTCTGTTTTTTTTTCTTATGATTTGGTTTAGTGCTTTCTCCTTCTTCACTAGTAATGCCGCCTCTGCAACTGTCATTAGTGCTTTCCTTGCTCTATTTTCACACTTATCTCTGTTTCTGATAAGCCATGTGTTCCCAAGTATTAAGTGCTTCAAATTGTGAGGGTCTTGGAGGCGGTTTCATCTCATAAAGTACTCGCCTCAAGTTCTAAATGATTCTTAAATTAAATGTTCCATAGCGAGGAAATGCTATTACACTTTCTTTCTCTGTAATCTTATGCCATTGTTCAAGCAACACACATGCATGAAGAGCTTTTTCGAACAAAACATGATGACATGGAGTACCTTCAGGTGGGGTCTCTATTCCTTCTCTAACCAGTATAAATAAAGCTCCTTTCATAAGACTTTTCAATGCTTTAACGAACTTTGTCCCAAATATAAGAAAAGTGGCGCTGCATCATGTGCAGCGCCACTTTTCTTGTGCCATTCAGCGCCCCCCTAACGCCACCATGTGTGCGCCGTAATAAACATACAATGGACCATGGTGCAGATTAGGGACAATAGAATCAAAAGTTTTGATGCTATTGTAGTACATTGCAGGATTAGTCCTAAAAATGTTGGTGCTAATCCTGCAAGGCACATAGGGGCACATAATAAATAATGGTGTGCACCCTTTTATTGCCTGCTCTGGCGTTACAACTATGGTGCAGTGGAATCTCATAGGTTCCACTGTGCCATTTTTGTGGTCCCCTAACAGGGTAACACCTCTCTTTCATACATTATGCCTGGCACAGGCATAATGTGGCGCAAGGAGTTACAAAGTGTCACAGTGCATGCATTGCGCCACTTTGTAAATCTGATGCCTCAAATTTGGCCTCGTTGGGCCACATTAGCATTTAAAAATAATTATGCTAATGTGGCGCAAGGAGGTGATAGGCCCGCTTAAATTTGGGCCTTCATTTTCAATCAATAATGCAAATCAGGAAGTAACTCTGTACCCACAATCCTCTTTTACGTGTTCTCAACCAATAGAAGCACAACACTTTGTGACATGGTCCACCAATACCAGCATTGATTCACACTAACCAACCAATACCAACGCAACACAACGACACATGATGCAGTCTTACTCCTTACAGCAGCTCAACCTCACTTGTCAAGCAAACCTAATGCAAAATATAATGAGTAAAAACCAACAACAACTGTTTGCTCATAACAGGATAGGTTAACCAAACATTTCAAAGCAGTAAAGAGCTACACTTTCCAACTATGCTTTCATAATTACACAATGAGTGAGACTCGACCAGTGGATCTCACTCCGGTTTATACAGTTCCTTCATCTGCACTCAGGACCCACTAACACCAACCACCCACACTCAGGCAAGGAATAAACACTGAATACTATTTGCACTGTCAACAAAGTCCCACGACAAGCACCTTACACTGCAGATAATAAATTAACCAAGTGTCTTCCACACTTGTGCATTATCCCAGGACCTTGGGCCATGACGAACCTGTTACCCAACTACTTAGCAGAAAGGGCCACATTCACAAAAAAAACTTCGAAAACTCTGTAAAACACTTTACAACATCACACTTCACTGCAATCTTTAGCCAAAGCAATGCAATCTCTAACCCTATTAATACTCACATATCCACTGCAAAGGCACAATGCTGAAACTTCTTTATTCCTCCGAACCAACCATGGGACCAAAATCTTTGCCCCAGCAAATTGCAAAGCAAGAATCTCTTACTCCCTTACACTATGCTTAATTAATTATTTTCTCCCCTTGTGGAAGAAACCATCATTCTGCTACCAGATTTGGTAAAGGATTTTTCAGACATGCTTTCAACGAGGTCCAAGGTGTTTTCACTCAGCATAAGGGGGAAGAAAGGTTAGGCACTAACACTCAAATGACAATTAAAAATGAGAGTATGACCCATTTGGACATACAAGGAAAACTCCATTCAGAACTACGGACTTTATTACAGACTCATGCTCAAATTTATGTAAATGATTCTCAGATCAAGACTATAAAGATCAGAATTGTCATGAGTTTTTCATTGTGATGGAAATGGTTTAGGCAAACTAACATCAAAAGGACTAAGCAAAACAAGAGTTGTTCAGTTATTTTAAGTGTGAAGACAATTTAAAAATCATCCTAGTTAGCCAGCTAGGGCAAGACAAATCCCTCCGGATTGTAAATCACAAGTTAGCATGTGCTGAGCTACAACACATGAGGGCAACAAGTAAAAAGAAAATAGAGGACAAAAATAGTTTGGAAAAAAAACATCTAGGGCAAAATGTGACTAACAAAGTTTGGCAAAAAAGTAAGTAAAAAGGGAAGGCATCAGTGTTTCAGAAGCTCAGACAAGAGTCTTCTCCCTTTGTCAGGGAACAATTTTAAGTCCCAGCTAACATTGAAAATGAAGGGTAAAGGTAGAGAGGTCTGCACCTCTAAGAGTCCAAGGGGATCCAGAAAAAAAGAATGAAGAAGAAGACTGATAATCCAGCTAGGGAATGGTATATTAAAGTCCAAAATACACAAGAATCAAAAGGTTTAACTGTCCAATCACAGTCTATCATACTACAGTCACTTGAAGCATCAGGAAAGATTCTCATTACCAACATGGGAAAGGCATCTATTTTAACTCACCTGTATGGTTTGAAACAATTGATGGCGTTCATTTTCACAGTTCTTCAATGTACTGGGTTTAAGGTTACTTTCTCGGGCTCACTATGCATAAAACCATAGCAGATCTATTTCCAAGCTAACATTGTATGGGAACAACATCTGAAAAGAATGACACATTAGCAAGAATGGCTAAACATTTTTCTCCACGTTTTATGAAACAGGGCACTGCAGACCTCACATAGGCTAAGCAAAGTGAATTAAAATGGCTCATTCATTTATGTAAATAATAAACATATAACATTCAAAGTTATAAATTCATCATTAATAAGCTCTGTCAGTGTTCATGTTATAGGAAATTTAAAAATACATAACTTTGTTAATATTTTTCAATAGTTATAATGTAGGACCACATTATCGACATGTTCATGTAACATTTAAAACATTTTCTTCAAGAATTCATTATCGCTTTAGTGAAAACTATTAATTAACATAATAAAGAAAAACATGAAATCAAAATTGATGTTTATACATGAAGTTTTAGGGCTATACCACATCACTTTAAACATTAGTCTACTGTGGATGCACTTTAATATAGGCTTTCAGTGCACCACTTTACAGTTACCTTATAGGATTTTAAACAATAAAATGCAAAGCTTGTCATGTATAGATGATTACTGTGACATCAAAGTAGCAATTACATTTCTGCTACATTAATCTCCCCTCTGATGGCCAATTAAGCCAGCACATCAGATTATAATCCCTCACATCAATGAGATAGATCAAAATGTTTGAGGTCGTACCAGGTAAGATCTTCTGGACTCCTCTAACTGCATAATGTCACTGTGTTAGAAATCCCATACAGGATCATTGATATGCTCAACATGATAAATATTTGGGAAGACTCCACCTAGATACCATGGGCCAGATGTATCAAACAAATTTGCATTCGCAAACGGTGCGAATCGCAAAATTTGGCTGTTTGCGAATGCAAAAACGTGGTCTACGATGCATGAAAGGCATTCACAGACCAAAAATAAGGAATCGCAAAAATACTGATTTTTTGCATTGAGACTTGGTTTTGCGTGTTACAATTTGCGTCTCGCAATTAGCGACATGAAATACCGAATCGCAATTAGCGATTCGGTATTTCAAGTCAGAAATTGCGAGACACAAAATGCGACACGCAAAACCAAGTCGCAATTCGATGCATCAAAAAATCGCAAATTGTGATTTTTCACAGAAGGGCCTTTTGCACACGCAAATTGCCACTAGGTGAAACCAGGTGGTAACCAGGTGCAACCTATATAAAGAGGCCCAGAATGCCTCAGACTCTTTTCCACAATGGCTGCACTCTACGGCATGGTGAGGAGAATGAGGATCTTGGCAGGTTTGAGGAGAGGGAGGAGGAGACAGAAGCGCATTTTCAGAGTGCGCATAATCCTTTTTGACCAGACTGAGGAGGAGATATATGATAAGTACAGGTTGAACTCAGCCATGATACTTGACCTGATAGCTGAGCTACAACCCATACTGCAGCGCACAACACATAGGACTCATAGCATACCCACCCATGTGCAGGTATTATGCTCCCTCCACCTACTTGCCTCAGGGAGCTATCAAGGGGTCATAGCAGCAGAGTGCTCTCTCTAGATTTTTCAATGCATTTATCAACGCCATGCTGAGTAGGATACACAAGTACATCAGATTCCCCAACACCCCACAGGAAATACAGCAGACAAAAATAGATTCTACCAGATAGCACAGTTTCCCCACGTCCTAGGTGCCAAAGATGGGACACATGTTGCAATCTGTCCACCATCGGCAACAGAGTATGTGTACCACAACCGTAAATACCAACATTCAATGAATATACAGGTGATATGCAATGCCTCCTACATCATTACTGATCTCGTGGCCAGGTACCCAGGGAGCACACATGATTCATACATCTTTCATCACAGCGGCATTCACACAAGACTGCTAGCTGGGGAGTTTGGTGAAGGATATCTACTAGGTATTGTCCCTCTGTACACTGGTGCATTGATGGCGTTGTGACGTCAGATGGCTCACTTACTCATTATACCCTCTGTTCCTTCCAGGAGACAGTGCCTACGCAGTTCGCACCTACATGATGACGCCCCACCTCAATCCTACAACACCAGCAGAACGGAGATTCAATTCAGAACACAGTGCAACCCGCAATGTGGTGGAGCGCACCTTTGGGCTGCTGAAGAGTCGCTTCAAGTGCATCCACAAAAGTGGTGGGGCACTACAGTACAGCCCGGAGACGACCTGTAGAATAGTGGCCACATGTGCAATCCTGCACAATATAGATACCACCAGGGGCATACCTGTGGAAATATCTGATTCAGACTCTGATGAGGATGATGGTCCCATACCCCCCTACAGCCAGCAGACAGGACCAGTGCAGCAGAGGGCAGGCAAAGGCATGCTGACATCACGCACAACCATTTCAGGTGTAAGTAATACCAACACAACTTCACTGACATGTGTACTGGTAGTTAGAACATTTATTACCTTACCGTCAGGTAACATAAGTTTCACTAGCAGAAAAAATAAAATATATATATGTGTCTTAAGCAGATAACAGTGTCTCACTATTGATTCATAGTTTACTGTATCACACAAGAAGCAAACAGTCCCCTGTGGCCATTACAGTCACTTTCTACGGCCACGCAAGCCACTCGAGTGCGCAGTGCCCTCACTGCCACCTCTGTTATTGGTCTCAGTGGCAGTGCTGTGCCTGGCACTGCGACACCTAGGATCAGTGGTGGGCACTGCTATGTTGCTGAGGCTAGATGAGTCCTTAGTCTCCCCTAGTACAAGTTCACTGGGTGTAGCAGACCGGTTACCCAGCATATTATCCAGCACATTAGTGATCTGCAACAGTCCCTGTGCCACATCACTACTGCTGTGCGCTGCCTCTACCTGTGTGGCCACAGCACGCCACGATATGAGGGCTGTTGAAGTACCGAGGCGATTGACCGAGCAACAGAATCCACCAAACATGACCATAAAACGCCTCTCCTGCCTGCGGTGACTGACTCTGTCGTGCCGCAGCTCTGTAAAGAGTTCCCTCACAGCAATTGTCAGCTCCCTGGTGTTCTCAGAAGCTGTGATCTGTCCCTCATGCAGCTTTGAGATGTTAGAATTAAGGAACTCCAACTGCCGATGCAGCCCCCTCATGTTGGCATTGTGTGATTGCATCTGGCTTTGCATTGCTGATATTTTCCTGTTTTGCAGGCGCTGCTGTTTCAGCAAAGCAGATTCCAGGCCACCAAAGACAGATGGGCCCTCTCCTGCTTCCATGTGCTGTGCGCCTGCATACTGAGGCCTCCTGCGGGGTGCTGAGTTACGCGGGGGCTGGGACTCCTGCATAACAGTGGATCTGCCATCTGGGAAAGGTGTGTGGCCATCATCCCGCATGTCGTCTGAGTCCTGGCTCAATTCGGGTAGCAGTACAGCCCTAGCCCTGCGTCTGATAGGCGCAATATTCAGTGACTCACTGGTGTTTGAGTCAGATGCAGGGTGGGTTTCAGCATCCCCCACAACGGCACTTGCAGATGCTGCTCGGCCTGGGCCACCTGCAACGACAATGTGCAGCATGTCAGTTATGCATGTATCACCAAAGGTTCGAAAATGGTAATAAATGTACAGTTCCATCATATCACTACGTAGTGGGAGTTGTGTTCTTCTGGGTGTCGCTCTGCCTAATTACATTCTATGTGCTACTTTCAGCTCTGGGTTGTGGACTACCACTCCCATAAAGCATTGTTGTGCCGCTTCTAAGATATGGAATGGACTACTTATCACAATGCTTTGCACTACTTGCTAATTCCTAAGGGGCATTTGTACATACACATATGGGGTTACATTTCAATATTGCACTTACCTTTACTGGTGCTTGGTGTGCCGGATGTGTCGATGTCAGTGACCCCACTGACAGCTTCTGGGAGGAGTGTCGACTCAACCAGGTCTTTTATCGGGGTGGAGGGTGTCTCGGTGGATGGTTCGCCTCCTGTGCTCCTTGCCTCCTGTAGTCTTCATGCCACCCTCTCCTTGGCACGGGAACGCAGGTCGTACCACCTCTTTTTGATCTCCTCCACTGAGCGCTGCGCAACTCCCACATCGCAGATTTTAGTTTGAATGTCCGCCCAGAGTTTGCGCTTCTCACTCTCAGGGACCTGGAGTGAGCTCTTCCCAAACAGACGGCCATGGCTCCTCACCACCTCCTCAGTGAGCACCTCCAGTTTCTGCTCACTGATCATGAGTTTTCTTTTCCTCTCTCCCTTCTCCTTTCCATGTGCAGAGGTGTCCATGGTGATGTGCAGTCCTGCCTTGTTCACAGACTTGCTCCCTGTGGCTGGGCTGTGTCTCTCTCACTGCTCCTTTGGGTGTGGCACCTGCAAACTGCCTGGGATGACTCACTTCCTGCTTGTGATGTCATCAGACTCTGCCAGATGTGCGTTTTCACAATTTGCGATTTTCAATTACCGAATCGCAAAAATTTTGCGATTCGGTATTTGGACCTCGCAAACCACAAATAGCGATTTTTAAGAAATCGCTAGTTCCGAATCGCAAATATGTTACATAGCATATTGGGACTCAGAAATAGCGATTTCTTAAAAATCGCTATTTGCTATTCGCAGAGGGCTTTCTTCATACATCTTGCCCCATATTCCATACTATCCTTTAGTTAACTTATAATAAGCATTTTCCCCACAGATAAAATAAACTCCTGGTATGGCTGTGTCTTGTCCAGCTAACATAGATGTCCAAACCCAACCCAATAAGCAACAAAGTAATCATTATGACTGTCAGAACTAACACTCCTAAACATAAGTTCTTATGTTTACTACCCTTGTTTCTATTTGACTTCATGAGTTCTCTAATTTCAGATCAAAAGTCAAAAATTAAAAATGCAAATCTGCGGCAACAAAAATATCAACTCTCTCTTCCAGTCCTTTTTTGTTTGTGAGCAAAGCAAAAAGCAACATTGCCTCTTCAGCCAAGTGTAAAATTAGTTGCAAAAATCTTCTAAAAACTTTATCAACTTTTTTCACCAAACATTCAAAAAGTCTCTAGATGTTGCACAGTTTATAATCACCAATAAGTATATCCATGATATAATGTCTCAGTCCATCCAGTGGCAACAAAACTTCAAAGTTCAGTTCTGCGACGAGAACAAATTCAAGAATGTTCAACCAGATATGTATTGTTAAAACAAAAGGTTGCAAAATCCTTTTCCCCGTCATTTGCTGCAAAATAAGTTCATTCAGGTGCTGTTTACTTTTGACAAGGAACTCTGGGGCATATTTATACTCTGTTTGTGCTGAATGTGCGTCAAAATTTTGACGCACATTCGGCGCAAACCTTGCCCCATATTTAAACTTTGTCACCCGAGCCCGCGGACGTCAAAATTCCTCCATGTGAGTTATTTTTTCGATGCGGGAAACTGCCTTGCGGTAATGACATGTAAGGAAGGCATTCCCGCCCAAAAAATTACTTTAAGGCCTGTGCGCCTTATTTATACTCCTGCGTCATTTTGAGGCACAGGAGAGGGCGGGCTTTAAAAAACAGCGCACAGCCTGATGTGGGCTGTTTTTTAACGCCTGGGTCAGGGCAGGCGTTAAGGGATCTGTGGGCTCACTTCCATGGTCTCTGACCATGGAAGGAGTCCAGAGGTGCCCTTCCCTGCCCCCAGGGACACCCCCTGCCACCCTTGCCCACCCCTGGAGGACACCCATGGATGGGGGGACCCATCCCAGGTAAGTACAGGTAAGTTGAGGTAAGTATATTTTTTTAATTTTTTTAAAGTGGCATGGGGAGGGCCTATTTTGGGCCCCCCTACATGCCACTGTGCCCAATGACCATGCCCAGGGGACAGAAGTGCCCTGGGCATGGCCAATGGGCAAGGGGGCATGTAATTTCAATGGGGTTTGTGTGTCAAAAAATGTTGCAAGTCCGGTTTGAGGCATGATCTTTGCCTCAAACCTGACTTGCACCATTTTTTGGCGCACAACACCCATTTTCCCCTACGCTGGCACTGCCTGGTTTGAGTAATTTTGTTTACTCTGACCAGTCCGCAGCACCGGCTAACGTCATTCCTTAAATAAGGCACCCGCATGGCGCGTAGGATATGGGCCTCTGTTTCTCTTCGATATTCCAGCTACTGGTTGATCTGTATCACTGTCACTTTGACTAGATTTAACAGTTTCTTCTGGGATCATTGGGGGCACTTGCGCTATTGCCACAGTTTGGTAATTTAACCATTTGTCTCCGGCACAACTCTTTTTTACCAAAGTACTATGCCACTTTACCTGCACCCCTTGGCGCCCCCCTACCGCCACCATGTGAGCGCCATATTTAAAATACAGCACACCATGGCGCAGGGCAGGGGGCAATAGTGTAATTCTATGTGACGCTATTGATGTATTCTGCAGGAGTAGCACCAAAATGTTGGTGCTACTCCTGCAAAGTACTTTGGGGTCCATTCTAAATAATGGAAGCCTCCTTTGAAGGCCTGCTCTCAGCAGGCGTTAAAAGTTCCAAACAAAATGGCACAAGGAAATCTCATAGATTTCCTTGTGCCATTTTTTCAGCCCCCACTACAAGGGAACGCTCCCCTTGCACATATTATGCCTGGTGCAGGCATAATATGGCGCAAGGGTTTACAAAGTAGCGCAATGCAAGCATTGCACCACTTTGTAAATATGGCGCGTGGGAAATGCCATCTTAATGCCACATTTGCATCGAAATAAATGTCAATCTGTACTTCAAAGTTCCATTAATCTGTTCCACCAATACGGAAGCCTCAGGCCTGTAACTGCAATGTAGTCTTTGCTCAACTTGCTTCTGTCTGGACTACTGCACCAACCTATTAACACAAGAGCCAATGCCTCAGGCCATTTCAGAGAGATGGAGGCACACACGTTTGCCAATCTGGATTGACTTCTAAATTCCATTAACCTGCTCCACTAATCGGTAAGCCTCAGTCCTGTAACTACTATATAGCCTTTGCTCAACTTGTAATGCTGCACATAATAATTTCAGGGCCTCACTGTTGAATTTTTCCCTTGGTCTGACTCTAGAGAAGTCGGAAATCCAAACCACGGAATCAGCTCCATAAGTAACAGTTTGGCAACTGTGAGACTGTTATTTCTCGCATTATGGTAAGCCTCAACCTAATGAGAGAAAATGCAAACAATGACCAAGACATATCTCAGACATATCTCAGTCCATTGCACAATGTGACTCAGTTTAACTGCTGTATGTTTACCTACATTTATCTGCTGACATGTGACATATCTATGACAATGAGCTTCTGCCATCAATCTTAATCTGGGGTTAAACCTAGTTTGCCTGAATGTCCTAACCATAGCATCCCAGCCAACATGAGTTGGTCCATGGTAATGCCTTGCCATGGGTGGTAAGAAGCTATTGAACATCAAAACTCTTACATCACTTGAAACCCAAACATCACCTTCACTTCTTTTGACACAACCTTCTCTTGCAAACTTTTCTACTCCCAGGTATCTGTAGCAGTTAACAGAGGATTATGACTTCTCTCATCATTTGACTCATTGAAGTACTCACCATTAAAGGCAATACAATTGACCACACTGCATCTTGCCACCTCGTTGGCATAGTTTTTGCAGAGAGTTACATAATCAGTGGCTTTGTGGTGTGCAGAGCACTCCACAGCCATAATTTGGCAGGCAGCTGCAATGCATTCAAAAGATTATACACTTCATCTCCATTATCAAGGAGTTAGCCAGGACAGGTCATAAAACCTATCTGGGACCACAGCTGGCCAAAGTTGTGAACAACACCAAAGCAATATTGACTATTGGTGAAAATTGTCACCTTCAGCTGTACAGAAACACAGCATTCTTTTATAAGAGCAACAAATTGAGCTACTTGGCAGGGAAGACTCCTTGAGGCCAGGAGTCTTTGACTACACCTGAGAATATACTAACTGCATAAACAGTTCTCAGGGTACAATCATTGTCTCTTAAACAAGAGCCATCTACAAACATTATTTAGCCAGTTTTGGGAAGTGGATTATCTTGAATATCAGGTCTTAGCTTGGTGCATATTTCAGTGACATCTAGACAGTTGTGCTCAATTTTATCAGTACAATCATTTACATCTTTATCATTCACAGGCAAGGGCCGTAGATTTGCTGGGTTCAAAGTATTACAGCAATTAAGAGGTATGTTTTGTGCAGCCAGTTTGACCTTCTCATAGCCTGTTAGATGTGCACTAGTCAAATGCTGCTTTTTAGAGCAGGTTAACAACATTTCTACAGAGTGAGGCACAAAAACATTCAAAGGATGACCCATAACAATGCTTTCACACTGTTCAATGCTGACACTTACACCTGCAACCGTGCAAAGCCGAAGCCACATGATTAAGAATAGCAGGAAAATATGTCACAGGTCTGTTGGCATTTCCATGCATTTGAGTCAAAACTAAGGGAGCACATCCCTCCCTCTCACAGCAGTACAAAGTAGAACATTTACTGTAATCACGCATACCCAGAGCAGGGGCACAACAGAGATTTTCTCTCAGCTCTGTGCAGGCGTGCTTGCAGTTGTTATCCAGTGGTACTGGATCAGATGCATCTTTAAGTGTCAGTCTCTGAAAAGACTTGACTGAAAGGGAAAAGTTTGGAATTCACTGATGACAGTAGCCAGCCATTCCCAAAGACATCCTGACTTCTTCCAGTGTTTTGGGGGGATTCACTTTAACAGGGCAATTTTCTCTCTCCTGCATGCTTCCTGAGTATTTGATGCCACTAACAGAAAATCTGTGTAGTGAACTAACACTGAATGATAGGGCATTTTAAGTGACAACAGATTCTCTTTCAAGATCCAGTTAATGATTGAGGGCCTCTCGTTATACCCTTGTAGGACTTGGCTCCATGCCAAAACATGACTGCCAAACTGAAATGCAAAGAGAAACTAGCTCTCCTTATGCAACAGTATGTAGAGGAACGCTTGACACAAGTCAGTCATGGTGAACCACTCAGCCTCACATGGAATTGAGAACAAAATCACAGCTGGATTTGGTACCACTGGACAACATGGGACTACAAATTCATTCACCTTTCTAAGGTGCTGGATTATGCAGTATTTTCCACTGGGCTTTCATAGTCTCATAATGGGAAAGGTACTTGGATTTCCCATTCTCTCTCTTAGAATTCCCTGTTCTATCAATGACTCATTCATTGGGCTAAGTCCTGCATTTGCTTCAGGTCTCACGATGTATTGAGTAATTCTCAGGTACACAGCATTTGGTTCCACAGTGAGCTTGATAGGCACAACTCCTTTAATGAGTCCTATGTCTTTTCCTGAAAAATCCCAAACTTCATGGGACACAGTATCTTTTAAATCTTCGATGAGTCATTACAAGTCAACATAGGGTACAGTGTGACATTTGGGGTTTGATTCACAATTTTAAATGCTGCATCTTCATCATTCATATGGATCTCAAAACCAAGTGGGGTGCAACTGATGGAACAAGTCAACTTGCATAGCAAGTCACATCCAAGCAGACTTACAGGACTTGAATAACACACCACAATCTGGTGTAGATCCTCAAGGGGACCTTTTTTTATGGGGACAGATTCTGTTACTTGTTTGGACAATTGTGTATTTGCAACTCCTATAACCTGAATTTTCTTTCCTAAAAGGGGTAGGTTACGTACTTCTGCTGTTCTAACGGTAGAGCGTGTGGTACCTGTATCGATTAGAAAGGACACATCGTGATCATTTATATCACCATCCACATATGGACCACGCAGATCCACATCTAAGGAAGCACCAAGCATGCACGCCTCTTCTTCTTTGGGGCATCTTAATTGAAAAATGTCTGAAAAATCATCATCACTTAGATCACTTAAACTGTGCTGTCAATTGATTTGAATCTACATTTGTAGCCTTATTTATATTCTGCCTGGAAAGACTTGTATTTTGTTGGGACATCAGGGCTTGTGGAACTTGCATCTGCTGTCTCTGGACACATTTGAATTTTGCAGTTAGGGTCTCTGTACTCTCTGCATTTGAACCTGGTTATTTCCTTGCGCTTCTATCATTCCATCATTCTGCATCTGATTATTATTTGCATTAAGGGGACACTCCCTCTTCCAATGGCCCATCTTGCAGCACGTGTGACATGGATTTGTTCCCTTCAAAGCCACCACTTCCACAACTCTGATCTACAGGAACATCACGTCTTTTACCTTACTGCTGGAAATCATTACGTCCATGTTGTTGCGCTCCTTGCATGCCACCAGTATTACCTGCAAATAGGGAATTCTGACTAACATTCTCTGCAGTTTTTAATTGCACAACCATCAGCTTCTCTTTCAACTTTTTCTGCTTTAATTCCAATATCGCTGCAGTACATTGCATACCACAGGATCAAATCAATCAGCTTGGTTTGCCCAAAAATTTAATGCTGCTGAATCATGTTATTTCTCTCTGGCTTCAATCCCTGAATAAATCTGAGCACAAAATGACCCATGTCTTTAGCCTCTCTTTTCTCACAACAATCTCTCATAATACAACTGTATTGACTCCTTAAATTCCTAAAGTCATCCTGCCAGTCTTCAGCCAATCAATGCCTTTAGGGGACACCTTGCTTTTCAAGCTATTTACTTTATGATACTTTTACATTATCCCTTCAGACGGCGCATTTGTCACTGGGTGTCTTGAAGGTTCGCTATCAGGCCAATTGACAGCAACCTTACATTCAGTCTACAAATCACTCAGAACCACAGTGTCAAACAATGTATTCAAATCTTCTCACAGGCATTTTAGACGTTTCACACATTGTTCTGTTTGCTTATACCACTCCACTGGTTTCTCTTAAAATTTTGGATAATCATTTGTGAAGGACAGAATATCACTCTTACTCCAAGGTACATGAACATATCCTCCACCAGGGATTTCTCTCACGCGAAGCATTTTCACATTTCCCTTAGCTTGACTTGCTCCTGCCAGAGGCAAATTTGTTTTTGTTTTCTTCTGACCTCTTTTCTTTGCCCATCTTCCTTTCAACTTGTCTATAGCTCCCGCTTTTGAATGTTAACAATCAATTCCCTAATCTGCAAACTCATTCCAGGCGGTCTCATGTTCAACATATCCATTTCACCTAAATCTAATCTGCAATTCCTCTTCAAAGGTTTTGATTTCTCCAAATCAACACCATATCTTTCGGGTCCTTCAGCTAATCTTTCAAAGGCTTGTCCTGCAAGTTTTCTAATGTCTTTGCATACAATCCACAGTTCAGCTTTAGTATAAACATCTAATTGAGCTTTGTCTGCAGTTCCCAGTATAATCTCATGTATTTCTATTTCCAATCTAGGAATACCTATTGATGCATCTCTTTCTGGGGTGTGTTCTGCCCTTGCACTGCAACTCTCTCCTGTTGCACGTTACACACTCACATTATTCAGCCAATCATTTAATTGCTGAGCAGTAAAACCTTGCAAATTTATTGAAGTGTTCAACATTGCTCCTGTTCTTGTCAGACCTGTATTCCCTAGATCTGGGGTCTTTGCAATGGACATGTCTCCTGGAGTTTTGAAGGGTAACCTCCTATGCGGGATACTACAATCAATGTTTGGGGTCTGCTCTGGTCTGGGTACAAAATACGGTGATGATCTCTGAGGAAACTTCAAGTTAGGGGTAAATTACTTGTTATTGAAATCGGACATAAAATGCATGTAGGGGTCAATGGTCTCTGAAGTTAATACTTTTTCTTTATTTGAGAACCACTTGGGCTCACAAATCCCAGTGCACTGTTTGATGCGATACCATTTGGAACAACTAGGGTATTTGGGACATTCTGGACATCTTGAACATTCAGGACATTTAATGCATGTGCATTATTTCCAGTCATGTCTGGGTCATACAAAGGATCAACTGGGCCTATTGTCACTGGAACTGTCAATGCATCTGCTTTCATATAATTCACTGGATTCTAGGGAACTGACATTCCTAAACTCTGTCCATCCAAAGTAGTTGTCAGGAATCCACAAGGTGCCTCCTGCGTTATCTGTCAGCATCCCCAGGGATTAGGTTTAAATCATATCCCTGTTCTTGGTTAAACCTTCATGTTTCTAAGTAAACATAATGTGCTGTGTTACACAATTGGTTTCATCAATGCTTGTTTTATCAGTGCTTCTAATTGGTTGTGGTGTAGACATGTGCTTCTAATTGGGTGTGGTGACTCATCCACATGTGAAAACTCAACTGCTTTTCCGATTGGCTATAAATAGCAGAGTGAAGCATGTCTCCCTGCTTGGCTTTGTTTTGCTTCCTGATCTCAGCATCTTAATTGGTAGTCCAGCCCCTGCTGTCACCCTCGTATTCAGGACTTTTGAGGCAATTATTTCTTTGTTCCTGTACCAGCTGACACCAGGCCTTCCTCCAGCATTCCTGAAAAGACTGCAGCTAAGTGGCTAGTATTCTCCAGGGAGTTTGTTCTTTGAGCACCTCGCTTTCCTGGAACAGCTGGTGTATTTCAGACCTCGTATTTTGGCAGAGTGCTTATCTTGAAGAGACAGATGCATTTCTGAACATTCTACATTATTATTGTAGTTACTTGCCTAAATGTGCTTCAGGAAATCTGCTTGAGCTCGAGTACTACAAAAAGTGACTGTGCAATTTTAAAAGAGCATTTATGTGACTTTTCTTTCTCTAATAGCATAACTCTTGGATTGAAATTGTGTCATTCATGCCTGTGTTTGAGGAATTTGCTTTTGAAGGGTTTTTCACACACACAGTGAAACCAAGCCAAACTGTGCCACCCTAACTGTTTAAACCCAAAGTAGACTTTTGTATTTCTTGGATTATTTTTGTTCCTTTTAGTTTAACCCTATGCATGCAGGAAGTTAAACGTGATATAATGCCCTTGTCTGTCTTTCTTGTGCATGAAAAGTGCAACCACAGTTCTAATTGTAGTGTGCAATAGTGAATATTTGTGAAGCCAGCCCTAGTGTCGCAGTACTTATTGTTATGGTACTAATTTGGTTTTTTTGGTAATGCAGTGTTAGTAATTGTGCCAACAGTTATTATTATCCAAGAAAAGTGCTGGAGCATCCTGGTGTTCTTCTATTGCTCCCGTGCCCATATCAGAAGGAGAGAGTAAGTTTCAAGGAAATTGAGTGCACTAACTCTACTATCACTCTGTCAACAACAACCCACCCCCTGAAGATACAGGGTGCCTGTCTGGACCAGCAAGACGTGGCAGTGTTTTGTCTCTTTCTCTTCTACTCCCCCTTTCCTTTTGGGACACCTGCCTGGGTTTCTGTGTCCTCCAGGAAGTGCTGAGAGGTGTTCCAGGAGGTCGGGGGCTTACCATCGCCCCTGAAGACATCCTGCTTTTCAGGTGAGTGGCCACGTCTCGACATAAAGCCAAGCCAGAACATACAGGGCTGCCTGGGCGATGGATTCCTCAATGGGTACTTTCAAAGGTTTAGCAAAGGCTTTACCGGCTGATCAGGATGCTCCATCTTTATTAGATTTAACTAGGGCCCTAGCAGGATTACAGAAGGAAGTTCTTTCATTAAAGCAAGAGAACCTGGAGTTGCACACTGAACTACAGCGGTATAAACCAAAAGACATCCCCTGGGGAGGAGTCAAACTAAAACAAAGATCTCCAGTACTACAGGCCCCTCGGTTTGACCTGTTTAACCATGTTACTAGACCCAATTCAGGCCCAACGACTTCCACCACACAACCCATGCAGGTAATGGTCACAGCACCAACCCCTGTGCCCTTAGCTCCTCCACATAGGCTATTTGGAGATAGTGCCAAGTTCAAAATTTTTCTTAACCAGTGCCAGCTACAGTTTTTGGATCGGGCAGCTGCATTCCCCAACAATGCTGCAAAGGTAGCTTTTATTATCACTTATTTGGGAAGCAATACAGCTAATTGGTCTATTCCGCTTGTGGAGTGCAATGACCCTATACTGTATGATTTCAACCGGTTCAAGGAAGCCTTGAGGAAACTGTTCGCCAAACAACTCTTTGTGGAAGTCAGTGACAATGAGTTGCTGAATTTGCATCAGGGAAACAAGGATCTACTGTCCTATATCAGCTCTTTCAATCGTTTGGTGGCAGACACTGAGTGGCCCGAGGAGAAGAGGACCTCCCTCTTCTGTTGTGGCCTTCGGGACGATCTCAAGGATGTTCTAGCCCAAATTGTGGAACCTCCTACGGAGTGTTCCGAGTTCATTAATCTGGTGGTACGATTGGATCACCGTTTGAGTGAATGTAAGGGAGAAAAATTCCAGGGCGACACGCTTAGTGGTGCTCAAAACTGAGAAAAAGGAGTCCACCATTCCCACTCATGAAACACCTGAGCCTATGCATATTTGCAGTGTGTGGGGCCCACTATCTAAGGAAGAGAAAGAACGTAGGAAAAATTTTAAACTGTGTTTATACTGCGGTAAGGCAGGGCATTCTGCTCGGGAATATCCTAACAAGCCTACCGCTCCAAAGAAAGCCATCAGAGCAGTAACAGGGCCTGAATTCTCTCTTCCTGACCAGGTGGAAAACTAACTGGCTTGATAACTTCTGAGACCATTTTATCGAGCGCTTCTTTCAATATGGTCTCACATCTTCTGGCTGATACCACCAGTCCAGTACCTCGACATCCAACTCTTATTGTGACGTTAGTGTTGTCCCCACAGGTTCGTAAGGTCATTCCCATATTGCTTGACTCTGGGGCTACAGGAAACTTTTTAGACTTGGATTTGGCTAAAACCCGAAATATTACTACTGTCAGAAAAGGCGTCCCTGAACCAGTCAGAGCCGTGGATGGCTCAGAATTGTCATTCGGGCTTACCGTTCATCAAACAACACCCTTGTCCATGCTTTGTGCAATACAGAACAAATTCAGTTTGACCTCATAGATACCCCAGTATTTGGAGCTATTTTGGGGATTCCCGGGCTTCAGTTGCACAATCCCAAAATTGACTGGGCAGCAAGGACAGTGACATTAGACTCTAAACATTGCTGGCACTCCTGTTACCAAGACAAACCATTACTAGAGACACCCTTGCATTGTGGGTCCACACATAGTATGGCTATCAAGCCAGACGACACACTGGCCATTCCTGCACCGTATAAAGACTTCCATGATGTCTTTAGTGAACAGAAGGCCACCCAGCTGCCGCCACATAGGTCACACAATTGTTGTATAGACTTGATTCCAGGGGCAACGCTACCATGTAGTAGGGTGTATGCTCTTTCTGAGCCTGAGAATCAATATCTGCGAGACTACCTGGATGATCTATTGGCAAAGGGTTTCATTCGTCATTCAACGTCACCAGTATCGTCGTCTTTGTTCATTGTGCCCAAGAAGAATCATGAGTTGCGCACCTGTATAGATTATCGCGCAGTGAATAAAGTGACCCTAAAAAATCAGTATCCACTTCCGTTGATCCCGGGACTTTTAGATCAGGTACGTCAGTCGACCATTTATACTAAACTGGAACCTCCAGGGCGCATACCACTTGATCCGAGTGATGAAGGGGGATGAGTGGAAGACAACATTCCGAACTAAATTCGGACTCTTCAAATACACAGTGATACCCTTCGGGTTGTGTAACGCTCCTGCAGCGTTTACATTTTTCATCAATGAAGTGCTGCAGGAGTTTCTGGATATTTGTGTAGTGGTATACATAGACAGCATTTTGATCTATTTGTCTTCCACTGAGGAACATATAGGGCACGTAAGAGTGGTTTTACAATGGCTTCGTGAGCATGGATAGGTCCAAGGTACAGGCCATCCTGGATTGGGTAACCCCAAGATCCATCAAGGAAGTGCAACAGTTTTTGAGCTTTGCAAATTTTTAATGGAGATTTATACCCTACTTTTCTACCATGGTATCTCCCATAACTCATCTCCTACGAAAGGGGGTTAAGTTCCTCTGGGATGCAGAAGCTGAGAAAGCCTTCCAACATCTTAAAAACACATTCACTGAAGCACCCATTCTCCATCATCCTGACCCGGCTCAGCCATTTTCCGTGGAAGCAGATGCTTCCCAAATGGCAGTGGGTGGTGTCTTGTCCCAACGAGATCCTGAGACTGGGCATTTCCATCCAGTAGCTTACTTCTCAAAGAAATTGATACCCGCAGAGCAAAATTACACGGTGGCAGAGCGGGAAATTCTGGCCATCAAGCTTGCCTTCCAGGAATGGCATCACCACCTAATAGGAGCTAGACACACCGTAACTATTTACACAGATCACCGTAATTTACAGTTTTTTCAAGTGACCAAGGCCCTGACACCTCGTCAATTACTTTGGCTTCTATTCTTTAACGAGTTTGACTTTCGTATTCACCTAGGTCCAGTACTACACAACAAAAGGCAGACACATTGTATAGGATGGGTTTCTCCTCTGATGTTGCGCTAGAACAGGTCAGAAGCATTATACCCCCAGAAAATATTGTGGCTGTGTGCACTTCCCAAGAGTTCCTTGAGAAAATACGGGTAGCCCAACACATGGTTCCCTGTTCAACTGATGATTATGAAAAAGAGGGTTTACTATACCACGCCGTGATCAGTTGTATATCCCTATCAAAGAATTACAGAAAACAGTGTTACATTGGGGACATGATTCTGTCCTCGCAGGTCACCCGGATGAGCGAAAGATGTTAGATCTCTGTCAAAGATGGTTTTGGTGGCCCACACTTGTGCAGGATGTCAGAAGCTACGTCCAGACTTGTTCCACCTGTGTTCGGGCTAAAAACCCCCATACTCCAGTCACTGGATTGTTACTTCCCATGCCCATTCTGGTGGCCCCATGGCATACCATAAGTACGGATTTTATTTCTGATCTCCCAGCTTCCAATGAACACACTGTCTTATGGGTGGTTGTAGATTACCTAACTAAAATGGCTCATTTTGTTCCATTAAAATGCCTCCCTACAGCTTCCAAGCTCTCTGATATGTATGTCCAACACATTGTACGGCTTCATGGGTTGCCCACCACAATTGTTCCTGATCGTGACCCCCAATTTATATCACAGCTTTGGTGTAGCTTCTGTTCCTCTGTCGATATGGACGTCCGCTTGTCCTCTGCATAACATCCACAAACGGATGGGCAGACGGAGCGTGCCAACCAATCTCTGGAGCAAATGAGATGTTACATTGACACATGGTCTACTGAGTGGGATAAGGCTTTACCTCTTGCTGAATTTGTATATAACAACAGTGTCCACATGGCTACAGGAGTATCCCCATGTTACTGTTTGTTTGGTCTGCACCCAAGAATGCTACATATAACTGTGTCCCAACCATCCACAAGAGTCCCATCAGTACAGAAACACCATAAAGAGTTGCAGGAGACTCAAAAACAAGTACAACACCATTTGAAACTCTACCAAGCTCAAGTAAAAAAAAAAGCAGACAAAAGAAGGAGACCTGCTCCCTCTTATCAGATAGGAGATCAGGTGTGGCTCTCATCAAAAAATCTCCATCTTGCAGGATCCAGAAAATTAAACCCCTGATTTCTAGGCCCCTTTCCTATTGCCAAAATCATCAATCCTGTGGCAGTAGAACTGACATTGCCAGATGATTTCAAGGTACACCCTGTGTTTCATGTGTCGTTACACCATCCCTATTCCCCTGATATTCGTGATGCCCCACCACCTCCCCCGGTAAAAGTACACGGGCAATGGGAATTTGAAGTGGCCAAAATTCTTGATTCCGGGCGCATCCATGGTGTTCTACACTATTTATTGGCTTGGAAAGGCTATGGGCCTGAGGACAATTCCTGGGAACCCGCGTCCACAGTTCATGCTCCACGTCTTACTAAAAAATTCCCTCTCCTGCACCCTTCCAAGCCCCGCCCTTTGAGAGGGTCCCTGGGGGGAGGGCTCTCAGGAATCCTCAAGGTGCCACCTGCTTTATTTGTCAACATCTCCAGGGAATAGGGTTAAATCATATCTCTGTTCTTGGTTAAACCTTCATGTTTCTAAGTAAACATAATGTGCTGTGTTACAGAATTGGTTTAATCAGTCTTGTTTTACCAATGCTTGTTTGCTAATGTGAGCAGGTGTAGACATGTGCTTCTAATTGGGTGTGGTGTAGACATGTGCTTCTAATTGGGTGTGGTGACTCATCCACACGTGAAAACTCAACTGCTTTCCTGATTGGCTATAAATGGCAAAGTGAAGCATGCCTCCCTGCTTTGTTTTGCTTCCTGATCTCAGCATCTGATTTGGCAGTCCAGCCCCTGCTGTCATCCTCGTATTCAGGACTTTTAAGGCAGTTCTTTTCTTCGTTCCTGTACCAGCTGACACGAGGCAATCCTCCAGCACTCCGGAACAGACTCCGGGTAAGTGACTAGTATTCTCCAGGGAGTTTGTTCTTTGAGCGCCACACTTTCCAGAACAGCTGGTGTATTTCAGACCTCGTATTTTGGCAGAGTGCTTATCTTGAAGAGACAAATGCATTTCTGAACATTCTACATTAGTATTGTAGTTACTTGCCTAAATGTGCTTCAGGAAATCTGGTTGAGCTCAAGTACTACAAAAAGTGACAGTGCGATTTTAAAAGATCATTTACGTGACTTTTCTTTCGCTAATAGTATAACTCTTGGATTTCAATTGTCATTCATGCCTGTGTTTCAGGTTTGAGGAATTTGCTTTTGAAGGGTTTTTCACACACACACTGAAACCAAACCAAACTGTGCCACCCTAACTGTTTAAACCCAGAGTGGACATTAGTTTGGATTGTTTTTGTTCCTCTTAGTTTAACCCTGTGCATGCAGGAAAGTTATACGTGATATAATTAAAGCCCTTGTTTGTCTTTCTTGTGCATGATAAGTGAAACCACAGTTCTAATTGTAGTGTGCAACAGTGAATCTCTGTGAAGCCAGCCCTAGTGTTGCAGTACTTTTTTGTTATGGTACTCAGTTTGGGTTTTTGGTAATGCAGTCTTAGTAATTGTGCCAACAGTTATTATTATCCAAGAAAAGTGCTGGAGCATCCCGGTGTTCTTCAATCGCTCCAGTGCCCATATCAGAAAGAGAGATTCAGTTTCAAGGAAGTTGAGTGCAATACTCTACTATTACTCTGTCAACAATGACCTGCCCCCCCGAAGATACATGGGGGCATATTTATACTCCGTTTGCGCCAAATTTGCGTCGTTTTATTCGACGCAAATTCGGCGCAAAACTAACGCCATATTTATACTTTGGCGTTAGACGCGTGAACGCCTTCCTTGCGTTAATGAGATGCAAGGTAGGCGTTCCCGTCCAAAAAAATGACTGCGACACAAATGCGTCGTATTTATACTCCCGGGCAAAAATCACGCCCGGGAGTGGGCGGGGCAAAAAACCCCGCATTTGCGCCTCTTTTTAACGCCTGGGTCAGGGCAGGCGTTAAGGGACCTGTGGGCTCAAAATGAGCCCACAGCTGCCCTCCCATGCCCCCAGGGACCCCCCCTGCCACCCTTGCCCACCCCAGGAGGACACCCAAGGATGGAGGGACCCATCCCAGGGACATTCAGGTAAGTTCAGGTAAGTATAATTTTTTCTTTTTTTAATAATTTTTTTGGGCATAGGGGGGCCTGATTTGTGCCCCCCTACATGCCACAATGCCCAATGGCCATGCCCAGGGGACATAAGTCCCCTGGGCATGGCCATTGGGCAAGGGGGCATGACTCCTGTCTTTACTAAGACAGGAGTCATGTATATGGCGTCTGGGCGTCGTTAAAAATGGCACAAATCGGGTGGAGGCGATTTTTTTGCGTCAACCTGACTTGCCCCATTTTAAGACGCCCTAACGCCATTTTTCCCTACGCCGGCGCTGCCTGGTGTACGTGGTTTTTTTCCACGCACACCAGGCAGCGCCGGTCTGCTAGCGCCGGCTAACGCCATTCAATAAATACGGCGCCCGCATGGCGCTTCAGAATGGCGTTAGCCGGCGCTAAACTTTTTGACGCTAAACTGCGTTAGCGCAGTTTAGCGTCAAAAAGTATAAATACGGGCCATGGTGCCTGGCTGGACCGGCAAGACATGGCAGTGTTTTGCCTCTTTCTCTTACACTCCCCCTTTCCTTTTGGGACACCCGCTGGGGCTTCTATGTCCACCAGGAAGTGCCGAGAGGTGTTCCAGGAGGTCGGGGGCATACCATCGCCCCTGCAGACATCTTGCTTTTCAGGTGAGTGGCCCATCTCAACAGTAGTATTTAAACCTTGTCCTGTTTTATTTGGACTGAAAGTCTGCACTGGCTGATGTGAACTGAAATTTTCCACAGGCTGATTCAAATTAAAATTCTATGCTGACTAATTTGTGTTACAACTCTGCACTGACTGATTTGTGGTAAAGCTCTGAACTGGTTAATTTGTATTTGGAGTCAGTCCTACTGAACTCACATCGGGATCTCACACTATCTGATTTGGGGTCTGTTCAACTTGGGCAATAAGCACATCAAAGGTCACATTTCTTGCTGCTTCTTCTATCACTCCTATCAGCTCAGAATTATACGGAGGTGGACGATTTAACAATAACTGATTTATAAAACCATCATCCGAAACACTCTCATAAGTTTCAGCTTTCTTTTTAGTATCTGTTGTTTGTTCTGCCTTTTCTATATTTTTCTTACTCTTTGGTTTAGTGTTTTTTTCTTCTTCACAAGTAATGGCAGGATAAAACCCAGCTCCCTCAAGTATGTCTTCTCTCCAAGCTTTTTGCTGATTATCCTATCTTGCCTCTGCAACTATCCTTATTGCTTTCCTTACTCTATTATTGTACTTATCTCTCTGTTTCTGATGAGCCATATGTTCCCAAGTATTAAGTGCTCCATATATTGTGTGGGTCATGGAGGCAGTTTAATTTCATAAAGTACTCGCCTCAGGTTCTCAATGGTTCTAAAATTAAATGTTTCATTAGAAGGAAATGCTAATGCACCTTTCTCTGTAATCTTATGCCATTGTTCAAGCCAGAAACATGATTGAAGACCTTTTTCGGCCAAAACATGATGACCTGGAGTACCTTCAGGTGGGGACTCCAGTCCCTCTCTGTTAGAAATTAGGTTTTTGGTTGGCAGTCAGGTTACCCCCTGTCCAAGCATGAACCCTCACTCTAGTCAGGGTAAGTCACACAAAATCCAAATTATCCTGTGCCCACCCTGTGGTAGCTTGGCACTGAGCAGTCAGGCTTAACTTAGAAGGCAATGTGTAAAGTATGTGTGCAATAAATCATACAATAACACAATATAACACCACAAAAATACACCACACAGTGTTTAGAAAAATATATAACATTTATCTGGGTATTTGCAGGTCAATACGATTAAAAAATGCAATATGAGATTGTAGAGATATCACTGAAAAGTGATATGAAGTGTCTTAAGTCTTTAAAAAGTAAACAAAGGCCCTCATTCTGACCCTGGCGGTCGGTGATAAAGCGGCGGCCAACCCGCCAACAGGCCGGCGGTCCAAAATATGCAATTCTGACCCTGGCGGGAACCGCCAACACACCCCGCCGCATTAACACTCCGCCCGCCACGGCAGAACAAACAAACAGCGCGGCGGTCCCCGCCATCAGCCAGGCGGCAGACAATGTACCGCCCACCCTATCACGACCCACCAATCCGCCACCTTTTCCGGGGCGGGAGCACCACCGATAAAAACACGGCGGAAACAGACTACGAACGGGAAAACGCTCACCTCCACATACACCACGCGAGATTCCGGCAGTATGGAACCCGAGTTGCAGGTCATCCCCGCACTCCTATACCTGCTCCTGTACCAGGAGCACGCCCGGCGGCGCGGAAGACATCGGTGAGTACTGCACCTTCGACACAGGGGAGGGAAAAGATTACCGGCACACACCCACCCACCCACACCCACTACAACACACACATCAATGCATTCCCACAGATCACTGTCACAACCCACAAACCCCCCCCTTCCGAAATAATGCAAAGACCAAAAGAAGAGATCTCAAACGGGCAGATATATTGAAAAATGGACAGCAGTAATCAAAATAAATAAATAAACTATGTACAAAATATATACAGCTACTAAATGTAGTCCAACCACTGTCCGTGGACCACAGGGGTCCTGAGCAAAGGGGCAAGGCCCAGTCCCACGACAAGAACTCCACGGAGAGAACACTGCAGGGGCATCAGAAAGAAAAAAGGACAGGCACCTCAGGGGGAAGGGAAGGGGGGGCACCTCAGCCACTTGAGTACACAACGCCAGATCCACGAGGGGACTCCATGACCACTGGGCCATCCTGGGGAGAGCAAAGCCACAGTCCAAACAGTCCATACAGTGGGTGGCCTGCCCACTGGGCCATCCTGGGGAGAGCCAAGCCACAGTCCAAACAGTCCATACAGTGGGTGGCCTGCCCACTGGGCCATCCTGGGGAGAGCCAAGCCACAGTCCAAACAGTCCATACAGTGGGTGGCCTGCCCACTGGGCCATCCTGGGGAGAGCAAAGCCACAGTCCATACAGTCCATACAGTGGGTGGCCTGCCCACTGGGCCATCCTGGGGAGAGCAAAGCCACAGTCCAAGCAGTCCATAACAGACTCCACTGCCACTGGAGGAGGCATGTTGGCCAGAGGACATCCTGCAGCCCTGCCCGAGACAGATCCTGCCCTGCCACGTCTGCCAAAGGGCCAGCGGTTCCTGCCTGGAAGGGCCCAGTTCAGCGGTTCTTGCCTTGAAGGGCCCAGTTCAGCGGTTCTTGCCTTGAAGGGCCCAGTTCAGGAGACGGCGGTCCCCAGCGGAGCGGTGCTGGAGACGGCGGGGCCCAGTTCAGCGGTTCTTGCCTTGAAGGGCCCAGTTCAGCGGTTCTTGCCTTGAAGGGCCCAGTTCAGCGGTTCTTGCCTTGAAGGGCCCAGTTCAGCGGTTCTTGCCTTGAAGGGCCCAGTTCAGCGGTTCTTGAGACGGCGGTCCCCAGCGGAGCGGTGCTGGAGACGGCGGGGCCCAGTTCAGCGGTTCTTGCCTTGAAGGGCCCAGTTCAGCGGTTCTTGCCTTGAAGGGCCCAGTTCAGCGGTTCTTGAGACGGCGGGCCCCAGCGGAGCGGTGCTGGAGACGGCGGGGCCCAGTTCAGCGGTTCTTGCCTTGAAGGGCCCAGTTCAGCGGTTCTTGCCTTGAAGGGCCCAGTTCAGCGGTTCTTGCCTTGAAGGGCCCAGTTCAGTGGTTCTTGCCTTGAAGGGCCCAGTTCAGCGGTTCTTGAGACGGCGGTCCCCAGCGGAGCGGTGCTGGAGACGGCGGGGCCCAGTTCAGCGGTTCTTGCCTTGAAGGGCCCAGTTCAGTGGTTCTTGCCTTGAAGGGCCCAGTTCAGCGGTTCTTGAGACGGCGGTCCCCAGCGGAGCGGTGCTGGAGACGGCGGGGCCCAGTTCAGCGGTTCTTGCCTTGAAGGGCCCAGTTCAGCGGTTCTTGCCTTGAAGGGCCCAGTTCAGCGGTTCTTGCCTTGAAGGGCCCAGTTCAGCGGTTCTTGCCTTGAAGGGCCCAGTTCAGTGGTTCTTGCCTTGAAGGGCCCAGTTCAGTGGTTCTTGCCTTGAAGGGCCCAGTTCAGCGGTTCTTGAGACGGCGGTCCCCAGCGGAGCGGTGCTGGAGACGGCGGGGCCCAGTTCAGCGGTTCTTGCCTTGAAGGGCCCAGTTCAGCGGTTCTTGAGACGGCGGGCCCCAGCGGAGCGGTGCTGGAGACGGCGGGGCCCAGTTCAGCGGTTCTTGCCTTGAAGGGCCCAGTTCAGCGGTTCTTGAGACGGCGGTCCCCAGCGGAGCGGTGCTGGAGACGGCGGCCATTCTATGGCCAACTGCTCATTGCCTGGTGGTGCCCTCCTGGGCAGCGGGGATGGTGCTCCTTCAATGCCCACCTGGGCTGTGGGTGGTGGGGCCCTCCTGGCCAGCTGGGCTGGGTCCTCCCTGGGCAGCGGCTATGGGGGTGGTGGGCTCTCCCGGGGCAGCTGTGCCGGTTCCTCCCGGGGCAGCGGCTATGGGGGTTGCGGGCTCCTCCTGGGCAGCTGTGACGGGTCCTCCATGGGCAGCAGGCCTGCTGCCTGACTTCTCCGCCTTGCTGCCCTTGCCCTCCTTAGTCGGGAGTCTGTGGCCCTTTCCTCCCTTTGGAGTTGTGGCTGTTGACGGTGGCTGGCTAGTGTCCTGGGGGGATATCGAATCCGGGCTCCGGCGGCGGCCCTTCCGCCTTCTGCTCCTCTTCCCAGGGGGTGGGCTGGCTGTCCCCTTGCTGCTGGGCGAAGATCCAGACCTGCGGGCTGGTGGGCTCCAATACCCCTGCACCCTTGTCAAGGGGGCTGCAGGGCTGGTGGTGGCTGAGGTGCTCTTTTTACCCCGACGAGAAGGAGGGGGGGGCTCAGGGTCAGGAAAGAAGGTAGCAGTAGAGAGATAGATTTTCTTGGGACAATGGAGAGTGGTAGGTACAGTGGGTATGGGAGTGGAGGGAGAGGATGTGGTTGTAGGCGAGACAAGTTTGCTGTCTTTGGGTGCAGGTGCAGGAGCGGGAGGCTGTCGTGAGGTGGATGGCTGTTGGGTGGGTGGGTGGCTGCGTTTGTGTGGTGTGGAAGAGGGGGTGACAGACACAGTGGGAGAGGACACAGGGGACGTGTAAATGGCAGTGGGGGTGGTGACTGCACGTGTGCGGACTGGAGTGGAGGGTATGCTGGTGATGGAAACACTGGCTGATGGTGAGGTGAATGAAGGTGTGAGTGTAGACGTCACAGGGAGGGAGGAGGGAGACGAGGAGGTGGGGGTCACAGAGGTGGTAGTGACTGTTGGCATGTCTGCATCGGAATGTTGCTTGTGTGAATGTCTGCGTGATCTGTGGTGCTTATGTTTGGATGAGCTGCTGTTGGGTGTTGAGGTGTGTGCAGGCTGGTCTGATGGTGTGGGTGGGACAGGCAGAGGAACAGGAGACTGGGAGGAGGGAGTTAGTAGAGGGATGCAGGAGACAGGGACAATGGCTGCCGTCAGTGCTGAGGCCAGAGCCTGGAACGATCACTGATGGGCAGCCTGACCCGAATGAATGCCCTCCAGGTACCCATTGCTGCGATGAACCTCCCTCTCCACCCCCTGGATGGCATTCAAAAGGGTAGTCTGCCCAACAATGAGCGTTCGGAGGAGGTCAATGACCTCCTCACTGAGGGCAGCGGGGGTAACAGGGGCAGGGCCTGAGGTGCCTGGGGCGAAGGAGATGCCCGGCTTCCTGGCAGAGCGGGCACAGGGCGAACGCTGAGGGGCTGCTGGGAGGGCGGAGATGGTGCGCTGGGTGGCGGCTGTACCTGTAATGGCGGGGGGCACGGATGGTGCCACCCCCGCAAGGGAGCTCCCTTCCGAGGACGTGTCCGTGTCGCTGCAGGGTCCAGTCGTCCCCGTTGTGGAGCTCCCCTCGCCCTCCGTCTCACTGGTCCAGTCAGACTCTGTGGCATGGCCCTCCTGGGCCATGTGAGATGCAGCTCCCTCCTGCCCCGATGCCACTTCTCCTCCGCCTGATGATGCTGATGCACACAAGCACAGAAAGACAAACAAAAAGGGGGGGGGGGAGAGAAATAAAGAGATTTTGAGTACATGGATCACCGGTACAGTTAGCGGACATGACAGACACAGATGCCCCCTGCACTAAGTTGCGCACTTGGGGTCCGCTACGCATTCCGTGGAACATGCCCTACACGCCTAGAGTTGACAACTGCACCCATGGATGACACGGCCCAGGGATGGCTGTACTGACACACTACTGAGGGTGGTGGCTGGGGACACAGGGGCTTACGGGGATGCCCAGCCTACAGATATCGCCCTGGCCTAGGGGGACCCACAGCCCTCCTCCCCCACCCAGACACCTCCACTGTGCGACAACAGAGTAGATGATGCTTGTACTCACCCCCTTGTGTCTGCTGTGCTGCCCTCACGCGCCCATCCAAATCAGGGTAGGCCACCGCCAGGATCCGGAACATCAGGGGGGTCAGTTGACGGCAGGCACCCTGCCTACGTTGGGAGGCCATCCCCAGCAGAGACTCGGCGGTCTTCTTGGTCCCGCGGCGGATGTCCTCCCACCTCTTGCGGCAGTGGGTGCCCCGTCGATGGTGGACCCCCAGGGTCCGGACTTCCTTGGTGATGGCACGCCAAATCCCGATCTTCTCATGGGCGCGGACCTATGTGACACGTACAGGGAGGGAGAAATACCACGTTCAAGTTTGTCTGCATTTTCGTTGCCAGTGGCCCAACGCCCCCCATCCCCGCCAGGCCCCCCGCCAGGCCCCCCGCCAGCCCCAACATGTCCCCCATCCCCGCCAGGCCCCCCGCCAGACCCCCGCCAGCCCCAACATGCCCCCCATCCCCGCCAGGCCCCCCGCCAGGCCCCCCGCCAGGCCCCCCGCCAGCCCCAACATGCCCCCCATCCCCGCCAGGCCCCCCGCCAGGCCCAACATGCCCCCCATCCCCGCCAGGCCCCCCGCCAGGCCCCCAAGCCAGCCAGTGGCCCCAAATCCATATTGAATTAAACTCACTTGTTGGTCTGGAGGACCGTAGAGTAGCGCATACTGGGGGAGGACCCCATCCACAAGTTTCTCCAACTCCTCTCCAGTGAAGGCAGGGGCCCTTTCCCCAGTCGCAGCAGCCATTGTCCCTTCCAGACCGAGGTCACAGCAACACTTGCAGTATAGGTCCTCTCCTGTGAAAGTTCAAGTCGCAAGTGGATAAGTAGATAGGAAATGGTGGTCACGTCCGCGGCGGTGCGTACCGCGGCGGGGCGTACCGCCACCGCCGGCGCCCTTCGCCATTGGCTCCTGAAACCCATAGGCTTCAATGTTAACCAATGCGGCTTCGCGCCGCGGTCTTCGCCCGCCGACCGCCGCGGTGTGCCACGCCAGCGGATTGACCTCACATCCCATTGTCACACTTCACAGGTCAGGCAGCCGCCATTTCGAGGGTCCACATGGCTCAATTTCAACTGCGTCACACAGGCCTAGGCCTTGCATAGCCACTCAGACACGCCATTCACTGCATAGAGAATCGTTTACTGTGCAAACTGTGAGTACGTACCTGTGGGTTGCTTGACTCTGTGCTCCATGTTGTCCTTCCTAGGCACCGTCCGCTGGGTTTGGCGAGGAGACGGATGAATCCTCGCGTGTACCGACCGCTGGTGGACCTGTTGACAATGGAAGAACGCCACATTATCCTGACCTACCGGCTTGACCGTGCCACTATACATGAACTGTGTGCCCAGCTGGAGCCCGACCTGATGTCCCCCATCCGCCAACCCACAGGGATTCCCCCTCTGGTGCAGGTCCTGTCAGTACTCCATTTCCTGGCAAGTGGGTCATTTCAGACAACAGTGGGAATTGCTTCTGGGATGTCTCAGCCCATGTTTTCGAAGGTGTTATCCAGAGTGTTGTCTGCCCTGATGAAATACGTGAGGAGCTACATCATTTTCCCTGAGGTGGGCGAATTGGCTACAGTGAAGGGTGATTTCTACGCCCTTGGACATATTCCCAATGTCATTGGTGCCATTGATGGGACCCATGTGGCTTTGGTTCCCCCAAGAGACAGGGAGCAGGTGTACAGGAACAGAAAAAGTTACCATTCCATGAACATCCAGGTGGTGTGTTTGGCTGACCAGTACATCTCGCATGTAAATGCCAAGTTCCCTGGGTCAGTGCATGACGCCTACATCCTGAGGAATAGCAGCATCCCTTACGTGATGGAACAGCTAGAGAGACACCGTGTATGGCTATTGGGGGACTCTGGGTACCCCAACCTGTCGTGGCTACTGACCCCAGTAAGGAATCCCCGGACCAGGGCAGAGGAACGGTACAATGAGGCCCATGGGCGTACTAGGAGGGTGATCGAACGCACCTTTGGCCTCCTAAAGGCCAGGTTTAGGTGCCTGCATATGACAGGTGGATCCCTAATGTACTCACCTAAGAAGGTGTGTCACATCATCGTGGCCTGCTGCATGCTTCACAACCTGGCTTTGCGCCGCCAGGTGCCTTTCCTGCAGGAGGATGGTCGAGACGGTGGTGTAGTGGCAGCTGTGGAACCTGTGGAGAGTGACGAGGAGGAAGACGACGGGGCTGAAACAGACAACAGGGACAGAATCATTGAACAGTACTTCCAATAGGACACAGGTAACAATTCAAACATAATTTAGTGAATGTGAACTACTCTCCTGCATCTCTGCTGCCTGTCTATTTGCCCCAGTGTATGATGACTGAGTTGTGGCTTTTCCCTCCCTATTTCAGATCTGGGGTCCCCACTACGAGTCCTGTGCTTCGTTTCCCCATGGACTACAGCTTTGTGGCAGCTGTTTGTTGACTTCACTATGTACAAGGACATATTTGCACTGTCATGTCAATTACAATATTTTGAAATCACAGCCAGACTCCAGATAGTTTTGTGCAAAATAGGTGTTTATTTCAGTGCTCAAAATGGGATGGGTGGTTTCAAGTGGGTGGGGGCTATGGTGAAGGAATGTCCATGGCAGAGTCCAGAGTAACAGTCACACAGGTGCATTGTCCAGAGGCCTGTGGAGAGATGGAGCATGGGCAGTTCAAGGATGGACAGGGTGACAATGTGGGACAGTGGGATGACATCAGGTGGTATCCTTTGCTGGCGGGGGTCTTGACATGCTACTCTGTCTTCTTGCGAGATCTCAGGGCCCTCTTGCGGGGTGGTTCTTCTCCTGCAGGAGGTGGGGGTCTGGTGGGCTGCTGTTGTGCGGGGGCCTCCTGACCACTAGGGCCGGCGGAGGTGGTAGGCTGTTCTTGGTCCAGGCTAGTGGCAGGGGCCCTTTGTTGTTGTTGAGTGTCCGTCCTGGTGTTGATGAGGTCCTGCAGCAGCCCGACCATGGTAACCAGGGTGGAGGTGAGGGCTCTGATGTCCTCCCTGTACCCCCGATAGTGTTCCTCCTGCAGTACCTGGATCTCCTGGAACCGGGCCAGTACCGTCGCCATCGTCTCCTGGGAGCGGTTGTATGCTCCCATGATGGTGGTGAGGGCCTCGTGGAGAGTGGGTTCCCTGGGCCCGTCCCCCCCCTGTCGCACAGCTGCCCTCCGAGTTGCCCTGTTTCCCTGGGCCTCTGCCCCCTGGCCGGTGTGCCCACTACCACTGCCCCCAGGTCCCTGTTGTTGTTGGGGTGGTGGGTTATCCTGGGTGCCCTGTAGTGGTAGACACACCGCAGATTGACGCGCCCTGGAGACAGAGGCATGGGCCCGCTGGGTGGGAGCTGTGCTGGTGTTCCCAGAGGGGTTTGGGTCTGTAGTGGCCTGTGGCTGTCTGAGGGGAACCGACTGTCCAGAGGTCCCCGATGGTCCGGGCTGGTCATCGGTGTCCAGGTCGACAGAGCTGCTGTCATCGCTGACGGCCTCTTGGGTGGGGGGTGTGGAGAATTCTGGGCCCTCCGTGGCGGTGTGTTGGCGGTCGGGTCCTGCAGGGGTATAGAGGTATGGTTATAGTTTCAATGTGTGCCATATGGGTGTATCTGTGGGTTCCCGTGTCCCCAAGTGCTGGCATTCGTGTGTGGGGGCTTTGGTGAGGGTGGCTTGTGGGGGGGATGTGTATATGCATTGGGCATGCTTTGGTGATGGGTGTCCATGCTTAGTGGACGCATGCAGGCCTAGGTTTTGGGATGTGTGGGTTGTGATGGTGAGACATTGGCAGGGAATAGGTGTGCTGGGGGTGGGGGTGAGGATGGTGGTGGGGGTGAGGATGGTGGTGGGGGTGAGGGTGAGGGTGGGGGTGAGGATGGGGGTGGGGGTGAGGGTGGGGTTCGAGGATGGGGGTGAGGGTTGGGGTATGATTTGGCATGCAGGTGGGGGGGAAGCAGTAGTGAAGCTTCAACTTACCAGTGTCCATTCCTCCGCCGACTCCTGCGAGGCCGTCAGGATGCAGGATGTTCAAGACTTCCTCCTCCCATGTTGTAAATTGTGGGGGTTGAGGTAGGGGTCCTCCGCCAGTCTTCTGCACGGCGATGTTGTGCCTGGATACCATGGAACGCACCTTCCCCCGTAGGTCGTTCCATCGCTTCCTGATGTCTTCCCGATTTCTGGGGTGCTGTCCCACAGCGTTGACCCTGTCGACAATCCTCTGCCATAGCTCCGTCCTCCGGGCAATGCTGGTGTATTGGACCTGTGTGCCGAAGAGCTGGGGCTCTACCCGAACGATTTCCTCCACCATGACCCTGAGTTCTTCGTCTGAGAAGCGGGGCTGTCTTTAGGGTGCCATGGAGTGGTGTGTATGATGTGTGGGGTGGAGTATGTGTAGTTAAGTGTGTTGAGTGTGGTGGTGTGTGTTGTTTTGTGTGTGGATATTGTGTGGGTGATGGTGTAGTGTGCCTCTGTGTGATGGTATTCTGTGATCGCTGATGTGTCTCTCAGTGCTTCTTTCTGAATTTTTTGTCGTAGGGGTTTGTGGGTGATGTGGGTATGTGTTTTATATTGTATTGTGTGTGTGGGAGTGGTGTGTGTATGTGTATCAGGTGTGTGGAATTCAAATCGGCCAATGTGGCTGAGTTTTGTTCGTTTGTGTGTATTCAGACCGCGGCGGTGTGTACCGCCAATGGAAAACCGCGTTTGAATGACCGCCGCGTGGATTCGTGGGTCGTAATGGCATGGGCGTATTTCTGTTGGCGTGACGGTGGAGGTTTGGTCACCTCCACTTTTCCGCCGACCGCTGGTCTGGCGGTCTGTTGTGGCTGTCGGATTTTCGGAGGTTTGGCTGCTGCGGGTCAGAATGACCGTGGCGGGTTATCGCGACCGCGGCGGAATTATGGAGGATTTCTGACCGGCGGTAGGCGCCTTTTACCGCCGAGGTCAGAATCACCACCAAAGTCTCTTTCAAGCACAAAGTACCTGGTATGGAGTGGAAAATCTCCGCAGAGGGCCGCAGAGGAAGAGATGCGTGGAAAAATGGTGCGTGCGTCGGTTTCGCCCCTTCACACACGGATTTGCGTTGTTATTTTCCACGCGGGGAGACGTGCGTCTTTTTCCGGTAAGAAAAATGGTGTGTGCGTCGGTTTCGCCCCTTCTCACCGCAGAGCAAGCTGTGTGTCGAATTTGTCGACGCACAAGGAGTCCAGTTGAAAAAGAGAAGTCTTTTTGGTCCTGAGACTTCAGGGAACAGGAGGCAAGCTCTATCCAAACCCTTGGAGAGCACTTTTGCCGCAAGACAAGAGTTCAGCAAGGCAGCAGGCCAACAGCAAGGCAGCAGGTTAGTCCTTTGAGCAGCCAGGCAGTTCTTCTTGGCAGGATGCAGGTTCTGGTTCAGGTTTCTTCTCCAGCAAGTGTCTGAGGTGGTAGGGCAGAGGCCCTGTTTTATACCAAAATGTGCCTTTGAACTGGGGGAGACTTCAAAGAGTGGCTAAGAAGTGCACCAGGTCCCCTTTCAGTTCAATCCTGTCTGCCAGGGTCCCAGTAGGGGTGTGGCAGTCCTTTGTGTGAGGGCAGGCCCTCCACTCTCCCAGCCTAGGAAGACCCATTCAAAATGCAGATGTCTGCAAGTGAGGCTGAGTACCCTGTGTTTGGGGTGTGTCTGAGTGAATGCACAAGGAGCTGTCAACTAAACCCAGCCAGGCGTGGATTGTAAAGCACAGAAAGATTTAAGTGCAAAGAAATGCTCACTTTCTAAAAGTGGCATTTCTAGAATAGTAATATTAAATCCAACTTCACCAGTCAGCAAGATTTTGTATTACCATTCTGGCCATACTAAATATGACCTTCCTGCTCCTTTCAGATCAGCAGCTACCACTTCAATAATTCATGAGGGCAGCCCCAATGTTAGCCTATGAAGGGAGCAGGCCTCACAGTAGTGTAAAAACAAATTTAGGAGTTTTACACTACCAGGACATATAAACTACACAGGTACATGTCCTGCCTTTTACCCACACAGCACCCTGCTCTAGGGGATACATAGGGCACACATTAGGGGTGACTTATATGTAGAAAAAGGGGTGTTTTAGGCTTGGCAAGTACTTTTAAATGCCAAGTCGAAGTGGCAGTGAAACTGCACACACAGGCCTTGCAATGGCAGGCCTGAGACAAGGTAAAGGTGCTACTTAAGTGGGTGGCACAATCAATGCTGCAGGAACATTAGCAGCATTTAATCTACAGGCCCTAGGCACATATAGTGCACTCTACTAGGGTCTTACAAGAAAATCAAATAGCCAATCATGGATAAACCAATCAACAGTACAATTTACACAGAGAGCATATGCACTTTAGCACTGGTTAGCGGTGGTAAAGTGCCCAGAGTTCAAAAGCCAACGACAACAGGTCAGAAAAAATAGGAGGAAGGAGGCAAAAAGTTTGGGGATGACCCTGTAAAAAGGCCAGATCCAACACTCTCTAACCGTGATAAATACATTTCCTTTCATCAGGTTTTCAATGCTTTAAAGAACTTCATTTTCAATTAATAATGCAAATATTCCATTTACTTTTTGTTCGTAATCAGAAAGTAACTCTGTACCCACAAACCTCTTTTTGGTGTTCAATAGCAGCGTGGCACTTTGTGACGCAGTCCACTAATACAAGCGTGGCTTCACACCAACTGCGGGACACACCAACGTCAGTCTTACTCCTCACAGCAGCTCTACCTCCTTTACAGTTTTTCTCACAATCACTCTTCATGCAAACTTAATGCAAAATATTGCAAGCAAAAACTAAAAACAACAACTGTCTTTTCATTACAGGATATGCTAACCAAACACTTCAAAGCAGTACAGAGCTACACTTCCTGACTATGCTTCCACAATTACACAATGAATGAGACTTGACCAGCAGATCTCACTTCGGTTGATACAGTTCCTCCATATGCACTTAGGATTCACTAATATCAACCTCCCACACAAGGATTACTATTGGCACTGTTGATGGCGTCTCACGACAAGCACATTACACTGAAGACAATAAATTAACCAAGTGTCTTCTACACTTGTGCATTTTCCTGGGATCTTAGGCCACAACGGACCTGTTAACCAACACAACGTCTTAGCAGAAAGTGCCACATTCAGACAAAAAATTAGAAAACTCAGCAATTCACTTCACATCCTCACATTTCACTGTAATCTGTAGCTAAAGAAAAGCAAGAGCCAGCCCTATTAAAACTCATACAACTGCTGCAAAGTAACAATCCTTTATTTATACAAATTTTTAACAAAAATGTTTGAGTTGGGCAAATTGCAGGACAAGATTCCCTGACTCCCTAACGCTATGCTTTTCCCCCCTTGTGGCAGAAACCATCCGACAGCTACCAGATTTGGTAAAGCATATTCCAGATATGCCAATGGGTCTTTTCACTTAGTTTAAAGGGGGAGAAAGGTTAAGAACTAAAACTCAAATGACTGTTCAAAATGACAGTATGACCTTTTTGACCATATAAGGAAAATTCCAATTAGGAATAAAGTTAAGGACTTTATTAGAAACTAATGCTCAAATGTATGTAAATGATTTTTGAAACAAGACTATAAAGATACAGAATCACTATGAGTTGTCCAAGGCAATGGAAGGAGTTTAATCAAACTAACACCAAAATGACTAAGCACTCAACAAAACCAATATAAAACATTAACAGAATTATCTGATGATTTGAAAACAAGCGCTCTTCAATTCTTTTAAGCATGAAGACAATCTAAGAGTCATCTAAGTTAGCCAGCTAGTTCAAGGGAAATTCCTCCAGATTGAAAGTCACAAGTTAGCATGTGCTGAGCTACAACATGTGAGGGAAAAAATTAAAGAAAAAAACAGAGGATAAAAATAATTTGGAAAAAAGATATCTGGGGTAAAATATAACTAAGGCTGGCAAACAGTAGGTTAAAATGGAAGGCATCAGCATTTCAGAAGCTCGGTCAAGAGTCTTCTCCTTGGGTCAGGGAAACATTTTAAGTCTCAGCAAAGCATTGAAAATGAAGGGTAATGGTATATAGATCTGAACCTCTCAGAGTCCAAGAGGATCCAGAAAAGAAGAATGAAAAGGAATGCTGGCAATCCAACTTAGAAACGGTATATTAAATTCCAAAATTCATGATAATTTGTTACTCCATCACACCACAAGAATCGAAAGGTTTAACTGTCCAATCACAGTCCTTCAAACATCAGGAAAGATTTCCATTACCAACATGGGAAAGCCATCCATCTTAGCTCATCTGTACAGTTTGAAACAATTGTATGTCATTCATTTTCACAGTTTCTCAATGTACTGAGTTCAAGTTTACTTTCTGAGGCTCAATATGCATAAAACAAGAAGACATCTATAACCAAGACAACAGTCTGTGGGAATGAAATCTCAAAATCTAAAAAGAATGACATGTTAACAAGAATGACTAAACATTTTTCTCCAACGGAGCATGTCCCACATCAGCTAAATAAAGCAAATTAAAATGGTACATTCATTTATCTAAAATAACATAGATATAACATTCAGAATTGTAAATTCATCATTAATAACCTCTGTCAGGGATCTTGTTATCGTGAATTTAAAACAACATAACTTTGTAAATACATTTCAATAGATGTAATGTAGAACCAATATTTTGACATTTTCACGTAACATTTAAAACATTTCCTTCTAGAATTCATTATCGTTTTAGTGAAAAGTATTTATTAACATCATAAAGGAGAACATAAAATCAAAACAAATGATTATACATGAAGTTTTAGAACTATGCCATATCACTTAACATCACTACTCTACAGTGAATGAACTTTAATATAAGCTTACAGTGCACCACTTTACAGTTAACTTGTTAGGATTTTAAAATATAAAATGCAAAGTTTGTCACATATAGATGATTACTGTGACACCAAAATAGCTATAAAATTTCAGCGATATCCATAGCCAGAGAGTGACTGCACTATGGACTCTAGAGCTGGCATGGCTACTGTCACACACTTATTATTGGAACCCAAGAAACACATTACATTTCACACATCCATTCCATAAGGTGCAGGGGGTAAACTGGCTCACCTTCAGTGATTCACATGTTGTTGAATTTATGTGAGATGGGCAAGGGCCTGAAAGATGCCCTTAACATATCCTTCATATTTTGGACGTTTTCTCATTGAGTTAGGCATGGTGGATGCTGTGAGGAGTGAGAGGCAACTCCCAATAATATTTTGTCGAGGAGGGCAATAGGACTAAGTAGATGTTGAGGAAATAAATATTGAGAGAGCAAGTTAAGTATAGGCAAAAAAAAAAACAAATCTTCAGAAACCCTTATTTTAAAGTGGTAAATGGAGTAACACACACTGCGGCTCAACAAGCACCATTTCATTCTCGGTGAATGGAGGTGCAATTTGCTTGGTACTAAAACAGTGCAGGTAGGTTGCCAGCAGCTTAATCTGTGTGATGAATGGGATAGTCATATGTTGACCATGGTAAAAGTGAAATGACTGGTGTAATTGACTAGCTTTTAAGCGATACATTTAAAACAATACAGTGTTAATTTTCGACAGAGATTTGCATTCCACCTAATTGCAGAATTGTTAGATAGGAGCTCAAGCACATCGATTTGCAGCCATGTGATAGTGAGAGCAGATGTCCAATGATGTTTGATTTATATTGTTTGTTATAGGTGTGATTGTTTTAGTTGCAGCCCCCCCCAAAACAAAATACATCTGAAAGAGTATGATGGCTAAACCATTAACAGTGTGAGATGTAGGGGATGGTGTGACAAGAATGTGGCCGATGGGGATGGGAAGCAGCAGTTCCAAAAGCTGCTAGAAAATGAAATGTGATGTCATAAACCTATATGTAAAATATAGCAACTATGTCCTTGCTCCTCTAGGTGTCAAAGTGTTGCATTCATGGTCCTGTCCAAAAACACACTTGACATAGTTTCAAGCCATATCTTAACCAGGCCCAGGACTCCGCACCCTTACTGCAAGGGTCTAATCAACATAACCTGAGGCCAGGCTTAGTGGACACAAGTTGCTAGGGATGCTCTTCAGCCAAATTGGTCATTCGTGACAATTTGGGCATAACATTTGGCTGTACTTACTGAGCTCCAACACAGCCCCCCTGTTCAGCACTCTTTTACCAAACATGCTGGTTGAGACAGAAGATGGCTAGGAGTGTCCAGTTGACTTAGAGTGTCCACCATTGAGTGCAGGTGCTATGACATGCACATTTATAAATTACAGATGTTATTATTATTTCTAACTGAGAGCTCCGTCTAGACTTGCATGCAAGGTCAGACTGGGAAAGAAATTAGACCTGGGCACCCAAATAAAAGTGGCCCCATTAGCATATCAGATAGCTAAAAAAGTAGCCCACATATGAGATTAAAAGGAAGAGCTGTATACGTAACATGTTTATTGATTTCTCTATGGTGTTTGATAAAGTAGATAGAGCTCTACTATCTCACATTTTGTTCTGTTATTAGTTGAACTTGTAAGGTCACATTGTATAGGTGTTTTGCAAGGCTTGGAAGACTGCATGCGTTTGTGCTTGCTGCAGGCAATGTGTGTGGTAATATCATGGGAATCAACAGTAAAAGCAGGCCCACCTGACCATAAAACAGGTCCACACACCTCCAAAAAGTGGCCCACACCAACCCTGCTTGCATCAAGAATACAGGTCCACACCAATAAAATTCAGAACATGCAATGTTGTGGAGGTGTTGTACTGTCATCTAAGGTGAGTGAGAACTGGCACCACTTTTCACACTGTGCAATTGAGAGCTGGCTCATGTAAAATGAGGGCATTGATACTCTTTTGGCCCATCTGTCTTGAATAGACACATCTAATTGTCAAACCTACATACATAAGTTACAGAAAGAGTCTTGGTACAAATATATAGTAGCAGCTGCTGCTAAAGAATCTCCAATAACCTTGCAGACATTAATATTGAGCACAAACTTCACACAACTAAGGATTTAAAAAGTAGATTTGTTAGTTGAAAATATTATAAATGGGTATACAATAAGAGGCATATTTACAAAAAAGTGGCGCATCATACATGATGCTCCACTTTTCTTGCTCCCCTCTACCGGAACCTAATGACACCATGAGTGAGCCGTATTTACACTGCAGCGCACCATGGCAGTCATTAGCACAATAGCATAAATGTTTTTTACGCTATTGTGGCGCTTTGCTGCACTAGCGTCAAAAATTGTGACGCTAGTGCAGCAAATCGCAGGGCGGCCCACTGAATATACTGGGTGCGTCATTTTAAAAATTACAAAAAAATGGTGCAGTGAAATTTTATACATTTCACTGTGCCATTTTTTCGGGCCTCCCTGCGCCGGAACACACCCCTTGCATACATTTTGCCTGTCTCAGGCAGAATGTGCCACAAGGGGTCACAAAGTGGCATAATGCAAGCATTGGGCCACTTTGTAAATATGATGCGTCAGAAAAGCCACCAAAGCACCGCCTTAGTGCCAACAAAATGAAGCTATGGTGGCACTAAGGTGGCACAAGGGGCTTGTAAATATGCCCCTAAGTGTGTAAACACACAAAGGGTGATGGGTCAAGGCTTGCAATAGTCCAAGCCACTGACAAATCTCAGACAGAGGCCTTATCCAAATGTGTACCTACCCTGCGCCTCATGGTGGGCGCAGACACTCCCAAACTGTCAGGCAAGGTCTCTTTCAGGAGGGACCACAAGCAATCCCACATTGGCTTTTGCCTTGTTGGGACTCATCCTTGAGAAATAGCTTGGATACAGTGTCACAGCATGCAAAAGACCCATGTCTACGCATTCCCGTGGCCACTTAGGGAGTTCCATCAAACAAAAAAAGGTTGATTGAAGGAATACTTGTAAATAGTTTAAACCACTGGCAATTGCTCAAGGTAGTTGTTGGACCTGGCTTTTTGACAGGGTCATCCCCCAACTTTTTGCCTCCTTCCTCCTATTGTTTCTGACCTGTTGTTATTGGCTTTTGGACCTCTGGGCACTTTACCACTGCTAACCAGTGCTAAAGTGCATATGCTCTCTGTGTAAATGTTACTATTGATTGGTTTATCCATGATTGGCTATTTAATTTACTTATAAGTCCCTAGTAGAGTGCACTATATGTGCCTAGGGCCTGTAGATTAAATGCTGCTAGTGGGCCTGCAGCACTGGTTGTGCCACCCACTTCAGTAGCCCCTTAACCCTGTCTCAGGCCTGCCATTGCAAGGCCTGTGTGTGCAGTTTCACTGCCACTTCGACTTGGCATTTAAAAGTACTTGCCAAGCCTAGAACTCCCCTTTTTCTACATATAAGTCATCCCTAATGTGTGCCCTAGGTAACCCCTAGAGCAGGGTGCTGTGTAGGTAAAAGGCAGGACATGTACCTGTGTAGTTATATGTCCTGGTAGTGTAAAACTCCTAAATTCGTTTTTACACTACTGTGAGGCCTGCTCCCTTCATGGGCTGACATTGGGGCTGCCCTCATACACTGTTGAAGTGGCAGCTGCTGATCTGAAAGGAGCAGGAAGGTCATATTTAGTATGGCCAGAATGGTAATATAAAGTCCTGCTGACTGGTGAAGTCGAATTTAATATTACTATTCTAGAAATGCCACTTTTAGAAAGTGAGCATTTCTTTGCACTAAAATCTTGTTGTGCCCTTCAATCCACGTCTGGCTAGGTTTAGTTGACAGCTCCTGGTGCATTCACTCAGACACACCCCAAACACAGGGTACTCAGCCTCACTTGCATACATCTGCATTTTGAATGGGTCTTCCTGGGCTGGGAGGGTGGAGGGCCTGCCCTCACACGAAGGACTGCCACACCCCCTACTGGGACTCTGGCAGACAGGATTGAACTGAAAGGGGGCTTGGTGCATTTCTTAGACACTCTTTGAAGTCACCCCCACTTCAAAGGCACAACTTAGTATAAAACAGGGCCTCTGCCCTACCTCATCAGACACTTGCTGGAGAAGAAACCTGAACCAGAAACTACATCCTGCCAAGAAGAACTGCCTGGCTGCTCAAAGGACTCACCTGTCTGCTTTTCTACAAAGGACTGCTGCCTTGCTGTTGGCCTGCTGCCTTGCTGAACTGCCTGGCTGCTCAAAGGACTCACCTGTCTGCTTTTCTACAAAGGACTGCTCAGGACCAAAAAGACTTCTCTCTTCCACTTGGACGCTCCGTGCGCCGAAATCTTCAACGCCCAGCTTGTTCCGCGGCAAGAAAAATGCTGCACACCGACGCTGATCAACGCGACGCCTTCGGGACGACCGAAACTTTGACGCACGGCCTCGCAAGGACAACGCCGTCCGACTTCCCGGGAGAAATCGTCGCGACGCCTGCCGTGAGATCGAAACTTTGACGCACGGCCTCGCAAGTACAACGCCGCCCGACTTCCCAGGAGAAATCGACACGACGCCTGCCGTGAGATCAAAACTTTGACGCACGGCCTCGCAAGGACAACGCCGCCCGACTCCCCAGGAGAAATCGACGCGATGCTTGCCGTGAGATCGAAACTTCGACGCGCAGCCCCGCAGAACGATGCGCAGCCGGAAAACAAGCAGGAAAATCCACGCACAGACCCGGGACATCTGGTACTCCCCGCGAACCACAGAAAGAGACGGTCCGCCTGCCGGAAAACGACGCACGACTCCCCGCGTGGAAAATAACGACGCAAGTCCGTGTGTGCTGAGGGGAAATCGACGCACACACCAGTTTTCCACGTACCTCTTCTCCTGTGGCCCTCTGAGGAGATTTTCCACCAGAAACCAGGTACTTTGTGTTTGAAAGAGACTTTGTTTACTTTCTAAAGACTTAAGACACTTTGGGGGTCATTCTGACCCCGGCGGTCAAGGACCGCCGGGGCCGGGGATGCGGGAGCACCGCCAACAGGCTGGCGGTGCCCCGCAGGGCATTCTGACCACGGCGGTTTGGCCGCGGTCAGACAAGGAAAACCGGCGGTCTCCCGCCGGTTTTCCGCTGCCCTGGGAATCCCCCATGGCGGCGCAGCTTGCTGCGCCGCCATGGGGGATTCTGACACCCCATACCGCCATCCTGTTGCAGGATGGCGGTATGGGGTGTTATGGGGCCCCTGGGGGCCCCTGCAGTGCCCATGCCAATGGCATGGGCACTGCAGGGGCCCCCGTAAGAGGGCCCCACTTTGTATTTCAGTGTCTGCTTTGCAGACACTGAAATACGCGACGGGTGCCACTGCACCCGTCGCACATACCCACTCCGCCGGCTCCATTCGGAGCCGGCTTCCTCGTGGGGAGGGGTTTCCCGCTGGGCTGGCGGGCGGCCTTCTGGCGGTCGCCTGCCAGCCCAGCGGGAAAGCCAGAATGGCCTCCGCGGTCTTTCGACCGCGAAGCGGCCAAATGGTGGCTCCCTCCACGCGGGCGGCAACCGCCGCCCGCGGGGGTCAGAATGACCCCCTTTATATCACTTTTCTGTGATATCTTTACAAATTCATATTGCAACTTTGATCGTTTTGACCTGAAGATACCCAGATAAATATTATATATTTTTCTAAACACTATGTGGTGTATTTTTGTGGTGTTATGCTATGGTGTTGTATGATTTATTGCACAAATGCTTTACACATTGCCTTCTAAGTTAAGCCTGACTGCTCGTGCCAAGCTACCAGAGGGTGGGCACAGGCTGATTTTGGATTGTGTGTGACTTACCCTGACTAGAGTGAGGGTTCTTGCTTGGACAGAGGGCAACCTGACTGCCAACCAAAAACCCCATTTCTAACATTGGTGATCAGCGGTGAGGATAGGACTTGTGTTTGTGCAGTGACATACAGTAGCTAAGTATTTCACTACCTACCCACAGTGGAAGGTCAACTTGATTTTTCATCTTTTTTGCCTTTGGTTCTCTGATGTCCTCCTGGATATACTATTGATATTTTGGACTTTGGATTTTGGTTTTTGCCAGTAAGACTTTATCAACAATGAGATTGCTTACCTACTCACTCTTTGTGCCTATTGACCACCTCACTAAGGCTGACCTAAGAAGGCTTTGCAGAAAATGGGGCCTTCCTGTATCAAGGAGATCTACTAAGATGGAAATGCTACATGCCTACATAGTCTGGGGGGAAGAAAGATGGGCAGAGAGAGAGGCAGAAAAAAACCAAATGACTAAGTACCCCTCAGATGAGGAGGGGGACTGCTCAAATGAGGAGGAAGACTACTCAGATGAGGAAAGAGAACCAGTGAGAGATGAATGGCTCCTAGCTCTAGAGTGGTGTATGGAAGAGCTAGATGAGCAGCTTGAAAGGGCTGAGGCAGCAAGTCTCTTAGCCCTGGAAGAAGAAAAGATTGCAGCTCAAGAGCTGAGCTGTAAAGAGCTGAAACTGGAGGCCGGAAGGGCTGAGTCCAGTTCAGATGGTGGCAGCAAAAATCTTGCATCTAGTACTGCTGAAGAAGGGCACAAGCCCAGAGATGTGGTGCCCAACTTGAAGAAGGGAGTTGACACACCCCAGGCGGTTCAAGGGTATGAGGAAGTTCCCGTTATGCACAGGGTCCCTGAGAAGGATTGGGGAACTGGCACAGGGAGTCATATTCCTACTGGGGGGAGGGACACTTTACTGACTCTAGCAGAGAGTGACAGAGAAAAGGGTTCCCCCCTGGTGGACGTCCTGGATATAGAGTGTAGAGACATCCCAGAAGAGTATGGGTTGAGTGTCAGGGACAGACAGATACTGTCTCACCAGTCTCAGGAGGGTGAGGTAGAGTGCTTTTCCAAGGTTGAGTTACTGGGTGGTTGGGTGAAGGGTACTGTGATTAATACATGTGAAGGGCAGAATGATGTAATTGCTGGAGAGCATATGTCTGGTCCTTATTTTCCAGAGCTACGCCAACACCAGGTGGAGTGTGAGTTCTCTGACCCCAGGGAACTTACAATGGAGGCAGACTTCTGGGTGAGTACCAGAGAGTCTGAAGAGGCATTTGGGGGTGCTCCTGAAGGGAGTGGTCTAGGTGGTTCCCAACCAAGTGAGGTGGGAAAGGATTGTAGTGTCCCAGGTAGGTCCCAGGTCCTAGAGGGTTCCATGAGGGAACACCAGGAAGGAAGCCTAGCCTGTACCGTAGGGCCACCTTTTGAGGGAAGCCCCGCAGTGTCAGAAGAACTTGGGGGGGTGACTGTAGCCAGCATCCCAACAGTTCTGGTGTCTGGCAGTACCCTTCCTAGTAAGAGGGTGCAGAAGTCCAGACATAGGGTTGAGAGGGGGTTGCAGACCCCAGTGGAGGACCTTGAGATTCAGGGGTCAGCTCTGAGAGCAGAGCCCCCCAGGAATGACCCAGGTGAAACCGTTTCTGGTTTGGGGGAAACCCAGACTCTGCCGGATGGGCAGAGGTCGGGAGACCTGCGCCAACCAGACTCTTGTGTGGCCCTTGGGGACGGTGTGTCCCTTGTGGGGGGTGAGAGTGCCCCCCAGGAAGTCCTGGCATGCCAGGCAAAGATTCAACCTCAGGGTGGTGACTCTGGGTTGGATACCCAGGTTCAGGGGTTAAACTCTGACCTGGTGGGAGGTAGGTGTGCCTCCCAAGAAGTCCTGCTGTGCCAGGCAATTGTCCAACCTCGGGGTGTTGACTCTGGGTTGGATGACCAGGTTCAGAGGTTAAACTCTGACCTGGTGGGGGCTAGGTGTGCCCCCCAGAAAGCCCTGGCGTGCCAGGCAATTGCCCAACCTCAGGGTGGTGACCCTGGGTTGGGGAACCAGGCTCAGAGGTTAAACTCTGACCTGGTGGGAGGTAGGTGTGCCTCCCTGGAAGTCCTGGCCTGCCAGGCAATGGTTCAACCTCAGGGTGGTGACTCTGGGTTGGCTAACCAGGTTCAGAGGATAAACTCTGACCTGTTGGGGGGTAGGTGTGTCCCCCAGAAAGTCCTGGTATGCCAGGCAATGGTTCAGCCTCAGGGTGGTGACTCGGGGTTGGACACCCAGGTTCAGAGGTTAACCTCTGATCTGGTGGGAGGTAGGTGTGCCTCCCAGGAAGTCCTGCTATGCCAGGCAGTTGTCCAACCTCAGGGTGTTGACTCTGGGTTGGATAACCGGGTTCAGAGGTTAAACTCTGACCTGGTGGGGGGTACTAGTGCCCCCCAGAAAGTCCTGGTGTACCAGGCAGTTGTCCAACCTCAGGGTGCTGACTCTGGGTTGGATAACCGGGTTCAGAGGTTAAACTCTGACCTGGTGGGGGGTAGGTGTGCCCCCCAGAAAGTCCTGGTATGCCAGGCAGTTGCCCAACCTCAGGGTGGTGACCCTAGGTTGGAGAACCAGGTTCAGAGGTTAAACTCTGACCTGGTGGAGGGTCAGTGTGCCCTCCAGGAAGTCCTGGCGTGCCAGGCAATTGTTCAACTTCAGGGTGGTGACTCTAAGTTGAATGGCCAAGTTCAGAGGTTAAACTCTGACTTGGTGGAGGGTCAGTGTGCCCTCCAGGAAGTCCTGGCGTGCCAGGCAATTGTTCAACTTCAGGGTGGTGACTCTGAGTTGAATGGTCAGGTGCAGAGGTTAAACTCTGACCTGATGGGGGGTAGGTGTGCCTCCCAGAAAGTCCTGGTTTCCCAGGCAGTGATCCAGTCGGAGGGTACAGACCCTGGGCTGGAAGACCAGGTTCAGGGTGTCCCCCCGGACCTGGAGGGAGGGGCTACTGATAACAGTGCCCCTACCATGTTGTCTTCTGAGGAGGCCACTCCTAGTTGGAGGGTGCTGGAACCCAGAAGGGAGGGCAGGGGGAGGGAAGCCTCACCCCGGGCCCTAGTCCAACCTGAAGGTACAGACCCCAGGTTGGAGGGCCAGTTGCAGGTTAACAGCCCTGCACTGGTGGAGGAATGGTACAGGGCGACTTCTATAAGCACCCTGGCCATGTTGGACTCTGGGGGTACCGCTCCAGGAGGGAGGGTACAGAGCCCCAGAGGGGAGGACCAGGTACAGGCTGTCATCCCTGACCTGGTGGAAGGGAGAGTGGTTAAAGGGTGCCCAGCACCTGGGGCTACCACCCCCCACTCTTCACAGCCACAGTGGTGGGAGAGCTTTGAGAGGCCTGGGGCCTGGCTCTCATCCCTGGCAGCTGTCAGTAACCACTGTGGCTTGCTGTCCGGGTTATCAGAGTTATCCCTGGGGAGGGGACAAGTGTCACACCCCGGGGGTAGAGTGGGCAACCCCACTGTGTTGGTCATGGTGGTACTATCCTGCTCCTGGGATACATCTGTGAGCAAAGTAAGGTTAGGTGCTGCACAGATGGGATCCGCAGGTAAGGAGAAAGGTTCCCCATGGGTTGGCTTAGTGGGCCCTGAGAGTATGGACAGAGGGATCCAATTGGAGTCAGGAAGGGGAAGAACTGGAGCATGCCCCTGCTGTTGTGGGACTGGGTCCTTGTTCTGTCGCCTCAAACAGGGAAGTACATCAGGATAGTGATTGTTCTCCCCTGGCTTTAGGCTGGTAGGGGGGTCATGTTGGACCTGGCTTTTTGACAGGGTCATCCCCAAACTTTTTGCCTCCTTCCTCCTATTTTTTCTGACCTGATGTTGTTGGCTTTTGGACCTCTGGGCACTTTACCACTGCTAACCAGTGCTAAAGTGCATATGCTCTCTGTGTAAATGGTACTATTGATTGGTTTATCCATGATTGGCTATTTAATTTACTTATAAGTCCCTAGTAGAGTGCACTGTATGTGCCTAGGGCCTGTAGATTAAATGCTGCTAGTGGGCCTGCAGCACTGGTTGTGCCACCCACTTCAGTAGCCCCTTAACCCTGTCTCAGGCCTGCCATTGCAAGGCCTGTGTGTGCAGTTTCACTGCCACTTCGACTTGGCATTTAAAAGTACTTGCCAAGCCTAGAACTCCCCTTTTTCTACATATAAGTCATCCCTAATGTGTGCCCTAGGTAACCCCTAGAGCAGGGTACTGTGTAGGTAAAAGGCAGGACATGTACCTGTGTAGTTATATGTCCTGGTAGTGTAAAACTCCTAAATTCGTTTTTACACTACTGTGAGGCCTGCTCCCTTCATAGACTAACATTGGGGCTGCCCTCATACACTGTTGAAGTGGCAGCTGCTGATCTGAAAGGAGCAGGAAGGTCATATTTAGTATGGCCAGAATGGTAATATAAAGTCCTGCTGACTGGTGAAGTCGGATTTAATATTACTATTCTAGAAATGCCACTTTTAGAAAGTGAGCATTTCTTTGCACTAAAATCTTGTTGTGCCCTTCAATCCACGTCTGGCTAGGTTTAGTTGACAGCTTCTGGTGCATTCACTCAGACACACCCCAAACACAGGGTACTCAGCCTCACTTGCATACATCTGCATTTTGAATGGGTCTTCCTGGGCTGGGAGGGTGGAGGGCCTGCCCTCACAAAAAGGACTGCCACACCCCCTACTGGGACTCTGGCAGACAGGATTGAACTGAAAGGGGGCTTGGTGCATTTCTTAGACACTCTTTGAAGTCACCCCCACTTCAAAGGCACAACTTAGTATAAAACAGGGCCTCTGCCCTACCTCATCAGACACTTGCTGGAGAAGAAACCTGAACCATAAACTACATCCTGCCAAGAAGAACTGCCTGGCTGCTCAAAGGACTCACCTGTCTGCTTTTCTACAAAGGACTGCTGCCTTGCTGTTGGCCTGCTGCCTTGCTGAACTGCCTGGCTGCTCAAAGGACTAACCTGTCTGCTTTTCTACAAAGGACTGCTGCCTTGCTGTTGGCCTGCTGCCTTGCTGAACTCTTGTCTGGCTGTAAAAGTGCTCTCCAAGGGCTTGGATAGAGCTTGCCTCCTGTTCCCTGAAGTCTCAGGACCAAAAAGACTTCTCTCTTCCACTTGGACGCTCTGTGCGCCGAAATGTTCGACGCACTGCTTGTTCCGCAGCAAGAAAAACGCTGCACACCGACGCTGATCAATGCGACGCCTTCGGGACGACCGAAACTTTGACGCGCGGCCTCGCAAGGACAACGCCGCCCGACTTCCCGGGAGAAATCGACGCGACGCCTGCCGTGAGATCGAAACTTTGACGCACAGCCTCGCAAGGACAATGCCGCCCGACTTCCCAGGAGAAATCGACGAGACGCCTGCCGTGAGATCAAAACTTTGACGCACGGCCTCGCAAGGACAACGCCGCCCGACTAAACACTAACCATTTCTAACAGTAGTATTCCAATCCGATGTTTTAGACCAATGTGCCACTTTAGACAGAGGTCCACTAAATGCAGTTCAGTACGACCCTGATCCTCAAGTGACTAGTCCATCTCAAAATGCTAGGCAAGGATGTCTCCAGTATGAAAAGCAAACAACCCGAGAACAGTTATGGCCTCAGAAGGCTTTGTCAGTGAGTTATAGCTTGGATCCTGTGCCACAAGAGTAAGGGACCTATATCTGAAGATACTCTTGGCAATTTAGGCATTACATCAAGAACACAAATGGTAAAGGGAGCAAGGCCTGCAAATAGTCTCTCAGTCCCAACCACTATGGGTGTCATTCCAACCCTTTGATTTTCACCCATTGTACCACTCTAGACAGAGTCCCACATCATGCAAATTAGTGCTGACCCTACTTCTTTGTAGGAAAATCAACTTCACTCCTGAGGAAGATCCCCTTTAGGACGGATGACAAGCAACTTCAGAACAGTTTCAGCCCTGTAGGTTCTTTTATGTGAGGTGTAGCTTGGAACTTGTGACACACAACGGCATTACAACAAACACACGAGAAGTGACAGGAGGTATACTTGCAAATAGTCTAAACCAATGGCAATTGTGTTGGATAGAATTTCATCCCATTGTTTCCCCCCCCTATTTTTCACTCTAGACAGAAGCCCGTCTTATACAAATCAGTGCTGGCCCACCTCTTTGTGAGAACAGTTCATATGAGGGGCAGGATCAGTATTGAATTGTACAAAGTGGTTTTGACCTTTGGCTATGCTATGTGCGCTGAAGCCCCATACCCCAGTGAGAACAGCCATTGGCGTATTAGTCCCTAGTCACAGAATGTGGCATGTGGTTGCTGTGTGCAACAGGCTTAAATGTCAGAAGTTAGCTTGTGGCCACCCTGTGCACACTCCACATACCCTTTGATCAAATGCAGCAGGATCCTTGGATTTGCTGTTCAGCCTGCCTACAAAACTCTCAAGACAGCTGTGAGTAGACAATGGCCACAAGCAATAGACACTGACCACATCCTGTGCCCATTCCACATGTCTACAGAACCTGTTGCCCATAATCTTATTCATGTAGAGTGGACTCTTGTTCATGTAGAGTGGACTCTGAACCTATTGGACATTGGGGTTTATTCCAACTTTGGAGGAGGTGGTAATCCGTCCCAAATATGACGGATTTACCACCAGCCGTATTACGAGTTCCATAGGATATAATGGACTCGTAATACGGCTGGTGGTATATCCGTCACTTTACCATCACTTTTGGGCCGGATTACCACTTCCTCCAAAGTTGGAATAACCCCCATTATTCTCTTTCATATGCAGCAGGTTCTGAAGCCTCAACTGTCTGGAAACCACCTCATGGCACACACCTGCTTGCACCTCACTCACACATAGTACCTCCTGCCGGTGCATGTGTTTCTAGGCACTTTGATCTGTGGGTGGTATGGGGCTTGAGAACACCCTCTCAAGAGGCAAACTGCACAGTATGCATGACCAGGCCAAGGCTCCTTATTGACTTACTTGTTTTGTCTTCAGGCTCTACTCTTTCTGCTGCCAACGACTCGAGGGATGAGCCAGAAACATGAACAGATCATGACAACTACTTCAGGAACCTTCTAGGTAGGGAGCAGGTGCTTACCTACATCATTTAGCCTACCTGATAGATGCCTTCCAGTAGGTGAAAGTACCCAGAGGAGACTGAAAAAAGACAATTAAAACTACTCAGAATGGACTTGGTGGTTGCTGAGCAATAGTGAAGTAACTATTGTGTTAGGAAGGCATTCCATATCAAAAGCAAACTATTGTAAACAGAGACATTATTGTTTGGTTTAGAGACATTACCCTTGGGAGAAAGAGAACAGCTCCACGGCCAGAGGAAGAAACACTTTTTCATTCCATAAAGTGTCTGACAGGTTTAACCGTGAGGCTACTCACAACTACCCACCACTCAACAACCATACTGCAGGTCCCACGGGGAAGGGGGACCTTTAGTGACACAAACACATTGTAACCAGTCATAGGAAGACCTGAAATCGTAGACTAGATATGCAAGGACCTCTTCTCCTTCTCTTCTAACCCCCTTTCCCCTGCTCCCTGGGTGTGGCCTTTGTGTTATTCTGCAGGGTCAGTCCAGGAGGGAGGTGGAAAAGAGGTCCAGGCAGCTCTGCAGATACTTGTCTCTCCTTCAGAAGAAGAAGTGCAGGTTAGCTCACATACATGACACCAGGGCATGATCTTCAACCGAGCCATGTATTCTGTCCCTGATGCTCCCAAAGCCCACCATACATGGTGTTGGGCTATGCAGGGCGGTAACTGGATTTATTGAGTCACTGAAGGCCATGCCCTACGGCTAGCCTTCCTAGCCCTTTACCAAGCTCTGTTCGAGAGATTGGTCATGCACTAACCCTGCATGCACTCCCCAAATCGCCGGACCATGCAGTGCCTACAGAACTTTATGGATAGGATGTACTGTAAAAATGTAGTGAGTAGTAATAGGAGGAGTGATCATGACCATGAGATTCTGAATGTAGAGCATGACTTTTAACCATGCCCTGTACTGAAGCTTCAGATTAGTGATTGCTTCTTACTATCTCCAACTTGTGCAGTCTGCAGTTTATGGATTAGCCTGGAGAACTTCTAAATTATAGGTATGCACTCCAGACAGGGCAAGCACCTAAAAGCAGGTGCTCATCTCTGCCCTGAGCCAGCACAGCGGTTTATAACATAGCCGCCATGTGATATTTAAATCTTACTAGGTTTTAGACAAAATTTCTGGTTAACTGCTTGTTTCTGAATCCTCTACACCAATCCATCAATACCATTTAAGAACACGGCCCTTCAGTGGTAGCTTCCTCTAAAATCACACTTTCGCAAAAATATTAGCAGACGTATGTTTTAGAATGTGACCTGTTGCTCCACTGAAGAAGAAATCTTGATGGGTAGGGGTGGTCCGCCTTACCCCAAACACGCCATGAATATGCTGGCTTGCTCTCTGTAATCAGTCACTTTCTGACATGAGTTTTGGACTCGGAGGTCACCCCCCATTTTTTTGTACTATATCTTGCCTCCTAATTTGGGATGTCGAATTGGCCTCTCCCCCACTGTCTTCCTCCATCTCTGCATGCTGCCTCCCTCTCGCCCTGTAATGCTACACCTGCATTATAGTCTCGGTAGGCGCTGTGACATCCTCTAGAGACGACCGACTCCAGACAGTTAAACGTTGAAGGTTAAAAAGTGTCCTTTTCCCAGGGACGTAGTAATTTCATCTTCCAATGTAGCCACTTTACCTTCATCGTGTTGCCACTAGATATTACCGACATACCTGTCAATCACACAAGGTCACGCTCATCCTTTCCCTGTCACCCACGCTCCCTACATTCGATAGGAAAGCAGAGGATGCAATTACTGTGCAATAAGCAATTACGAGAACAAGCTGTCCTGTCAAAATCGCATCAACACCATGCAGATAAATTACCTGCACAGGTCAAAGAGGGCATCGAAACACAGTACACGAATCCCTTACACATTGCCAGCATAATGATACCGGTCTGTCTTAATGACATCCGTGTCACAGGACGAGGCAGCGGTTTTACATATTTGTAGCAGACAGTACTGACACTGCCCAGTAATTAATGGCTGCATGTGTAAACGAGATTTCCATCTTTTGGTTGGGTTAGTTCAGTGTGCTTCGTCTCTTTTACGGCCTGTCCGGGTTTATTGCAGAGACTCTGAAAGGTACAGACTAGACATAAGTTATTGTCCACACGGGACATAAATATGCGACTATACCCATTGACTCCTATGACAAAGTCTCATAAATGTACGGGGACGTCATATAAATACAACACATCGAGAGACGTGAGGGCAAAGGAAGAGCTTCTAAAGGAACTGATGTCATTGCCGAATCAGTGTTTGACACAGATTCGTTTGTTTCATACAGTACTGCAGTGTGAAAGCATCTCCCTCTGTTGAGAAAAAAAGATTTTCTTTAGTTGAAATGGCTCATCTTCTCAGTCATATCATTCTTTACAGCTAAGGAGTAGTTGTGTGACTGGGTTATACCGTGTGATTAAACTAGATCTGATATGATCCACATACTCTGTAGAAATATTTACTATTTACACCTATGAAGTGCAGAACTAAAGATCTGCTAGGATCCACATACTCTGCAGAACTATTTACTATTTACACCCATGATGTGCAGAACTATATATCTGCTAGGATCCACATACTCTGCAGAACTATTTACTATTTACACCCATGATGTGCAGAACTATATATCCGCTAGGATCCACATACTCTGCAGAACTATTTACTATTTACAACCATGATGTGCAGAACTATATATCTGCTAGGATCCACATACTCTGCAGAACTATTTACTATTTACACCCATGATGTGCAGAACTATATATCTGCTAGGATCCACATACTCTGCAGAACTATTTACTCCAGAATTCTAGGTGTAAGCAAGGAGGAAGACATGATTACTCCTGGTTTACTCACGGAATTTAGGAGTAAGACAGCAGTTCTAAAAGAGGAATGAGGTCTAAGTTTGGTAGAGAAGGCAATTGCCGGTACAAGCGCCCCGTCAAACTCACAGATAGCCCACCCCGGTTTCTTCACCAGAGGAGGGGTGTCTATGGCCTGTACTATACTACCGAGCTGGTCACCCTCCAGTGCTAAATAAGGTCCAAAGCTACACTTACCCATAGTAAAATCTGTGACTTAGGCAATGCTAGTGCAACCATTACAAATCAATGCGAAGGCCACTTGAGGACTGCCTGAAGTGTTTGCGGGTGTGACCAGCAGCGTTTCTTGTATTCATGGCAAATCTTTAAAGCTACATGGAGAGAGTGTCATTTCATTACTCCCCGCCCCTAGCTGTCACTGTTCGTTATAAGCATCGGCTATATATTGGTCAGGCGTTGCTAATCACTTAATCAGCCAATGGGTGATTTCTACTGTCATTCATGACGTCTAATTACTTTTTTAACGTAAATGCATTGGTCCACACAGATAAAGGTGCATTTTGTGCTGTACACATATAATTGGTGGCAGTCTCAGCCGCTGTACTACTACACTGGGCCAAGAAGCACACATGACACAGGGCATCTGGACGAGGGGCCCCCGCTTCACCAGCTTATGATCCCCCAGTTTGTTCACACACATGAAGAGACAATGTGCCAATTATCTACAAGCTTGAACTGTCTAAAAAGCATAAACTAATTTAGTAATGATTTAATACAATGCGAAGAAGTAGAAAGCACATCTTGGAAACAGAGTTGTAGCCATGGCTCTGTTTCTTCAAGTTATTTTGTATGCATTCATGTGCTAACACATGCTTGGTCCATTTATGAAATCATGATAAGGCTCATTGCACATTAGCCCAGGTACCACAGCCCAAGAGAACATCACACTGGTACAACCGTCATCCATACAACAGTTGCCCATCATTAAAAAGAGGCCCAGAAATGCAGTGCCATTCTTGTTGGATGGATCTGGAGTGAGTGGTTGCTTACCACTGCACCAGTACAATGTTATGTTAAAATGTAGAGTGTACTCAGGCGGGTATCCTGCAAGTGAGCAGCTGTGAGTTTACCCAACCTAAGGCCAAGAAAGTCTACTCAAAAAGCCAGGTCTTCGGTTCCTTTCAGAGTTCAAGAAGGCATAGGTGTGTAGTGGCAGGTCATTCCACACTTTAAGAGTGATGTAGGAGTAAGCCTGATGATCAGATCTGCTTCTCTGTTTATGTGGGAGGTGTGTGAGTAACAGTCTGATCGAGCAGAAGTATCTGGAAGGTTTGGTGTCTCTCACCTATTCAGAGCTTCTTACAGTTGAGGTCAATTCTTTACCATCTAGATCACTAATGTTCAGTGTGGTCTGAGGCCAGTTAAGTGTAGTGCCTGGGACTAATGATGCCTATTACAATCTCGGACTATTGAATATCATAATAGCCTCAGTTCGTTGAGACTCCCTAGTGTCTGGGGCCATGGGTCCTTGTAAGGAAATGCCTCCTTGGCATGGTTACCCCCTGACTTTTTGCCTTTGCTGATGCTATGTTTTGATTTGAAAGTGTGCTGAGGCCTGCTAACCAGGCCCCAGCACCAGTGTTCTTTCCCTAACATGTACTTTTGTTTTCACAATTGGCACACCCTGGCATCCAGGTAAGTCCCTTGTAACTGGTACCCCTGGTACCAAGGGCCCTGATGCCAGTGAAGGTCTCTAAGGGCTGCAGCACATCTTATGCCACCCTCGGGACCCCTCACTCAGCACAGACACACTGCTTGTCAGCTTGTGTGTGCTGGTGAGGACAAAATGAGTAGGTCGACATGGCACTCCCCTCAGGGTGCCATGCCAACCTCACACTGCCTATGCAGTATAGATAAGTCACCCCTCTAGCAGGCCTTACAGCCCTAAGGCAGGGTGCACTATACCATGGGTGAAGGCACCAGTGCATGAGCACTGTGCCCCTACAGTGTCTAAGCCAAACCTTAGACATTGTAAGTGCAGGGTAGCCATAAGAGTATATGGTCTGGGAGTCTGTCAAGCACGAACTCCACAGCACCATAATGGCTACACTGAAAACTGGGAAGTTTGGTATCAAACTTCTCAGCACAATAAATGCACACTGATGCCAGTGTACATTTTATTGTAACATACACCCCAGAGGGCACCTTAGAGGTGCCCCCTGAAACCTTAACTAACTATCTGTGTAGGCTGACTGGTTTTAGCAGCCTGCCACACTCGAGACATGTTGCTGGCCACATGGGGAGAGTGCCTTTGTCACTCTGTGGCTAGTAACAAAGCCTGCACTGGGTGGAGATGCTTATCACCTCCCCCGTGCAGGAGATGTAACACCTGGCGGAGAGCCTTAAAGGCTCACCCCCTTTGTTTCAGCACCACAGGGCATTCCAGCTAGTGGAGTTGCCCGCCCCCTCCGGCCACGGCCCCACTTTTGGCGGCAAGGCTAGAGGAGATAATGAGAAAAACAAGGAGGAGTCACTGACCAGTCAGGACAACCCCTAAGGCAACCTGAGCTGAAGTGACTCTGACTTTTAAGAATCCTCCATCTTGCAGATGGAGGATCCCCCCAATAGGGATAGGAATGTGACCCTCTCCCCTTGGGAGGAGGCACAAAGAGGGTGTAGCCACCCTCAGGGCTAGTAGCCATTGGCTACTGCCCTCCCTGACCTAAACACACCCCTAAATTCTGTATTTAGGGGCTCCCCAGAACCTAGGAACTCAGATTCCTGCAACCTAAGAAGAAGAGGACTGCTGAGCTGAAAAACCCTGCAGAGAAGACGGAGACACCAACTGCTTTGGCCCCAGCTCTACCGGCCTGTCTCCCCACTTCGAAAAGACACTGCTCCAGCGACGCGTTCCTCAGGACCAGCGACCTCTGAATCCTCAGAGGACTGTCCTGCTCTAGAAGGACCAAGAAACTCCCGAGGACAGCGGCTCTGTTCATCCAAGACTGCAACTTTGTTTCCAAAGAAGCAACTTCAAGACAACTGCGTTTCCCGCCGGAAGCGTGAGACTTGCAACTCTGCACCGACGCCCCCGGCTCGACTTGTGGAGAAACAACACTTCAGGGAGGACTCCCCGGCGACTACGAGACTGTGAGTAGCCAGAGTTGCCCCCGCCTGATCCCCCACAGCGACGCCTGCAGAGGGAATCCCGAGGCTCCCCCTGACCGCGACTGCCTGCTTCCCAGATCCCGACGCCTGGTAAAGACTCTGCACCCGCAGTCCCCAGGACCTGAAGGATCGGAACTCCAGTGCAGTAGTGACCCCCAGCAGGCCCTCTCCCTTGCCCAGGTGGTGGCTACCCTGAGGAGCCCCCCCCCCCCTTGCCTGCCTGCCTGCATCGCTGAAGAGACCCTTTGGTCTCCCATTGATTTACATTGGAAACCCGACGTGTGTTTGCACACTGCACCCGGCCGCCCCCGTGCTGCTGAGGGTGTACTTCTGTGCTGACTTGTGTCCCCCCCCGGTGCCCTACAAAACCCCCCTGGTCTGCCCTCCGAAGACGCGGGTACTTACCTGCTGGTAGACTGGAACCGGGGCACCCCCTTCTCCATTGAAGCCTATGCGTTTTGGGCACCACTTTGACCTCTGCACCTGACCGGCCCTGAGCTGCTGGTGTGGTAACTTTGGGGTTGCTCTGAACCCCCAACGGTGGGCTACCTTGGACCCAAACTTGAACCCCGTAGGTGGTTTACTCACCTGCAAAAACTAACAAACTCTTACTCCCCCCTAGGAACTGTGAAAATTGCACTGTCTAGTTTTAAAATAGCTATATGTGATTTATTTGAAAAGTATATATGCTATTGTGATTATTCAAAGTTCCTAAAGTACCTACCTGCAATACCTTTCATTTAAAGTATTGCATGTAAAATTTGAACCTGTGGTTCTTAAAATAAACTAAGAAAATATATTTTTCTATACAAAAACCTATTGGCCTGGAATTGTCTATGAGTGTGTCTTCCTCATTTATTGCTTGTGTATGTACAACAAATGCTTAACACTACTCCTTTGATAAGCCTACTGCTCAACCACACTACCACAAAATAGAGCATTAGTATTATCTCTTTTTGCCACTATCTTACCTCTAAGGGGAACCCTTGGACTCTGTGCATACTATTCCTTACTTTGAAATAGTGCATACAGAGCCAACTTCCTACATTGGTGGATCAGCGGTGGGGTACAAGACTTTGCATTTGCTGGACTACTCAGCCAATACCTGATCACATGACTAAATTCCAAAAATTGTCAATAGAAACTGATTTTTGAAATTTGAGCTATTTTTCTAAATTTTTAAAAGTCCTGCTAGGGCCTTGTGTTAGTCCCTGTTAGCATTTCTTTTAGAGTTTAAAAGTTTTGTGAAAGTTTGAATTAGGTTCTAGAAATAGTTTTAGATTCTTAAAAAGTATTCCAACTTTTAGAAACATAGGCGGTCATTCTGACCGCGGCGGTCGCCGCCCGCCAAGCGGTTCCCGCCGAAAGACCGCACCGCGGTCAAAAGACCGCAGCGGTCATTCCGGCTTTCCCGCTGGGCCGGCGGGCGACCGCCAGAAGACCGCCGGCTGGCCCGGCCGGACAGCCCCTTCAACAATGAAGCCGGCTCGGAATGGAGCCGGCGGAGTTCAAGGGGTGCGACGGGTGTAGTGGCACCCGTCGCGATTTTCACTGTCTGCTAAGCAGACAGTGAAAATCTTTGTGGGACCCTGATAGGGGGCCCCTGCACTGCCCATGCCAGTGGCATGGGCAGTGCAGGGGCCCCCAGGGGCCCCACGGCACCCGTTCCCGCCATCCTGGTTCCGGCGGTGGACACCGCCAGAAACAGGCTGGCGGTAAGGGGGTTGGAATCCCCATGGCGGTGCTACAAGCAGCGCCGCCATGGCGGGTACCCTGGGCCAGCGGGAAACTGGCGGGAAACCGCCGGCTCCCCTTTTCCGACCGCGGCTTTACTGCCGCGGTCAGAATCGCCAAGGAAGCACCGCCAGCCTGTTGGCGGTGCTTCCGCCGCACTCCGCCATGGCGGTCATGGACCGCCAAGGTCAGAATGACCCCCATAATGCCTGGTGCAGAAGAGAATGTGGTGGAGCTCGACCTCACACCTTACCTCCATCTTAAGATGAGGGAGCTAAGGTCTCTCTGCAAAATAAAGAAAATCCCAGTAGGCTTAAGACCCTCCAAACAACAGCTCCAGGAGCTGCTGGCAGAGTTTGAAAAAGCCAACCCCTCTGAGGATGACCTCACAGAGGGAGAAGATAGTGACTTGGAGGAGAATTTCCCCCTTCCAGTCCTAATTAGGGAGACCAGGGACCCTCAATCCCTGACTCCAAACATAATAGTCAGAGATGCTGCTTCCCTCACAGGAGGGGCCAGCACCTCTGTTATCACTGAGGAGAGCCCCAGTGAAGATGACCTCCTGTTAGCCAGGATGGCCAAAAGATTGGCTTTGTAGAGACAGCTCCTAGCCATAGAAAGGGAAAGACAAGAGATGGGCCTAGGTCCCATCAATGGTGGCAGCAACATAAATAGGGTCAGAGATTCTCCTGACATGTTGAAAATCCCTTACGGGATTGTGACTAAATATGAAGATGGTGATGACATCACCAAATGGTTCACAGCTTTTAAAAGGGCTTGTGCAACCAGAAAAGTAAACAGATCTCACTAGGGTGCTCTCCTTTGGGAAATGTTCACTGGAAAGTGTAGGGATAGACTCCTCACACTCTCTGGAAAAGCGGCAGAATCTTATGACCTCATGAAGGGAACCCTGATTGAGGGCTTTGGATTCTCAACTGAGGAGTATAGAATTAGATTCAGGGGGGCTCAAAAAACCTCGAGCCAGACGTGGGTTGATTTTATGGACTACTCAGTGAAAACACTGGATGGTTGGATTCAAGGCAGTGGTGTAAATGATTATAATGGGCTGTAAAATTTATTTGTGAAAGAACACCTGTTAAGTAATTGTTCCAATGATAAACTGCATCAGCATCTGGTAGACCTAGGACCAATTTCTCCCCAAGAATTGGGAAAGAAGGCGGACCATTGGGTCAAGACTAGGGTGACCAAGACTTCCACAGGGGGTGACCAAAAGAAAGGGGTCACAAAGCCTCCCCAGGGGAAGAGTGTTGAGACATCCAAAAACAAAAATAGTAAAGACTCTTCTACAGGCCCCCAAAAACCTGCACAGGAGGGTGGGCCCAGAGCCTCTTCACGAAACAATTTTGGGTACAAGGGTAAAAACTTTGATCCCAAAAAGGCCTGGTGTCGTAGCTGTAATCAGCCTGGACACCAAACTGGAGACAAGGCCTGTCCCAAGAAAAGTACCACCTCCAACTCCACTCCAGCTAACACTGGAATGGCTAGTCTCCAAGTGGGATCAACAGTGTGCCCAGAGCAAATCAGGTGTCACACTGAAGCTACATTAGTCTCTGAGGGTGGGGTGGATTTAGCCACACTGGCTGCCTGGCCTCCTAACATGCAAAAATACAGGCAGCAGCTCTTAATTAATGGGACAAGTGTAGAAGGCCTGAGGGATACAGGTGCCAGTGTCACCATGGTGACAGAGAAACTGGTTTCCCCTGGTCAATACCTGGCTGGACAAACTTATCCAGTCACCAACGCTGACAATCAGACTAAAGTACATCCCATGGCTATGGTAACTTTAGAGTGGGGAGGGGTCAATGGCCTGAAACAGGTGGTGGTCTCCTCAAATATCCCTGTAGACTGTTTGCTTCGAAATGACCTGGAGTCCTCAGCATGGGCTGAGGTAGAACTGAAAACCCATGGAGCCATGCTGGGTATCCCTGAACTGGTGTGTGTCAAGACAAGGGCACAGTGCAAGGCTCAGGGTGAAAAAGTAGAGCTGGAGCCTGGAAAAAGGGCCCAGCCTACCAAGAGGAAAGGAAAGACAACTGGGAAACCAGCTGCAACACAACAACAAAAAGAGAACCTCTCTTCTCAGGAAGAAGTTCTGCCCTCTGAGGGAACTGAGCCTATGGAGTTAGAACCTTATCAGGTTGAGCTCTTAGGCCCAGGGGGACCCTCAAGGGAGCAGTTGTGTAAGGGGCAAGAAACCTGTCCCTCTCTTGAAGGCCTTAGGCAGCAAGCTGCTGAAGAGTCCAATGGCAAGAAAACTGGAACACATAGGGTCTATTGGGAAGATGGACTCCTTTACACTGAGGCAAGAGATCCCAAACCTGGTGCCACTAGGAGAGTGGTAGTGCCTCAGGAGTTTAGGAAGTTCATACTGACCTTAGCCCATGATATTCCTCTTGCTGGGCATTTGGGACAAACCAAGACGTGGGAGAGACTAGTCAACCACTTCTACTGGCCCAACATGTCCCAGAAAGTCAAGGAGTTTTGTGTCTCCTGTACCACCTTTCAAGCCAGTGGTAAGACAGGTGGACACCCAAAGGCCCCCCTCATTCCACTTCCAGTGGTGGGGGTCCCCTTTGAAAGAGTGGGTGTGGACATAGTGGGTCCACTTGAACCTCCCACAGCCTCAGGGAATATGTACATACTAGTAGTAGTGGATCATGCTACTAGGTACCCTAAAGCTATTCCCCTTAGGTCGACTACTGCCCCTGCAGTAGCCAAGGCCCTCATTGGTATTTTTACCAGAGTGGGTTTTCCTAAGGAGGTGGTGTCTGACAGAGGTACCAACTTCATGTCAGCATACCTGAAACACATGTGGAATGAGTGTGGAGTGACTTATAAATTCACTACACCCTACCATCCACAAACTAATGGCCTTGTTGAGAGATTCAAAAATACATTAAAAGGCATGATCATGGGGCTCCCTGAAAAACTCAAAAGGAGATGGGATGTCCTCTTACCATGTCTGCTTTTCGCTTATAGAGAGGTGCCTCAGAAGGGAGTAGGGTTCTCACCCTTTGAACTTCTGTTTGGCCACCCTGTAAGGGGACCACTAGCTCTTGTGAAAGAAGGCTGGGAGAGACCTCTTCATGAGCCTAAACAAGACATAGTGGACTATGTACTTGGCCTACGTTCAAGGATGGCAGAGTACATGGAAAAGGCAAGTAAAAACCTTGAGGCCAGCCAACAGCTCCAGAAGGTTTGGTATGACCAAAAGGCTGCAATGGTTGAATTTCAACCAGGGCAGAAAGTCTGGGTTTTGGAGCCTGTGGCTCCCAGGGCACTTCAGGACAAATGGAGTGGCCCTTACCCAGTGCTAGAGAAGAAGAGTCAGGTCACCTACCTGGTGGATCTAGGCCCTAGCAGGAGCCCCAAGAGGGTGATCCATGTGAACCGCCTTAAGCTCTTCCATGATAGGGCTGATGTGAATCTGTTGATGGTAACAGATGAGGACCAGGAAGCTGAGAGTGAACCTCTCCCTGATCTCCTCTCATCAAACCCTAAAGATGGTTCAGTAGATGGAGTGATCTATTCAGACACCCTCTCTAGCCAACAGCAATCTGATTGTAGGAAGGTCCTGCAACAGTTTGCTGAGCTCTTTTCCCTAACCCCTGGTCAGACACACCTGTGTACCCATGATGTGGACACAGGAGACAGCATGCCTGTCAAAAACAAAATATTCAGACAGTCTGACCAAGTTAAGGAAAGCATCAAGGTGGAAGTCCACAAGATGCTGGATTTGGGAGTGATTGAGCACTCTGACAGCCCTTGGGCTAGCCCAGTGGTCTTAGCCCCCAAACCTCACACCAAAGATGGAAAGAGAGAGATGAGGTTTTGTGTGGACTACAGAGGACTTAATTCTGTCACCAAGACAGATGCCCATCCCATTCCAAGGGCTGATGAGCTGATTGATAAATTAGGTGCTGCCAAATTCTTAAGTACCTTTGACTTAACAGCAGGGTACTGGCAAATCAAAATGGCACCAGGAGCAAAAGAAAAGACAGCATTCTCCACACCTGATAGGCATTATCAGTTTACTGTTATGCCCTTTGGTTTAAAGAATGCCCCTGCCACCTTCCAAAGGTTGGTGAATCAAGTCCTTGCTGGTCTGGAGTCCTTTAGTGCAGCTTATCTTGACGATATTGCTGTCTTTACCTCCAGCTGGCAGGATCACCTGGTCCACCTGAAGAAGGCTTTGAAGGCTCTGCAATCAGCAGGCCTCTCTATCAAGGCATCCAAATGCCAGATAGGGCAGGGAACTGTGGTTTACTTGGGACACCTTGTAGGTGGAGGCCAAGTTCAGCCACTCCAGCCTAAGATCTAGACTATTCTGGACCGGGCAGCTCCAAAAACCCAGACTCAAGTCAGGGCATTCCTTGGCTTGACTGGGTACTACAGGAGGTTTGTGAAGGGATATGGATCCATAGTGACAGCCCTCACAGAACTTACCTCCAAGAAAATGCCCAAGAAAGTAAACTGGACTGTAGAATGCCAACAGGCCTTTGACACCCTGAGACAAGCAATGTGCACAGCACCAGTTCTAAAAGCTCCAGATTATTCCAAGCAGTTCATTGTGCAGACAGATGCCTCTGAACATGGGATAGGGGCAGTTTTGTCCCAAACAAATGATGATGGCCTTGACCAGCCTGTTGCTTTCATTAGCAGGAGGTTACTCCCCAGGGAGCAGCGTTGGAGTGCCATTGAGAGAGAGGCCTTTGCTGTGGTTTGGTCCCTGAAGAAGCTGAGACCATACTTCTTTGGTACTCACTTTGTAGTTCAAACTGACCACAGACCTCTCAGATGACTGATGCAAATGAAAGGTGAAAATCCAAAACTGTTGAGGTGGTCCATCTCCCTACAGGGAATGGACTTTATAGTGGAACACAGACCTGGGACTGCCCATGCCAATGCAGATGGCCTTTCCAGGTTCTTCCACTTAGAAAATGAAGACTCTCTTGGGAAAGGTTAGTCTCATCCTCTTTCGTTTGGGGGGGGGGGGTTGTGTAAGGAAATGCCTCCTTGGCATGGTTACCCCCTGACTTTTTGCCTTTGCTGATGCTATGTTTTGATTTGAAAGTGTGGTGAGGCCTGCTAACCAGGCCCCAGCACCAGTGTTCTTTCCCTAACCTGTACTTTTGTTTTCACAATTGGCACACCCTGGCATCCAGGTAAGTCCCTTGTAACTGGTACCCCTGGTACCAAGGGCCCTGATGCCAGGGAAGGTCTCTAAGGGCTGCAGCATATCTTATGCCACCCTGGGGACCCCTCACTCAGCACAGACACACTGCTTGTCAGCTTGTGTGTGCTGGTGAGGACAAAACGAGTAAGTCGACATGGTACTCCCCTCAGGGTGCCAGGCCAACCTCACACTGCCTATGCAGTATAGATAAGTCACCCCTCTAGCAGGCCTTACAGCCCTAAGGCAGGGTGCACTATACCATGGGTGAAGGCACCAGTGCATGAGCACTGTGCACCTACAGTGTCTAAGCCAAACCTTAGACATTGTAAGTGCAGGGTAGCCATAAGAGTATATGGTCTGGGAGTCTGTCAAACACGAACTCCACAGCACCATATTGGCTACACTGAAAACTGGGAAGTTTGGTATCAAACTTCTCAGCACAATAAATGCACACTGATGCCAGTGTACATTTTATTGTAACATACACCCCAGACAGCACCTTAGAGGTGCCCCCTGAAACCTTAACTAACTACCTGTGTAGGCTGACTGGTTTTAGCAGCCTGCCACACTCGAGACATGTTGCTGGCCACATGGGGAGAGTGCCTTTGTCACTCTGTGGCTAGTAACAAAGCCTGCACTGGGTGGAGATGCTTATCACCTCCCCCTTGCAGGAGCTGTAACACCTGGCGGTGAGCCTCAAAGGCTCACCCCCTTTCTTACAGCACCACAGGGCATTCCAGCTAGTGGAGTTGCCCGCCCCCTCCGGCCACGGCCCCACTTTTGGCGGCAAGGCCAGAGGAGATAATGAGAAAAACAAGGAGGAGTCACTGACCAGTCAGGACAACCCCTAAGGCAACCTGAGCTGAAGTGACTCTGACTTTTAGGAATCCTCCATCTTGCAGATGGAGGATCCCCCCAATAGGGATAGGAATGTGACCCTCTCCCCTTGGGAGGAGGCACAAAGAGGGTGTAGCCACCCTCAGGGCTAGTAGCCATTGGCTACTGCCCTCCCTGACCTAAACACACCCCTAAATTCTGTATTTAGGGGCTCCCCAGAACCTAGGAACTCAGATTCCTGCAACCTAAGAAGAAGAGGACTGCTGAGCTGAAAACCCCTGCAGAGAAGACGGAGACACCAACTACTTTGGCCCCAGCTCTACCGGCCTGTCTCCCCACTTCGAAAAGACACTGCTCCAGCGACGCGTTCCCCAGGACCAGCGACCTCTGAATCCTCAGAGGACTGCCCTGCTCTAGAAGGACCAAGAAACTCCCGAGGACAGCCGCTCTGTTCATCCAAGACTGCAACTTTGTTTCCAAAGAAGCAACTTCAAGACAACCGCGTTTCCCGCCGGAAGCGTGAGACATGCAGCTCTGCACCCGACGCCCCTGGCTCGACTTGTGGAGAAACAACACTTCAGGGAGGACTCCCCGGCGACTACGAGACTGTGAGAAGCCAGAGTTGCCCCCCTGAGCCCCCACAGCGACGCCTGCAGAGGGAATCCCGAGGCTCCCCCTGACCGTGACTGCCTGCTTCCCAGATCCCGACGCCTGGTAAAGACTCTGCACCCGCAGCCCCCAGGACCTGAAGGATCGGAACTCCAGTGCAGGAGTGACCCCCAGGAGGCCCTCTCCCTTGCCCAGGTGGTGGCTACCCCGAGGAGCCCCCCCCCTTGCCTGCCTGCATCACTGAAGAGACCCCTTGGTCTCCCATTGATTTACATTAGAAACCCGACGTGTGTTTGCACACTGCACCCGGCCGCCCCCGTGCTGCTGAGGGTGTACTTCTGTGCTGACTTGTGCCCCCCCCCCGGTGCCCTACAAAACCCCCCTGGTCTGCCCTTCGAAGACGCGGGTACTTACCTGCTGGCAGACTGGAACCGGGGCACCCCCTTCTCCATTGAAGCCTATGCGTTTTGGGCACCAATTTGACCTCTGCACTTGACCGGCCCTGAGCTGCTGGTGTGGTAACTTTGGGGTTGCTCTGAACCCCCAACGGTGGTCTACCTTGGACCCAAACTTGAACCCCGTAGGTGGTTTACTTACCTGCAAAAACTAACAAACTCTTACTCCCCCCTAGGAACTGTGAAAATTGCACTGTCTAGTTTTAAAATAGCTATATGTGATTTATTTGAAAAGTATATATATATATGCTATTGTGATTATTCAAAGTTCCTAAAGTACCTACCTGCAATACCTTTCATTTAAAGTATTACATGTAAAATTTGAACCTGTGGTTCTTAAAATAAACTAAGAAAATATATTTTTCTATACAAAAACCTATTGGCCTGGAATTGTCTTTGAGTGTGTGTTCCTCATTTATTGCTTGTGTATGTACAACAAATGCTTAACACTACTCCTTTGATAAGCCTACTGCTCGACCACACTACCACAAAATAGAGCATTAGTATTATCTCCTTTTGCCACTATCTTACCTCTAAGGGGAACCCTTGGACTCTGTGCATACTATTCCTTACTTTGAAATAGTGCATACAGAGCCAACTTCCTACAGTCCTCATTTGTGCCAGGGACCACTGATGCTTATAAATGCAGGGGGCTACTGAGCCTCATTTCTCTTTGAAGTCTATGTGCATGGTTACCTGTAGGACTGAATGCATGGATGTGTGGTTGCCAGTTAGTATGCATGCATGCGTATTTGCAGATGTATTGGTCAGCGTATATAGGGATCTGTGAGGACATTGCTTTGTCGGTATTTGTGCACAAATGTATGATATGTGTTGATAGAGTTTCCATTTCTTGACCTCAATTCATGTACAAAAGTGTGTAAGTACAGACGGACTCCTACGACCTGGCATGAAAGTACATTTACTCTCTTTTGGTATTCACCAAACAGGTGTAATATTATGGTGGGCAAGTCATGTCAGATGCAGTTATCCAGGTATACTATTTCATAGGATGAGCCTAGTCCATCATTGCGGAATTGTACATAGCATACACTTCCTCACAGTGGGAAGAGCAGGTGAACAAGCAAAAGAACATTTTCCACCCTGGGGAAAACATCTTTCCCTGTGAAGAAAGTATCCAGTAAAATTGGGCGTGATCCATAACCCTACCCATCCTGGCAGAGAAATGTCTTCGAGCTCCCGGCTGTATTAACTTTCCAACCAGTTGTAGGGTGGGAAATGGTCGGATTCCAGTCTGCGAATGCCCTCAAACCTACATGTCTGTCACAAACTAACATGGGAAACCAAGCCTTATAACACCACTTCCCACATCTTGCATGGAAGTTACTACTGCAGATGTAACCCAAAACAGTAAATCCATTTACAGCTGACAGGAATTCTTTTGTGACTTCCTGCCAAAGATACATTGGAAATTTAGAGGCATAAACTAAACTTACATTTCCTGACACAAATACCTTTGTGAATTGACCCGTGTGTGGTTGTGTGCATTCATACATATTCTTTACTGCAGTCAAACCTGTTTGTCAATACTTGTTTGTCTTGAGATACTGACATGCAAACCTAGCTATTGTAGCGAAAAATTCACTTTCATTGTTCTCTGAGAGACTATTGCTTTAACCGTCATGTAATGAGGTATTTATCCCCTATTGTCATTGGTATGTCATTATATCTTCTGAGTGGTGTCTGCACCGTTTTATGGAAGATGGGAGAGGATATTGTTGGGGAGCAAACTGAAAAGAAAGTGGACATTTGTGTAAAACTATGACTCTTTGAACTTAAATTAAAACAGCTCCTCTCACAACACTCTGGGGCATATTTAAGAGCCCCTAGCGCCTCATTTGTTTGACGCTAAGGTGGCGCTAAAGTGGCTTTTTCCACACGCCATATTTACAAAGGGCCAATGCATGCATTGAGCCACTTTGTAAACCCTTGTACCACATTATGCCTGCGGCAGGCATAATGTATGCAAGGCTGGCGTGCTGGCGCTAGGAGGCACGCAAAAATGGCCAGTGAAATTAACACATTTTAGGCATCATTTTTAACACCTGTTCAGACAAGGCGTTAAGTTGGCGCTCCCATAGAAACCTAAGGGCTTCCTTGCACTTTGCTACGCTAGCGTCAAAATGTTCGACGCTAGTGTATCAAAGCACCACAATTGTGGCGCTATTGTGCTAACGACTGCCATGGTATACCAAAATATAAATACAGCACAACCATGGTGTTGTTGGGTGCCGGTAGGGAGACACAGAAAAAGTGATGCGCCATTTTTTCTTAAATATGATCCTAGGTATATAGGGCTGATTTACAATAAATAACTGAACATTTACTCCTATCTTTTTTCTTGCTACTTTTGGAGTAAATTTCCAGTGAGAAGCAAATTGATAAAGGATTCTCTTGCTGAGAATCTATGACAGTCACAGATTCCGAGAAATAGCTGTGAATGTTCAAGTGAATTCCAAGGTATTTGCAAATGTTATCATTCACGCCTGTGTAAATGTACATGATGCACATTTGCACATGCTTACATGTAATGAACGGTGCGTTTGCACTATAAATGTTTCTTGTTGTTCTTCTTGTTCTCTTGTAATCCTCTGCTGCATGCTTTCATTTACTAAGAACTCATGTGTTTGCGAGTGTCAGGTATTTGCGAGTATAAATAAGCTTGAAAGCCTGTGCCTTGAATCTTATCAGTTATGAGGCCATTGCATGTGAGGTATGCACTGGCGAAGAACAGTTTGCAAAATAACATTACGAGATGCCCTGAGATGTGTGATTGAGTGAAGTACAGACCAGGTTTTTTTTTTTTGTTAGCAGTTTTCTTTGACTTCACATGCCTGCTTACCTTTCTTTTACTTGTTCTCCCTATTTAATTGTATGTATGTATTTGGGTTGTTGTGCGTTTTTTGTTTTATATTTTTGCTGTAATTTTTATTTGTGTTTTATATGTTTTGTCAATGGAAGCAATAAGGTGAAGGAAATATCTGCACAGTGTCTTTCATAATGCTGTCAAAAGCGAACAACTCCACAGTAGGTTGAAGCCCCGAAGGTATACCACCTCTCAGGCATAAGTGTCGGTGCATTTCGTTATTGTTATTATGTAACTGAATCTCATGTATGGCTTCCAATGGAAGCCATCAGCAGGAATACTTTATTCTATAATCACTTATGTACTGATATTACAATAAAACACTGGTAAACATAAGCTGTGTTTCACTTCTGTTACATCGCCAAGAGAAGGAATCACTTCTGCAGTCTTGCCACATCCCTATGAACAGAACCTTTAGCATATTAATGGCAAGGTTGTTGATGGGCTGCTCTCTCAAGCTTAAGTTACTGCAAGAGTAGGATGTGTAATCAGGGTCACAATGGCTTTTGGTGGAATTAATAAACGGTGGGGCGCTACATACATTAACATTACATACATTACATACAGTGCCCAATTACATCAACACACATTAGGATAAACAATTAAAAAAGAGAAAAATAAAGTATTACTTACCTTATCCTGCAGCACGTCCTTGATGCTGTCCAGTCCCAGGCTCCAGACTGCTCCAAGCGCAAGGTGACATCACAAATCCAACTGCATTTTCCGTTCCTGATGAGTGATGTAATATGTGAGGTCATAAGCAGTGCATAGCGGGGCAAAGTTATAGTTAGCTCTGACAACCATAACTTGGAAATTTCTGTGTTTTTTTTTTGTTTAAAATATTAAGGTTATCCCTGACATATTCACCTAACTATGACGTTACATTAACCTTTGGCACCTTCAGTGAATTGCTCAGGATTGTCTTTTAAACAAAAACAGATCTTTTAATCACACCTACCTATAACATTATTTTAATCTTTGGTATTTCAGTGAATTTCTAGGATTTATTTTTTTAAATAAGGTAATATTTTATTACCATACATAAGGCTGACTCCATGCTGCATGTGACTGGCCAGGCCCTGCGACAAATCCCCCCCAAACAGGGCCCTATGTTTTTTAAAGGGAAGGGGGTTCAAGTGTCTCACTCCCCATGCCTCATTAAACCCATTAGGCCCTGGGGACCACAGTTCCTTATGTATTTATAGGAGAGGGTGTCACCCACCCTGAGCCTTATTAGGGCCTAAGGACCTACCCCCCAGGTTCTTCCTTTTTTTGATGGAGAAGGAGTGAAGTGGCCTATCCTCCTAAGCATTCTTAGGCCCTGGGGATCCTATGTGTCCCCCTCCCCAAGTCTCTTTAGACCCTGGGGACCCCATCCTCCAGTGTCTTTTTTTATAAGGGGGGGAGGGGCTGAGTGCCACCACTCCCCTCTCCTTATTAGGCCCTGGGAACCCCATCCCCCAGGGCCTTTTTGTTTATTAAAGGGTGAGGAGGTCGCACACCCCACTCCTAGAAATTATTAGGCTTGTTGAAAATTAATATGAAATACTGCTTTGGGGATGGGATTCCCATGGCCTAATAAGGAGAGGGGCCATGCGACCCCATCCCCAGAGCAGTTTTTTTTGTTATTAAAAGGGGATGGGGCCATGTGGCTTCCCTCCCTTAGCCTCGGTTCACCCAGAGAATCCCATGCCCATGGCCACTCCTCTAAATAAAGGGGAGGGGCCACAAAGCAGCCATGCCACCCTTTTTTTAGTACAGGTTTCTAACAATTTTTGCTCATTTGATTTTTGTTTTGGCTGAGGTGGGGTTTCCTTTGGGTCACCCCATGGGTTTCAGGAGGTCACGGTATTCCTATAATGGCTGCCAGCAGCCAATCAGAGCACTTACTCCCACTGGAGTCTGACTCCCACGAGAGAGAATTGGCCCAAGGGGAAAAAGCTCCCTGGGCCAATCAGAAAGCTACATTTTTATAATGGTGCTTCCGTGAGAGTCTCTCCAGGCTCTCGAGGACCCAACCACCCAAATATACAATTATTTCTGTCCCTTAATTTCTCAAAAACGACTGAATGGATTTACACAAGTCTCAAAATGTACAAATCTGCATACTAAGATCTAGATTCCTGCCAAATTTGGTGTAATTCCATTCAGCAGTTTTTGCTGTAGCCCTTCTTATCAAAGTGTTTGGAAAATGCATGGGGACCCCCCTCTTTTTTCTCGGCCTCCACTTGATTGTTCACTCAAAACTTTCCATGCACAAACTAGTCAAAAAGTAGCAACATTTTTTAAAGTTTCATGGAAATTCATCAAATGGGGCAAAAGTTATTAGCAACACAAAAACACTTTTCCTATGGAACTGCTGACCTAACTATAACTACTCAGTGGCTACTAGTGGAGATTAGAGATTATGATAAAGGTGTTTTTAGGATTTATGAGTGGGTAATTGTAATGCGTGGTAAGGGCATTTTTAGGGTTTATGGGTGGATAAGGGTATTGGGTTGTTGGAGGCGGCACTTTCTGGTTGGCTAAGGCGAGGCCTTAGCCAAGGAGAAGCTACCACTTCTGTCAGGGGTGGGGGATTACACTCATTAAACAACCTGCACTCACCCTTGGGTAGCTTGGCACAGAGCAGTAAGGGTTATCACAGGGGCAATGTGTAAAGCAATGGCACAGCACTTCCAGACAACAAGTACACTGAGAATCACAAAAGAGACTTCACACAAGGTTTATGTAAGTATGATTTGTATTCATCACACACATTATTAACACAACATGATCATCATGTAAACTTGGGCATAAATCACATTTAGAAATATTACTCGTAGTCCTAGGCACAACTGTGGTTAATGCCATAAACAGTATGTACATGTGAGAAAAATAATACTTTCCCTCTGTGAGGGAGACCAGATCCTCGGGGCTTGCGCATGTTCCCAACATGTCCACCTCTTGGCAGCTCCAAACTCCACTAGATATTATATCACAGAGTTAAAGAATGGCCAAGTGGGGGAATGGTTTTGGGTTGGGAAAGCGGGGAAGGAGACCTTTGGAAGCAAGAGTTAAACAACACAATTGCAAGATTAAACACAATGACTTTCAATAAGCTTTGTTTTCAAATAACATTATAGTGAGAACTTAAATGGCCTAGAGTTTCACTATAACTAGACCTCAGAAATCTGGGTATCTGGAAATCAAGAGGGATAATGCAAACTGTCATATGAGCATTCCAGAGTTAACATCTCACACTTTGAATATTAAACACTCTCCATTTGGTTCTTAGAATAGTCACTACATTATAACAAAGATCAAAGAACACATGGTTTTTCCTTCATGAATGAACTGTACTAGAATCATGAATAACACTACAACGTCACACTCTGTCTGAGAGTCTTAAGTTTCAATTGTTCAGGAATTATTATGCACATTATTAATCAAACTGTACATCAAACATTTCAAGATCTAGAAATGATTGCGCATTCTGCTGATCTGTACTTCAAGAGTTAAATGCCAGGAATGAATCATGCACACTGTTGCGGATTCAAGCGTCAATATTCAAAAGCCATGAAATGATCGCGCACACTGCCAATCTGAATGCCAAGAGTTTTAATGTCTGGAATGAATCACGCACACTGTTGCCGATTCGAACATCACGATACAAATGGCATGAAATGATCGTGCACACTGCCAACCTGAATGCCAAGAGTTTAATGCCAGGAATGAATTGCGCACACTCTTGCCGATTCGAACATCAAGATACAAATGCCATGAAATGATTGCGCACACTGCTGACCTGAATGGCAAGAGTTTAATGCCAGGAATGAATCGCGCACACTGTTGCTGATTCGAACATCACAATGCAAATGCCATGAAATGATCGCGCACACTGACGACCTGAAGGCCAAGGTTAAATGCCAGGAAAAACAATCACACACACGATTTCAGAATTAGGCCCAAAACTCGAATGTCACTGAAAACGGAGTCGGGGCCTAACCCCACCTCCACCTTACGCCCTGCTTGAGGATCACCAAGGAAATGAGGGCAGGCCTGGAAATGTGTAGGTAGGCCTCCGAAACAGGAGCTCAGGAAACTGCTGCTGTTCTGCACTGGGACCTCTGAATAGTGAGCAAGTGGAGCTGGGCTGGCTCCCTTGAATTGAGCCAAGCCCCGCCCACGAGCCACACCCAGCCATGCTGCAGGAAAGGCTTCTAGAAAGTCTTAGAATAGGGACCACTCCCTAACCACAACCTGTAAACCTGCACTAAAGCCTTGCAAATGAACAATACATTACAAACAGCATTATTGGCTTTTCAAGGTAAAAGTTCTGCAGTGCAAAAGGTTAGCATACTGCATAGAAACACAATGCATGAATTATGACCCTGCATAAGAACTGGGTTTTTGCAGTTAAGTCGCCCGAAGAGCGCACACTGTCCTGATGTTGACACCCTCCGAGCACCCTCATGAGGTGCCAAACGTTGTCATCATGAGACCCATCCTAGTTATTACCCCAATTCAATAACACACTATTGCAGGTGCACCCCGGTTCACAACGCTAGCAGCAATATGTTCACACAGAGAATTGCAGCATTTTTAATTACCTCCGCGGCCTGGGCTGCCCCAATAAAACTAAATAGCAACCATAAGAAGTCTCTGGCAATAAATAACGTGTACGGCAACACCCCTATTTTGTATTATCAATCATCCACACTCACTCCCTTACATTCACCCCTCACCACTGTGCAGTACCACAGATATCATGTGGCTCGTGCACATGCGCTCGCACACACTCACTCCTAGCACCCTAATGCAGTGCACTGATATCTGGTTGGTTAATGTCTTTGTGTTCGCAGTCACCCTGGGCCCCAAACTGCCCTCCATCCACCAACCAGTTCCTGATATGCCACCCCCCATGAGCTGGAGATGAAAGCATCTTTTCCCTAGATACTAGATTACTTGCAGCCACACTTTTTGTACAAGGTGAGGGGAAGAAAGACATAATGACTGACCATGCAACAGTTAACACATAAAGGCTTGTGCACCACTCAGGAGGTTCACTCAGAGGTCTGCAAAGGATGGGGTGGGGCGGCTGGGCCCACACAGTAGTCACTCCAGTACCCAAATAGTTACCAGTTCTGCACCTCATAGGAAAGAGCCACAACATCTGGGGCATAATGACTTGAGCTGCCCGCACAATTCTGGTTGCACATGAAGAGTTACCAGGTCTGCACCACCTGAGAAGGAGGCAATAGTGTAAGATCAAAAAGTAATATCTCCAAAAACTTCACTTCTAGAGATTGGAGGGATTTGAATTCTTAAAAAAAACTAACAATTCAATCATTATCAAACCATCTGATAATGTTGGTAACATTGTTATTATAGATATTGCAGATTATGTACATGAGGCTCAGTGTCAACTAACCAATGAGAGTCATTATGTGAAGTTGTACACAAACCCCATTGGACAATATAAAAAAACTTATCATGGATTGCTGGAACAATGGTACGCTGATAAATTGATCAATCATAATGAATACCTATATTTAACAATTAACTTTCCGAAAATTCCATGTATCTACTTCTTGCCTAAAATCCATAAAAATGTACAACATCCTCCGGGGAGACCAATTGTGAGCATGAGTTTGTCTCTCCTAGAGAACACTTCGAGATATTTGAACCTCTTCTTATGTCCATATGTTACAGAACTACCATCATATCTGTGTGACACCAATGATTTCTTATCCAAAATACACAACATTCCATGGCAGAAAAGTTACTTAATGGTTACAGTGGATGTTGCCTCTCTTTATACATCAATAAAGCATCAATATGGTATGGATGTTTGCAGATACTTTCTGAAAACACGTCCCATAGAATTCTTACAACACAGTGAAATGCTTATGTCTATGTTATCGTTTTGCTTGACACACAATGTTTTCTTATATAATAATGAGTATTATCTTCAGAAACAAGGTACAGCTATGGGTGCATCTTTTGCTCCCACATATGCGAATCTCTAGATGGGATGGTGGGAGAAAGAAGTAGTGTGGTTAGATGCACATGCTATTTACATGGACAAGATAGTGCTGTGGGTACAATATATGAATGACCTTTTTTAATATGGGATGGTCAGGAAGAATCTCTGCAGGAATATATTCAGGTACTCAACAACAATGAGTTAAATATTCATCTTGAAACAGTCTGGAGTAGAAATTCTATTGAATTTTTGAATGTCCAGCTTATATTAAAAAATGATAAGTTGGAAACTACTGTTTACTGCAAACCCACTCAATGCAACTCTATATTGCATGGGAACATTGGACATCCAAAAGCTTTGAAATGGAGTATACCTTATAGCCAGTTCCTGCGGGTGCGCAGGATATGCTCGGATGATGTAGGTTTTAGGCAAGCAATGGAGGACATGACCCAAAGATTTTTAAATTGGGGTTACCCCCATAAAATTCTTGTTGATGCTCAAAATAGGGTCATGCGCAAAACTAGAGAAGAATTGCTCTTTAAACATCAACTGGTGTTGGACAATCCAAATATCAATGGATCTCCACCAAGACTATTTCTTGAATTCAATCATCAACATATGGCCCTCAAGAATATTTTACAACGCAATTGGCACATTCTACAACAAGATCCTCATATTAAGGATACTATTGGCCAACATCCTCAGATTACCTATCGTAAAACCAATTAATTGGGAGATTATCTGACAAGGAGTTTATTTATGACCAAGGATAACAAGTCATGGTTGACCAAGAAAAGTGTAGGATTTTGCTAGTGTGGCCACTGTAAGGTGTGCTAATATGCACAAAACATACAGGAGTATCAAACATTTGATGGCAGAAAATGTGATATTAAAGAACGGATCACTTGTGAAACTCAATATGGTGTATATGTCATTGAATGTGGCTGCCGTAAAAAATATGAAGGCAGCACCATTCATAAACTCAAAATTAGATTTCTACAGGATTTTAGAGCTATTAAGAACCATGATAGATCTTATCCACTGGCCAAACACTTTTGGGATGTACATGGAGGTGATTGTATATTATGCTTCTATGGGATCAAATCCATCAAGTTGGGCCCCAGATCAGGTGATAGATTATCTGTACTAAGACAAATGGAATCTAAGATGATTTTATTACTTGGTTCAGAAATTCCGTGGGGACACAATCTTGATGCAGAATTACATGTCCATTTGTGATGGGAAATAAGAACATTATCCTCATAATGTTTAAGATGATCATGACATAATTGATTATTAATGACTTTATAGATATACTTGCCATGTCTCTGTAGGTGCTGTAACATGTTTATTTTTTATGATTATTTTTGATTTTTGATTTTGCTTTTCTAACACATTTTTCAAAAATAATTGGTTTCCAATATTTAATATTTACTGATGGTAGAGCACTTTTTTGCACTGGACACTTTATGACATATGCCCAAAATTCATTCCTAAAATTATTGGCGGGTTCTCTTTCTATTGATAACAAGTATGAGATGGTATATTCTATGATTGAGAGCTAGGATATCTATGGGTGTAACCATGTACAATAATATGAATGTCAATATACTGTTATTTTAGTCAACTTATGAATGATGTATTAGGCATTAGTCACTCTTATCTAATAGTAGAATTACAGTATTTAACAAGATGGTTTCGATAATGATGGTTGATTTTTCTATTCTTATTCTACCTTGAAGAAGAACAGTTTTTTATAATGAGCTCAATAATTGTTGCAAGGTTTAGACTGATATGAGTGATTATGAGATATACAATCAGTTACAATGTCACAGATGTCTTTGATTACTAATGTGGTTTACATTATATATGTTGATATAGATCTTATTACCATGGGTTGCAATAGATGAGGATTAAACAGTGCGATTGTTCTAAGATGGCTGCTGTTTTTACAAGCATTAGTAGACAATGGAAATAGAAGAGGGCTCATGAGTGATATTTTTAGAGAATGTGTTGGGGGGCGAATATATCCAGTTGAAGGCGTCAGCCGAAACGCGTAGACATTTTGCTTGGTGACAGCCTTTTATTCACTACTGATTTATAATAAAAGAGATGAACTTTATGGAAGAAAACAGTTTTTTCTCCGTCATTTTGATCGATGGATCCATTTAAGATATGGTGCAGCTGTTTGGTGAGCGGGTTTCACCATTTTGGAGTATATATATATATATATATATATATATATATATAGCTAGCTAGGACCACGGGGCCTTTTGGTTCCCCCCACGGCCCTGTCACTCTCTATCATGTCACTCTCTCTTTCATCCAATAAAGGGATGGAAGAGAAAGAGAGATTGTCATTCTAATGGTATCGCCATACAATGACTTCAAAAAGTCAGACTAGCAAAATGTTTGGTACAAATGTTATAATTACGTTTGGATGCAGAGAGGTACATAGTCCCTTCTGGCCAAATGGTCAAGGTCTTTTGCTGTCACTCAGTAAGCTGAAGGTTCAAATCCTGGTATCACCTGGCATCGTGTTTGTTTATTTACTAGCATTTTGACTGTTAAACCTTCCTGGTGAGGGAACCTTCATGTTTCTTTCCAATCATATAAGTGGGTTGACTGTCATAGGTATGTCTAGAAGCATCACAGTAAGGCGTCACCTATGGCCTAAAGGTAAAGGGCACAGACCCTCACACTGAAAGTTGAGGGTTCTACTCCAGGAATGTCCATAGTCATTTTTCTTCCTTAATTTCTGTTTAACTTAAACATTTTCATACTGATCAACATGATCTCTCTCATTTAAAGCGATAAATAAATTTTTCTTTTCAATTTGTCAGGAAATATCTCATTCTCAGTATATCATTCATCAAAGTCTAGAACATTTTCTATCTCTCTCCCTCTCACTCTCGTTTGCAGTCTCTCTCTCTCTCTCTTTCATTCTCTTCCTCCCACTCGCAAACCAACTCAGACCATTCTGCACCCACTCACAGACCCACTCAGAGCCTTACACACCCACTCACAGACCTACTCAGACACTCACACACCCACTCATATTCCCACTCAGAACCTCATGCACCCACTCACAGCCTCAATCAGACCCTTGTGCACCCACTCACAGACCCACTCAGACACTCACACACCGACTCACAGACCCACTCAGAATCTCACTCAGCCACTCATAGACCCACTAATACACTGACACACCCACTCTCACACCCAGACAGACACTCTCACAGCCTCTCTCACACCCATATACATCCTCACACACCTATTCTCACACGCAGAGAGACAGGCCCGTGAACGGCATGCTGTGGGTGGTTAGAGGGGCTGGCCACAGGGTCTGGCTGCAGGCCAGGCCCTTCAGGCAACCACCGCACCCATGGCCAAAGGCGGTTGTTGGATTAGCGTATAGTAATAACAATTACTTTACTTTTTAAAAAAACATAGAAATTCACAGAAAAACCAAAGGATACACAGACGTCATAGTTAAGATATAGAATTTAAAAAATAGAGATTCACTTTAAAAATCAAAGGTTACAGGGACATTATAGTTAGGCTAACATTCTAAATGTACAAATCATTGAGATTCACTTGTTAGAGTTATCTCAGAAAAACTATAACTCGCGCCCTCACCATCAACTGCTAACCTAAAACCCCCTAACCCCCCACCCCCTCCCCAAAACCTAAAACCCCCCACTAACCTAATTAAACCCCTTGTCAGCTGCATAATCCTCCTTCACCAACTCCCTTCTTTGTACCTTAACCACACATGTACATTATTCAGAACATACATAGTTAACTCACAAAATAACGTATTCATTGTTAGGAAAAGCATTGTTACACTTTAATTAACCACGACTTCGTAAATAAAACATCGTAATAAAGGATGTTTCCCAAAATTTACTATAACAACTCCACCACATACTTACATCACAGCACCTGCTACACAATAAATAGCACGAAAATTACTATTCCTACTCCACCAACTACTTACCTCATATCACATTAAAATACTCAAAACATAAAAAAATAATCAAAGCAACTTCACTAGATACTTACATTAACATAGGTGCTGCAGAATAATTATCAAATAATATACTATTACAACTCCAATAACTACTTACCTCATAACAAAAACTAGGAACACAATAGACCCACAAATACAAATCTAAAAGCAAAAATTACTCACCTCAATAAATAACACACAATCACCAAATATAAAAGATAACAAACCACCTACACCAAACACTTACAAATAGGGCACATTATATATTAATTAACCTACTAAGTGGTAAACTAAATCCACCACAAATTTAATAATAAAAACTGCAAACTTCTTTTAACCTATTTCTTTTATATCATTTACAGATATTTCACAAATGGCATCACAAGGAGAAGCAAGTTATATAACCTCAAGAACCGGAAACCAGCTACTAAACTATGAAGGTTATCTTTATTGCAGAGACAAGGTTGTCAACCTCAGGAGCCATTGGAGGTGTGTACAATTCTACTCTTCACATTGTAGAGGCAGAGCTGTAACTCTAGAAAACACAGTTGTTAAAACAACAGATCACAACCACTCTGCCTCTGCAATAGAAATTGAGATAAGAGAAAACATACAGAAAATAAAAAACATTGCACACACCTCCAATGACTCCTGCGGACAGGTTATAAGGGAGGTAGTACAAAATATTCCAATACAGATTTCCGGTAGCATGCCTTCTGTACCAAACCTTAGGAGAATATTTCAATGACAAAGACTGGCAAGTAATCCCCAACATATAACACCACAAACCTATGAAGACATTAACATCCCCCCAGAACTAACAATTACCTTCTCCAAATAAACTTTCCTCATTCACAACAACGAAAACCCTCAAAAAAGAATTTTAATAGTCAGCACAACATGCAATTTACTAATCCTACAAAATAATGAAGTTTGGATGATGGATGGAACCTTTAAATCTACACCCCATCCATTCACTCAAATTTACACCATACATGCCACAAAAAATAACACTACAATCCCCCTAGTGTATGCATTACTGCCTGATAAACATTCCTCTACTTACAGTGAATTTTTATCAACAATCAAAAACAAAACATCAAATAAAGCACCTAGAAAAGTAATACTAGATTTTGAATTATCAATGATAAATACAATACTAAAAATATATCCACAAACCCAAATTCAAGGATGCTTTTTCCACTTTTCACAAGCATATTGGCATAGAATACAAAAATCATCCCTAAGTAGAGAATATTTCTCAGATTGCATACTACAATTTGAATTAAAAAAACTCACAGCATTATGCTTTGTGCCACCTACAAAAGTAAATGAGTATTACAACGCAATAACAGAGTCTAACTATTATACACAAAATGAAGACAAATTAGAACCCTTACTAAATTACTTCGAACAAACCTGGATTGGACACCTAAACAGATCTGGTCGCAGACGAAAGCCAGGATTTCCAATAAAATGGTGGAACTGCTACCAAACCTGTTTAGAAGGTGGTGCAAAGACTAATAATGCAATAGAAGGATGGCACAACGCCTTCAATAAAGTAATAGGTAAACCCCACCCAATCCTGTATCATTTCATGGAAATTTTGAAAAAGGAACAAAGTTTCCAAGAAATGAGACTTGCTCCATCACTGTCAGGTAGCCTGAACCCACACACAAGTAAAAAAAGCAAACAAATGACCGAACGACTTTTGGCAAAAATACAACAATTTGATACAATAACACCATCAGACTACCTCAACAGTCTAGCATATATTCTACATTACTAACAACCACTAACCTACTAAAAATTACTTGCCAGTTCTAAAAAAAAAACACCATCAATTAAATTGCCATTTTTCCAAAAACATTTACACTAAATGTACACAACAAAAATTGTTCCTACCTTTGACGTTTTCATGTCTTTATCCAAACACGTGATGCTGAATAAATCTTCTTCATTAATATAGAAAACAGCATCTCATACTTAGAAAAGAAAAAAGAAAAACATTAATCATCCAAAAACAATTTAAAAATATTCATATTAAATGGATGATAAAAAAACAACTCTATATACTATACAAACAATCAAAGAAATAAAATATAATACTTTACCAAACCAGAAATTTGAAAAATATCTTGAAAACGTAAAATACCAAATATACTTTTTTTTTACCAAAAAAAGTACAAAAATTAATCACATACTAACCAAAGCCACATCATTAATTAAAACATTAACTATCAAGAAAAAGACATGAAAACGATATAAAGGATACTACTAACACAAAAGAAAAAATTAATCACAAAACCTATTACAATGAACTAATTTTTTTTTTCATAAACCGAACAACTGACTCGCTCAAAAATCCCAAAACTAAATTCATCAAAAAAAATACAATTCTTTCCAACTACTACAAAAGCAATATAATCATTTGTAAGATATAACACTGCTAAACAAATTTGTTTACTTTTACGAAACCACTATCGTATACAAAAATATACGAAAACAAATAATTAAACATAAGAAACATAACAAACACCGAAAATCTACTCCCTACCTTATAACTACCTCCAACAACTATTTCCACAATAAAAATACCATACTACATACTGTAAAAAAAATTATAATCCCACTTACCCGAACGAGGTCTCTGCTTCCGTCCTATCTTGACCGTGACGCTCCTCCGACTGAATACAGAAGACGTCAAACAATGTAAACATGGAAGAGCACTAAAAATAGAAAACGGATTATTTCACTCATAGACTATAATAGGGAAAATAAGAAAATACCACAGAAAATAGATAAAGAAATATAAATAAATAAGTAAAAAATTTCTATAAATCTGTAAATATCAAATTATAATAAAAACATTTAACAAATTTTAACAATCACAAAAAAAAAATCTAATAAATATTTAATATAAAAAAATATAACATTATCATATTCCAAAATCTACTATACCAACTACTATACTATTAAAAAATCAAATGTAAATTCTTAAACATAACTATTTTTAAACAAATTTTTTTTTACACCTTCAATAACAACCAAAAAAAAATACAATACCTAAAAATATAACACAAAAAAAGAATTCACCCATAATTAAAAATTATAAACTATCAATACATTTCAAAATCATAATCCACCAATAAACCAAATTGCATCCCCCCAAAAAAAACAAAAAACTCAAACATAGAAAAAAAAACTATTCATAAAAACAAAACCCCAACCATAAACCCTACATCCCCTGTATCCCACCCCTAATTCTAAATATACTTTCAATAAAAAAATAAACAATTAACCAAATACAATAAATAATACTAGACTACTAATATACTTCCCACCCATAACTCCTAGATCCCAAATATCCCACCCCTAAACCCACAACATAAATGCCAAATTTTAATAAAATACAATAACGTAAATTAATACCTGAGTATTAATACACTTCCCCACCCATAACCCCTACATCCCACATATCCCGCCCCTAAACCCACAATATAAATTACAACATATAAAAAACACAAGTACTTAAATTAATACCTGAGTATTAGTGCACTTCCCCACCCATAACCCCTACATCCCACATATCCCACCCCTAAACCCACAACATAAATTACAACATATAAAAAACACAAGTACTTAAATTAATACCTGAGTATTAATACACTTCCCCACCCATAACCCCTACATCCCATATATCCCACCCCTAAAACCACAACATAAA